>NC_137267.1:13156877-14356877 GCF_053477335.1 Acartia tonsa
ACACTAATGTACACCAGATTACCAACCACAGATAATTTGGTTAATTTGAAATAGCCCCTGTGAGAAATTTAAAAACCTTCATGGGGACTAAGTTTGATTATTTTTATGTTTTAGTCAGCCTATTTTATTCCTATTTTTTACTATGCCAGCTATTTCTGGTTTTATTTTTGTTTAATTATTTAAAGTTTCAACAACAAATAGACGAACGGACAAAGAGGGTTACAGCTAATAGATACTCATTTTTAATAAGAACCTAAACATTAAGTTTAAGATTTTGTCTTAATTAGCAACTGAGAAATTATATTTTTTTTTGATTGACCAAGGAATCTTTACAATCAATCGTTCAAAGCAGCCGATCACATTCCTACAACAAATATTTCATTAAAAATGCTTAAAGGAAACCTGCAAGAAATACTTCTTTTCTTTGCAAAATTTGATGCAAATAAGTAAAGTTTGTATGTTATTATCAAGATTCAAGACATAACATAAAAAAACTCACAGCAAATAAGACAAATATTTTTACATCAAATTTTATGTCAGGGGAATAAATTATCTATAAAATTAAACATTTAGATAACTTTTATATAACTTTTAATAAATTAAAAACTAGTAATTTAATTTTCAAGATGGTATAGCCACCCCTGAAGACAAAAAGACTTTTTGCCTGTGTTCCTTGTTTAAATTGAACCAAAAAGGTTGTGACAGCCCTAATTTTGGATGGTTTTGCCATTTTTTGCCTAAATTTAGAGTTCACAGACATCATACGCACTTGGGAGCGAATACATTACAGCAAATGTCCCCTAGAAATAAAGGCCTGCAGAATTAGAGCCCATAGCAAACGTTTGAGCCAATTATAAAAAAAATAGAATGAAGATTGGCCATTTAAATTAAATCAAAATTTCCATATCAAGATGTTGACTTGAGATACATTTTAGTCATAGATGTCACATCATTCAAATGATTCTATTATGAATGCTATTAAAAATTGATTGAGATTTAATTTAAGTAGTTTTCAAGGAATATAAAATACTCTCTCATATCCAGGGACTATATGGATATACATTTTAAAAATAAATCAAATAATAAAAAACAGCTGCCTCACTTTTATATGTCAGCAAATTTTATTTGAAAATAAAACTTAAAAATTAAGACAAATATTCATTTCATATTCTTTAATCCATGCTTTTTCCTTATTTTTATCCTAAAAGAAAAGATGCAATAAAATAACAGAAAAATACTAAAATCTTAAACTATAACCAATAAAATTACTACCATAGGTGGTAATTCAAACACTATAATCCATACATTTTTTCAAGCATTTTTTCGTACATGAGATTGTTTATGAATAGCCACATAGGATTCTATCTCACAATCAAATTGTATATATTTAACCAATAATGTGGTCGTAATTCTCCTGAACTGTGTTACTATTGGTTCAATTGAGGAATTAAATATCTACACATGTATAATTATTCAATGAAATATCTTTATTTCATTTCTACGTTATGTGTTATTTTTTAGAATTAGGTTAAAAAATTAGGACGATCATTTAAATTACAATGATTAAATCAATTTTAACATTGAAAAATAATTTACTGACACAATATTATATGACAAAGCTAGTTTTACATACATACGAACAGACATATGTGTAAGAACTAAGCTAAAAAAATAGAATTTCTCCATCTCACATATATACAACTATTGTTAAAGCCAAGGCATCACGATTATGAACATTGATATCTCAAAGAAAACGTTTACCTTTGTGGATATACATTTACACTGGAAAACATTACAATTTTATTCAATTTTGTTGTGAAAAATAGGATCATTTGTTTCTTTAAAAGAAGAGTGATATTTATATTTAAAATTCTTATTCTCTTTTTAAAAATGCTGTTAGCAGCAGGTTTTTATTTTCTTAATTACAACTAAAGTTTTCCGCGGATGGTAAAATTATTTTTTTAGGATAAATAAAAAAAAAGGATTAATGCCATGATTTTGGTTTTTATTTTTGTGGGAAATTGTCTTTAATAGTATTTAATTAGCGAAACATAAATTTTTTCTTCTAGAATTTTATTTGTACACCAAAAAAAATATCTAAAAGGCCGCCTGGCAGCGATATTTTTGTAGAACATGATATTTTATGCGATCTATCTCTTGGGAGGGTGGTGGTACCCTGTCCCATAATAGGCCTTTTCAGGATCTATTAGAAGCTACACTGTAGAGGAGAAGGGTATCGGTTCAGCAGTTAGCGAGATCCTTCGGTACAAATAGACAGTTAGAGACACGGACACACAGGCATCCTGTTGCTCCAGAGATCCAGAGAAAATTAAAAGTTTAGTGTTGACTATATACTATAGGTAGTTAATATAAATGTTATTAAAGTTAAACAACATCGTTAAGATTAGAGCCGAATATTTGCCCCAGGTTATCTAATAGTTATTCATCGCATCGTTTTATAAACAGATTAGCCGCGGATAGAAATATGAAACATTTCAAAGTTGTTGGCTCTGAGGGGCTAAAGGCCCGGATAACAAAACTGAGATAAATTATGTAAATTTACTTTTAAGATTCGTGAAAAATTGCCCATAATACGATGTTATATATTTTTTTTTTTTCAGTATGGCTAAGACTGGTTCTAATCCAGCGGATATTACCCGGATTCTAAGCCGTACTGGAAAGGTTTATACACTCATTTATACATTAATTGCCTTATAAAAGAGCTCAGGTCAAGTGATAACTCCAAATTTCTTAACCATTTTTAACATGCATGCTTTTTAGTAGCGCTGCTAATATATAATTAGGTTTCGCCTTACGTCCCCTCATTGTAATACTGTAGACACTACGCAGCAAGATACAGAAAGCGCCAGATTAAACGTAAAAATACTAAGCAGCAAAAAAGAGCAAAGACTCTTACTTACTAGAATGGCGAAAACTATTAAAGAAACAATAAATTTAATTACATCGCCAATAATGACAAATAAAAGTATCACTTCTGTGGAATACAATTATTGTTTGAAAAGATTGGAAGCTACAAAATTATAATCAACCCATCAAAATTCAATAATAGTCCGCCTTAATGTATTGGAGCCTACTTATAAAATAACGTGATAATAAAATTTTGGTTACCAGTGCAATTTACATTCTGTCCCCTCCCTTCCTAATTTTACGTAATACATAACTAGGGGAAAACATGCATGTACAATTAGAATAAAGTTTAAAATTTAGTTTGAATGAAAGAATAAGCGGGAGCATCATTGAATTGCCAGTGGCAAGGTTAATTTAGAAAACTTTTTTCAGGGGCCAGTTAAATTTTTCCCATGCCTATTCTTAGATATATATTTTAAGGGATAAGACAATTGAAGATAAGTTTACATATGACCCCAAGAATGATAAACAATATTACCTCTTATGTAGATTACAAGGTATTATCCTCTTAGAAATTTTTTTTTCAATATTGAAAATTTGAGTACCCCCCCCCCCCCTCCGACAGCTAACTATGAACTCTGGCCGCAGCGCTCGGCTCCCTAGCCTGCCTAGCCGCAGCGCTCGGCCTCTTTCCCTGCCTAGCCGCAGCGCTCGGCCCCCTTGCCTGCCTAGCCGCAGCGCTCGGCTTCCTAGCCTAAAACCTAACCTAACCTAAAATAGTTGTTCGTCGGTAGTCGGGGTGGGGTGGGGAGGGGGGGGGGTTCAAAATTGAAAAAAATTGAGAAAAAAAATTTCTAAGAGGATAACGCCGATTACAATTATTGGGTGAAATGTTTGGACACTGCTAGTTTGGAAACAAACAATCAAAATTTATGAGCCAATGAATAAGAAATCATGCTATATAAAATTTAGGTACTAGAGTAATTTTTAATCCCCTCCCTCCCTTCTAAAACCTGACCTAAATCGAAACAAAAATAATTACAAATTTATTTAAGCAATGTATCATGCCAATTGCATTAATAAGATCACCACCCAACTTTCAAATACTTTGGGAAAACTAATAATATTAAATCTGTAAGGAATAGATTTTTTGTCTTAAGCTAAAGGAAAATTGCTGGTGCGATTTACTTATACTTCTTGGCTTATGCTTTTGTATATCTTTGGTTGGTTTTTAGCTGTTCTATGACCTTAACTACTATCATATTTTTTTTCTATTCAGTGTTAAGGTCCAAAGATAAAAAAAGCTGCAGTCATTTTATTTTATGTTCATAATCGAACTCACAGACGTACTTACAGAGACATATATTAATTATAGAGTTAGCTTTGCTACAGTCAATTCAAGTTATATTTTCTTAAGACTTTCACTTTTCTCAGATGTTTTTAAAAAACAAGGATGTCAATATCCAAACCACAGGACATACATAATAATGTACCACAAATATATTCTAAAAATTTTGAGTACTTTTATTGATTTTAGATTAGTTGGTCCTAAACTGAAAACCAAATGTACAGAAGGGGTAATTTTGTTTATCATAAATTTGGATTTATATCAGTTTTTCGTCCATCAACACAGAATCAATATATCATTACTTGAATGTTGCACCAAAAATTCTTGTAATCTGGTAAAGTGATGCTTGACGCTGGCTAAATTGACAATACCCCCCATCCATCCCTTTTACCCTATCCCTTTCATGTGATACTTGATGATTGAATTGACTAATAATAGAGGTCAATATTAGCAAGCTAATTAACGACAAATCAATATATCCACGTATATTCTTTATCAACAGACTGACGTCCAAGTACTATTGCAGAAGAGCTTCAGATAAAACTAAAATTTTTGAATCGTATGGGAAGACATTAATAATGTAAGTATATGATTTCCTTGTCGAGAAATAAGATAGATTACCAAAAATATATTTATTTCTGACAGTGTTTCAATGATAAACAAAATATTTTTCTTCAGAATTCTCCCATAAAGAAAGCTCTTTATAGTGCCTATAAAAAAAGTCATACAATAGAAATGGCCAATGAGAGGCCAATACACAAACTAAATTACCAATGGCAGGCCAGTATACATTTTTACTGACCAATAATAGGCCAGTATGACGTCATTTTTATAGACACTATAAAAAGCTTTACCATAAAGTTATTTCTAGATGTGTAGCATTTCTATATTCATACCATTCCCTCAGTGGCTGCCTTGATGATGTTACATAGGGAGCTTGGTGGAGCTTTGGATTCTATACCTCTCCACGCACCATGAAACATACTCTGTGCTTATAATTGCATGTAAAGCGTCCAATTAGCACTTTGATTGCACAACCTTTGTCTTAGAAGTCCTAATTGTGTATGGTAATGAGTTGCACCTGTTTTGGGCCAAGGTATTTCCCCCTACTCTAACTATTTATGTCGCGCACCTAACATAGCAGCAATAGGAACCACTTTAACGTCTTCAGTTATGCCGCAGTGTTTGTCCGAGTTTTGAACCTTTAACCTCCCCGACGACGACCGAAAGAAAGGCTTTTTGTGTAGGTTTGTATGACAAAACACCGGTGTCCTGGATAGGAAACAGGTTTTTTTGACATACGTCTTACAAGACCTATGTAGCCATGACTGGGAGACGATGACGGTTCAGTATATGACATTCGTTAAATCACAGCTGATCATTTTTGTGGATTTTTTTGAAAATTACTTTAATACCCAAATTTTCATAATTTTTCTCCAAAAAATCACAATTTTCTAACATTTGCAGCTTAGTTAACCTAAATTTACGCAAGAAAAGTATAATGAATACAGCTGAACTAAGGACTGTGTTATCATCAATAGCAAAATTTTTAAAATCAATTGAATAATCTAAGATTTGTAGTCTAGAAAGGAAATAAGAGTTATTTGAAGTAAATATTTGAATTGATGTCTAAACAGCTCTTGTAATTAACTTTTAAAAACTATATCATGTCCCTGTTGCATGCCTCATGACATATAATATTGTTAAAAGTTTTTTTCAGACTGTGAAAAGACCTCCCCCTGAGGTTCGACTAATGAAGTTAACACAAACATGCTTCAGAAACAGCAATGATTCCATTCCAAGTTTTCCTTGAAATATTAACAAGTTATCCTGCTTAATATTGGTTCCTAGCTGATTTGATGTCTCAACATCAAAACAATATCTGCTTGGGGTATAACAGATGTCCATAACCACAGTTGCCATGTTCAAAGTCCTATATTACCATATACACCAGGCTACAATTAAATATACAACCAGTCCCTGGTTCAAAAGAGCTTGGCAGAAGGTTGATATGAACTTGGAATCCTTGTAAATACCAGTCAATAGCAGTCAATTGAGTGTCTGCCTTTTATACACAATTCTTTTCTTTACTACTGATTAAATGTCATAGTGAGAAACATGGAAGACATTCTTGTTCTTTAAAGCAAGAAAGTTTCAAGTGGTTCAAACTGTGTTATTTAGATGAAGTAAAAGTCATAACAAAATTTCATAGGTTAACCTAAAGAATGATTATAGATACATATTGGATTCTATGCTGGATAATAATTTGCAAGTTAGTGTATTCAAACATTGTGTTGATATGACTCATAAATGTAAGAGCAGCTACCTGCCAGGAAAGTACTTGGCTTGTAGCCTGAAGAAATAATAGTAGCTTATTACTAGAGTGAATGTAAATGCTGGTTACATGATCATAACTAGATTTCATTCAGGTGTGGGTTCCAATGGTGACTTTAAAACCCAATTCAAAAATAAAACACAGGCAAGTTCTCTGTCCTAAGCAGATCAATACTACCATTCCTAAAAGCTACCTGTATAAAAGGGACCTAGGAAGGTGTTAAACAGGAAGACCAAAATGTAGGATTAGCAAAGCAAAAATAAAGGGCAGTTTGTCTATCAAATGGTGTTAAATTTGGAATCATAGACTCACCTGACTTTAGCATATCAATCAGCATAGTAGGCGGAAACCATGGGGAATTTCTGATTAAGAGAGAATGAGAGGACATGAGCTCTTAGCTGAAGTAACTAAGGCAAAGGAGTCTCAAAGACCATGTAGCTAGATGCATGGCAGTCTAGGCTTTTACCCATGGAAAGATCTTACATGACAGTAGCTGGTTCATAGGAAACCAAAGGAAGTAAAAAGTAAGATTACTTAAAATTTTAATCTGAATCTTGAGGTTATCTCTTCATATGGCAAAAGTCAAGCCACAAGTTCTATATCAAACAAGTACCATAACAGAGAGTTGAAAAGAACTTTGTTGTAAGAGTCAAAAGTGTGTGAAATTTTTGATTTACAAACAAGGTCAGAATTCAGGTCTTGTGAGACGTATGTAAAAAAAAACCTGTTTCCTATCCAGGACACTGGTGAAAATATGTTAGAATTCGTCCACAAATCAAATAATAAATTCTGCAATAATATTATTGAAGCTACAAAGATGTATTATACCCAGGTAAACTGGATAAGGGATACATGGTGCAATAATTTAATGTATAAGTATTGATATATAACCCAGACAACAACCTGGCCCAATTGGTAGGGACCTTTTACGTATGTTAGCAAATAGCTTTGTGATCTTTTGTAGCGACTTGGCTGTGTTAATATCTCACAACGCTAAAGTTATTTAAATATTCAATTAAAAAGTCGGCACATGGTTCCCACCCCTTTTTTCTTTATGCCTGAATTCCTGTCGGGTATTCTGACCCTGCGATTCTAGTCTGTACCAAAAATAACCTAACCTCGAAAGCAAAACATTATCACACTTAACACCTCTCCTTCTTTGCAATTGATTTTAAAATAACGGTTGCGGATTTTGTTTTACTAGGCACTTTGAGGCAACCGCCGAATATTTTATATTAAAAACCTGCTGAAAAAACGTATCAAAATCATGTTGAAAAAAAGTCTAAATATGTAAGATGTATACTTTACAGTCCGTGTGCTTCACTGTAATTTTAGCAAAATTTATGTTCATCTTTCGCGGTTGCCAAATCAGAAATTGTGTTTCATGGCAAACTTTGTAGAAGAATCATAACATTATACACAACTAATATGTTAGTTTGTTATAAGTTTTTTAAAATCTTTTAACACCTCGTTAACTGTTGAAAAGATTCAGTTCTTCATTTATAAGAAGCTTTTCAATGTTCTTGGGATTATTTTGGGAAACAACGTATAGTGCCAAATACAAATGACTAAAGATAGGCAAGTGTACAATTTAACATTGGTCAATCACAATGTATATTGGCCTATTATTTGCAATTTGTGTTGTATGATGTTATTTTTATTGTACACTATACACTGTTTCATATTTTGGCAGTTTTAGTTTCAAACATAACTTTTTGGATGGTTTTAAGCTATCAGAATCCATTGTTGCATACTCATTTTCCTGACCATGTCATAGGAACTCCACTACGGATTCGGATTTGTCCAGTTGGTGCTTTCAGGTAAATCAATTTTTAAACCATCGACCACTTTCATCCTCAGGTTACTTAACCTAACCTAGCCAAAATAAGGATAAAAACATCTTTCTATTTAACAATTCTATAATGCAATTTGAGTGAAACCAATTTTCTTGACTTGATTAATATATTCATATCCTTATACTAAAGTAACAGGATGTTTGTCTGTGTGTCTGTACCGAAGGATCTCGCTAACCGCCAACCCCCCCAAAAAATTAAAAATCCCCCCCCCCCAAAAAAAACAATAATTTTAATTTTTTTAACTAAAATTAAAAATAAGGGGGGGCACCCCCCCCCCCCAAAAAAAAAATTGTTTTCGCCCCCCCAAAATTTTTTTTTAAAATTTTTCTTTTAAAATCTAAAATAAGAAATTGAATTATTAGATTCGACTCTCTCCTCCTCCAGTGCCCCTAGAGGCCTCTAGGGGCGTAGCCGCTAGTTCTCTGATAAAGTAATACTAGCAGCTGGCTAAAATAATGATACACCCTCTTTACCACATCCTCTCTCCTCTTACTGGATGAACGAATTGATCAAACTTTTCATCTGTCAATATATCCACATATATCCAAATCCATTCCCATTTTATAAATCTTATTTTCCATGATACTAACATATAATAATTGGTCCTTGTAAAAAATTTAAATAAAAAGTTAAAATTTTAATAGATAACATGTTATGTACAGTAGGGTGGCACAAATGAAGGTCTAAATCGCTTTTCAATATGCGCAATTTAAAATAGGTTATGTATTGTTTGTAGATTTTAGCCCTATAATTGATTTTAAGAAAAAATCTATCGCTATCTCGTCAAATGCATATTTATTTTCACCTTTTCTTCATCAAATTAAGAAAGCCTTACACCAGATATAAAGCAAAACATCAAATTTTCTGTCTGTTTGTTTACAAACATTGAAATAAAATATTAAAATCACCAGGAATAAACATATGAAGAAAGAAAGTATAAAAATTTATTAATGTACAATTACAATAATTTGGGAAAGCTAATTCATACTGCAAAATGATTGAAGAAAAATAATTAAAGATAAGCCTTACTCTTTATTCCTGGTTTAGTAAAAAACAATCAAATTATTTTTTGCAATATTAATTTTTTTATTAGTATGCTTTTTTTAAAAGTTGAATATGAGAATAAGTATATTACATATTTTTTTACCTTCATTAAATTTTTTATTTAAGTAAATTGTCTCTTTATTGGCGAGCCATGAAATTTGTTAAAAACACTTTTTCCTATTTTATGTCTTTAAAATGTATATTTTTTAGAGTTTTTCATCATTTCTCTTCTCACAAGACCAATAGCTACTGTTTTAGTTCAATTTCTTACACAAATTATCAATTTAAATAAAACAATGTTTATAGACGTTTTTCGGAATTATTCGGCAGGAATGGCGGTACTGCCTACTTTTTATAATTGCTTCATATTTGAACTCTTGTTACATTAATTTAGGTTGGCAGTTCTTTAATTATTTCTTGTTAAAATCATGAAAATATGAAGTTTTTGATAAAAAGCTTAAGATTCAAATTTCGGGATCAATTTTCATTGTAGAGAGGTCTAGTTTTCACTAAAAGGTCTACATTTTAGCCGGTAACAACTTCAAGGTATGCGCAAATTGATATGGTAAAGATTTAAAAATTCATGTTTTTTGGGCCAGTCTAATGTACAGTTGTATAACACATTCAGATAACTAATACATACATAATGATAACATATAGGCACCTGCCTTCAATTGCTTTCAAATAAAAGGATGGGTATTGTTAAAAATTTTGTATCTTATCTTGTCTGTACAAAAGCCAATATCATGCGTGTAGATTGTGTTAAAATAGTCCTTTGGTTTGAGGAATTATAAAAAAGACTCCTGAGACAATAAGGTATAATCTAAGCCCGTACAAAAAGCCCCATATAGCTTATATTAACCTAGTCTCAATTTTCCTGCCTTGGATAGTCTTTGAAACGATAAAGTATAATTTAGAAGGCTATCGAAATACAAGTGGGTTTGTTTAAAACATTTTAGATGTGAAAGAATTATCCTTTACATATAAAACCTCCATTTTAGATTTCTATGAATTTTGAAATTAATATGGCTCATTTGTTTTTCCTTTTATTTCGGACATTCAAAAGTATACTTTTTATATGTACATATATATTAGATTTTAAATACTTTTGAAATTTTGTTCTTTTTTTATGAGGTTTTATTACCAATTAGTCAGATTTAAATTTTAGATGCTCTCAGTCTCTTAGCTTTAAAAAAATCTTGTAGTATCTTGTAAGTAGCACAAAAATAACTAGAATTTTGATAACCACAGCTTACTAAAATAGCAACTCTAAACTACTTCAAATTTCTTAGTGGTCAGAAGATTATCGAAAAGAGATTTCAGAAGCCTATCTCATATAGCAGCGTAGTACTAGTATGTTATAATTCTTCCCAAAAAATGTGTTAAAATTGTAAAATATGTTTTGTTGGTCTTGGTTTCTTTTAAAAGCTTTAAAGATCATAAGGGATAAGACAATACAGGATGTATGTATGTACATATATAGAAAAAAATTATTGATGGAAAAGTTTATACACAGTAGGTTGCTACACCAAATCAAGATGTAAAGAATTTAATAACTTATATTTCTACTTTAAATGACAGACAGACGGACAAACAGACAAAGTTAGTTGTGGAGTAACTTTGCTTCTCATGTGTACCTCATAATAAATTTCAAACAAAATGTATTATCCTTTAAAATGTATGTATAATATAAAATTATTTATGAATATGAAGAAAATATAAAAATGTACATATATTGTAGCAGTTTCCTTCAAAATGCCTTTTTAAGCACAAATAACCCCGCCTTCCCTTTTTTAAAAATGAATTAATTGCAAATAAGGAGGGGTTTGTTTATTACTTTATGTCAGGCTAAGTTAGGTTATGTTGGAAACAAGGAAACCCCGCATGGTCAGGGCACCGCAGGTATAGACCAGGGCCTTCCGCAGGGACAATGTATAAAAGAGATTATTAGAAAAATTTAGTGGGGTTGGGTCAGTGTTCAATATATACTTTGTAGGAAAGCACCTAAATTTCACATAGAGCACCTGGCCTTATGCCTTAAGTATGTGGGAGGGGGGGGGGGGGAGTAAAAGGGAAATATAAGGTAAAACAAAGTAGAAAAGGCCTATATTATGAGTGTTCCTAACTTATAACTAATAATTGCCCTTTCATTAAATAACGATAATTCATAATAGAGCATAACACAGTTCCTACGCATATAATTCAATTTCTTCTTATTTATTGATAAAATTGCTAAAAATGAGGTACTATTTATTTCTAATTCTAAGTACATCTAGGATGGTTTCCTTAGTGGTATTTTACAATAAATGTTGTGATGTTTTATGTGATGGAGTAATTTTTAAGATCTCGAAACCGGCAATATTGTTTATGGTATTTAATCATTTCAGTATATTTTTGATAAATAATATTTCTGCCCCCTATCCTCAAATGGATTTGTCTTGGGAGGGGGACAAAGTACCCACCCCTCCATTCCTCATTTATTGATTTGAACGAAAAATATTTTTGTCCTCGAGAAATATATTTGTTTTGTTATTAACATATCAGCCAACCTCTTCGAAAAATAGTCTAGAACCTAACCCGGACCATCATAAAGTTTAACTACAAATTATGGATCATTAAGCCATTTTTTCGAGTTCTTACAGAAAATTAGCACTTTAAGTATATAGAGGTAAAAAATGATAAAATTGTTCCTTTTTGTAGTATAGTTTCTCTATAATTCTTTTGAAGTGTCCTTCCGTTAGTAGAAAAATACGGTAGGAGGATCAAAATATGCCCATACGATCATCCTTTTTGTAGAAGGTCCTCGCTGTTATAAATCTAGGCATATTTGCAATTATGTGTGCACCCCTGCTGGTGTATGAGAAGGGTAATTACCTACTATACACTTGGTATATATGACTGATTGAACAACAACCAAACACTAAAGTATCAATCTTTTATATATTAAGTACTGTTCTATTTCCCCCCACAACTCCTCCTACTTATTGTATTTCCAATTTGGAGAGGGGGGGGGGGGATACAACACCACCCTTCCATGACAAAAAGAGGAATAAGTAAATCAACTAAAAAATCTACAATGGTTCATATCATATAATCTTTTAGATGGTAAAATACTAGACATTATAATTTTGAAGCTCTTTAAGAGTCGTCATAAAATACAAATAACCAATAATAGGCCAATACACATACTAAATTACCAATAGCAGATTAGTATACGTTAACCAATGGTAGGCCAGTATGGTGTCATTTTTATAGGCACTATAAAAAGCTTCATTTTTGGATATCTTCCTTTGCTGGCTCTTAAACATTGTTTGGAAGCTTGAAATGTACATTAATTGTTTATTTCCAATCTTGCCATAATAATATTATTAAGAATACTAATATTAAATTTAACACAAATGAGATAACCCGTGATTTATTGACTAGGATACTTAACAAGAATTGATTTTTTTCCTAAAAAATGTTTTGTTTGGAACACAGTAAAAGTGTCGGACTGATTATGACGTAAAAAAATTAGCCAATGAGAGGCCACTATAAATGTTACCATTTGTCAATAATGGCCTCTCATTGGCTAATTTTTTTTTACGTCAAAATCAGTCCGACACTTTTACTGTGTTCTTTTGTTTGCTTATTAATGCTGCGCAACTTATGGATATATTTGAACAAGTTTCTTTGAGGCTAAGTTTAAGCCACTAGAGATTCAAAAGCTACTTTTGGGAGGGGCTCGGCCTTTTAAATTTTAGTTACTAAGATTATGAAAGGAGATATTTTTTGTGGTGGGAAGGGGGGTTCTATCTATTTCAAGAAGATGAGGTACCCGCCCACAAAGAAAATATTCCCTTTACTGTAAAGGAGACCAATTTCGTTTCAGCCGGTGACCAACATTTTTTGGTATAAAAATGGAGTTAGATAGACATCCGGCTACTGTTATAGAATGATTACCAGTTCCTTTATTTCTGAGAGTAACAAACTAATAAGGATCAATGATATAATTTTGGGATTACTTTATCAATAAAGTTAGGAATAACAATAAAATTGAAATTTTTTCAGAATTTTTTTTATGCTTATATAAGCTTCTCTATAATTTAAAATGTCCGTTTCTCTGTCGTATTTTGCGTTATAGTGGGGAAGAGAATATGGATAAAGATAAATTGATCTAGATAGAAAAGGACATTGTTCCCAAATTTTTTTTTATACATTTTCTCATTCGTTGGCTTAAACAATATTGGGACTTTTACAAAATCTTAATTAATTGGGTAGTACAAACCAACGGCGTCGAAACTTTTTACCAATAATTCTGATCTATAGAGAGGAGTTTTTTTGCTTGTCATTATAAATTATAAGCATTGATTTGTCTTATCCCTGAAAATCCCTGAATTAATTCTACTGATCACAACATTTTATTTAAATAATAATTAATTTTTAAGTTATCTCTTTAATGGCCATTTTCATTCTTGTTTATGTATAATAAGCTGATTGAAAAATCAATCTTTAATTAGATTTAATAATTATAGTTTAGATTTACAAAATAAAGTTCGATATTTCATTTTTTGAAAAGTTTAACATTAATTTTTAAATATTTCATATTCTTAATTTCATTCATGCGTATAATATAGAAGAGTTTTAATTTAAGAAACAGTTTAATCAAGGATTCCAGAACGGGCTTTCCTCAAAATTGGAAACCTAATAGCCCTTCGTTTTCGTGAACTTGTGCAACACACAAAACCACAAAGACATCATGTTAGGATGTTTTATAACCAAGTTATCTTATTCGTTATTTCATAAAATTTGGGTAGATTTATTGGAACACAGTAATAGTGTCTGACTGATTATGACGTAACAAAAAAAATAGCCAATGAGAGGCCGTTATTGACCAATGGTAAAATTTATAGTTGCCTCTCATTGGCTAATTTTTTTTTGTTGCGTCATAATCAGTCAGACACTATTACTGTGTTCGATTTATTGAATTTTGATTGGTTAGTTCCAAACTAGTAGTGTTCAAACTTTACAACCAATAATTGAAATCTACATTTCTAGTTTTGTTTCTCATTATTAGGGATGAATATCAAGAAGCAGCTTATAGTGTCTAATAAAAATACAAATGACCAATGATAGGCCAGTTTACGTTGTAATTGACCAATGGTAAAATTTATAATTGGTCATTTGTATTGTATGGCGCCATTTTTTATTAAGCACTATAAGCTGCTTCGAATGTATCATCCATTGTGTTATCCCTTTAGATCCCTGGCTGGTATCAGTAAAACATCAAATCTTAATACTTTTTCTAACCAACTGATTGAAAAAACTAATACTTTATTTCTATTTTACCTAGACTTAATTACATAATTAGTGGGATAATATTTTTTTGTTAATAGTTTCCCTTTGATTTTAGTTGGTAATTTTTAACTTCCCCCCCCCCCCCCCTTCAAAAAGTAAGTTAATAATCTTTCCAGTATGGCTTTAAAACCGATTGATATCTGCTGGTTAGAACCATATCGAATAATTATGTATAGCATCGTTTTACACACAATTTTGCAAGAATAATAAAAAAGTCATAAATGTAATACTAGTTTTGTTAGCTCTGGCCTTCAGCCATCCGGGTCGAACAAAAATAGTTTAAATCTTATAAAATTTCATTTTAAAATCCGCAGAAAGTAGTCTATTTTACGATGAGAAAACTAACTATCATCATTTAGTTTTATACAATGTTTTCTGACTGACTTAATTTTTATATGTAAAAAGGCTTTTTTTAAGCACTATATTTTTGTGGCTATTTATCTTACTAAGACCATTTTCTGCCTTTTTAAAAAATATATCATTATTTATGTATTTCAATGTTCATGTTCATGACTTATGATATTATCGACAATTCAATATTATTGGGACTTTGGTGTCATATATTTAAAAAAAGAAGTGGTACAAAATAGATGATATTAATTTAAAAGGATGTTTTAGATAAGATATTTTCCTGTACAATATATTTTATCAGATTTAAATGCATCTGCTTCTAATTTCTATCTTCATATAAGAATTTAATATCAATGTTCTCCTATAAGTAGGAGCTACTCTTTAGTTTGTTAGTACGTTCATCTGAGATCTGAAAAATCGTGAGATTATTTTAGTTTTGTTAGGTCAAACCTTCGACCCCTCGGAGCTAAAAAACTGGTATTGGTTTAATATTTTTTATTTTGATATTTGTGGAAAATAGTCTTTAATACGATGTTATACTTGAGTTTTCAGTATGGATGAGAACCGGTTCTAATCCAGTGGGTATTAATCGGTTTCAAAGCCATACTGTAAAATTTTTTTCTCATCTCTCTATTCACATATGTACATTGTACATCACTCATAAACATTTTCTTTTTTCATCCTTCTATTGTATAATCTTGCTACCTATATATTTCTAGATATTTATAGTATTATATACATATCTTTCTACCTAGTATATACCTAGATATTTATAGCATTATATTATAGCAATCATAATCCTAAAAATCTTTAGTATGTATATTTATGTATATCCAGCTACCTGGTATATATCTAGATAATTACAGCATATATATCTAGATACTAGTAGATATCTAGATATAATAAATATATATATATATATTTCTACCTAGTATATATCTAGATATCTACAGTATATATATATAGCTACCTAGTGTATATCTAGATACCTAGTAGATATCTAGATATCTATAGTGTATTGTATATCTAGCTACTGTGAGAATGTTATAATGTTAGTATATACAATACATCTCTTAACTCATATATAGCTATCTAGTTGATATCTAGATACCTAGTAGATATCTAGATATCTATAGTGTATATATCTAGCTACCGTGAGAATGTTATAATGTTAGTATATACAATACATCTTATAACTATATCTGACTATCTAGTTGATATCTAGATACCTAGCTAGCAGATATCTAGATATCTAAAGTATATATATATCTAGCTACCGTGGGAATGTTATAATGTTAGTATATACAATACTTCTCTTAACTATATCTAACTATCTAGTTGATATCTAGATACCTACCTAGTAGATATCTAGCTATCTAAAGAATATATATCTAGCTACCGTGAGAATGTTATAATGTTAGTATATACAATACATCTCTTAACTCCGCCCACTTTGCTTGCTCCGAGCTAGGCAGTTGTAACGCCTGAATCCTATGTCCACTTTAAAATTTACAAACTAATTTTAATAAAAAAAGAATACTTTGAAAGAAATAAAGAGGTCACAGGAAGGAATTTATATAACATCCATATTTCAAAACCAGATTTGAGATGGCTACAGAGAGCAGGACAATTGTTATTTTAAGTTATAAAAATAACAAAGATCAATTGCCACTTATAGAAAAAACAGAATTAGTAATTATAAAGTTTTAACACTGTAATGAGGACCGTAACTTTTTAACATCTTTATCAAACTAAAAGCATGGGAGATCTGAACGAGCCAGTAGAATGGTAACGTAGTTTATAGTAAAACTATCGGCTATGCATTTTAGAGACCTCTGGTGGCAATTAAATTCGACGCCCCTTTTTTGTTTTAGTTTCAAAAAGAAAAATAGAAAATCTTCCACACTACCAAAAAAAGAAGGGAAAGAAAAAGGACCTATGAGAAGATACATTTTAAAGGAAAATTATATCTGTTCGGCGGTTAGCGAGATCTTTTGGTACCGACAGATATCCTGTTGTTAAAAGATTTAAAAAATTTTACGAAAAATTTCCTTTTCGATTTATATAAGAGTATGTATGTAAAAATAAGAACAACTATTGGCCTGCCTAGGTAATCTGGCGTTTTCAACTCACCTTTAGGCCAAAGCTAAGCAGCGATGCAATACCCTTCCCCCCTCTCTCCTTGCTACTTTCTTCAGGGAGGTATGGGACATTGCACTTTAAATTATAATGGTGCCCAAAATTTTATAACTACGTTGGCTCAAAAACTTTGGGTACTTTTATTAAATCTGATTAGTTGTTTCCTAACTAGTTATGTCCAAACTTTTCCACCAATAATTGTATTCTATATAAGGGGTAACTTTATTTCATCATTGAAAAGGAATGTATATTTAACTTCCATTGTCTTATCCCTTGAGATCCCTGATTTTCTTACAGTCTCTCGCCCCCCCCCCCCTGGTTTTCCCTTCCTTTTCTCTATTCTATTTCAACCACTGTACTTAATATTGAAGAGGTTTGGACTGGACAAGAAATTATGTTTTAACTATCCAACCAAAAAATAAACTCTCCCATATTAGCCAAAAAGTGCCCAGAACACATAATAAGTTTCCATAAACATTGTTAACTGATCGGTTCAGCTGTTTGATAGTTCACACTTACTACTTTCAATTTGGCTGAACAAATTTTTTAAGAGGCCATTTCTCTTGTGAGAGTGGTGATACACTCCCCCAAAATAGTTATGAACCTTCCAAGGACCTATCATAAGCTACAGTGTAAAGGAGAACCATATCGGTTCAGCGGTTAGCGAGATACTTCGGTACAGACACACATACATAGATCCTGATACTTTTTTATAAGGAAAATTTAAGGCAAATAGCTGTTTACATATGAATAATAATTAACTTTAATTACATGGAGTAACCACAATTTTTAAAGATCATAACAAAAAAGTCCCTAAAAATTATAAAATATTTTATTTATATTTGAAACGGTACTTTTGGATATAACTGTTTTTATTAGAAACTTTTAGTTGTTTTAGATAAACGTTACTTAGTAAGTAGGAGGAGTAGTGCAATGACAAATATAATTTAAATTTTAAATTATCAACATTAATAATCTATACTATACACAGTTTCAATATTAATGTCATTGTTATTTCTGTTTGGTGAGATAAATGGTTATATTATTACATGGATAATACATTAGATTTTCATGTTCCCTAAAGAAGTGAAACTCGTAGCAGGCTAAAATAATGATTCACCCCTTCCAACCCATCCCCACACCTTATACTGGTTGAACGAACTCACCAATAAATGACAGTGAATAGCAACCTGAATTAACGACAATTTTTGCCCTATCATGATATCCACGTATATTCTACATCCATTGTTAGGTAGATACATTGTCTTTTAATGTTTTATATTGGTGGCTGTATTTCTAGACTCTAGGGGTATCTCATTAATCACAATAACCTTAAAATTTAGTTTTAAATAAAAAATGGACTTGCTTCGGCTTCTTTCATCTAAATGGTTCCTACTGGCGTATTATGTCAAATGCATGACATCAATAGATTGTGTGATTTCTTTAGCCCTAAAGCAAGTGCAACTCATTACCATGCAGAGTTAGGACTTGCAGACAAGGGTTGTTCAATCAAAGAGTTGGTTAACTGTTTGGTATTACTTATCCTAATACTCTGAGTGTTTGGACAAAAAAAGAGAGATTTTGCACCCCTTATTTAGCCTAGGATGTTGGACTTGAATTTAAAGTGTCATGGACAGCAGCCTCGCCCATATGAGTTAAATAATAGGTAATTTAAAAGTCACTAATCGCTGAATCGATAAAATTATCATTTACAGTGAAGCTTCTATATATCCCAGGAATATTTTTGTCTATTTTATTTATACATCTCAAGGCCTCTAAAGGCACAACCGCTATTTTAAGGATAAGGTAGCTTTTAAATTATGGTCCATTGGCTTTTGAGTTCAGATAAATTTTGAAAATTTTGAGCAATTTTGTAGATTTTGGTATGATGCTGGTTTTTCTTAAAATGAGATACTATTTGTTGAATAAGCAAACACCTTAAAATATGCATTTTAATCATCTTTGCATCTATACAATTCTTAGGTTCTCCCACTTTCATAACAGCACTTTTATTTCATGATATTTTTTTTAGATTTCAAGTCCAAATGAGAGCAAACGTAGCGTATGTAAATTCAATTTAATAGTCTAACTAAAGTGGTTGGTAATTATATTCTATAAATCATGTCATAGTTAAATTGTAGCTGAGATGCTAATAATCCATATGGCCTGTCAATCATTAATGACCATGTAATAATCTTCCATTTCTAGTGTCCTTCCCCCTTTCTCGAATATCTTTTTCTATTTTATTTTATTTTTGATCATATTTTGTTCTTGATGTATTTTCTGTATGTATCATCAAATTGCAGCAGAACAAGTACTTGCAGCATACATTATGAGCGCAGCTAAAATAAGATGCCTAGTTTTCTTATTTTAATACCTAATACCATTCTCCCTTTGTACATATTTGATATAAATGTATCAATGAATATAGAATATTCGTGGATATTATGATAGGGGAAAAATTGTCAAATTTAGGTTGCCAACATGACATTATTTATTGGTCTATTAGTTCATCCTGTAGCATGGGGTAAAGAGGTGGTATGAGTGGGACTGGTATTTTAGCCAGCTAAAAGTTTTACTCCATTAGAGTACATGATAATCTGGTGTAAGATCCATGTAATAATAAATCCATTATGTTTCACAGCAACAGGATGTGTATCTGTCTGCATGTGTTGTGAGATCTTGAAAATGGCTGAAATGTCTAGGGTAGATTTGGGGTATAGTAATAGTAAGAATAGTTATTTATCGCATCGTATTATAGACAGCTTTCCGTGTATATTAAAGGTAAAAATTCTGAGATAAAAAACCAGTTTTATTAGCCCCGAATATGCAAAGGCCGGGGTAACCAGTTCTAATCCAACGGATATTAATCGGTTTCGAAGCCATAATGGAAACTTTATTCTTCATATGGTCTTAAAAATACCCCTCCCACCACCCCAAACAAATATATCACTACCTTTTGGATATAAATGGGGAGGGGGGGGGGGGGGGTTCTGCCTCATGTCGCGAAATGAAATTATCAATCCTTTTTTTTACTGTCTCTAAAACAGATAATAAAATAAATCTTGGAGCAGCTGTTCTGCAAAAATAGTTGAAAGTTTATGTTAGAGATAAAGATAGAATTTAAAGGTTTTTAATGTTACCTCGCGGCGCTAGGGCAATAGTTTTGTCATGGGTACTAGGAACAGGGTATCTGAATAATAAGAATATGGATGGTTTCCCTTAAAATGCTATGTCGAGCACGGAAACAAATCCCATATTTAAAAAAAAATATAAAGGGGTGGGGGGTGGTTTTTTTTATAGTGTGTTTGTTTATTTCTTTAGGTTAGGTTAGGTTATATTGTGTACAGTGCAGGGTAGACCCGCAAGGTTATCTCAGCGGACAGAATAGCACAAACATTCAACAAACCACTAGTATTTACTAGCGGCTACTCACTTATACATCTAGAGACTTTGAAAGGGACAGAGAGTGGCATAAAACCGCCCCAAGATTTAAATATAAACCAAAAAAAAGCACAAAACCATCACAGGATCTATGAAAATCTTACCTAATATAGAGTTCTTTAGTTATTCAGATCTTAAGAAAAAATCCTTACTACTTCATATAATAGGATAAGAATATTACTTAATGAATGTAAAACGATCCCTTTATTCTTGGTTTACCCTAAGATTATTTCAGTATCTGTTAGGTAAAATTTATACGTGCATAAATAATTGCATTTGCTAAGCAGAAAAACGTGAAATCTAGGAATCGATCTAGCACCCCAACCAATAGCAAGTCTTTAATAAACTTGGTGAAAATATGTATAATGTTGACTTAATTAATCCCTAAAAATTCCAGCTGTTTATCTTGAACAGGAGTCGAAAAAATCATGAAAACTTTAAAAACTAGGAATCGACCTAGCACACCAACCAATTATTATATCTTTAAAAAAGCTTTATAAAAATGTGTAGAATGTTGGCTTAATAGATCCCTAAAAATTCCAGCCGTTTATCATGAACAGGAGTTGATATAATCAAAAATACTTGAAAAACTAGGAATCGATCTAGCACCCCAATCAATATACAAATCTTAATGAAACTTAGTAAAATTATGTAGGATGCAAATTTACTTAATCCCTGAAAATTTCAGTTGTCTATCTTGAAAAAGAGTCGAGAAAATTATAAAAACAAAAAAAATCTAGGAATTGATCTAGCACCCCAATTAACATACAGATGGACAAAACAATGTATAGATTAGATGCGCATATGTCATGGGAATCTTCACTAAAAATTTCAGCTGTCTATCTTTAATAGGAGCCGAGAAAATCACGTTTCCCCCACTTTGTCTCAGACAGATGGACAGACGGACGGACATTTCAAATTATAGAGTAGCTTCGCTACTAACAAGAGTTGTATTAAAAACAACATGATCGGTAGAATCTCTGTCCTCTATTTAAACAAGGATGACAACATCCATAAAAGCGAAGCTCTGTAGCTCTAGACGGACAGGCGAACATTAACACTTGTAGAGTGTCAGAACTTAATAAGCAGAATATTAATGCAAAAGTCTAAACAAAATTGTAATAAGAATCATCATACAAAGTTTCAAATCGATAGGACAATTCTAATCTTTTTAACGAAAAGAGCTTACCATTATTAACGGACGGACCGACACTAATTATAGGAAAGCTTCGCTTTAAAAAATAGTATATAACCCAAACGTAGTAAGATCTTTTGCTTGAAGCTTAAAATCTTGGAATTTGCTTGTTTAATTAGGTTTTACTTTTAAAGGAACCGTATAAATGTCTAGGGGAGGTTTTAGGCTATCATTGAAACTTTCTCCAATAGGAGACAAGGGACAGAGCAGTTAGTTACATTTTGAAGCGCATAATATTTATTTATATTTTCTTTATTACTTTTAATTACAGCTTTGCGTGTTATGATAATCTTTAGGTTGCTATTTTCCCTCTCATTAATTGGTCAGTTAGTTTTATCCAGTAGGAGGAAAGAGGATGGACAAAGGGGATGGAGGGAGGGGATCATTATTTTACCCCACAGCGTGTTTCACTTTATTAGAGTACATGATGATCTGGTATAAGATCCAAGTAATAATAAATCCATTTTGGAAAAATACAAAAGATTTACCAGCGCCTATTTTTCCCAATTCTCATTATGTATACGCCAATAATATATGTTAGGTATGACCACTTTTATTTAATGCTAGATAGTCTACACTAGTGGCTTTCACCCAAGGATGTCCAAGGGTTGTTTCACCCAAGGATGTCCAAGGGTTGTTTCACCCAAGGATGTCCAAGGGTTGTTTACCAACCCCACCCCACCAAAAAATTGTAAATCTTCATTTTAAAACACGTGACTCCTCCCTTCCTTCTTTAAAAAATTAACGTCTTTGGCTGCACCCCTAGCAATTATTTGGTGGAGGGCAGCAAACTAGCCTAAAACCAAATCGGGTTCTAAATGAAGAAGTTGATCTAAATCTAGAAATTATTAAGTTCAGAGGCTAGCGAGGTCATAGTGGACAAACAAACATAAAACTACTTTATATAAATGGACTGTCGAAATTGTATGCTGATACAAATCTTTTACAGTATTACCCAAGTCTGTAAAAAAACAAGCTTTTTGGCAAGAAGGTAAAGACACCATGAAAAATAAATAATATGGGCATTTATGGCATGGAAAATATAGCGCTCATACCATGAAGTAGCAACAAAACTTCGCACCAGCTGTCCTCAACACAGGGAAAGGTCAATACAAGAAAAATAAAGACTTTGAAATGCGGTGAGGAGGCTATGGACATTGGTCTCTAAACACTGGCATCCAAAGTTTTCTAAAAACGTTCTCGCATTCGTTGACTTAAAACTATGAGGATATTTATTGATAATGGATTTGTTAGTACAATCTAACTGTGTCTAATTTTTTTACCACTAAATAATTTTGTTTTATAGAAGAGAAATCATAATTTTATCATTCTTTTATTCGTTTTTAATTGTAATTAGAAATATTCCACAACTATTTCTTATTTCAAGAGAGGTGTGGTACATTTAGCATAGCCCATTTTCTAGACGTTATACTTTAAAGTATATGTTTCTTCATGAATAAGGGATATGTTTGCATTGAATTTTTAAAAATCCTAAAACAATAATATTATATTTTAGATGTTAATAAATTATATTATTTTAAGTATATATACCTTTAAATTGGGGTATATTTAGCGGTTTTTCTAATGTATCTAAACACTACAAACAAACTTTTTTTTGGGAAAAAAACTTATTCTTGATACTTTGTAAGGTTAGGTTAGGTTAGGTTAAGTAAGGGTCAGAATAGCTCCACAAGAGTAGATCCCCAAAGGGTTATAATGAACCTCCCACAAGGGTAGGAACATTTTTTCACTTCAAAATAAGGGAAGGGTCAGATGTCCGGTCCATATACATTATACAGGTAAACTGTTTGCAACTGTTATAATGTCAATACACCCAAATAATACGAGGAACTAGCCCTACAGACATTCCTTAAACATGCCTCTAATCCTAAACCAACCTAAAGGAATAAGTACTTTTTTTCTCGAAATCTCGGATTTACAAAAATTGGGCAATAACAAATTAATTTATATAATTTTAATGAAATTTTTAAATATTTTTATTAAAGAAATTATTTGTATTTTTCTGGACACTTTATCCCTAAAAAATCCATGGCGTTACTATCTCTACTTTGCTATGCACTTCTAAATCTATCATGGCAAATTACGTCTTGGGGTTCCTTTTACATCAATTTTTTGCATAGCATATATATTTTTACATACAGAGTGTCCAACACTTTTCTTTTTTATCTGTTTTTTTCAGCTCAATACAAAGAAACTAAACGGGATTTCATTTTTTAAGAGTTTTTTTTTATAAATTTTTACATATTTACATATTACAAAGTATACTTTCTAGAGTTGCAATTTTATATTTTAACAAATTAAATGCACTTTTATCTCGTAGTTTTGGTTCTACTTTACAAATTTAAAATTAGACTACTGTATTGTTTCTTTAATTTTCCTGGCGATTACTAACCCGCCCTCTCTCCCCCATTCCTTATTTTGGAAATTAATTGAAAGCAGTCACTATATTAAACCCCTTTGTGGGGCCCTAAATCTGTGGGGCTACCCTGTATCCAGTATAACCTAACCTAACAATGCATCGTGTAATATACAAAAAAAACTACCTTTCCTCTTTATTTATTAGCGGCTACGCCCCAAGAGGCCTCTAGTGGCACTTTAAATATTTTTTATATTTAGAATATGGCTATTTTGCGTTTGGCGTTTATTTTTCGTTGAACTCTCTTTCTAAAATCGATAAATTAAAAAAAAATTTAATTTCTCTTGGGAGGGTGGTGGTTCCCTTCCCGGGACATATGAGAATCTACCCTGTTAAGGAGAACCCCATCGGTTCAGCGGTTAGCGAGATCCTTCAGTAAAAACATACAAACACACAAACATCCTGTTACTTTATTATAAGGATGAAAAGGGTAAGGGTTCTTTGACGACTAGGCAATTTTAAAGAAATCACTCTTTTATGTCCTCTAAAACTTCTTGATTAATTTTTTTGTAGGCATCCTTTACCCACACACAAGATAAATATAAGTGCATATTCGAGGATTTTTTGCTCAAATTCTCACACCTTTTTTTATCACCTATATAAAATAATGGAGATTTTTACAAAGATAGATGTATATATTTATTAGGTAAACCTTTTTTTTCGGCTTCATATCATTTATACTAAGAAAGTAAGATTCATTGATCTTATTGGATATGACAATGGCTGATGAATTTATGTGCAATTGCATCCCCAATGATGTTACACAAAAAAAAGCCTCTTCTGCATACTACACTTAGTGGTTGAAACGTTAAGACACTCAACTTAATAAAACAATCAATCAGAATTCATTAGTCATAATTTAAGTAACCAAAGTTGTAAAGCCAACAAGGACTAGTGTAACAAACAGCCCAATTGAAAATAGTGTTTGTCTGTTCATGCACATTAAGATCTTTAAAAAGGCACTAAGCTGACCTTTTAATTGATCCTGCAAAGGTTTAAGTCTTCTTTAACAGAGAGAGAAAGGTTAGATTGTAGTCCTAAGAAAAAAATAATTTATTTTCTCGTATTCATTCGAATCCGGTGGATAGGAACCGGTTCTCATCCATACGAAAAAACTATGTCTAGCATCGTATTATATCCAGTTTTCTACGAATAAAGAAATGTACAATCACAAGATTAAAACTAGTTTTTTTAGCCGGTGCCTTCGGCACCACGGGGCTAAAAAAACTAGTTTTAATCTTATAATTGTACATTCTATATACGCGGAAAGCCGTTTATAATACGATACGAGAAATAACTATTAAATATCTTATTTTTAAATTCAAGTATTTTAGACAGAAAAACCTCCCCAGAAGCAATCCAAAACATTGCAAAGAAGATTCTGATAAAGCTATTTGTAAGATCTTACCATACACACATACTTTCATCTACTTTAATGTACATATTTTTCCAGTATCGCTTTGAAACCGATTAATATCCGGTGGATTAGAACTTGTTCTCAGCCATACTGAAAAATTATGTATAGAATGTATTATATCCAGTTTTCTATGAATAAAAAACTTGTTTTAATCTTATTATTGTACTGCTGTTAATGATTCGATGCAATAAGTAACTATTCCTGTTATCTGATCCATATCATTTATTTTCAAATCAATTTAAATGAAAAAGTGATTCTTTGATTGATAGATAGAGGTCACTCAGTAGTTGCGGTTTAGGGATAATAGGCAACTTTTTTAGGGACACTAGTTTCAAAATTTTACTTTAGGCTAAAATGGGGATAAATTCAACTAAATCTTATTTTGTCTAATCGACTCATGAATCAATATTCCTAGAATAAAGATAATGGTTTAATAACATCATTTAAAATATTATTGTCAAGAGATTGAAAATCATAATGTTTAACATCAATAGGGGAATTCTAACATGCCTAAAGTAACGATCAGAGTTACCATTCAAAATTCGCAAAGATCGTCCAAATAAGGAAGGATAGCTTTACTTTTTAAAGAATTGTTGTCCTTGCCGGACCAAAGTAAAAAAAAGTAATTCAAGCAAAATATTATTATCGATTGTATTCGTAACAAGTATGACAACTTTCACATGGAGGATAACTTTGTAACATCATTAGGTTATGAAGATCGATATTCTATTACTTGGATGTTGCAAAAGATTTCCACTTAATCTAGTATAGTAATGCTCGCAGCTTGTTTAAATAACATTGATACCCCAATCCTCCACCGTTACCACATCCCCTCTCCTCCTACTGGAAGAACGAAATGACCAATAATCGAGGTCAATATTAGCAAGCTAAATTTATAAAAAAAAATTCCCTATGTATATCCTACTTATATTCATTGTTATGAAATAAAACTTGAACTGCATGTTGTAGCATCATATTAAATGGACAATGGACATCGTCATGACCATAGGTCATGTTTGACTTTAACTTAAGATCCAACGAATGAACAGCCAAAAGTTAAAATGAAAATGCACCAACAAGGTTTTGTATAATCAGGAATTTATTCTCCACACTATCAAAGACGTCAAGCTGAAATATAAAACATAATTGATACACAACAAAGGTATTAATGCACAAGATTAGTTACATGATATCATAGGCATTTACTATTTTATTTTCAAATTACTCAAATTTTCAAAATTGAAAAAAAATTTCCTAATAGGAAAACTCTCAACGTATCATACACTGTAATTGGCAAGATTCCACACGTGGGAGAGATTCGAACCCACGGCACTTTTATATCCATACTCTTTCAAATCAACGAGACACCTCACTTGGCATTTCAGAAAGCGGAAAAAGAACTACAATGCTGCAACTTTGTATGAAGAAAGTCGTCTTCCAGATAAGGAAAACAAACACATCGTTATTTTTTTCAAAAGGCTTGGATGTTTTTGTCTGAAGAACACACATAGACTGTGAAACGGTCGAGACAGACATAATTGGAGTGTAAGTTCAAAGTTATTTAGTTAAAAACATTTTTACAAATAAAGATCCTTATTTTTTTCATTTCTCTCAATTTGAATACTCTAACATTACTTACAATCAAAGAACGTAAAGATGATTTCACTGGTCGCAAGCAAAAATAACATTGCTTAAAAAGCAGGGCTACCCATGACCAAGTATAATCTAACCTAACCTGACCTAAAGTAAAAAATATAACTATGGGGTATTCCTATCCAGTTTTTTGTTTAGAAATGAATATTTTTTACCCGAGGGAATAAATGATGGACCGATAGGTCATCATTTATACCAGGGAAGGAAATGATATCAGGGAAAGAAATAATATAAGGGAAAGAAATAATACCAGGGAAATAAATGATGATACCGGGGAAATAAATGATGATACCAGGGAAATAAATGACTATCTCAGGGAGAATAAAAGAATATTTATATCCACTGTTTAAGGGGTTGTTTATATGGAAATGATTATTTACAATTTATTTTAAAAATAATGGGGGAGCGGTTATCAGTGCTCAACAAGGTGTTTTGTGTAAAAGCGCAAATTATTTTTTATTTTGTTGGAAGTATGAATTTTTTTGTTGTAGGGTTGCTACGCTCGCAATAGCTGGATGTAAAAAAGGTGGCAAAATTGGTGTGCGAAATTGAGATGAATAGATGTAATTTAGATGTACTTGTAGCTTTATTTATCACGGCTACTGCAAGGGTAGGGTAAATGGAAGATAATTTACATGCAGTATGGCTTCAACACCATTTAATATACGCTGGATTAGTATCGGTTCTAAGCCAAACTGAAAAATCATGTATCGTATCGTATTATATACAGATTTCTACTAATAAAAAAAATTAAAGTCATCATATGAAACCAGTTTGCAATTGTTAGCCCCGACCTTCAGGCACTCGTGGCTAACAAAATTGCTTTTAATCTTTTATTTTATCATTTTAGTATCCGCGAAAAGATGCGATAAATAACTATCATTCCTTTTATACCAATTCTAGAGAATTCAATTTTTTCAGAATATGAATAGAATCAAATTATTTTCTTTATTATATTAATTTCAGAATTTAGATTTTTAAACTAAAAGTACGTCCAAAGGGGGTAAAAATTTGCTCTTCCAAAAATTAACTCACTAACACACAGTTTCACGGATGTTACTGGCATTAATTATATGATTTTTATTCAATATCCGTGGAAAATTGTCTGTAATTCGATGCTACAGCATATTCTGTAATATAAAGTAGTAAGGCCTTTGTCTGAAGCTTGAGATCTCGGAAATTGCTGATCCGTGTAGGCTGCACTTTCAATGCGTAAATGTATTAGTATTGGTTCTAGATTTTTTTACCTCTCCTGCTTTTCCCTAGTTGCTAGGGGTAAGATAATTAGTAATCTATATAAGTTAAATAGATATGTTAAAGATTCAATGAACTTTTCAGTAGATTATTCTCAAATCAGAATAAAAATCTTATTTGATGGATTAAAAGTACCATCTTTTATCATTCTAGCCAAAAAGTTCATATATTAAAAACTAAAAAGTATACATGTTTACCTACAAAAACCATATATAGTAATTGAAATAAGTCAATTTAGATTGATAGAAAATCTTGATAGATATTAGACGATAAACAAGATTACCCCTTCTTCAGATTAAATTAGTGCGGAAAAGTTGATACACTAATAGTATAGAACCAATCAATTAAATTTCAATAATAGTATTAGTAAAATAAGGTAGTAAAACTTTGAGCACCATTGTAATTTTTGGTCCAATGTCCCCTCCCTGTCTGTATAATGTAATGACACTTGCTCTGGTGACAAAGCATCTAACTTGGTGAGTCTGTATTATAAGGCACGCTTGTTACTTATATTGCTCTAACTCTTTGATCAATATTCTTGGCAGATTTGTCATAAATATCAGAATTTCTTTTCGGGTATGCCTTCGAAACCGATTAATATCCGTTACTCAGCCATAATGATAAATCATGTATAGCATCGTATTACAGAAAAAATTTTAAATTAGATTTATAAAGATTAAATCATAAGATTAAAACCAGTTTTGTTAGCCCAGGCCCTTGGACGTCCTTGCCTATATGATATAATGATTGACCCCCCCCCCCACCAAGAAAAATGTATTTGGGTGTTCCGTAGGCACCTCCAATATTTTGAACTTTGAACTTTTACATCCCCCCTTAAATGAAAAAGCTTTGACGCTCTTGTCTCTGCCATCCTATTGAATTTGTGTTTTGTACTATTTTAAGGAACTTTAAAATTAAGTTAATTTAAATATTGATCGGGGGTGCTGCCACTTTTACCACTAGCAAAAGTACAGCCACTGTGTTTTTGACAAATATTGGGTGTGTTTTTGTCAATTTGCTTTAAAAAATGCTTTAAAGTAACATCCAAATTAACTTAAAAATTTTTGAAACTTGTTTTTCATTTTTACATTTAAAATTGATAAGTTTACCTTTATCAAATAAAATAATTATATCTTGTTCAGTTATTAGCTAAACAGCAACGTATAATTTTAATACAGAGTCGTAATATACTATAAGGTCTCTAATTTTAAATATGAGAAGGTTTTTAATACAGTGATGATTTAATTGTAAACTTTTACTTTAATAATTAAATTTAAACATTTTTAAAATGGTGCTTTCGCAGAAAGATCCGGTTGACCACTGAAACCCCCCTGCCTTATTTTTACACAGAGCACCTAGCAATACCCCTCTTCCCCTCTAATATTTTTAATAAAATCAAAATAAACCTAGAGGGTGAATTTTTTTCTCACTCTACTAGATTGGTTGCTCCATACTCATCATCATCATCACCATTTATCTCTTCTTTCCAGAGCATAGGCCACGCACAATGGTTCTCCATTTATCTTTAAATTGGGCCTCAGTAAAGGCTTCACTGAAAGATGAATAATTCTTATCTCTCAGTTCCGCAAGGAATTCCCTCCTCCAGGTTGTTTTTGGTCTACCTGGTTTCCTTTTTCCTGTGAAGGGGTCCCAAGTCAAGGCTTGATTGGTTAAATCATCATGCCCTTTCCTTAGAGTGTGCCCCAACCATCTCCATTTTCTCTGTTTTATTGTCAGTTTGATGTCTGACATATCACTGCGCTCTAAAAGCTCAGTCTTTGTGATCTTGTTTGGCCAAAAGATCTTGTGGATTCTCCTAAGACATTTGTTGACATATGTCTGTAGCTTGGAGACCACTGCTGTGTTTAGGAACCAAGTTTCGGCCCCATACAGCAAAACAGAGAGAACATTTGACTTGAAAAGTCTTAACTTGGTCTTTATGGAGATGTTGTTGGAATTCCAAATTTTGTTCAAGCTGGCAAAGGCTGTTCTAGATTTGTTAATTCTAGCTTTAACATCTGTCAAAGTGCCTCCAGCTTCATCAATTTTACTTCCAAGATACTCAAAGCAGTTAACATCCTCAAGAAATTGGTTTCCAATAGTTATTGGTTCTTGGGAGTTTGCATTTAATCTGAGTATTATAGTTTTTGGAACATTTATTTCAAGTCCAACTTTCTTGGAAGTTTCAGCTATCATGTTAGTCCTTCTTTGCATTTGACTTCTATTGCTTGTTAACAAAGCAATATCATCAGCAAAGTCCAGATCTCCCAAATATTTGGGATTGCCAAATAACTGCCAGCGAATGCCATCATTGCTTTCACAGTTCTTCATGATCCAATCAATGGCAAGGAGGAAAAGGAAGGGAGAGAGAAGGCATCCTTGTCTGACACCTGTTACAATCTCAAAAAAGGTTGATAGTTTACCTTTATACATAACATTTCCACCTCCTTTATGATAGATAGCTTTAATGATATTGATTATCTTTTCTGGAATGCCATAGTGTCAGCAGATTTTCCAGAGTGATTTCCTGTCTAAAGAATCAAATGCTTTTTTGTAGTCAATAAAGTTTACAAAAAGCTCTGAGTTTCATTCCTTGGATTGCTCTATGATGATTCTTAGAGAGGTTATCTGATCAATAGTAGAACGGTTTGGTCTAAATCCAGCCTGATTAGGTCTTAGCTTTTCATTAACCTTCTTCTTTATTCTATTAAGAAGAATCTTACTAAGGATACGACCAGGTACTGAAAGAAGCATTATTCCTCTGTAGTTTCCACATTGGATCAAGTCTCATTTTTTGGCCAGTATTGAGATATGTTCATTTTTCCAGTCCTCTGGGCATAACTCATCATTCCATATCTTAGTGATCAAAGGTAGGAATGCCTCAGCAGATGTGTCTAGGTCTGCTTTCATGACCTCAGCTGGGATGTTATCAGGTCCAGCGGCCTTGTTATTTTTCAAACTTTTAATGGCCTCTATGATTTAATAGATTTGGCGCTAAACAGTCAATGTCAAGTGCATCTGAGGGTGGAATCTCAGTTTCTTCCTCTGGAACTGGAAGATTCAGCAGTTCAGTGAAATCCTCTGCCCATCTATTTAGCATATCATCATCAGTTTTAAGGAGTGAACCATCCTTGTCCCTGATGTGTGATCCTGATTTGTGTACTTTACCTGCAATGCTCTTAGTAATCTCATAGACATCTTTCATTCTATTTTGATTAGCAGCATTTTCTGCTTGCAAGGCAAGGTTTTCCAAGTGTTCTTTTTTGTCAATTCTGACACTTTTTTGGATTTCCCTGCTGAGCCTCTTATACAGGTCTTTATCTTCTGGAGAGTTTCTAGAGAGTGTCTTTTGTCTTACCTCTCTTCTTTGATCCATGAGATCAATGGATCTTTGAGTGATCCACGGCTTTTGGTTAGCCTTTTTGAAACCTAATTTTTCTTGGCTAGTATCATTATAAACTTTTTTGATACCTTGCCAAATATCTTCCACTCCATCTTCCTCTTGAAGAGTCAGCAACTCAAATCTATTCTTTAGAGTGAGCTTAAACTCTTGCAACTTTTCAGAGTTTTGGAGATTTGTTAAATTATATTTCTTCCTGGGGTTAGGCTTTGTGTCCTGCTTTTTAAATCTAAGCCGAACTTTAGAAGATAGAAGATAATGGTCTGAATTAACATCAGATCCTCTTTCAACCCTGACATCAAGGAGAGAACCTTTAAAGCGTCTAGATATACATATGTGGTCTATCTGGTTAAAGGTTCTTTGATCTGGTGATCTCCAGGTGGCAGTATGAATCTTTTTGTGTTTAAAAATGGTTCCACCAATGACAAGTTTGTTTTCAGTACAAGAACTTACAAGTCTATCACCATTGTCATTTTCCTTGCCATTACTTAAGCCTAGGCCATATCTGCCCATGACTTCTTCTAAATTCTCATTATTACTCCCCACTTGAGCATGGTCAGATCCTTTTCTTTATGACCATTTTTAAATACAGAGTCAATCTGGTCATAAAATTCGTTTTTGACCTCTGTATCTGCTTGTTCTGTAGGAGCATATGCTACTATAATTCTCAGTTTGATGTTTTTAACTGAGGATTTGAAATAAGCCTCCATAATTCTAGGACCATGGGGTTGCCAACTGATCATGGCCTGCTCTGCTTGCTTGGTCAGTATAAGCCACCCCTTGATTATGGCCTAGATCCTCATTCATATGACCTGAGTATAGTATTTTCAAGCCAGAATGATGTATAAACTCTCCATTGTTTGTCCACTTTGATTCGGTGATAGCCAGGATGTCAACCTTGGCTTTTAGCATTTCTCGGCAAATGTTTTCTGTCTGGCCTGACTGAAACATTGTCCGAACATTCCAGGTGCAAATTTTTGCTGGTCTGCGGGAATTCAGAATCATCCGCCTGATTGGTCCGTTAGCGGTTTCCCAGCCAAACATCATATTGTTGTTTCCAACCTCTACTTCGTTTCCGAGCCCAAAGTTAAATTGGTCATTACTTTGTGCGGGTTGAACATAAGCAGGTTTTTTCTAGGGAAGGATTGTTAGCCCCACCCAAACCCCCTGGACTGGGGGAAGTGACCAGAATTCAGACCCTAAGACCTTTCCAGCACAGTAGGACTCTTCTGGTGTAGGTCCTAGGGTCATTGATGCACGGTGCAGGATGGACGGCGTGCACGTACCTGGTCTCCTATCCTGGTTGGTCCATACTAGCAATATCAAACGTTTTAACCAATTATTTTAATTTTGTTCATTATAACTGGCGTAGGTACATTTTTTTATCCTTAGCCTTCACTATACCTGCTTTGTACTTTAATTTGATTTTTTCTAACTTTATATTTAGAATAGAAATCACCAAAATGTTCGGCCATACAATTGTGCTTTGGCCTAACAATTTAATTGTTGTGTTTAAAACGAGTAAAGGAAATGAAGGCACCTAATCTTGTTGTAATCATCATCATTTTTAGATTGGAACACAAACTATTTACTTTAATTTATCAAAGTTAGTTATGCCCAGTTAGAACAATGGAAGATAAACTAATGTCCCCCTACTTATGATAAACAAAATAACTCCTTTGTAGAAAGATTTGGAGAGAATATTTTTTTATCCATTCAAGTCAAAATTCAATCTTTTCTCCTAATGATTATAGGAAAAAGAAAATGGACGATAAACGGTACCTTTCCCCCTTCTCTTGACCTATGAAAGCTTTACCTTTGACCTTGGAAACACACATAGATCTATTTTACAAAGTTCCATATTAGGAAAGTGTACGTGTGGCAATATAATTTTATCCAAAATGTAGTTTAGAACACGTACACAAAATATATATTACCTTTTGTCTTTACTTTCCTATACAAAAATGTTCCTCTTATTTGTTGTATATTTTTAAAAGCGAAGCTTTTCTATAATTAGGGTCCGTCCGTTCGTACGTCCGTCCGTAACGGATAGCTTTTTTCGCTAATTTAGGCATGTTATAATTGTCCTATTGATTTCAAACTTTGCATGGCGATTCCTGTAGTAGATAGGTACGATTTAGAAAGCGTAGCAACTCTATAATCATTGCCAGAATGTCCGTACGTCCATTTTAAACATGTTGATTTTTTTTACTTTTTTAACAAAATATTTTTATGTGATCTAATAATCCGATTGATCTGATTTTTGGTATACTGATTCCTGGGACAACAAAGTACATTATTATAAGCGAAGCAACTCTATAATCAAGTCCTAAAAATGTAAGTATGTCCATAAACATTATTCTGTATCAAGCAGTTTTTCAACAATTTTACTTACAATTTTGCTTCGACATTTATACATTTATATTCTGATTATTTAGTTCTGACACTATACAAGTGTTAGTGTCCGTTTGTCCTACCGTTTCAGTGCTTCGCTTTTATGGATGTTGTCATCCTTGTTTTTCTCTAAAAATTATTACAAATTTGAAAAATAATACTTTCAAAAAAGTAAACATTGGATTGATTTAACATCGTTTTAAATATCTATCTCTGGAAATTCACATTAATCTTTTTTTAAACCATTATTTTATAAACTTATCCTCCGATAACTGAAATCTACATAATGACTAATTTTGTTTAACATCATTGGGGATGTATGTTAACATATCGTCCATTGTCGTATCCCTTAAGATTCCTGATTTTTTCAAATCTAAAAATCTTTATTTGTATATGTATATTTGTAAGTGTAAGACTGGAGGCATGTGGAATTCAATTGGTGTTTTTATAAATAAGAAAATATATCAAGTAGCAAAGTGTCTGGTTGTCTATCATTTATATGGTGAGCACACCAATAAAATGTTGGGAGGGGGTTACCTCTTTGCACCCCCCTATGGTTTCCCTCATATCACATAAATAAACTTTATGAAGAAATAAGTATTTTAATAAGGAGGGGACATTGGGCCGTTTATTACACTAGTCCCCACTGTTTTATTATCACGTGGTCTTACTCGTTGGCTTAACAACTTTGGGAACTTTTATTGAATTTTTATTGTTTTGGTGTATTAAGTTAAATGTCCAAACGTTTTAACCACTAGTTTTAATCTACAGAAGGGGTAAATTTGTTTATCATTATTAGATATGTGCATCAATTTATCTACCATTGTCTTATCCCGTTGGATCATTTAACCAAATACCTATGACTTCCTTACATAAATAAACATAAACCGTGATAACATGAAAAATCCTAATACTTATTTTTTTAAGTTATAGAGACACTGCAAATTTTGCTATTTTCTAATTTACTTAAACTTTGCAAAAACACCAAAATACGAAATAGTTATAGAGTGGGCGTAGGTTTGAAATGTCTAGAGCGATTATATTTTCAATAGATAAAGCACAGACAGACCCAGGGATATATGGAAAGGACATTGCAATATAAATTAATTCTCCCAGCCCAATTTATTGGCACAAAAGTTTGAACACTGTTTGTATATACAACCCAATCATGATTCAATCTTAACATCCAAAAGTTTGAAGCTAACGATTGTCAGAACATTAAAAAAAATAAACTTTTGTAAATCCCAAATTAAAATACATTTCTGTGATGATATAAGAAGGGATAATACAATAGACGATAAATTAAGGTATAACCCAAATGATGATAAACAAAATTACACCTTCTGTAGATTATAATTATTGGTTTATTAGTTCAGTCATTAGTATTTTGAAACAACCATTATATAATAAAAAAGTACCCAAAGTTTTTAAGCCTACTAATGACAGAGCATATTTTAATAACTTTGGGTTCCAGAATAATTAAGTCAAAATAATATCGTGGTGCACCGATGCACAGACCCAAATTTAAGAACAACCTAGCTGCTTGGGGGCTAAATATAGCTTTGGCCGCTGCCTAATAACCTTTGACGGATTCAATCATCGTATGTTGTTGTGTGTGTGTGTATGTGTGTGAGTGTGTGTTTGCGCGTTTTTGCCCAACATAAACATAAATGCAGAAAAATTGTGGAAAAAATTTGCGCTCAGATTTCTATCTCACTTGAAAATAATGGTACATTTGCCCTTTCTTTTTTACTTCATATCTCTCTCTCTCTCTCTCTCTCTCTCTCTCTCTCTCTCTCTCTCTCTCTCTCTCTATCTATCTATCTATCTATCTATCTCTCTCTCTCTTTCTCTCTCTCTCTCTCTCTCTTTCTCTCTTTCTCTCTCTCTCTCTCTCTCTCTCTCTCTCTCTCTCTCTCCCTCACTCTCACTCTATCTATATTTATCTATCTATCTATATAACTCTCTCTCTCTCTCTCTCTCTCTCTCTCTCTCTCTCTCTCTCTCTCTCTCTCTCTCTCTCTCTCTCTCTCTCTCTCTCTCTCTCTCTCTCTCTCTCTCTCTCTCTCTCTCTCTCTCTCTCTCTCTCTCTCTCTCTCTCTCTCTCTCTCTCTCTCTCTCTCTCTCTCTCTCTCTCTCTCTCTCTCCCTCACTCTCACTCTATCTCTATTTATCTATCTATCTATCTAACTCTCTCTTTCTCTCTCTCTCTCTCCCCGTATTAGACTTCTATCTATCTATCTTTATATTTATCTTTCTATGAATCTCGCTGTCTCTAACTTACTCTGCCATTCTTTTGTATTATGACCGTCCATGTTTCTTCAATTTCAATTTAGGATAGGTTAGTAAATAATATTTAGTAAACAAAGTGGAACTTGTAGCGGGCTAAAATAATTATACCTCCCATCCCCCTATCCCCTCCCCTCCTACTAGATAAACTAACTGATTAATGAATAATATTGGAAATAACAATCTAATTTGACGACAATTTTTCACTGTTATAATATCCACTTATATTCTACATTAATACATCTGTACATTTGCAAATATGCTTGTAAAGAGTAGAGGAATGGATATATTGACATTCTAAATTTGTCGTCAATTTAGGTTCATTTATTGGTCTATTATTTCATCCAGAAGAAGGGGAGGAAGTAGTTAAAACGGAGTGGAGGGGGGAAATCGTCATTTTAGCCAGCTATGAGTGTAACTTTCTTAGAGTACATGAAAATCTGGTGCAATATCCAAGTAATATTACATCAATTGTAGGAGGCCTAACTCTTTGCCTCAAACTTATTCTACAAGAAGAACTGTCCAGCGCGCGGTTTGTGAAATTTTAAAGGCCTTGCTCACATACATTCATTGTGAAAGGAAAGTTATATTCTAACCTTTAGTGAATACATTTAGCATGAGTACGAGACTATAGAAAAATATTACGACCACGATTTTCATATTCCTTAAAATAAACCAGAGGTTAAAAATAAGGTTTCCAAATTTTATCCTTTTTTTACATTTCTAAACCAAGGTTGGCAAAAAAGTTACTTGAAAAAAAAATAGTATTTATTTATATATTTTTTTATCTAGTTACTGAGTTTCATTGTGGATTTTTAAAAAGAGATTAACAAAAAAGAAAAAGAAAATCTTTAAATTTCAGTATGACTTCAAAAACTGGATTAGAACCGCTTCTCAGCCATACTGAAAAATCATGTATAGCATCGAATTGCAGACAATATTCCGCAAATTTTAAAACAAAACTCATTAAAGTATTACAGGTTTTGCTAACACGGCTAACAAATCTTATAATTTTCATTTCAATACCCGCGGAAAGCTTTAAAACTGCTTTTATATATAAAGAAAAAAAGAAAAATGTGTTTCGTGGGTTGGAAACGAAACATAAAAAAGTGCTCGAAATTCATGCAAGTCAAAGTTAAATGTAAAAAGTTGTATAATTCGGTTTAATATTGTAAGAACATGAAACATAATAAGCATGAAAACATCAATGAAAGCAAAGTTTAAAAAAGACAGACAAGTGAACATTAATAATTATTGAGTAACAACGCATGAAATATAAAAAAATTTCAGAAGATTTTTAAAGAAATGATTATATAGTTACTACGATTTTTACATCGTACCTAACTGTCACAGGAATTATCATGTGAAATTTGTATAGATAGAACAATTCATAGACATACATGCCTAAAATCTTCAATTTTAAAAAACTACTAGCAATTTAAAAACTTTGAAACTATGCAAAGATAGTAAAAAAATTGCAGAAAGATGAATAAAAATCCTTTTTTGAGTCCATGGATGTAAAAATAATCTTTCTTTACCAATCATGATTATATTTCAAAACTTGCCGACATACAAAATAGAAACTTGCTTTTTTTTATATTTCTTTAACAATAGTTTTTTTTTCAGTATGGTTTCGAAACCGATGGATAACCGCTGGATTAGAACTGGTTCTTAGCCATACTGAAAAATGATGTATTACATATTATTAAAGACAATTTTATTATTTAGAACTAAAGTTAATGTGTTGGGGACAAAACCCTCTTATGTCGTAGCTCCTTGAGGCTAATAACGACGCCATAAGTAACACTTTTAAAAGAATTTAGGATATATAACTCTCATTATGTTTCAGAGAAATCATTTTTTTAAATCTTAAAAATATTTCAAAAGATGGAAAAAAAGGTAAAGTGGCTACTTCCTGCCCTCCACTAAATATATTTTGGTATTCCTGCATTTTAGCAATTAAATTATTTGTTCAAAACGAAAACAGTAAAAGTGTCTGACTATGACGTCAGAAAAAATTAACAATTAACCAATAAGAAGCAAGTATTCACTGTGGTAAAATATATAGCGGCCTCTCATTGGTTAATTGTTAATTTTTTCTGACGTCATAGTCAGACACTTTTACTGTTTCCTTCAAAACATTTTTGGTGGGTAATTTCTCAGAAAGAGAGGGGACAATGGACTGTTTATTACACTAGTCTCCAAAGTTTTATAATCACTTTTTATTATTCGTTGGCTTAACAACATTAGGGACTTTAGTTAATTTTGATTGGTTGATTTATCAAGTCGAGTGTTCAAATGTTTCAACCACTAATTTCAATCTACAGAAAGGGTAATTTTGTGTGTTATCATTGTGAATTTACATCCTTTTATGGGCTATTGTCTTATACCTTTCGATCCCTGGTAATTTTTTCCTGTTACTAGGATGTCAAAATCCATAAAAGCAAAGCTGAACAGATCAGACTAGCAAACTGCACAAATTAAATACCGGATGCTTAATTTAAACATATTACAGTTTTTTACCTAATTGTCCTACGAATCTCAAGAAAATATGATCAATAAACAAAAAATCATTATGTTTAAAATGGACATACGGACTTTTGTATAATGATTATAGAGCTGGTACACTATACAAATTAAACCTGACTGTCACAGGAATCGGCTAAATTTGAAATCAATATGAAAATTCCAACATGCATAACTTTAATAACAAAGAAGAAAAGAAGCTCAGTGTTACAATTATAATATTCTCATTCTCTCTCTCTATTAGAAAATAGCCAAAAACCTTCATATGGCCTGTAGGTATATACCTTGAAAAGCAGAGCCCAGGTCCAGCGGTTTGCGAGATCTTACGCTATATTGCATAAACACCCAAGAAGAAGGACAAAATAAATTGATTGGCTTCAAATCTATTTCCGTACAATACATACAAATTTTATTTAAGTGAAGCTACTCTACATGTACAATCATTGGTCTCACAGTAAATCTGCGTTTTTTTACATATTCTGTGCAAAGAACTCTTCGGCAGTTCTTTGTTATTTTTGATTTTAGCTGAAGTGGGTTAAATAACTGCTACACATATTTAGTTCTACTTTAGAGAAAAGCTTGTTATAGGTCTGGGTTAGATTTTTATATATGTAGCATATATCTTTAAGAGATTAGAACAACAAGCCATATATGATTGTTTGCTATAGTGTATCAGCTACCATAGACATAGCTATAAAGCAGCAGTGGTAGTAAATAAACAAGGATGACAACATCCAAAAAAGCGAAGCTCAAAAATTAAAAGGAAGGACAAATTAATAGTGTTAGAGAACTTAATAAGCAGACGATTTATTTGTAAGTCTAAACAAAATTGTAAATAAACTGCGTAAACACAGGATAAAGTAATAAGATATATTTTCATTTTTAGGATTAAATAATAGGGATGCCTCGCATAGACGTCCAAGGGGGGGGGGTAATGGGGCGATTACCCCCCCCCCCCCCCAAATTTTTTTCATTTTAACCCCCCCATTTAAAATTTACCCCTACCCTGGGGGTGCCGTAGGCACCCCCAACCATTTAGGAGGGGGTATTTACCCCCCCAAACAATTTTGGGGGTGGTAAATACCCCCCCCAAAATAGAAAATCTCTGACAAAAAAAATTTTTGCGCGCTTCGCGCGCATTTTTAATACTAAATTTTTTATAAAATTTAAATTACCCCCCCAAAAATTTTGGAGGGGGTTAAAAAAAATTTGCGGCGCGCTTTGCACGCCATTTTACCCCCCACAAAACCGAATTACCCCCCCCCCCTTAAAAAAATTTTACCCCCCCCCCAAAAATAAAAAGCTTGGACGCCCCTGATGCCTCGCTTACCATATTGTACCTTGTTGTCCTAGTAATAAATATTATAAAATCAGATGAATAGGATAATTATACAAAATTTGTTGTCAAAAATTAGCATGGACTTTCTAGTAACAATTATAGAATTGTTACGCTTCCTGAATTATGCCTAATTGTTATGAGAATCATCATACAAAGTTTGCAATAGATAAGACAATTCTAACATATCTAAATTAAAGAAAAGAGCTTACCGTTCTTGATGTACGAAAGGACCGACCTTATTTATAGAAAAGAATCGCTTTAAAAAATAGATAGATAAATCAGGTTTTAATTTATTATCTCTCTCATATATATCAAACATATAAAATATATTTTATCACATTAATGATTTATTCTTTCATATTTAAAAACTCTTCTATATATAATTAGTATCTTGTGAAGGTGTTTGATCAAATCCGCTAATATTTCAAAACTGCATTAAAATTATTTCGAAAATATCACAAAAGCATAATAGTAACAAAATTAGAAAAAGCGATGTTCATTCACCTACGCATATAATGAGATTTGTATAGTGTTTTTAATTTTATTTGGGTGTCATCACACAAAGAATCTTCTTGGGCAATGCTACATCCCTACCCCCTTATTTTGAAATAAAATGATAATAAAGGGAGCGGGGTAGTTTTGGTTTGTTTGTTCATAACTTTAGTTCAGGTTAGGTTAGCTTATATTGGGAACTGAATAGCTGATCAGGGTTAGGGCTCCACCCACGCAGGTACAGGAGAAAAAATCCTCCTCTCATTTATTATATTATTTTTAAAAATAATGATAAGGGGGTTAACAGTGCTCAACATGCCACTTATGAGAAAGCACCAAAAAACATTTGATTTACTGTTTAATACTTGATGAAATATTGGCATTCTATGTTTTACTTGGGGGAATATTGGCTTACTCTGCTATACTTGACAAAATATTGGCCACTCTGTTTTACTTGTTATGTTTGGCACACTCTGCTTGACTTGATCCGAAGTTTGTGCTGTAGTAATAATTTTTGTGCTTCGATAAAATCTCATGTTTGCAGAGCCTTAACCTCGCCAACCTCTTAAAATCCTTACTTAATTACATATCCTAAAAATGTTCTATTAAAAATGTTTTCATTTCGTGCACTTATATGTTTTGGCTGAAAAGAATGAACACCTCGTATCCAAGTGTCCCCGAACATAAATTTCCCCTGCTTAAAGTTGTCAGGGAGGGAGGCGACATTGGACTCTTTATTATACTAGTCCCAAAAGTTTTAAAATAACGTTTTCTTATTCCGTGGCTCAACAACTTTGGGAACTTTTATAGTATTTTGATTGGTTGGATCATTAAGTTCAGTATCCAAACGTTTCAACCACTAATTATAATCTACTGAATGAGTAAATTCTTTTGTTATCATTGTGGATCTACATCAATTTATCAGCCGTTGTCTTATACCTTTAGATCCATGTAAAGTTGTACCAAGCAACTAACCAACCAACTGGCTTTAAAACAATAGATTTATGGACTTTTGCAGATCTAACGACTTTTTTTTCTCTTTGTGTCCCATTCAGGGAGAAAAGGATAGGTCTTACTATTTATAAAAGTATCGCTTCGATTAATATCCGGTTCTCAGCCATACTGAAAAATTATGTATAGCCTCTTATTATATATTCAGTTTTCTACGAATTTAAAAAATGTACAATCATAAGATAAAACCACTTTTATAGTTGTACATTTTTATATCCGCGGGAAGCTGTTTATAATACGATGCGATAAATAACTGTTATGACATTTGGTAAAAGTAATCACTGTTACGGAATATTAAAACATAAGATTTTTAAAATCTAATTTGTTAACCAAATCTTGACGGACGTTAAACAATACCACTAAAAAGTAAAACCTATATCTAATGTATAAAACCCAATATTTCAAAATAAAGCTTTTTATAGTACATATAAAAAATGACGTCATACAATACAAATGAACAATGATAGACCAATACATAAACTATATCACCAATTGCAGGCCAGTATATGTTTTAATTTACCAATGGTAGGTGAGTATGACGTCAATTTTATGAATAATCCATTGATAAATCACTATATTCCTGATTCTATTATAGTTCTACTGGATGTATTTATGATGATACTAGAGAGAGAAAATTATTCAGAAAAATATTTTCAAAATTTTAAGTGAATAACTTTTAATGTTTGTTTGACAATTTAAATTATTTATTTGGGTTCGCTTTTAATAAACATTAACATCCTTGTTCTTATGATACTTAGTTGTTTGTCTTTTTATAACTTTTTTTCTTATTAATTATCTCTCTTGGTGATGAGACACAACCTTAAAAAGCTGTAGTTATTTAAACATTCGATTTTTTGTACAGCATTCTTAAATCTTTATAACAACTCTGCTGAAAGAATACAACTTCTCGTAAACGGCTGATTACTGGCTATTTTGAGGCGATGGGAGGGGGTGTCAACCCATCCCTAGAGAAATGACCCTTAGAAAACCCATCTCCCGATAAAAAAATGAAAGAGAAGCATCTAACATGAAAAAAAAACATAAAATTTTAGGTACCGAAATCTTGATACATGTAAATAGCAGCGTTTCGCAAAAAAAAAGAAATATAGAGGGGAGGATAAAATGATTTATGCTTAAAAATTGCAACCCTTCCTTGCAAAAATATATACATTACATCATATATTATATTATGCCCAGGGAGGGAGAGGACACTGGACTGTAAATTACACTGGTGCCCAAAGTTTTTTGGCTCCAAAAATTGAGTAATTTATTAAAGTTTGATTGGTTAGTTGCAAACTAGTAGAAACTAAACTATAGAAGGGCTAATTTTGTTTATATCATTTGGGACGTTCATCAATGCATCGTCCATTGTCTTATCCATTTATATCCCTGCGTGAGACAGAGTTATAGAGTAGCTGCACAACTAATATAGTTTAGGGTACAACTATAAAAAAAAGGAAGGGGGCCAACTTTTGGCGACAGGTGTATGGAAGTAAAAAAAAAGGATAAAACGTATTTTATGTACAATTTTAAGTAACAGAAAATCAAAGTCATACTCATAAGTAAATTAGATCGAGTTTTCAAATATTTGTAAGCGAAAACTTATTTTTGTTTGTATTTAAGGTATATTATACCTATAAATACAGATAACTTTTTTTACTACAAAAAATATTATGTTTTTCCATTTACAAAATCTAATGTATTACTAAGGGAAGTTATATGAATAATGGTTTTTCTGTTATAACGTGTTTTCTTTAATTTATGAGGGAGAAATGATTAACTACTTTTTTTCTATAATATTAATATTATTATTATTGATTATAACATGGAAAAAAATTCATTCCATTTTATCCCTTTTTTTAATGAAACAAGGATGACAATATTCATAAAAAAAAAATAAAAGGTGGTCAAAAAAACATACGGTATTTTTGGTTATGTTTATAGGTATGCTACACTCTCTAGATTGTACCTAACTGTACTAAATTGCATGGAGGAAGGAGACTTTGGGCCATTTTTTACACTAGTCCCGAAAGGTTTACTATAACGATTTTTTTATTCTTTGGCTGAACAACTATGGGTACTTTGAATTTTGATTGGTGGTTGAATAAATTGAGTGTCCTAAGTTTTCAGCCACTAATTGTAATCTACAGAAGGGGTGAATGATTTTTGGGATGTACATCAATTCAACGGCCATTGTCTTATCACTTTAGATCCCTCACGACAAAGTATGTTTGTATTTCAATCCTTACAGACTGACAAGGGTTTTTAATAGTTATTTCTCGCATCGTATTATAAACAGCTTTCCGCGGATATAGAATGTACAATTATAAGATTAAAACCAGTTTTTTAGCCCCGAGGTGCCGATGATTGTACATTTTTATATTCGTAGAAAGCTGGATATAATACGATGCTAGACATAGTTTTTTTGTATGGATGAGAACCGGTTCCTATCCACCGGATTCGAATGAATACGAGAAAATAGATTCGCCAGAAGCTTTTTATTTTTTTATGAAGGAAGATATTTTTTTCTGCAAACTATACAGCCAAAAAAGGATATTCCGAGTGTTTGCTTTTAATCAATCAAACTAATCGGTTTGTTCCCAAAATAGGAGGTGGTTTAAAAGTAATCTTTATCATAAAGGGGTAGGGTATAGAAGATCAAGCGATATTTTTTATTGCACGACCTTTTTAGTGTGTTTTATTAGAAAATGCTATCCTATTATAAAAGTAGTAAGGTTTTTTTGTCTGAAGCTTCAGATCTCAACTACTAAAGCGATTGGGTTCTCTATTTTAGGTAAGCTTTACAAAGGTACTGAGGTGGTTTTAGGCTATTTCATTTTCAGAATTAAGTTTTAGGATGGTTTTAAGCTATTTATTCCATTCCCTCTCTGAACCTTTTGAATAAAGAGCCCCTAGATGCGTACCTGCAAGTTTTATTGTAAAGCAAAAGACAATAATATTTTTTAGTCATTGTCCTATCCCTGTATCCCTGATTGGTTATGTACTCAGGGGTCTAAAGGGATAAGCAATGGCCGATAAATTAATGTACATCCCAAATGATGATACACGAAATTGCCCCTTATGTAAATGAAAATTAATATATGAACCAATCAAAATTTAAAAGTCCCCAATGTTGATAAGTCAACGAATAAGAAAACGTTATAATAAAACTTTTGGGACCAGTGTAATAAAAAGCCCATTTTCCCCTCTATCTCTCTGTAAGGCAGTACTTGTTGTATCCCTTTTTCTGGTATGATGTATCGTCGCAATGGAGGATATATTATTACTTGGATCTTACACCGGATTTTCATGTTCTCTAATAAAGTAAAACACGCAGCGGTTTAAAAAACGATTCCCCATTCTACTGGATGAACAAACTTATCAATGAACGAGTTCCACGTTGGCAACCTTCAATTTTTCCCCTGTCATAATATCCACGTATATCCTACATCCATTGGTATCGCCCACATACATTTAAGCTTTATTGGTGTTCAATCATTATTGCAAATATCATTACTGAGATCTTCTGCTTTTACCGGCATAAAAAAAAAACATTACGTTTCTCATATACAGTTTTGTTAAAAAAAAATTCAAAAGGGGGATTATTTTTCAAAGATAAGCCCTTTGCAGACCTGTTACCCTATAACAAGATTTCTTGAAAATAAGAGCCGAATTAGCTTAGTAATTAGTTAAATATTTTGAGACATAGAGACAGAAATCTCCTTACCATTTCCTATTCGGATGATATGTAATATGTAGAAAATTTGGAGAGAATAAGTGGTACACCCCCACCCCCCCCTTCTCTCTCTCTCTCTTTTTCTCTCTCTCTTACCTTTAACAGAATTTTAGACTCTTAGAGGCCTTATCTTTTTAAGGCTCTTCTAACCTTTACTTACCTAATGCTAGCATAAAAATACCAAAAAAGTGTTAAGTATTTTGGTTGGTTTTAAAGAAACTGAATTTTTGCAGATGAACTCTACAGTGTTGTGAGTGAGTATGTCTGGTTTATATCACACTTTGTAGTGAGGGATATGAGTGTATCACTCTTAACTTAACCGATTAACGGCACCGGTTTTTGGCGAATTTTGCCATTTCCGAGGTTTTGATGAGCACATTGAGTAGGAAGGAGTTGTTTATTTAAGCTTACTCTGAATTACTTTTATTTAGGCAATTAAATTTACTAAATATCAATATAAGTAAAGTTTTTTTGTACATCCAACCGGTTTTTCTCCATAAGAATCTCAATTAGACGCAGTTTTTTTTTATTTTTTCTGACATTAATGTTACCGGCACCGATAAACTGACTGGAATTTCAGCGTAATACTACTCATAACTTTATCAGCTATCAAAGAACATTTTTAAATTTTAAGAAGAAAAAAGGTATTTGAATCACCTCTGGGGTCCTAACCCAGCGACTTTCTTCTCACCTTTACTTAACAAAACCTAAATTAAGCATCAAACTACAAGAAGAATTAGACTAATTTGTTGATAAAATTATGTAGTTGCAACAGTTACAATTGTGTCTTTATTGTTACAGGAAACATCAAAAATAAAAAAATTAATATCAAAAATAAAAATTAGAATTTAATAAACTAATTTAATCAACATGTTCAAGCCCATGGAGTCAACGTAGAGTATTTGATAGATATGATTTCAAGTATCGACACCTCACAACTCAAGTTCTGTAAAATGGTTCAACCACTATGGGTATGACGATATTCTCTTATGATTAAATGTATACTATAACAATTATAATAATGTTTGAAAATTCGTTGGCTTAAAACCTTTGGGGACTTTGATTGAGTTTTGTTTAGTTGGTTCATTAAGTTGAGTGTTTAAACGTTTCAACAACTAAATGTAATGTAAATAAGGGGTAATTTTGTATATCATCATTGGAGATGTACATCAATTTATCGGCTATTAACTTATTCCTTTAGAACCCTGCAACTAACTGCCTTGTGACCTCATATATTGCAGAAGGCATTTTATTAAGTTACAAGAATATATGTATATAGTGCTTCCTATGTTTGAGGCCTTTTTATACAGTATGCTTGGATTTCTGTAGTATCTCTAGTTATATGTAGTGCCTATGTTTGAGGCCTTTTTATACAGTATGCTTGGATTTCTGTAGTATCCCTAGTTATATGTAGTGCCTATGTTTGAGGCCTTTTTATACAGTATGCTTGGATTTCTGTAGTATCTCTAGTTATATGTAGTGCCTAGGTTTGAGGCCTTTTTATACAGTATGCTTGGATTTCTGTAGTATCACTAGTTATATGTAGTGCCTATGTTTGAGGCCTTTTTATACAGTACGCTTGAATTTCTGTAGTATCCCTAGTTATATGTAGTACCTATGTTTGAGGCCTTTTTATACAGTATGCTTGGATTTCTGTAGTATCCCTAGTTATATGTAGTACCTATGTTTGAGGCCTTTTTATACAGTATGCTTGGATTTCTGTAGTATCCCTAGTTATATGTAGTACCTATGTTTGAGGCCTTTTTATACAGTATGCCTGGATTTCTTTAGTATCCCTAGTTATATGTAGTACCTATGTTTGGAGCCTTTTTATACAGTACGCTTGGATTTCTGTAGTATCCTTAGTTATATATGTACGTAGTGCCTATGTCTGAGGGCTATTTATACAGTATGCCTGGATTTCTGTAGTATCTCTAGTTATATGTAGTGCCTATGTTTGAGGCCTTTTTATACAGTATGCTTGGATTTCTGTAGTATCCCTAGTTATATATAGTGCCTATGTTTGAGGCCTTTTTATACAGTATGCTTGGATTTCTGTAGTATCCCTAGTTATATGTAGTGCCTTTGTTTGAGGCCTTTTTATACAGTATGCTTGGATTGCATGCAGCTTTGTGATCTTATGCCGACTTATACATTAGGCTTGTAACAATAATTTACACATTTTCGAAACTATTAAAGGAAGGAAGCATTTTGACATATAGCATCTGTCCGTCTGTATATATTAATTGTTCTGAAAAATAACAAAAATATCTTAAACATTCCATAATGATTCTTGCATCAATTAGGTATGAATTAGTAAGCTTATCAACTCTATAATTCAATAAGTCAGTTCTACGTCATATTTTATGGTTTTTTGAACTTTTTAAAATTACTATTTAATTAGTTCCTAGGGCGATTCGGCACAATATTAAAAGCAAAGCACCTCTAAAAGAGATTCTCTATATTCAAATCTCAAAATGTAAACAAAAGTTCTTATCAGAGTAACTGTGTTTTAAAAAGAGATTAGACAATGGTCTGTTTATTACACTATTCCCCAGAGTTTTATAGCAACGTTTTATTATTCGTTGGCTTAACAACTTTAAGGACTTTAGTGAATTTTGATTGGTTGGTTCATAAAGTTGAGTATTCCAACGTAGTTATTGTAGTCTTTAGAAGAGGGAATTCTGTGTATCATCATTGGGGATGAACATTAATGTATCGGCCATTGTCTTATCCCTTTATTTCAGTCAATTGCGAAATATCAGCCTAGGCCTAACTTTATCCAGAGACAGAATGCAAAGTTAAAAAAGTATTTCTAATACAAACCTTTTCTTTTCGTGTTTCAACATTCTTTTTTTGGTTATACCAGGAATTGGGGGATAGGACAATACAAGATTAATGAAATTATGAAAGTTGGTACTAAGTCACCCTGCAGGGTTAGGACACAGATGATATAGGCCCCCATAATTAAGACCCCCCCCCCCCTCGCAGGAGCCAGGCATAGGAAAAAAGTACCCTTTTCCTTAATTTTCAATTAATTTTTAAAGATGAAGAGGAAAGAATGTTTAGATGATCGACACTTTTGGAGAAAGCATCTGATATATTGATGAAACCTTTCAATTTTATATAATCATTATCCTCTCCCTCCCTGGGGTTACACTGAAACATTGGAGTAGGTAATTATATTCTGAAAACTTGACAATAAGAATTGTTATCGCATCGTATTTATAGTATTCTTTTTAAATAAATTTCAAATGAGAGGTGGTGGAGGGGGTTGTTTTTAGTGAGTTCGTGTTTTACTTTAATACAGGTTAGATCAGATCAGTGGTTAAGTTGTAGTTTAGCTCCGCAGAGTTGGAGCACTGTAGGTATTAGTCCAGCATAGTCAGTAGTTCTCTTAGGGGTTACAGAAAACATTTATTTTTTACTTTTTTTTTAAATAAGGGGAGGGTTCCTGTGCTCGCTATTAATTTTGTGGGAAAGCACCTTATTTTTATCCATGGTTCTATAGATAATTCCGTGCAACTACCTCCATTAAGAAAACAAAGTCCAGTATAATTTCAACCTTTCAAATATAATTCACTGAGTTAGTCAATATTGAGAAATATAAGAATTAAAGGGACAGTATTTGACTTATGTCTATTTCTAAATATTATTTGGTTCATTTGTTAACATCTATTTGTATGAAACCCCTATTTAAAAAAAAATCTAATTGCTTTGATTGTAGGCAAATCTATCGATTTAAAGGTTTACAACAACCTTAAATATACAAGCCTTTTATAGGCCTAGTAAAGGTATTTACCAATTTTAAGGTAGGGATTACCTCCACCCTTTCAAGAGAAATCGCCCCTGGAATAAAAAAGCCCACCAAAAAAAAAGTTATTCAATTTTTTGCTTTTAAAACATAAGATTGCAAGTAGAGCAACCCCGTAGAATAATAAAAAAAAATTAAATATGAGCTTCCTATTAAGTTCATCTATAATTTCAATGGGATAAATGGGCTAGTAGTTTACCAAAAAATGTATGATTTATTGTATTTTTGTCATAATTAAGGTTGATATATATTTTATTTAAGTACATCAAAACCTGAAAAATCATGTATGGCAACGTATTAGAAACAATTACCACGAATATTAAAACAAATATCATAAAATTAATAACAGTTTTGTTAGACCAGGTCTTTAGTCCCTCAGTACTATCAAATCTGGTTTTGATCTTATAATTTTTTATCTTAATATCCGCGGAGAGTTATCCTTGATGCGATGCGATAATAGTTATTTCTCGTATCGTATTATAAACGGCTTTCCGCGGATATAGGATGTACAATTATAAGATAAAAAACCAATTTTTTTAGCCGGTGCCTTCGGCATCTCGGGGCTTAAAAACTAGTTAAGATAAGATTAAAACCAGTTTTTTTAGCCGGTGCCTTCGGCACCTCGGGGCTTAATAACTAGTTTTAATCTTATAATTGTACATTTCTATATTCGTAGAAAACTGGATATAATACGATGCTAGACATAGTTTTTTCGTATGGATGAGAACCGGTTCCCCGGATTCGAATGAATACGAGAAATAACTATTCGTTGACGCCTGGTGTTTATGTGTTTGTTTGTATGGATGAAATTGTATAAAAATTATATGTTTCAACTCCGAGTGGACTCTTAATCATTAGTAGCGCAGCGACTCTATCATCACAGCTTGTCCGTGCGTCCGTCCAGAATTAATATCTTATTTGAATATTTTAAAAACATAAATTGCATAAAGTCTTAATTTTAAAAAAAAATGTCTTTTCTAACTTTTATTATCTCGTTATTTTGTTTTCATTGAAAAGCTTCAAAAATGTTTATTGCGGCCCTTCTTATTGACATAACATTCAGTATTATTTTAAACTTCTTCATTGAAATATATTATTTCTCTCTTTCCTTTTTTTTATCTATTAGGTGTTACAGCTACTCTATGTTCATTGTTCAGTTTACACTTTTCTCCCTATCAATTCATCTATTTTATCTATCTGTAAATATGTATATGTACAATTACATCTATATATCTGTAAATATCTATCCATCTATCCATATATCTATCTAATTATATGTTTGATTGTATCTCTCGGAAATAAAGGGATAATACAATTGAAGATGAATTAATATATTCAACTTTCTTAACCCTATTAAAGTTTCGTTTGGAGCCATTAATATATTATGTCGATAATATGTCACCAATGACCACTTTAATCTAGTGTAATATTGTCTTAATGTCGAAAATACTGCATCTAGAAAATATGTCACTAAGAATTGTACAGTCGACATAATCCATTGAAATAAAACGGCGACAGAATGTGATCAGTTTTAATAAAAAGAGTATAAAAACTTTTGTGTATAGTCCCTTTCGTGACATCGACTCTTAGGGGGCGTTTCCTCGTATTTTTTTCCCTATTTCTAGCCCATGCGGGGGCTCTAACCCTGCAGAGCAATTACCTAACCTAAAATAACCTATCAAAAGCTAACGCAAAAATACGACGAAACGCCCTTATGAGGCGATGTCACGAAAGGGACTAAAACCAAATTTTTTTTTTCTAGGATTAAATTTAAACGATGGCAGAAGAGGAGGTACGGATCAATTTATCTTCCATGTACCAAACCCTTTATCCTTGGTCTGTATGGACTGACTGCAACATTATTATTATTTCCATAGGATCAATTCACTGGATACAAACATGTTCATTCAAAAAGAAGAAAGAAAATGATAATTTAAAATACATTATTGATTATAAAAAGAGAATGCTTTATCAGGAAAACAGGCCTAAAGCCTACTTAGGAACAGTATAACTTACTTTTAAATTGAAAACGTTTAGGCCCATTATAAACCAATATCTACTATCAAAATGTTAGCTTTCTTTGCGTATTTTAGATTTAAACTAGAAATAGTACAGGAATTATTCATACCACTTTAAAATCTAGAATCATAAACTTTCCATCATTATGTTCACTGTTTTTGAGAATTAAGTTTGGCTGCTTCATTGGAGCTTCATTCAATTCCACTGATATGAAATATATTATTAGAGGCTATATCTTTCTAACTAACTAACCGAATGGAACCGAAATGCTCTGGTCAGGGGCGAATAATATTTAGTTAATTAGTGTTTTCTTCAGATTTTTTCGCCCCTTTTAAAACATACAAATTTTATCAAACCAGCACTTTTTATAAATTTTATCATTTGAAAATAAATTTATAACAAGGAAAACTGTTTCCAAAATAGTACATTAACAAAGTATTTGAAAAAGTTTATATTAAAAGAACAGCAAACTGTAATAAATTAATTCTAAAGAAAATCTTATCACATGCGTAGAAAATACAATTTTTAATCGTTTGTATCTTGTGTTTTAGTGATCATTAACCAGCTAACTACAAAGTTTACTATTAGATTTTTGTGGGGAGTTTTATTTACCATATTTGTTTTAACCCATAAGATCCATGGACTGTTTCATTATTTTTTCTCATTACATGTCCCTGTCAGTTAATAATGGATGAAAAATAGAATAAAGCGTTGAAATTATAGTTAACAATTTAAGGGGCAGGTTTCTTATTTTCCAGCATTTTCTCAATTTTGTACCATTTCAAAAGCTCTTTTATCTTATCAGAGATGGAATGGACCTTGAAATTTAAATATTCCTGGTACCCAAAGTTTTATGAAAAAGGTCTATCATTCGTTCCCCTAAAAACTTTGGGGACTTTTATTTAATGTTGAAAGTTGATTTAATTTGGCAGTGTGTAAACTTTACAGTCAAAACCTTAATCTACAAAAGAAATAAATTTGTTTATTATCCTTGTAGCTCTTTATGAATTGATCGTCTATTGTCTAATCTCTAGAGATTCCTGATATATTGGTTCCGAAATCTAAGATACTTTCAATGTTGTGCCGTTCCAATTTACGTTTATTTTTGTCCGTATAGAATCAATCTACAAAGCGTTTGGATGAAAAAAGATGACAATATCAAATAGATTTCATTTGAAATGAAAATAAAACCCACCCTACTCATGTATAGGATATATTTAAGGATCTTAAGGTAAAAGACAATGGACGAAAAATTTATTTACATCCAATTTCCCTTCTGTTATTAAAATCATTGGTTGGAAAGCTTGGACACACATAGTTTGAACCAACCAATCAAACTTCAAAAAAGTACCCAAGTACCCAAAGTTTCTGCTTTAAATTAAGCTTTTTGGAAACTGCCAAAAATGTGTCCAATTATGAATTAAATTCTTTTCAAATTCAATCAAAAATATTTTGTTTCTTCTTTAAATAAAGAAGAAGGAAGCTTTTCACTTTGGCTTTGTCTTTTTTTTAGAAGCGGAGCTACTCTACACCACATAGTGTCAATAATTTGTATCAACCCAGGGAGGGAGGGGATATTGGGCTGTTTTTTACACTGGTCCCCAAAGTTTTAGAATAACGTTTTCTTATTCGTTGGCTCAACAAGTTTGGGGTTTTTAAAATGAATTTTGATTGGTTGGTTCATGAAGTTAAGTGTCCAAACGTTCAACTTCTATTATTAATCTATAGAAGGGATAGTTTTGTTTATCATCATTTGGGATGTACATCAATTTATCGGCCATTGACTTATCCCTTTCGATCCCTTGTAACAACAAGTTACTATCTATGTCTAGTATCAGCTAGCTAAAACAAAAGGAGAACCATATAGGCTTAGCTGTTACACCAAAATAATCAAAAATTAATATTTTGTCAACAATTGGCAATAACTTTTTGGGTAATTTCTTATTCCTTATATCTATTATTAACTATTATAATGAAATTGTTATTAACTAATCAGTAAAATAATAATAATACTTAGAAAAATCAAAAATATGTAAATTTTTTGGAAGGGGACATTGGACTGAAAATTACACTGGTACCCAAAGTTTTATAAACATTTTATTCGATGGCTCAAAAACTTCTCGGTATTTTGGGACAAAAATTGTTGCGTTGAAAGATATTTTAAAATCAACCAATTACGCATGGAGACATAGACCCAAAACAGTATACTTTCAGAGGTTTGATTTTTATTTTAAGTTTAGATCTTAAGGGATAAGACAATGTTGAATAAATTAATATAAATATTCAATGATGATAAACAAATGTAAAGTTTGACTCTCTTAGGTAGGAGCCATCCTATTATGATTCATAAAATAATCCAAAGTTTTAGAGTCAACGAATAATATAAAGTGTTGTAAAACATTGGGTACCTGTGTAATTTACAGTCCAATGTCCCCCATTCCCTGAGTTTTGCCTCTCTCTAACCCTTATACTTTACAACTAACAGCTATTTTTAAATTCATATATTCCTCTTTTTTCCATGGGTTTTCATAACAATATTGTTTATACTTTATGAATATTAAAAAAGAGTACTTCATAAGTTGTTAAGATAAACATACGAAGATTTCTCTGTTGTGTACAGTAGGGTTAATTTTAAAAAAGAAATCCTTCTCCTTCACAGTGCGTTTGAAGGTGCTTTGACTTTTGTGTCAGAACCTAAATTGGGACATAGTGCATTTCATTACCCTAGGTTAGGTAACTTCATTTCACTTTTCAATAAAATCTAAAATGCAGCCGTTTTTTAAAAAATTAGATTTGAAAATTTCAAGTTCAATTTTCATCCACTAGGAGTTACTGCATAATAATGACAAGAAAAGCAAAGATTATTTATTTAAAATTTTGAACAAGTTTGCTTTTATAAAGTTCTTGATAAAACCACCCCTAAAGTGAATTGATTCATGGCCATTTTTATCAGTTGCTTTGCCAAGGTCACAGAAATTCAGCCTTAAATAAATCATATATAGAGAGGTTTTTGACTGACTTTATAAAAGCAAAGTTGTTCAAAATTTTAAATAAATAACATTTGCTTTCCTTGTTATGATTATGCAGTAACTCCTTGTGGATGAAAATTGAACTTGAAATTTTCAAATATAATTTTCTCAAAAACGGCTGCATTTTAGATTTTATTGAAAAGTGAAATGAAGTTACCTAACCTAGGGTAATGAAATGCACTATGTCCCAATTTAGGTTCTGACACAAAAGTCAAAGCACCTTCATACGCACTGTGCCTTATAGTTCAGGTGGCAGGATTTTAAAGTAAAGTGAAGTTTAGGGTTACCCCTCCCCCCCCACACCCCTTCTTTTCTAAAAGTACTTCTAGTTGCCTCTAAAAGCGTAGTAGCTAGTATTAAAAAAGTGGGATGTCTCTCTGTCTGTCTACTTGATAGAAAACAAAATATACCACAAACCGCTGAACCGATTTGGTCTTTCAAAGAATGAAGCACCTTATTTTATTTTGTTGGAGGGTATAACTATTATTAAAATATATTAAAACAATGATGTCCTGAAATAATTGTTAGATATCTTGTACAGCAAACAACCAAATGCAAAACAGCATTATTTTTCTTTCCGCGGAAAACTGTCTTTATGCGAAAAATATTGCAAAAAGTTGTACAATTAAGTAAATGTTTTGTTATTAACACAACCCAAAGTTTAAGCAAACTCATTATTTCAAAATAGATATTAATTTTGGACAAACTTTAACTTTTAAAATTAGCTTAAATATTTCACCCAATTCTCTCTCCCCTTTAAAAAAAGAATTCTATTATATAAAGTTGTAAGGCTTTTGTTTGTCCGTTTAGATCTCGCTAACCACTGGACCGAGTTCTATACATTTAAACCTTACATAGGTTCTGGATTTGTTTACAGCTACTTACCTTAAGTCAATAAACTGAAAAGACCTGTGCAATTTTTGCCAGTCCCCCCCCCCCCTCCATCTCTTCTAAGTGCTTTGATGCTATAGACACAGCCGCTAGTTTTGTTATATTTTTAAAGACATATATCATTAATGTCCAAGGTAATGTGTTAGTAGAAGAAAAAGTTTGATTCTATATCATGTAACTAGCGGTTGCACCCCTAGCATCTAGTGGCTCTGTATTTGAAATTCTATGAAAGGACAAAATATAGCCTAAAACCATCTCAAGACCTAAATCTGGACGTTTGATAGCCTAAAACCACACTGGGACTTCATTGAAGCTTCCCTTTAATGGAGAACCAAATCTATACGGTAGTTATCGAAATCTTAAGCGACCGACAAAACAAAAAGTTTAAATGATAGGATATCAATGGCAATGGTTGATACCTTCTCATAGCTGCGCTGCTTACAGTCAAATCTTTCCTTGTTGCATGCTGTGCTCATTATTCTAATAATATTCGCCATGAGCCATAGGTACAAAACCTATAGTTTTTACATTTATTAATATTTACATTTCATATATTAAAAAACATATTTGAATTTGAAGAAAAATGTAAGCCAGTACTTTTTTTACACTAAAAGAAAAGTTTCCAATTAGTATAAGGAGAAAATGAAAATAAAAGGTCAGATAAAGAATATACTCATACAAATATTAAATAACTAAAAATTGATTAATATAAGTCACGTTCCTTGATTTTACATATAAACAGCTCATCTAATATAGATGGGACCACCTAGAGTCACCCCCCCCCCCCCCACTCCCTCCTTATGGCTTTTCTATGCAACATGCATTTACCTCCCCCCATTCATGAGGTCGCTAGTTGCAATTCCCCCTTCCTCTAGGGGTTTCCCTTATCCCTGTGTATATTTGTGCTCATTTGATTTGTAGTCTACTTAGTTAGTATAAAGCATTAGCTAGTCGTCGGGTAGGTGATGGGTTCGAATCTCGGCTCAACGCTGCGCCATGACTAAATATTATAAAAAATCTACTGCTGCTATGTCAGGTGCGCGACATTAATAGTTAGAGTAGAGGAATGCCTTGGCCAAATTAGGTGCAACTTATCACCATGAGTAGTTACGAATTCCAGAAAAGGCCCTGCAATCAAAGAGTTGGTTGTCCTTCAGGTTTTACTTGACCTAATACCTCGACCATCTGACCAGACAAGGAGAGAAGGATTCCTCTGGTTATCCTTGGTGATTGGACCTGTTGTCTTGGACAGCAGTCTCGCCTGTACTAGGTAATTGACGAGGTTAAGGCTAAATAATTTCTATACCATGTTTCTATTTAACTTAACTGCAAATCATAATAAGTGTATTTTATAAATAAGTTTAAAAGAATCTTTATTTATTTGGGACATTGGACAGTATATTGAACTGGTCCCCAAAGTAGTTTTATAAACCCATTTTCTCATTTTTTGTATTAAAAAAACATTGAAGACATTTGTGAAATTTTGTTTGGTTGCTCCAATCTTTTCTACAATTTTTATTAATCTACAGATGGGGTAATAATTTTAGTTTACATCAATTTTTCTTATCACTTAAGATCCTTTTTATAAAAAAAGTATTTTACTAAACTGGTAGATTATAAACTGCACCAGCACTCACCCCTAAGTTGTGTTGGTTTGGTTGATATCCTTGAGGCACAGAGGTGGTAATTAAGATCAAAGTCTGTAGGAATATGTCAAATATTGAAATTATTAGCGTACACAGGGGGGTAGGCCAGTGAGAGTGAAATATTTATTTATTAGATCCTTTTATTGAAAGTGTTGCATACATTCGAAAACCAAAAATCTAAATTAAAAATTACTATTTTTGGAACCTAATAAAAGTGTCTGACTCTGATTATGACGTAAAAAAAATTTGCCAATGAGAGGCCACTATAAATTTTACCATTGGTCAATTACAATGTATACTTGCCTCTCATTCCCACTACGTTTACTATTTATAGTTTGTATCGAGAATAGCAACAGTAGGTACAACTTCTATCGTCTTTGGTTATGACAGGATTTGGGCTGAGATTCAATAATCTTTTTACTGTTGATGTACTAAATGTAACGCTATAGTTAAGTTATGGATGAATAAAAAAATAAGACATCTTTTTATGTAGAGTTAAAGTCTCCAAAGAATTTGTCAGCCTACTTAAGTAGATGAGTAATAATGGATGTAGAATATATGTGGATATTATGACAGGGGGGAAAATGTCGTTGATTTAGCTACCTAACATTGACATCACTTACTGGTCAATTTGTTCTTAGGAGGAGAGGAGATGGGGTAAAGGTAATTGAAGGAAGGAATTCGTTATTTTAGACAGCTGCGTTTTTCCCTTTATTAAAGAACATAAGAATCTGCCATCTGTAGTAAGATCCAAGTAATAATATGGCCATGGAGTAATGCATATTGAATATTATTTGATGCTTAAAAGTAAAAACGAAAATTTTATATTCTGTTTCACCTGATTTGTTAAAATTAACGGCTTTAAGTTATTTTTATTATTTTATTTATTGAATAGAAGTACCCATTATGATATGATTTTAAAATTAAATAATTTAAACCTCTCTGCCTCTAAGCTAATTAAATTGTTTATTTTTATGGTAATTAAGATAATTGTTGAATTTTAATAAGATGCCCCCCTCCTTGATATTAATACAGAGTACGCCAATTAGCTCTAGGCAAATAGGGGACTTGCGGGGTTAAGCTATATACATGTACATGTGGGTGTCCCTGCCATCTTACCTAAAACTTTCTGCTCCCTACCTCCCCTTTCGAAAACAGAGTCCATAGATGTTCGTTTTGTTTACATTAAAAGCAGAATTTCAAACACATTTTTGTTACTCGCTCTAATTAGCATTTTTTGTCCCAATGATGTAATATTGATAATGTCGCAATACCTTTGAACATATATTTTCCCTGTGTATAGAGAAACTAGAGAACATAAAGATACCTTTATCTGCAGTAATAAATAAACACCAATGTAAAGAGTCGTCTTATAGGGGTGGAAATAAATGTTCCAATGAAGTAAAAATAAAGTAAGGTATATTTATTTAAGGGTATATAGTATTAAAACTTTAAACCTTCCACTAAATACCGTAATCTAAATAAAAACCGATGATTAACAAAGGATTTGTATTATTTTAGAAAGAGGCTGTTTATTTAGAAGATAACAGTAAAACTAAGAATGTTATTTTTCACCTATTTTATTTGTTGAAATGTATACACGCCTTATAAGAGGAAAAGAGAAGAGAAATTAAAATTTGGGAGGATTGTTACTTTTAGTATCGTATTATAGACAGCTTTCCGTGGATATTAAAATAAAAAATTAGAAGAATAAGTTACCAGTTTTGTCAGCCCCTAGAGGCGGAAGGTTTGGTCTGTTATACGATGCTATACACGAATTTGCAGTATGGCTGAGAATTGGTTCTAATCCAGCGGATACTAATCGATTTCGAAGGATCCAGGTATAGGACAATAGAATATGAAAAGATCTTGCCCTTTACTTGTATTATGTATGATATTATTTTCAATTAACGAGAAAATTTAATTAATCTTTCACTTACCAGTGTATAGTGTATGCTTGATAATAAAACAATAGTTTTATTTATAATTTATCCAAAAAAAGTTCATTAGACAGCAAGATTAATACTAGTAGCACACATGGATGGAGGGAGGGGGCATAGGACTGTTTATTCCCTAACGTTTTCTTATTCGTTGGCTCAAAAATTTTGGGAATTTTTATTGAATTTTATTGGTGGGTTAATTAAGTTGTGTGTTCAAATGTTTCAACAACTATTGTAATTTACATAAGGGGTAATTTTTTGTATCATCATTGGGGAAATACATCAATTTATCGACCATAATTTATTAGAATAATTTGATTGGTTCGTTCAAACTAACAGTGTCCAAACTATTCAACCCATAGACGTCCAAGGGTGGGGGTAATGGGGCGATTACCCCCCCCCCCCATTTAAAATTTACCCCTACCCTGGGGGTGCCGTAAGCACCCCCAACCATTTTGGGGGGGTAAATCTCTAATAAAAAAAATTTTGCGCGCTTCGCGCGCATTTTTAATACTAAATATTTAATAAAATTTAAATTACTCCCCAATAATTTTACCCAGGGGGTAAATTTTTTTGGGGGGGGTAAACTAAATTTACTCCTGCCAACAAATTTCAGGGGGGCTAATTACCCCCCCCCCCCCCAAGCAAATTTTACCCCCGGGGTAAAAATTTGGGGGGGGTAAAAAAATTTGCAACGCGCTTCGCGCACCATTTTACCCCCCAAAAAAAACGATTTACCCCCCCCCCCCCCCTTAAAAAATGTTTACCCCCCCAAAAAAATAAAGCTTGGACGTCATTCAACCAACAATTTTGATCCATGATCCAGTTCTTCATTTGTAACTAAATCTGCATTTTCCCGTTGATTTCATATTTTTTGTGTTATGAACGTCATGGCCTTGTTATAGGACATATGGCAAATTTAATTGTTTATATTAGTGCCCACTGCACCGTTTTGGTCCATTGGTTGTCAATAGCTTCCAGGGATATAAAGGGATAAGACAATGAACATCCAAAATAATGATAAAACAAAATAACCATTTCTAAAATAGCTTAAAATACATTTCTACATAGTTTTAAACCAACCAATAAATAAGTTTTAATTTAGTTAACAGCACAAAATTACTTCTTCTGTAAATAAGATTATCAAAACAAAAGTTTAATGATTGGTCGATAGCACTATTAGATGCGCTACTTTGCTATTTCTTTATGTATTGTTCTTGTTTTATTTAGGGCTCACAGAAGAGAGTCCGCCGCGACTAAGCTTTAAAGCTAAACCCGTGAGGACGCATAAAAAAATGTTTTAAAGAGGAATTGGTTGGGTCTTGTTTAGACTTCCAGATGATTTTAAAAATTGTAAATTTACCTCTCTGAGACTTGCAGGCGGCTGCCGAGCCCTGGTTTTATTATTAAATTTTGATTTTGACACATTATTTCAACATTGCCTTTCAATATTTCAATTTACTTCATACATAATTCATTATGAACCAATTTACTCAAATTGTTAGAATATCTATCTATCTTTACATTAAGATCTCGCAAAAGGCTTTGCCTTTTAATTCTTTCAAGGAAACTTCTAATTGGTTATTAATAATTTTAATATTTCAAGAAGAGTAAGTAATCCTTTATTCAAAAATACTATATTTACATATATATTTTTGGTCATGCACTCAGAACCTAATAAGCAGAATACAAAACTCTAAATTTAAACAAAATTGTAAGTAAATTTGTTGTAATATTGGTTAAATGCAGGATACTGTTAAAGGACATACTTAAATGATTCAGGAAAGGCTATGCTTATAACATTGTACCTTTTTGTTCAATAAGGACGGACCGACTCTAATTATAGGTAAGCTTCGCTTTTCATACAATCATAAATGTTTTTACCACAAAACTTATTGATATGCATATCATCATTTGATTATAACTGAACCAGAAAGTTTTTAAAGAGCGCAGCAATTCTCTAATTTAGATAATTGTATACGTCCAATTACACAACCATGCGTAACACGCTTGCAGAAGAGATACTAAAAAATTTAATAAATTTAGTCTAAACATTGAATTTACTAAGTATGTCATAATTGATGAAATGTTAATTGAACAGTATAAGTAGACAGATTAGGTGAAATGATTTAGCCCAAAACAGGTGCAACTCATTACCATGTATGTTTAGGACACTGCTAAACACATGTCATGTAATCAAAGTGTTGATTGTCTGCATTACAGTTCATAATTTTTATCTAGAACATTGTAAGCTTAATGTCGCTTCGCTCCTTTTGGACAGATCATAACTTGTTTGTTATAATTATATGTAATTGCAATGGATAGAAATAGATGTCGTTTGGATTTGTACTTTTCATATGAAAAGGTACAAGTTCAGTGATTGTAACTTTCATAAAAGAGGGACAGAATACCTGAAGAAAATAAAGTTTATAAGCCATACATGATTATTATCTATACAAAAGGTATTATACATTATTTATAATAGTTGAAAGCTACTATTGTGATAATGTGTTGTGTATACAAAAAAGAATATCTAGATTTTAGATAACTTAAATAAAAGCCAATATAAGTGGCAACCGTCATTATTTGAAAGTTAGTCATCCTTAATGTTGACTATAGAGGCAGGCTAAAAGGTGGCAACCCTTTCCATTTGTTTAGTTCTTTTAGTTGGGAACCCTGTTTAAAATTTAAAAGTTGGCCCCCCTGTTGACTTTAAAGACAGGATATAGCTAGGAGGTGGCAACACTTTCCAACTGTTTAATACTTTGAGTTGAGAACCCTGTTTAATATTTGAAAGTAGGTCCCCCTGTTGAATGTATAGACTAACATGGCAATATAAAATGTTAAGAGATGGCAACCCTTTCCAATCTTTTAATACTTTGAGTTGGACACCCTGTTCAAAATTTGAAAGTTGGCCCCCCCTGTTGACTATAGAGGCAGGATATAGCAGTGGAAAAGTGTCACAAAAATTGGCCCTGTCAAAGTCACCCTTCAATCACAAATCAATCAATCTGGGATACCCCCCCCCCCTCTCTACTCCCTTAGCCATTTCAGACAGTGGAGCCTAACTTTTCCAGGGGCACCGCCCCCCTCTCTCGCTTATTACAAATAGCCCCCTATGCATGTCCTAGGCTTCCCTTGTTTCCAGGAATCTCAAGGGATAAGACAATGGACGATAAATTGATATACATTCCCAATGCAATAAAACAAAATTAACCTAGTATGTAGATTAAAATTACTAATTGACAAGATAAAAACCAAAGAATCAAGTACCCAAAGTAAAAAGCCAACGAAAAAGATAACACTGTTATAAAACTTTGGGTACCAGTGTAATTTACAGCTCATTGTCCCCTTCCACCCTGCACTTGTTTGTGAATTTATTTTGAAATATGTTTTGAAAGGCCTAAATGTTTACATTTCCTTCCAAACGGCGAAACTTACAATTTACTAAAAGCGTAGCAACTTTATATTTATTACTACGAGGTTGGTACGTCCATTTTTAATTTATTTGAATTCTTCGGAATATTAGGTACGGTGTAACAAATTCTAAAAGGGAAGAATATTGTATTTTTAAGGATTGTAAAAAAAATTCTAATACTTATTTTCTTAACCTTTTAGATCATTTAATATATATAACTGTAGATAGAACATATAGATAATAGTTTGAGTAATAAGTGGCTACACCTAGGGTAGTGAAGCTACTTTATAAGTGACCGTGTCTGTCTTTGGACACTCAACTTAATGAACCTACCAATCAAAATGCAGTAAAGTCTCTAATGTTGTTAAGCCCACGAAAAAGAAAACATTACTTTAAAACTTTGGGGACTATAAATGGATTTATTATTACTTGGATCTTACACCAGCTAGATTTATCATGTATTCTAATAAAGTGAAACTTGTAGCGGGATAAAATAACGATCCCCCCCCCCCCCAATAAAGATCCTTCGGTACAATCATACAAACACAGAGACAGACATCCTGTTACTTTATTATAAGAATTACATAATATTTATGAAAAATTATGTCTGTACTGTTTTAATTAATCTTTCCCTCCTCCAATTAGCAATACAAAAATATTAATAACTTTAATTTGGGAAAGGGACAAGCTTTTTCAAAACAAATTAACTACATCCCCCCCCCCCCCCTCCCCCCGGGACGTCAAAGTGAAAAAAGTAAAATCTGGGAGGGAGGAGACATTGGAATGTACATTACGGTATCTAAAGTTCCATATCAATATTCATCTTATTCGTTGGTTCAAAATTTAGATTCTTTGATTAAGTGGTTTTACTAATAATTTTAATTTACAAAAGGGGTAATTTTGTTTATAATCATTTTGGATGTTTTATAATTTATCGTCCATTGCCTTGTCCTTTAAGATACCTAAATAAAATATTCAATTCGATTTAAACAATATGTATTCGCAAAGAATTTACTAAAAATTCAACCATTTGCCGATTGGCAGATGTGGACCCTTGAAATGATTTAATTCCGAATATTTGTTCTTGAAGTTGGTCGGAGAATTATTAATAGTAATTATCAGGCCAAATAATTGATCATGAGTACGCGCGTGCGCTTACGCCGTGCGTGCATTACATATCAAACAATAGAAAACTTAGGGATCTTAAGGGATAAAACAATGGACGAGAAATTTGTTTTTAAAATCCCCAATGATGATTAACAATCTTACCCCTTAATTAGATTAAAATTATTGTTTGAAAAGTTTGGACACTACTAGTGTATATGGAACCTACGAATCAAAATTCAATAAAAGAACCCTTTGTTTGAGCCAACAAATAAGATAACGTGGTTATAAAACAAAACAATAGGACAAAGTAAGTTATTGAGAAAAGATATATATGTATATGTATATAAAACCGATCGTTAAACTCAAATGATTCTTATACTACTCTTCTGGCATAAAGAGAGTGTATATATCCAATAGTACCACAGCTTCTTTTATAGAATTCTAGCGGTTGCACCCAGGGTTCGGAAGCCGCGCCTCAGCCGCACATAAGCCTCAGTTTTAAACCTGCTTGTGAGCATAAAAAAAAATTTCAGAAAGAAGGATTGTCTGCTAAAGAGCAGTTTTATACATCCAGATGAATTTTATAGTGATAACATGAAGATTTCACTGAGGCTTACACGCGGCTTACGCGCGGCTTCCGATCCCTGGTTGCACCTTTAGCTTTTAAAATGGGAAAAATATATAAAGCCTAAAACCATAACGGCACCTTTGTCAAGCTTCCCTGAAATAAGGAACTCACAGTAGTTATTGAAATTATCAAGCTTTAAACAAACAAAAAATTCATTTTAAATCCTTTAAAAAGTTTATAAACAGATGGACCTACATAAAGACTGTTCGACTATTAAGAGTAACTTCGCTTTAAAAAAAACAATGAATAAACTTTTTATATTTAGCTAGTAATCAATTTGGTGCTCCCAAAATGCTTCCAAAATGTTATAAGGGCAAAATAGCATAATAGCTATGAGACTTGATTGCCTTTTGCTGTTATTAAATTGACATCTGTCTCATTACTAGAGTACAAGAAACTTAAGATATAATTCAATGGTTGTTAAATTGATGTACATCTCTAATGACAATAAACAAAGTTACACCTTATGTAGATTAAATTGTTTTAACACGATTTGTTTGAAAACAATACACAAGGGTACTCTGTATTTTTTGAGCCAACGAATAATAGCATGTGGTCATAAAACTTTGGGTACCAGTGTAACTTACAGTTCAATATCCAGGCCTTCCTTGCTGTTAGAATAGAATGGTAATTTTAACTGCTGCATGTTGATAATATATCAGCAGATACCACTTTGTTTGATGCCAAGTAGTTGATATAAACTACTAAAAATGACAATTTTGAGAAGTTTAACTGAGGGACACTTTAACTGTATGACCTGACCATTGTTTTGAAGTCCTAAATTGCATGTCATATAATATACTAAGACATTCCTCCTAAAATCTATATTAAGCACTATCGGAGCAATTTCAAATTTATGGGCTAGGGCACAAACCAAATATTTTCCAGTTACAATGGCGGGTTTGTAAAAACACCTTAATATACCATTTCAAATTTACGGGCTTGGTCTCAAACCAAACAGTTTGCTGTTACTCTCCGCACTAAAGTGGCGGGTTTGTAAAAGCACCCTCATATTTAGCTAGTAATCAATTTTACTAATTACTTATTTTCATAACAATTTATCTAAAACTTAATTTGGAGAGAGAAAAAAGAGCGGGAAACAGGAAATAATAATAATACATAATAGACAGAAAAATAAGAAAATGTGAAAAAAATGGTTCAATAAAAAAGGAATAATTATTTATTCGTGATATCAAAGACAGCATTTCGCGCGTAGCAAATTGAAAATTTTAGGATAAAACCAGTTTATTCGCAAAAAAATTGTCTAAAATACCAAGCTATACAGGATTTTTCAATATGACAATTACATCCAATCATGGATCTAAAGGGATAAGACAATGGCCAATAAATTGATGTACATCTCCAATGATGATGCACAAAATTACTCCATCTGTAGATTACAAAAAGTGTTTGAAACGTTAGGGCACTCAACTTAATGAACTAACCAATCAAAATTCAATAAAAGTCCCAAAAGTTTTTAAGCAGACGAATAAGAAATCGTGATTATTCTTTGGGGTTCCTCTACAATAAACTGAAAATGCGAGATAAATATCAGTCAATAGCGTCTGGAATATTAACACAGCCAAGTCGCTACAAAAGAGCAGAAAGCAATTTGCTAGCAGACAAAAAGGCCCCCAACACTGAATCCAGGTAGTTATCTTGATTATATATTTATACTTAAACATTTATTGTAAAACATTAAAAAGTGAAGGAAAACAGACTACATACATACTAGCCTTGAAAAGTATCTTCGCTAATAGTATTTTTTTGTTCTTCAAATTGTTTTTAACCAGGTTGAGAAAAAATTGTGTAGGTGCAGCATATGAAATTTGTCATTATTTTTAAGTTATATTTTAAAAAGTTATAAGAATCTAGATCTAATGAATAGTGATACAAAATTTTTTAAAACATTTTCTTATCTTATTTCTTAATTTCTGCTTATTTTTGGCTAGGTTAAGTTCAGAAAATTATCTATAAATGATCCGATACATGATTCTTCAGTATGTCTCATAACTGGTTCTAATCCTGCAGAAATTAATCAGCTCCAAAGGCATTGTGGAAAAAGACATTAAAAGTGTTGTTTAATTATGATTTCGAATCACCTTTTCAAGGGGCTAAGGGCTAGTTAGCTCAAGAAGGTATTCTTTCAAAACTCACAAAAATTCTAAAAGCAAAGGATTTGCGTAAAAAATTGAATTTAACATCCAAGATTTAATACTGGCATACAAGATTTTTGCAAAGTCTATACATGTTATAACAACGTCTTGGTTGCAAAATTGTCAAAGGCGTTAAAAATGATACTTACAACTCCTTTCACAAGCATTTTCAACCATTAATAAGGATTATTGGTTGTCCGAAGGCTATTTAAGATATATCTGTAAATGGCAAAACGTCTAATAAGTTGTACAAATTAACATAAAAAGCCATTTAGATATCGTAATGAAAGAGGGGTGGAACATTGAACTGTAAGTTATTCTGGTAACTAAAGTTTTATAAACACGCTCTCTCATTCGTTGACGTACAACCTTGATCATCTTTAGTTTGTTGATTTAAACTACAAGTTAAAATTTTTCCGCAAATAATTTGGATCTAAAGGAAAGGTAATTTATCCCCATTTTCCTATCCTTTAAGATCCCTATTTCATATCTATTTTATAATTGTTAACCTATACTGTTCTATTGGACGTAATTGTTCTTGTTTCAAACAAAAATTAGCTGTTCTTAATGCGCGTTAAAAGGCGCTCAAAAGTGTTTTTGATATTTCGGGTCAATGAGAATCTGTGTCTACTTTTTCCCACCCATTATAATTAAGAATCGTTCCCGCATTTTACCATTTAGTTTGTGTGAGTTGGAAACCCCCCCCCCCCCCCACACTCAACTCATACACAGGTTTTTTTTAACATGCTAATAAATAAGCAAATTTTAGAGCATGGCATTCCAACTAATCACACGGATGACACAAAAGAAAAAGGCAATAGATTGTTACATACAGGGATCTAAAGTGATAAGACAATGGAAGATAAATTGATATACATCCCCAATTATGATACACAAAGTTACCCCTATCTGTAGAATGAAATTATTGGTGGAAAAGTTTAGCATTGTTAAGATGTACAACCCAATTAAGTTATATTAAAAGTCAATAAAGTTTCTTTCAGCTAGCAAATGGAGAAACGTGTTTATAAAACATTGGGGACCAGCATAATTTACCTTTTCAAGTCCCCTCCATAAATATGAGAGGTTTATGTTGGTTACCAAAAACCTCTAAAGCAGCTTTAATGATTTATATATACTCTTTATGAAAAGCTTCAGAATTTGTTCCGAAAAAGCTTTGGATATTATAATACAGAGAGAGAGAGAAAGAGTTATACTACTCTTAGACTTCATTGGGTAAAAATATAATTTTTACATTTCAAAAACTAGGTGGCTGGGTTGAAGGATCATTTTAAGAACAACAGAAATTAAGCAGATAACTTTTTATTAGTCCTTAGAAACAGTATGTGTAATGTAACTACACATAGCTATGTGGACCAGATTTTTATTCAAAGGTGTTCAATATAAAAGACAAATTTCTCAAATGCCAAGTTTTAAATCGATAGGATAATTCTAACAAGCCTAAATTAACAATCGATTTTTTATTACTTGGATATTACACCATATGATCATGTACTGTAATAAAGTAAAACTTGTAGCTGGCTAAAATATCGATCCACCCCATTTCCTCTATTTTCCCCATCACTGATGTCCGTGTTAACAAGCTAAATTGACGACATTTTTGCCTTGTCAAATATCCACGTATATTATACATCTATTAAATTAACAATATGCGCTAAGCGTTACGGACATGCGTTTTGTAGAAAAGCTCCTCTTTTAAAAAAAGAAAATTGTTAGACCAACGTTTTACTTGGATCTTTACTCATTTATTAGTCTGTCCGGTTCTATGATTTGTTCAAAAAGATATTTCCTGTTATTAAAAGACTAGCGGCTGCGCTCTTAGCATTTAGGAACTATGTATAGAATCTAAGGAGTAAGGAAAATAGGAAAATAGCCTAAAACCAAACTTAGACATAAAAATTAAATAGCCTACAACTATCCAGGGACCTATATGAAGCTTTCATAAAATGGAGAACTCAATCGGTTTAGTAGTTATGTAAATCTAAATATCTTAAGCTTACTATCCTATCATATAAAGTAATAATGTTCTTATGTATGTAGCTTAAAATTTCTTTAATTACTGCAACGATTGAGTTCTCCATTTAAGGGAAGCTTCACATAGGTCCCAGGATGGTTTCAGGCTCTTTATTTTTAGATTAAGACTTAGGATAATTTTAGGCTACATTTCTGCCTATTTCTTACCTCTTTAAAGAGAGAGTCTCTAGATGCTAAGGTCGCAGCTGCTAGTTTTATATAAAAGGATATGTCTAGCCTGTTATAATTTTCTCTGTTTTTTTAAAGAAATTAATAATTATTGAATTACTAAATATGATATGATAGGATGGGTGGTAAATAACTATAATTAAAATGTCAATAATGTTTTTACAACATTTTCTCATTTTAACAAATAGAAGGAAGAAAAACACTGTTTTTTTTGTTTTAAGCCATTTTGCTTAATCCTAATCTATAAAGTAGTAAGATTTTTTTTCTCTGAAGCTTAAGATCTTAATAACGTCCGAACCGATTGGGTTTTCTATTCTAGTTAAGATTCCTATAGATTCTGTGATGGTTTAAGGCTATTTTGTTTTTAGATTGAAGTCTTGGGATGGTTTTCTAACCCCTAGATTCTAAGGAGTAGCCGCTAGTTCTTCTAAATAAATAGTGTCTAAATTTTGGGATTCGCTCCTCCTACTTATGACGTCATAATGCTATTAGAATATCGTTAATTATTCAGAATTTACCACTTTTATATGCCATATTATCGTCATATGTGGTAGACCATTTGTCAGTTATGTCCACTTTAATTTAATGTCATTAGTCCACATAAACCATTACAATCTATACTAGATTGTATTTTTTTATTTTGTTGAATATTTTATAAATTTTCTGATGGTTTTGATTGGACGTCTTGAGAGGTGATTTTTTTCGCCCTTAACCTTTATAAATATTTTCCCAAAATCTTTATGTAAAACACACAATATTACTTAGAATTTTTTTTATTATTTTTGCTTTTTCTCTTTCGGTTTATCTATATTTTCTTCTTTCTTTTTCAAATTTTCTGAGATAAAATGTACTTAATAAGATTTTAAAATCTAACTTTAATACTGGTTTACAATAATTTATAGTTGCCACGGTAGATTCTAGGGGAGGGCGAAGTGGGTCAGAAAAATAGCCTAAAACCACCCAAATTCATTTAGAAAGCTTCCATGAAAAGTATAATTATTTCGGACTTCCGGTTTCCGAGATTTTTATCCTCAAAAAAGTTTACTACTTTATATTATAGGATTAATCTCTTTTGATTGGTCATTTTGGAAGCTGATTTCAAATGGTTAAATCCAAGATGTTCGTTTCTTTTCAAAATTAAGAAAGATAGAAATAGAAAGAGATAGACACACGAGAAATCAAATGACCGGATAGAAACCTGTTGTAAAACGCGCTGCTATTGGCCAGAAACTTGCCGCCGCCGTTTATAATTGCTCCGATCCTTTTGCTACAGGTCGCTGGTTCATTCAATCCGACCAATGACAGTGCGTGGCGGCAAGTTTTAGCGCCAATCGGATTTGGGAGAAAAGAGGACGGGGGTATGGCAGCTAGGAGGGTGGGTATTATTGGGGGGTAGCAAAAAGGGAAGGTCGTAACACCTGTGTGTACTACTTTGTATGGAAGAGAAGAACAACGGCGCTCTCGATTTGGTGGTGTGTGCGTGTGTGTGTGTGTGTGTCGAATGAAAAAGTTGCAAAGACAGTTTAGTAGTGTTGTACTAAGAGTGAGTGAGCTACATATTTATATAATATACACACACACACACACGACGTGCACAGAAATTTTAATATTAGTGCTTCATATGTCATATATGTATAACATTATGTATCAATAACATAAATCCAGTGCTTTTATGTAAACAAAATAAAGTGATTTTTATAAAGAAAGTGTTTTGATTATAAAAAAAAACATATAAAATGATAAGCAGATAACAGCAAACAAGGAAGGAAGAAAAAAAGTGTCAAAAAAGCGACCAAAAGTGACAAATTTTTTCTGACCAGTGACAAAAAGCCACCATCACGTTAAACTTCAACGATTTGCCCGGAGCTCCGTACGGCTCCGGGAACCAGGGCGGCGGTAACGGCGGGGGCGGCAGCGATAACGAGTCCGACCAGGTGAAGAGCCTGATGGAGCTGCAGCAGCAAGGCGGAATTCCGGGCTACGGCCCTTACAGGAAAGATATCCGGCCCGCGGCGGTTGGACATTTTTATTCATCGTCTTAAAAGTTTTTTTATTCTAAAGGACGAAAAAAATCTTATCGCCTTAAACTTTACCAACAATTAAAAATCTTTGTTAATGATAATAACAGCGAATTTTGTGCCTTGTGCTAACAATTATTTTTGGCAGGCGAAAATGCTAAATGAAAATTAGCATTTACAAAATTTGAGAAAAAAATTTAATGTACATTGTACATCATAGACTTCAAAAAATAAGTATAAAAAAAACCATATCAAAATAAAAGACATAAATTAATAATTCGTCAGAAAATTTGTAAAAAAAAATTCCAAAACTTTTAAGACTATATTCATCTTATAGGAAACTTTTAAACTTTATCAGAAAAAATTCTTTCATGAATATAAAACTAATTATACTTATGTAAAAATATACTTAAAACTACGTACAGAAATTGTATGTATGTCATAAGAAATACAAATAAAGTTTTGGCATAAATTAAGAATTGCTAATCAGTGTTTATTGCGTTTTTATATTCATTATTTTAAAACTTATGGAAATTTTATTTAAAATCTTTCTCTAAGTCTAAAATAGTAAAAGTTTGTATTTTTAAGTTTAACTAAAATGTTGCATGGAGCGCCTCTACTCTGTATTAAATAGTAAACGTCAGCCATCTTGACCGGATATCTCGCCCAGAAGCTTGTACAATAATTCCTCTGGGGGTCATGATGGCTTAAACCGGGGGTACCCGGGCTATCCCTTCCCACCCATGCCCGGACAAAATTATTCCGGCTACCCGCCAATTGGGTATCCAGGCAGCCAATCACCCGGACCTAGAGAGGGTAAGTGACATTTTCTAACTTATTTTATATCTATATTTTCAAACAAAACATTTTGCTTTAATTTCTTTCTCGATCAATATTTTCCGGATTTTTGGTTATCTAAAATATCTATCTCATTTGCTATCTTGGTTGAACTATAAAACTTCAAAGAAAATTTAAAAATAATTGTCAAGAAAAATAATATCATAAAATAGCAACATTTAAATTAAGTAAAATTTTAATTATTTTATTATTATCAAAATGATAAATCTATATCAATATAGGTCATTCTTAAAATTAAAAAAAAAACATTTGTTTTCATTATTGAGTTATTCATTCGAAAATATTTAAGTATTTTTTTGCTTAAATTGTGTAAGAATAAAATATATAGAACAGAAAATTTAAGTCAGGATTATAATTATTTTTTGTATCTAAACTATATACCTACAAATTAAGAAATTAGTTTATTTTTTACATTTTAAATAGCATTTGACTTTAAGAAATAAAATTTAAAAACTTGTGTATAAGTTCATTGAAGTATGAATAATGAACATCAACTTAAAGATTGTAGATAAACTTAAAAGCATATGTGGATCAGTTTTACAGGTGTACTTAAAAACAACTTTAATAAAAATGTTTCTTAATTTTCAAAACTTACATTATTTTTGTTAAATTTATACATAGTATTTAAATCAATATACTATTCGTTTTGCTATTTTTATTCAATTTCTATAGAAATTTTGTTGATTATTTGTAGATTTTTTAAAAATGTCTTTGGTGGATTTTTCTTGATCATTTTTTTCTTTATCATTTCCGCCCTAAACACCGAAGCTCACACAAACACAGATTTTTTCTGAAACCATTTTTTTGCTTTTGAAGGAACCATGCAAAGCAAGCGCTTTTGCCAATCCGTGATTTCAGTTTGCAATGTTTTGTAAATTTGTGCCATTATTTTCACACGTATATGTGTGCTTGGTGCGAGGGAGGAGGGAGATGTAGTCAGGGAGTGAGGGAGATGGTAGGTGAGGGAGTATGTTATGTTTGGAGAGTGCATTGATGTATAGAGAGGGAGTTATAGGTATAAAGAAGCAGCAATAGTATCTCCCTCTCTTTCGTTTATCTCTCTCATTCTCACTCCCTCTCTCTCTCGCGAGAGAGGAGTGCCATGTTTCAAATTTTGCATTTTGTTCATGTTTTCATGAATTTCGTGTTTTCTAGGAATTCTGGAATATACGTGAATTTTTGTGTGCATGTGTCCAGGGAGGGGGATAAGACAATGGCCGATAAATTGATGTAAATCCTCAATGATTATACACAAAATTACCCATTCTATAGATTACAATTATTAGTTGAAACGTTTGGAATCTAAACTTAATGAACAGACTAACAATAATTCAATAGATGTCCCCAAAGTTGCTCAGCCAATAAATAAGAAAACGTTAATTTAAAAATTTAGATTTATTTAAAATATTAAATCTATATTAAAATCTTTTTTTTGTAAAATTAAGTACAGAAATCTGCTAAAACTAATTTTTTAAGATTTATTCCAATTTACAAAAAAATATTTGGCTGTTCTATCAATTGTTTTTAATAAAACATATCCCCACCCGAATATGTGAGTGTGTACTTTTTTACTTTTTATTCCTTTGCTGAAACAAATTTTTGTGAATTTTTAGATAAAAATTGAAATATCAAAGGATCTTTATGTCTTCTGGTTAATATTTCATCAATTTCGAATATTTCAACCTAATTTTTATTGGTATTATATTGGTCTTTATTGTTGTGACGTCAACATTTACTTAATTTGATAAAATTTTATTATAAAAGAATGATAAAAGGTAACAAAAGAAGTTGAAAAATAAAATATAATCCGCGCGGGGCGGCGGTTAGGTCAAAAGTTATTTAGTTAACCCTTTTTAATTTTTCTATCAAGGATTAACCCTACAAAACCAGTGGGGTGCCACTTTGGTGGTTAATGTACTCCCCCCGTCCCCCTCCAATAAACCACTTGTAGTCTATTTACTATTTAGTTATGGAAAGTGAAAAAATTTCATAAAATAAATTTAACCTTTGTAAGTTACTAAAATAATATTTAAAAAAACAAACTTTGGGTTTTCGCCTTCTGCTTTTTTTGATCAAGGTATTAAATCCTTCAATCATTGTTTGTCCTTTTTTACTAATTGATTATTAGAATATTGTTCTCTATTGCCCTAGTATAAATGAGAAAGAATGACAGTCAATTACTTCTTTTATATTCATCTCATTTGCCGATTTTACCAAGGTTGTGGCAATCAACGAGCAAAGTAAAAAATAAACATTTTAATAAATTAATAAATATTTCATCATTTAGTAATATGCTTTTTATCGAAAAAATCGCAGTAAATAAGTTATTTATTGACTATTTGTTTTAATTGCTACAAAATTGCCACAACCCATATTCATAGACACATCAATAATTCGGCCTTTTTGTTTACGCCGCCGCCTCTGGAATCCCCTCCCCCCCCCCCCCCCCCCAAATTCTTAATTTTAATTTTGTTTTCATTTAAAAAATTAATGTATACTAATATTTATTGACTTTAATATAAATTTCAAGTGGGAGGGGATTAATCTTATTGTTTTTAATTTAACATGTTAGGTATATTAATTTGTTCTTTTTTATGGTATTATAAATTCCTTAAATAACACCTCCCACTTATTTAATTAAGAATTATACTTTTGTCGCCAATAAATTCAGCTTTATAGCCTTTAAAATTATCTAAAGTATCAAGGAATAAAAACTTTCAATTTTGACGGATTTTCCAAAAGTTTTTGATTGCGTGTATCGGACCAATAATAATATAAATCAATGCAAATTATCATTTAGTATTTTCAATATTTTATCACAAAAAAGTGTGCTTGTATTTTTTACATTAAAAAAAATATGTTTGCTTCTAAATGGATAAATTATAGAACAGCTTTGCTCTTGAAATCTGAAAACATTTTTTCTGTTTTATATTTTTATTGCAGAAACTGTAATATTAATTTTTCTTCTTGTACTTCATGTGAAATTTAGATATACATAATTTCTATCTGTCCATCTTGTTATTGGCTATCTTTCTATCTTTTTGTCTATCTTTTTTCTCCTTTTTGACTTATTAGTAATAGAATGTCTAAACCTTTTTAATGACAAAGACTTTTTTTATATTAGTTAATTGACTTAACCCTAAAAGTTATGTTTTAATGTTCATTTTTAATCAAAAATGTTATATCTTGTTATTGCTGAGCAACTTACTAAAAAACTTCATGTTTATTGAAATGAAAAATCTTAAAATGTTGACTCTACTCCTGCCTCTGGACATTGCATTTAGAGTCGTGTTAAATATCATTTAATTGTGAGAATTGTAATGAGTAAAAAAAAAGGTGGAATTAAATATCGACATGTTTCATTCAAAATTCAAGGAATTCTGCATTTTTAAGACCAGATCTTTAAAGACTTTTAAATAAAATTCAATATTCTATAAATGTTCTGTTTGTGTATCCTTAAAATTGTTAAGTGAACTAAAAACTAAGTCCTTCAAAGTCATAACTCAATATTAATCTATTTTGCATCTAAAGCATTTTTAAATCCAAAATTTTGAAGAACTTAGACAAATATTATAAAGCTTTTTAAGTTGCCTATGAACCATTTTGTAAACCTCCATCCTAATGAATTTTTAGAACAGTTTAAATAGTCTGAAACCCCGCCCACTTTTTCAAGGAACAAATACAAACATATACATATAACCAAACATATAGAATAGATGTATAAAAACAGTAGGGAGAAGGGGGGGGGGGAGTTAGTCTGCCAAAATTGAAAGGGAGAAAAAAAGAAATTTATTATTCAACTTGGCTGAAATGAGCATAAAAAGAGATAGAGAGAAAGATGGATATATAGAGAGTTAACATAAAAGGGGAGTGTTTAAATAGATGCTCATACTTATATGAGAGAGAGTAGAGAAGAGGGGATTATAATGGCTAAGTTTGGTCCATAAGAATGCTGAATTTTCATTGGATCCTGCCAGCCAATAACAAAATAGATTTAACTTTATGATCTTTTTATGGCTATGTGAAGTTATATATATACACATAAATACAACCAAACAGACAAACATAAAGACAGACAAACAAACATCCAAATTTAGTATATGTTTATTTTGCAACAAAAAATTTATAATTCTCAAGAAAGATATCAAAACTTTCAGACTATAATTCATATGAATAGCTTCTTTTTAATGAAAAAATCAAAATCTTTGGATTTTAAACATCTAAATGAAAGATAGAAAGATCAAAAGCCTAGAGGCTAATATTGAAAGCAAAATCACTAAACAATTTTTAATGATAATTAAAGGTAATGACTTTGTTGAGACCCATGAAATTAATCATTAGCAGCCTTTGCCCACTCCCCTGCTCTCAACAATCTTATCATAATTTATATCTCTGAGATTTAAAAAGTTATATTCTGTTAAAGAAAGCATAAAATTGAGCAGAAATGGCTGAAAAGCCGCGGGGTTATGTAAATAAAACATTAAGAAATAATTAACCCCTCCGCCGTCTGAAGCCGAAGTTTTTGTATATCATTTCATCTGCTTTAAGTGTTCTTTTTGTGGTTGTTTGGTTCCATTGTTTTAGCTAACAAGATTAGCAAGATAAGATAGAAAGATAGCAAGATAGATAGATAATGAGAATCCGTGCGCATTTTAGCTGATTTATGCCGCAATTATTTTTCTATGCGTAAACATTTTTTACCAAGATTTTATTTCATCGCCATCCGTCCGTCCGTTCGAAAATGTTTTTTTTTATGCTGCTTTTTGAAATTATTTATGGCATTACTTAAATATTAAATCGTAAATAGTCAAAATTTTAGAAAAAATTAAATATTCTAAAAAAGAAACATTTCTTAAGTATGAAGTCTTAAAAAGTATTTTATATTTTGCAAAAAAAAAAAAAATTATTTTTTTTGCAACCCAATGCAAAATAGGACCAATTTTTTCTGCACCTAAAGTGTTGGGTAGAAATATTAGTTTGTTAAACAAGATACTTATAAACTTTACTGGAAGTATTTTTTCTTGCATAATTTTTAAGTTTATGCAAATTTTGATTTAATTTAAAAAGTCATTTGCATTATTTATCATTTTTTTTGGTAATAAATTGATATTTTTACCTATCTATCTATCTATATCTATCCATATGTCTATCTATCTATCATACTAACTCCATGTTTGTATCTATTTAGACAGTGTAGTAGAACATGGTGAACTAATAACCCGAGTGAATGGTAAGGGCAAGAAGATTCGGAAGCCCCGCTCCATTTACTCCAGTCTACAGATTCAACAGCTTGAACGCAGGTAAAATAATCAAAGCAATTTTTGACCACAATCATTTTCTTTTTGACAATATACACTCCCTTTTTCTATAAATAATATAAAATCAAATAAAAAAAATAGGAAAAAAAGGGCTATATATTTCAATTATTTGATCCAGTCACACTTGCAGCTATTTATTTCTTAAATATTAGCTTCATCTTTACATCAATCATCAGTGGTCAGTCAGCTGCATACAAAGTTCTAACTGCAGGGATTCCTGTAACAATAACATATTTGTATCTGCTTAGGTTCCAGCGGACACAGTACCTGGCACTCCCAGAGCGGGCGGAGCTCGCTGCAAGTCTTGGTATCACTCAGACACAGGTATGAACAATTGTTTTATCTTCTATTAACCTATCCCGTTTAACCTGTGACTGTGACGACGTAACAAGTAGCGCATTTGCTAGTTCTCTGAAAGATAATATGTTCAATTCTCGGCACGCCATAACTAAAGACGTTAAAAATTATTCCTGTTGCTGTTGTGTCAGGTGCACATATATCCGAGGCTAGGCTATGCTGGAACGACGTTCCTTTGTGTACTTTTTTGTCATTTCTTAAAAAGAATAAAAATAAATTATCTTGTTTACAAATGGAAATAAAATTGAGGGGAGACATAGAATAACAGATGCACCGATTGTTGTCGCTGTCGAAAAAGCATCAATTTCAGTTTTTTAGGTCAGAAAAATGCATGCACTATCAGTAGTGTCAAAAGTCGGCAGGACCGCACTTTTGGGTTCTTACCTCTTTGATTATATTTGGTATATTTAAAGTCCCTTTTGCTGAAGCTTTACTGCTAAAATCTATATCTACCAAAATGTATCTATATTATCGCTACAAAAACTGTTGTAATTTTTTAATATGCCATTTTATTGGTTTACGTTAACTAATGAGCATTAAATCAATGTTATGAATTCTTCAAAAATGCATAAAGCGCTTATAAAAATCAAATAATTCAACTTCTTCCGTTTTCATGCTGTTTAAACACTTCAAGCTATGCAATCTTTTTATTTTTTTTAATGATAAAAAAAACATTAAATAAATATAAACATAAATGGATATTTGATATCTTAAAGAAATTTAAGATATTGAAAAAGCTAGCGATGTTTCTTATTAGTCAATCTTCAAGAACAATATTATAAAGTAAATGACTAACTATAGAATGGCCTTGCTGTTAGGAATAAAAAAGGACTAGTAGTTTTTACATTGAAAATGATTACAAACAAAAAGATTAATTACCGAGTAGCTGCGCTACCACGGAGAAAAAAAACCCTGGCCATGTGATGATGTATTACTATCTAAAGATAAGATATTAATGATCTAAATCTTTTTCAGTCAACTTTAGGTTGTCATTTTTTGCGGCCGTAGCAGTCATAAATCACGCGCAGCCAAGCGAACGACGGCGCAAGGAACGACCAAAGCCGCCAAGGACTGCTGCCTTGGCGGTTGGGAAATTAGTAGATTACTTGATAATACCTGCAATAAGAATAAAAAGAATGGATTATTTGATTTCAGGTATCTTAAGGGATAAGACAATAGGAGAAAAAATCATAAACATTCACAATTATGATAAAAAAATTACCCTTCACTAGATTAAAACTATTGGTTGCAATCAACTAATATACGAATAGTTTTGAACCAACCAATCAAAACTTAATAAAAGTACCCAAAGTTTTGAGCTAACAAAATAGTAATATGATATAAATAGGTAATAGTATTATTTAATATATTAATCTATTAACATTAAGTATAAAATCCTTGATTAAAAAAGAACCAACTATCTAGTCAGTCAAGCACCAGTCAAAGTACAAAAAATAAGGTAGATAAATTACGAAAATAATCAGTTCAATTTTGCTGTAATTATATCAAAATAAGACATTCAAAATTAATTAAAACACTTTAATAAGCAATTCTAAGAAGAGCTTGAAAATTGTCAAAGGACTTTATTTAAAATCTTTCTTATATTATTATAAAAAAAAGTTATGTATATTGCACATTTTAATTCTTTTGATTTTAATACTTTGCTTTACATACTCTTTAGGCCTATATGTTAGACTTAACAGTATATACACCAGTCGTCTAAAAAGCGAAGCGACGTTTTGTCAAATTTTTTGGTTTTCTTTTTTTCTTGTATACGCTCGGGGTGAAAGCGTTTTTATCATATTTTTTTTCTTTATTCTTATTTGATTGGCTTAAAAATCTTATGCGACAAACATACACATGGTTATAATATCTTAAGCTTGATGTATTTAATTTTTAATTTTTTTATGAAAAAATTCTTTTTATGAAGTTTTTGATTTATTTTACACATTTTAACAAAGCAAATATCCTTTTTCACATGGATGGCAGACAATCATTCTAAAAAATGAAATGCAGAAAATCTCTGACAATATAAAACACCAAAAAGATTAAACTTACAAAAGGATTACATTAGATATTGCTTCAGAGTTTAGATAAGTTGAATTAAATTTTATAAAAAGCAGAATACATATCTATACCTATCAGTGTCTTATTTGACTAATAGCCCTTTTTTTCTTTCAATAATTAATTAGGTAGTTTTCAGCTAGGGGGTAATTAAAGCATACTGCACTAAAACTTGTGTATATCCTTTCTAGAAAAAATTAATTACATACCTTTTTTAAGAATAGGTTAAAGGACATTTTTTTTTATTGTGCCTTGGAAATTTCAAAATGAATTATCATATGGAAAAGTTATAGTGGTCTAATCGATAAAGTTTATCCATCCATCATTTCATTGCAATGGGAACGAAATTTAACTTTTTATTGAAATTTATGAATTATTACAACTATAATGATGTATATATTTCTGATTTTTATAACCACAACGCATATTGGCATGTTTTTATATACTAAATTATATATCAAACCCTTTAATTTAACAAAATTATTAAGTCTTAATAAGATCTTTCAGTTAAGGTAGATAAAAATTAGGGAAGGGGCAAAATGCGGTTCTGATACGAATTATAAATTTTTTTTGAATTCTATATGATTAGTAGAAAGATGCATAAATATTTGGAGAAAATATATTGGAGAAGATGCATTTTGGGAGATTATTTTTTAATTCATTATACCATATGGGATGCTATGGTTTTGAGAAATTTAATCTATCTAAGTTTTTTATTGCAGTTCCGTATTTGTAGAAAATTATTTTATTTCTATAATTTTTAGTAGCGAAGCTACTCTTTTAGTTGGGTGAGTTTGTTTTAACATTGAACATTGTTGATATTGCTGCGCTACGTATGGACATAATTTTCCTTTATTAAATTAAAAAACAAGGCCTTAAAGTTTGAGTTAAAACGTAAAAAAACAAAACAAATTTAGTATTGTTGTACATTGAACATGTAAACAGTTTAGGCTGCCAAAAAAGGCAGTTACTACTTTGTATGGCGTTATACTCACATGAGTTTGTGTGTGTATGTGTGTCTGTGTGTGGGTATGTGTGTGTCTGTGTGTTTATGTGTATGAAAGGATAATTATCGTGTAAGATAGGAACATGGTTCTGTCAAAGTGTCAGGAACAATCATGTGGGTTCTGGGTTCGACTACCTGCCCCTCTTTTCTGAAATTCATGTAGTGTTTTTCCTACAGCTTTTTCAATAGTCAAAAACAGGGTTTTAAGATTTCTGCCTTAAATTTTGATGTAAGATGCTCTAATTCTATATAAAAAAAGGCCTTTTTGACTGGCGAAAAATTACTGTTATGTACCTTTTATATTAGCTTTGCTATTTTTGCTCAAATGCAACGTTATAGCATGTTTTACTTTCATCTGCGCGACGGCGTTGATAGCTAAATCCACTTGATTCAATATTTTGATTACAAATCTGGATTACGGAAGTTTCAGTTCAAAGTCAAATATATAAACAGTCAAAAAAATATGAAAAATAAAGGCCTAATTAAAAAGTACCTAACCCAGTGTTAAATAATTTACTTTTAGATTTAATAATATATTTGATATATTTTTATATAATTACAAAGTCTATACTCGAGGTGAAGGGGTAAAAAGGCAAATACTAAAAAAAATGAAAACATTACAATTCAATAAAAAATAAATATTTAACCTTTTCCTGGCATTTACAAAAGCCCAACTCATTTTTATAAACATGACAAGGGTAAAAAGTAAAAAAAGGCTTTTTAGTTTTTATTTTATTAAAGAAATTTTATGTTGGTTTTAGAATAATAAAAATATGACTGTTTATTTTTTTCATACAAGTTTTGTTTATTTTGATGTTTTGCATTTTTGTAGATTTTTTTTACTGTAAAAAAAACTTCTAAATTTTATTTAACATTGTGGATTTTTTAGAGTTAAAAGTCCCATATAAAAGTTGTTTACTAGCATTTATCTCAGGGGCTAAAGTGATTAGAAAAAGATATCATCTAAACTATATGATATATATGAGCTATATATTATATATATTAATCCTAATACCCATATATGTAGGCCTTATCATTGAACAAAACTTTTGAAACCTTAAACATTCATAATTTTATTCTTACTCTTATTCAGACATTTTTTTGTTTCTTTTCAATAAAAAAACAGGAATTTTTTTGGTATACTAGCATTTATTGTTGTATTTGTAACTAGACAAAGTGTCTCAAAAAATCAGCCACGTGACGTCATAAATATGAGGAATTATCCATCTCTTGTGTTGGTACTTTTTGCAACGTTGCAAAAATATATTTGCAACACTTGTTAAGGGGTTTTCTTTCCCACTTCTCCTCTCATCTCCCTCATTTTTATGACGTCACATGGCTGATTTTTGAGACACTTTGTCCAGTTACTTGTATTTGCTTAACGTATTCTTCTAATGCTTGATGAATTATCAAAAGTTTTGGGCTGATTTACGTGTGAGAAATTTTGGATGTGAACTAATATCTAGATGTATCAACATAAATATTGTTGGTCTTTTTGTTTCAATATTATTCAGTGGCCATACTGCAAATTTACTTATTTCAAAATTTAAGGGTGTACGCTAAAAAAATTAAACTCGTTGTTTAAATTGTTTGTTTCTTGAACAGTCTATTTTAGTTTTCTTAAGATACCTAAGTTAAGTATAAATGCCATGAAATAGCCAAATATAAAGCCTCTTTGGTTCGATATGATTATAAATTATAGAAAATTTCAGTAAATTGACAGTAGATATAATAAAAAAATAAACATTACATCCTATATGGTTTTTCGGATTAGGCTTTTAAATATGTGTTTGTAGTTTTTAATCCCTTGGTACATAAGATTATCTGTATGATAGAATAAACGTTTATTTTACTGGTATATTACATATTAATGTTTTCAATTACTTAAATAATAACATTTTGATAAACAAATTAATACTTATAACACTTTAACCGTTTGTTTTGGAACATATAAGGTATTCTTTTATTTTCTATTAAGATTTTAAACCATCAAAAAATAATCTCAGATAGCTTTAATGATAACAATGATAATTATATCCATGAGCATTTCAGAATAAGCCAACGGACACACAGATGGACATGCAACGTTCTAGAGTAGCTACGCTCCCAAAATAAGAAAGATAAAGAAAACTAGTTTGCTAATCTGAAGTTATTTGCAAAAAAAAATCCGCGAGACAACCACCGCAAAATTCGCTGGAGCCATTCTCTGTCAAAAATGATTATAATTTTTGCCTAAAACATTATTTATAGTCTAGGACTAAGAATATGTTCGCGAAAATGGGGGGGGGGAGGGGGATGTTTACGTGTGTGTTTTATTTAAGCCTTAATTTAATTTTGTTCATAAATAAACATCTACCCCAAAAGAATTATAATCAATTGACTTAAAGGCATCCCGCAATAAATACTTTTGTGATCAAAAATAAGATTAATTTTTGCTAATGATTTTCTTTACCTTTAAAAGATTTCTCACCCTCTAAGTATAGATGTATATTTATATTTCAATCCTCCCCCCCCCCCTCCCCCCTAAGTAAAATTTTCTCCATTTTAACCAAGGTCAGTTTTTGGGGATGAGGTGGGGGGGTTGAGGGTGGATTAGCTTCGGTGGTTGTGTGAGTTCATTTCTTAAGGATTAAGGGTTGTGGGGGAGGGGGGGGGGGGTGAGAGCATAGCAAAGGTGTTCTGGCGCCCCAATAGTCTGGGTGGGCGTGTCCATCCACCCTCCCCTCACCATTACCCACTTCTAAAAGTAATACGTTACTTGAATACACATGGAAGGGCGGTCTTGTGTTGACTATAATATAAGAAATTGTTACTTAATTCTCCCCGACAACATCAAATTTCACCCGTCTTTTTAGAACATTTCTTGAATAGAGGTTAAAGCAATGGCGACTTGTGTCTGTGTGTTTGTTTTTAGGTGGATTTGTGTTTGTATGTGTAATTTTTTCAATTCATCCCCCCTCAAAAAAAACTTCTTGGCAAAAAAATTGGACTATTTCAGTTTTATTTAAGAGAAAGATATAGATAGATAGTAAAATCAAGACCGTTTTTTTTCAAGGCAGAACTAATTCTGGAATTGTTTCACAAATTTAAAATTTACTCCTGTCAATGATTGTTTAGAAACAAGCACAAATATGTCTATAAGTAGCGCAACAAAATCACATAAATAAGGCAGTGACAAAACAGTGTTGTTTGTATTGCATTACCAGCGACTTTAATTTGTTGACTTAAAAAATGAAAGAGATTTGGAGATAGATAAAATAGGTAGATAATAAAAGCGAGAATAAGAAAGGGATGTGCAATTAATTCCGCTAAAAGTATCATCTTTTATTAGTGTGTCTTTTTGTTGTTGTCATTAAGTAGGTTAATGGGTTGGAACTTGTTACAACTAAAGACTAAAATACTACTTATAAAATAATTAGAATAAGGTCCATGTACAGTTAGAACTTTAGGACAAAGATCTCGCAATCAAAATTGTGCTGAAATGATGGGACACCTTCTGACTGGGATGGGTGTAGGAGCCCTGAAGTCTGCGCATCAACCACTTATTAAGCACCGACAAATACAATTCAATAATAACCAAAACCATTGATCACCGAAATCAAAACATTCTTCCCCCCCCCCCCCCTACTGAAAAGTTAGCACTTAACCCTGTTTTATCTCTTTACAATATACAGGAATATGCCAATGGCATATAAATAAATCAAACTTGGTTTTGAAATTATTTGTTATGCTATATTTTATACTTCAGGTTGGGCCCCCATCGAATAGTGAATAATAGAAGGTGTAGGAGAGGGTTTTAAAAATAGCCCAAAACCTTCCCTGGACATATGTAAAGCTACCTTAAAATAAAGAACTCAATCGGTTCAGTAGTTATCAAAATCTTAAGCTTCTGACAAAAAAAAATACTTTATATAATGGGATAAAAATTAGTTTATGTTTATTAATTGAAAACTATTTTTATTCAATGGTCTTTTAATGACTAAAACTTTTAAAAGAAGTTGTATCAACTTTTTTTTTATAGCTAGCCGGTTCTTTTAGTAAGTAGTAGATGTAAAATTTTTCATAGAATTCAAATATGCAATCGGTTTTTTTGTAGACCTCTTATTTTTTAAGTAATTTAACACAGGTCTCCTTAACAAAACCTTAGATTAAAAAAAATCTCCAAAGAAACGGACAACGGGGCCTTCAAATAGGGTACAGTGGTGGTCAGAATCCGTTTGAGATTAAATCTTAGCTGCTCCTTCTTGCCAGATATTGCAATTTGAAGTTTTGTGGTAAAAATGCCTTAAATTGCAAGGATTCCAAGGATATATGCATAAGTGAACACCTTAATTCATCAAATAAAAAGGGTGAGTTTAACATTTGAAGAGTTAAGATATCTCTTTATATGTAAACTACACACTACATCCCCATTCAAAACAATTTTTACTACTATAAATGATGTTTTTAACTTCAATAAGAGTATTAAATACTCTAAGCTTAAAGAGGTTTGTCCAATTTACAACTTTATCCTAAAGGCTGTTACCCTGGAACCAGAAGAAAAAACTTCAGTTTAAGTTTACATATGGCCCAAGTTACTTTTAGTAATATTGGTTCCCCCCCCCCCCCCCATACTCTCACAACCTACAAACTTTAGGGTGGAGGGAGGGGGGAAGCATAGTAATGCTATTATGTTTCTCAAAAACTAATTGAAGTATAGTGGGAAAAATTTTTATGTAAGGTTTTTAGGCCAAAAGTTTGTAGAAATTATGTTGACCACATTCTCCCCCCCCCCTCCCCTTTGTCCTAACCTAATGGAGGGGGTGGGGGTTGGGGGGTTGGCAGAAGATCATTCTAATGTGTTTTAAAAAACTATTAGATATATATATAAGCTTTTGGATTTGTATTGTTGTAGGACCCAAAGCACTTTTACATATATTGCTGACCTCTTCCCCTCCCCTCATAAATCAAAAACATAACATTTTGCAAAGAGAGAAAGGGGGGAGGGTTGCAGTTGAAAGGGTACTACTCTGTTGTGTTACTAAGAAACAGCTAGAATTGTAGCAGCAAAGCAAACCTTTGAGATATGCTTTGGTAGGTCAAAAGCAACTTTTACAAAATTTGCTGCATTGCTTTACAATCTCCCTCCCCCCCCCCCCCTCCAATTAAGTAATAGAAGCAAGTATATCAATATCTTTTGGATTTAAACTTTAGTAGGTCCATAATTACTTCATACTTGAACAAATATTGCTGACCTTTCCCCAACTTCAACCAACCCCATCCAGAAAAAGGGGGGGGGGTTTAATGCAACCATCTCATAATCAGTGAGCAAATGGCACTTAGAATTCGAATTTTGATCTGGAATTTTGTATGAGTAATCCTTAGTAGGTCTATTTTCCCTAAATTGAACAAAAAGTTGGAAAAGTAACAGCTAACAGCTGGCGGCTCAGCAGTTTAGCCATTTTTAAAACTATTTTCAAGGGAAGTCATCACAAAACCTATCCCTACATAATACTCTATGCTGCTCCAAAACGTTTTCAAACGGTTCTAGTTGCTAGTTGCTGGTACTAGAAATCTAAAAATGTTTTTTTTTTGTATCATTTCACATGATTTAAAGCAAAAATATGTTTCAAAAAATTGATTCCTACATAATTTATGGCAGATTTGCCGTAAAAATAGCTAATAAACGGCTAAACGGCTGATCCGTTAGCCGTTACTTTTTCAACTTTTTGTTCGATTTAGGAAAATAGACCTACCAAAATTTGCTCACTGATTACAAGATGGTTGCATTAAACCCCCCCCCCCCCCTTATATTGCTGCACAATTTCCTCCACCCCCATAAAAATAATATTAAATTATTGCTTGCCCTCCCCCTCACTCATAAGCTACCCTCCATAAAATCTCACTACCTGTTTTTTACTCAGGAACCGCTAAAGCATTAAGGAGCAAACTTTGGAATAAAGCTTTTAGATTTACAAATTGCTCTATATGTATTACCTATTCAATGTTTGGGGAAGGAGCAATGGGTTGACAATATTTTTTTTATTAGTCCAAAGGTTGGAGGAGATTATGTAGCAAAATAATTGTATTTGGAATAAATATTAGGGTTGTAGTTGGAATAGATATTTATAAAAGTAAATATGGGCCTATATAAGTTAAAATAATAACCCTGAATATCTCTAGAGGTTTCTAAATGATACACAATATTATTTACCTATGCCACTAGCCACTATTTCCATCAGATAGAGGGGGTTGGTTGCAGCAATATTTGTAAGAGATTTTGATGCCTTCTAAAGTTTAGGTACTAAGGCTTATATATTTCTTTAGTGATATCTAAAGAACTCTGCCCCTTCACCCCCTTCCTATTAGATTTGATTAGGAGGGGGGGGGATGGGGGTAGTCAACAATATTTCCAGAAACTTGGGGCCTAAGAATCTTACATATAAATTTTTCTCACAATACTTCAAGTAGGTTTGAGTAAAACATAATACTATTACTTTGCCCCTCCCCCGCCCCCTTCCCCCTAAAATTTATGGGCTGTAAGGGGTTGGGTTGAAGGGGGGGAGGGGGTTGTGAGTATTTTAAAAACTAACTTTAGCTATATGTAAACTTGAACTGAGGTTTTTCTACTGGTTCCAGGGTAACAGCTTCTAGCTTAAAGTTATAAACTTGACATTGTACCTTTTTCATTACTCTTGTTAAAATATTTTTTTTTAAGTTTTAAAATTTTTTAAATGGGGAGGGACTGAGGAGTTTACATACGCAGAGACATCTAAACTCCTCAAATGTTAAACTCACCTTTTTATTTAATGAATCAAGGTGTTCATGTATGCATATATCCTTGGAATTCTTGTAATTTTAGACATTTTTACAGCAAAACTTCAAATTGCAATATCTGGCAAGAAGGAGCAGCTAAGATTTAATCTCCAACGGATTCTAACCACCACTGTGCCCTTTTTGAAGGCCCCGTTGTCCGTTTCTTTGGAGATTTTTTTTAATCTAAGGTTTTGTTAAGGAGACCTGTGTTAAGTTTTTTAAAAAAATAATTAAGTCGGTTTTAAGGTACTAAAACGCAACAAAATAAAAGAAGAAAATGGTCAGTAAGAACAAAAATAGTAGGATCTTTAATTTGACACCTTACTTTTAAAATTCTGTTGAGTAATTATTGAAAAAATCTATTTTTTTAACCTCGGTATAATAAAAACTTTAGACCTAAATATTTTCTCAAACAGACATAAAAAACATGGGTTCATATATACCATTAGAATCAGAAAAATATTACGAATCCATTGTAAGCAAAATTGAAAAAAATTAAAAAATTAAAAAATTACAGAAATGGCCAATTATTTTTTTTGTTCAGACAACACTATTGTCTTCCCTTTTTTACCCCCTCTTTACCCCCTCTTTACCCCCTTCCCATTTTTATACTCAATTGAAGAATTAAGACGTTGCCTGTACAACATAATATGATATTTTCATATAATTCCTTTTATTGTAGTTTATATACTATATTGTAAACTTTTTTTTTCAATTTTGCTTACAATGGATTCGTAATATTTTTCTGATTCTAATGGTATATATGAACCCATATTTTTTTATTTGTGAAATAATAAAATTAAGTTCAAAGTTTTTATTCTCGTGGGTTTAAAAAAATCGATTTTTTCAATAATTACCTGACAGAATTGAAAAAGTAAGGTGTCAAATTAAAGATCTTACTATTTTTGTTCATAATGACCATTTTCTTTCTTTTTTTTGTTGCATTTTAGTACCTTAAAATCGACTTAATTTTTTTTTTTTTAAACTTAAATTACTTAAAAAATAAGAGGTCTACAAAAAAAACCGATTGCATATCTGAATTCTATGAAAAATTTTACATCTACTACTTACTAAAAGAACCGGCTAGCTATAAAAAAATAGTTGATACACCTTCTTTTATATAATAAAACTTATTAATAACTTTAAATACATGTACTGTAAATATTTTGAATATAGATATCTATTATGTAAAAAAGTTGTTCTTCCCTACGTTAAGTTTATTTGATATTGAATATTAGTACAGTTAATTAGTTTAAATTTAAATTCAAGTAACCTGTCCATCCAGATTTTGTTTATATTTTGCATATGCTTGTAACCATTTGCATTTGTTTACAAAATTTCAGACAAAAAATAAGAATATACGGGAAAACATTTTTTCCTCCTTTGCTTTAATTACTATCTAATATGAACAAGATTAATCATATCCAACGGAAAATTAATTTTAATGCTTGAAATGTTTGCAAAATTTTGTACTCAGAGTAGAAATTGCAAACACGAACAAACACACACACGAACACAAATACACACACACACACACACACATAAACAAACATAAAAAACACATTTTTATAGCTTGCGGTTAGTTTTAACAAATAAACAATAATTTTTATAAACTTTTCACTTTTTTTAAAACCATAACTCAAATAAGAAGAAAAAAAGTTAAAGGAAGAAAAAAATTCTTTCTGTGTATATCTTATTGATTTTGTTGTATGTAAAAAAGAAGAGAATCAATAACATTGCTATAAAAGGTAAAAAAAAGTAACATAATGATAATTATATAGTTTCTAGTTTGGGAATGTATAGAGAACAAGGACATATTTATTAATTAGTAGCGCATCACCAACAATATTAAAACTCTTTGTTATACTTAAAACTGCTTATTTGTAAAGCTTTTTGAATCTACTAGCGGAAGTGCTCCTAGCTTCTAGGGTCTTAGTATTCAAAGGGGAAGTGATGGGCGGAAAAACAGCGCAAAACCTTCCCAAAACTTAAATTTAAAAATTAAAATTTTCTAAAACCATCCCGAGGCCTATGTGAAGCTTCCATAAAATGAAGAACTCAATCGGATCAATGGTCTTCGAAATCTTAAGTTACAGAAAACTTTACTACTTTATATAATATAGGATTATGATAAAACTAAAAGAATATGTATGCTGTAAGCTTAAAAGTACGTTTAACAGTCACATAGAGACAGGCATTATTATAGAATAGCAGCGAGACACTAAAATGAAAAATTACACTTGATAGGAAAAGTAAATTTGAGAAAATAAATCATTTTCATGTTTGCTCGGCAAACTACATGTATTTTATTTTATAATAAAAGGACTTTATGTATCTTAAGAATGTTTTTAAAGGACGTTATATAATCATAATATTGAAATATTCGTCTAAAAAGTTTAAAGTAAAGAATGTCTTTTTAGTGTATTACTATGTGCTGGTATCATAACTTAGAAAATCATCATATAAATGTTTTATTACAATTATAGCTACTATATAAATTGTTAGTAAGTCCATATTTTACTAATTTCTTGCTGCGAAAAATGATTTTATAATTGTTCTCGTTGGTGTGATATCATAACTGTTATATTTACAAACTAATTATCCTTACAAAAGAATATTTGAATAGTTAACAACTTAACATATTAAATAAACTTGTTATAGCGGGAAATGAAACTTTTTCTCGTATTCATTCGAATCCGGTGGATAGGAACCGGTTCTCATCCATACGAAAAAACTATGTCTAGCATCGTATTATATGCAGTTTTCTACGAATATAGAAATGTACAATCATAAGATTAAAACTAGTTTTTTAGCCGGTGCCTTCGGCACCACGGGGCTAAAAAAACTAGTTTTAATCTTATAATTGTGCATTCTATATCCGCGGAAAGCCGTTTATAATACGATACGAGAAATAACTATTATTAACTTAGAAAAAGCTCTTTTTGAAAATGTAAGAAATTTTAGAATTTGAACCACCTTAAAACAATAATAAATTAATTAAAAAATTAGATAACCTAGTTTTTAAAAGGAGGTTTAAAGCTGAAACTTAATTAAGTAGCCTTTGAGTTTATAGCGATATTATACCATAATTTGGAATAAGTTTTCTTATATTTAATAAGATTTGTCTTTGAAAATGTAAAAAAGTTTTACCTTATTCCTTTATGATATCAATATTAACATTTACATTTGCATATCTGCGGTCAACGGTATATCAAACTTTACACAAAAAATATACATAATCTTTTTCCAAATCCCTCATTCTTATTTTACTACCAAAAAACCTAATAAATTATTTGGTAAAATATTGAATCATTCTTTTGGTTGGGAGAAAAAATTCTTGAGCCCTTTAATTATCAATTTTAAATCTTTTTGGTAATAAAAATTACTTTAGATTTATGTGCAATTTTGGGAATTCAATACACTACTCAATTTTGGTAGCGAGGCTACTTCAAATCATGGGATTTTTATTTAATTTTTGTGATACTTATTTATTAGATTTTTAGAAACAAAGAAACACACACACATACATGCTATTACTTTATGGAAAAAAGAATGAATCTTGATTGTAAAATAGTAAATTTAATTCATTGATTACCGCTTAAAAGCTGACTGTAAAACACCCCAAGATTGACGTGTCATTTATGTTTGTTTAAGAACACTTTAAAAGGATTACGACTATATAAAGATAATGATCGCTGGTATGCACGTTTGGGGTGAAGGGGGGAGGGGGTTATATACCACCCCTGCCTGCACTTGAATGAAATTCCCTCTTTTTTTTATTGACCTAAACCTGTTGTCAATTATTTACTAGGGTTTGTAAATTCTGAATTTTTCATACCCTGTGTCACGCAACATAACTTGGAACTCAGGAATCTAAAGGGATAAGACAATGGCCGATAAATTGATGTACACCCCAAACGATGATATACAAAATTACTCCTTCTGTATATACAATTAGTGGTTGAAACTTTTGGACACAACAAAATGAACCAACTAATCAAAATTCAATAAAAGTCTTAAAGGTTGTTAAGCTAATAAATAAGAAAACTCTATCATAAAACTTTGGGGACTATTGTAATAAACAGTCCAATGTCCCCTCCCTCCCTGACTTTAAACAAAGATACAGAAGAAAACTATTTTGTCTTCTTGTGATATATCCTTGCCTAATAACTTGGAATATTCCTTTTCTTGTTAATTTTTTTCAAGTAACCGTTCTTAAATAAACCATATATACCAGTGTGTATCTATCTATCTTGATGTCTATCTATCTATTTCTCCATCCATTCATAGACCGGATGCTCTTTTGTATAACCTGTAGAGTATATATTCATATCTATCTATCCATCCCCTTATATATTTATCTATCTATCCATCTATTCATAAATATATTCTCACTCCCCTCTCTATTATGCTATTATATTATATCCTCATATTTTGCTCTCCCTTCCCTATAAAATTCTTCATTTTTCTTGTCTTTTGTATGATCAAGTCTGTTAAATTATCGACTTCCCTAAGTTCAAAGATTTTTTTTAATTTTCAAAGATTTTTTAGTTTACTAATAATGTTTTTTTTCTATTTTAGGTATGTTAAGCTAGAAACTTTAAAAATTTTGACTCAGAAAATTAAAAAGAAGTCCAAAAATCCCTAAAGCCCAAATTGATCATTTTTTGGCATGGTTTTCAAAAATTATTCATCATATTACAACGTAAGACAGGTTACTGTGGGGTGTTCAAAAAATATTTCATTTTCTTTTTAAGAATAATACTCTTAAAATCAACCTCAAATATTATTATGATTCAAAGCATAACATATTAAATTTGGAAGCTTTTCTAATGTGTTAAGTTAGCCTCGATCAATAATAAAAACTGCCACATCTTTGATTTATAAATTATAATTACTAATTACAAACTGCCTGTCTGTCCGGTTTTTTTTCAGTCTGTTTGTCTGTAATGCTATGAAAATTATGAAATCAAAAAAGTATCTATTTTTAGGCTTATCTTTTAAGTTTTTTTATCTTGTAAAATGTAAAATTTTGTATATTCTGACTTGCTGGATAAAATCATATTTACAATAAGGTCATAATACATAATATAAAGCCATAGTTCGACAGCCTATCCATCTTAATTATAGGTTTACCCGGCGAGGTGTCCTGTAAAACAGCGATTCTTTATTATTCAGCAAAATTATTTCGCGGATTTTAAAGTCAACAAAAAATATATTTATTTTGGCACATTTTTTTCTTGTTTTTGGAAGATTTTTTTATTATCTTTAAGTAATTCTTTTTATAGGTTTTATTTGAACATATAGACATCCCCCTATCTCTTCCTTTTGCATATAACTATGCTAGCTATCTCTCTCCCTTCGTCTTTACTTTTCCTTTTTTCATATATTCGGCCTAGGGTGGTTTTTAAAACATTTTATTTTGAAACTATCACATTAGAAAAAAGCCTTGAAAAAGATAGTTGAATTATTGTGATTTAACTTTACCTAATCGTTTTAGAACCCCCTCTCGTTGCATTAAGTTATGGTGAGTTGATTTACTATCATAACAGAGTTTACTTAGGGTTCCAACGATTTTAATCGTTCATTTTCAAAAGTTTGATTCTTTCAAATGTTTAGACATTAAAAAGTGTTTAAGCAAAAAAACTTATTTACGCTTTGAAATTAAAAATTCTATTATTGCACCCTTTTCAAATAGCCTGAAACCTGCTCCTAACTAATGCTGAACTTTCCTGAACTACGGTCTAGCCTTCTAGAAGATTGCACAGACACACATCCTGTTACTTTAGTAAAAACTAGCGGCTACGCCCCTAGAGGCCTCTAGGGGCACTTGAGGAGGAGAGAGTGGAATTTAATAATTCAATTTCTTATTTTAGATTTTAAAAGAAAAAGTAAAAAAAATTTACGTTTGATGTTTGTTTTTCGTTGAACTCTCTTTCTAAAATTGAGAAATTTAAAAAAAATTTAATTTCTCTAGGGAGGGTGGTGGTACCCTCCCCCAAAATAGTTATAAACCTTCCCGGGACATATGAGAATCTACCCTGTTAAGGAGAACCCGATCGGTTCAGCGGTTAGCGAGATCCTTCGGTACAAACACACAAACACACAAACACACAGACACACAGACACACAGACACACAAACATCCTGTTACTTTATTATAAGGATGGATGGGAAAAAATACTGAACATTGTCTAATATCTATGATACGCTTGATTCAAATGCAGATATTACAATTTATAAAGTTTTTTTTCTAGAATTTTCAATTTATATTCCTAGTAGTCAAATATTATTTTAATATCTATCTATCATTCCATTTCATTTAGAAATATTCATCTATTTAATTAAATGTCTGTTTGTAAGTCTACTTGAACTGAAGGATCAAATCGCTTATTCCTATTTTGTGGGAGGTTAAATTTTCATACATTCTCCCTATAAAGTTACCCTAAAGACCTCTAGGGGCGCAGCCGCTAGTTGCTAATATTTTGGTGTCTATCTAACTTTGTAATAATAATGAAAATATTTAGTATAATATAATTACTACTTTATAACTACTACACAAGTTGTAAGTCCCATGTCAGTCAATATTGTCACAACTGCCTCCTCCCCCTCCCCTACCCACTTCCTTTTGTTTCCCTTTACATAAAAGTCACTCACCCTCAAAGAAACTTCCTTCCTAACTTTTAACACCCCCCCCCCCACCCCTCCAATACTTTTCTTTCTTAATTTTTGAAAATAAAATTTTTTTTCCCTCCCATCACTTATTTGTTTTCTCAAATTTTTAGCTTTTTTCACAAAAAAAAGTTCTTTATTCTCTCTTGCTCTGTGTTATTTCACAAAACCATATTTTGATTAGATGGAGAAAAATTTAAAATGGTTTCGGAACTGAGATTCTCTTTAAGTCGCATTTAATAAATGTTAATCATAAAAAACACGAGCCATTATTTATTTTCGCTTATTAAGCAATTTATATTTTTGATTATTTGAAAAATCCAACATTAAATTTGGAAAATCCGCAAATTTTTGCTATGGATTTGTTGGTACTTGCTAAACAGGTGTAACTTTACCCACATTAATTTTCTACATTATGCTGCTTAGCTATAATATGGATTTATTTTTAATTAAGTTATTTATTACTAATGAATTTTATGTAAAAACAAGGATGACAGCATACTTCAAAGCGAAGCTCATTAAATCATACAGTTAAACATTTTTACAAAGCTGCTATGCTTTCTAAGTTAAACCTTATTGTTACGAGATTAATCATCTAAAATTTGAAAAGGATAGGATGATTTTAACATACCTCATTCTAAGCTATCCGTTAAAGACGTAAATGAAACGAACCTGGATTTTGAAAAGCTTCGTATTTGTAATGACACCATATGTGACTTTTGAAATCTAAAATTGTCGAATCAAAATGCAATGGAGGTAATATTAATGAATCTATCTGGAATTAATCACTCTGCTAGTAATTATCAGGGCTCGGCAGCCGCGCACCAGCCACAGCCGCAGAATTAGCTCAATGTCGTAACAAATTTTCAGGGAGGAAGAGACATTGAACTGTAAATTACACTGGTACCCAAAGTTTTATAACCAAATATTTTTTTTAGTTGTCTCGAAAAATATGAGTTCTTTCATTGAATTTTGATTGCTTGGTTCCAAACAAATAATGGCATAACTTTTCAACCAATAATTTTGATTTATAGAAGGAAAATTTTGTTTATCATTATTGGGAATGTATTTATCAACCATTGTCTTATCCCTTGCGTAGCCCATGCATGGCTGCCGAGCCTTGATAATTACACAAATGCCTAATTGTTCCAAATGTCTATCAAAGTACTTTTCCCTTATCTTAATAGTCAAAATTACTTTTCATATTATCATTTATGTTTAAATAGTGTACATTTATTTACTAATAAACAAAATTATATTTTTCATATTCTTAAGGAAAAAATTAATTTATCATACTCAAAAAAGTCCCTCCTTTTAATTGCATTTTATGTTTAATTATATTGCAACTAAATGAAAAATGATTAGAAATTACAATATTTTTATTTTTCTAATGATTAAAAAGAATAAAAAAAAGTCAGATGATATGAATTACCAACATGAAAGGAGCTCATTAATTTGTGATGTCCCTATTTCACAAAGGGTAGGGGTGTGCAAAAATAAATGTTATTTCTTAGATTTGTTTTAAATAGACATACAGACTTTCTGGTAATGATTATACAGTTGCTACACTGTCTAAATTTTTTAGATACAGAAATCATCACACCAAGATTAATAGGACAATTTTAGCATGCCTAAATTAATGATATTGACAAACGGACTTACCCTAAATAGAGAAAAGCTTTTGAGAATTCTAATGGCAAAATACAACTCTGCTCACCCCTGCCATGCTTTACCTTGATTAATGATTTAATTATTAATAAGAATCAGTTTCCAAATATGATTATCAATTATTCAAAAGTCCCAAATATAATTCTAATTTTCCAATCCAAAATTTCTAAATCAACTTCATATTTTGAGGACAGGGTTAGGACATCTGAAGAATAACTTTATTGCCTCTAGCTTAGAAGAACAAAGAGGGATAGGAAAATGGCCGATAAATTAATGTCCCACCCAAGTATGATAAACAAAGATACCATATATTTAAAATTACAATTATTGGTTGAAAAGTTAGAAAACTGTTACTTTGTAAAATCAAATCTATTTCATTGTTGGAAAAGTTGGAAGCAAAATATTTTTTCTTCAGTTAACATTTCCCAGGTCCTTATTCATACTTTTTTTGTTTATTTAGGCCCAACTAACAATGCATATTTTTTTCTTTGACAATGATTAAACAATTTTGTATAATTGGCCGGCTGACTGGCTGCAGTTAAATTGTTTAGACCTAATTATTTTTACTTTAAAAAAAGTGCTAGTCAAAATTGAATTTCATGTTTTTAAAATAAAATCCTTTAAAATGATAACTTAATATGATTATTTTATTTTCATACCATGGAAAAAAGGTTTAATTATCGAAAGTAAGGGGGAATATTGGAAAGGTGACTCGAGGGAAAACTTACAAGGAGGGGGTTTTGTAAAGCAGTATAGTGTAAAATCACAATATACTTGTCAATTTAAAAAGCTGTAACCCTCCTGTGATGTATATAGTTTGGAAAGTGTTTTCTATTGGCGAGTCTGTCAAGTAATCATTAAGACATATCAACTTCAAGTATTCCAATAACACAATACCTAAAGTTTGTTTCATAAACTTGACTTTTAAAGTATAGGGCAAAAAATCGATTTAGTTTAAGATTAATTTAGTTATGAACTCTTTTTTAAATGAGATAAAAGTCAGAATATCATTCTCAAATTCATTATACCTCTAAAAATTCTCTCGACATGCACAATCAATGTTTTCTTTCGACTATGTTACTTTAAATTGAAGTGACCATGGCTGACTTATTATCGACATGGCGATACCTTCAGATTTGTTTTTATGTAGGTAGAATGTAAATTTTAACTCTAACAGACAAATATTGATTTTTCTACGTGGTTGTATTGTAAGATGTGCATTGACAACACTGGTACATATACATATACGGCACTGCAACTGACTTTGAATAATAGTTTTGGTTTAATAAATGACAACTTGAAATATTGTATTGTACTCCAAACAAGTTGGGGGAGGGGGGGGGGGGAGGCGTGTGCCAATAGGGATGGGTATTGTATATATGATACACAAATAGGACCATTTTGTAGATAACCAGTGCAGCAACAATTCTGATATTATTTCAGATTATAACCAAAAATGACTTTTATAGGCATTCTTTAAAAGTTTAAATTTATGAGATATTCAGAAAAAAATGTTTTAGTTACAAATATAGAACATCGCGATATTGCAATTGTTTAACTGTATACTGTATTATAATTAATCCTGAAGAAAATACGAACATAAATACGTTAATTATAGCGTAGCTTTGCTACTAATAAATATGCATGAAAGTTGATTACATATTGACTAATTCGGTGACAGCTTATTTTCATATTGTAAATCATAATATGTTTCTAGTTATATGCACTTCATATTGCTGAAAATAAGTTCCTTCGCCCTAGCATTTAAAGACTGTGTATTCTGGGGGTGGGATGCAAAAAATAGCCTGAAACCGGTAGTAATGATAAGATACCTTAAAATGGAAATTTCAATCAGTTCAGTGGTTAGCTTAACTTACAATCAAAAAACCTTACTTCTTTATATATAGGTGTCTTTAGAAAATGATTATATTAACATATTTATTCTAAATCTATAATGTTTCTATTGTAAGGACATTATTAACACAAAGAAATCTCATTGTTGGCTAATCAAATCTTTATTGAAAGAAGGAAGTTAGGTTGGGTTAAAGAATAGCTTTAATCTCTATAATAACTGCAGGGTTTAGGTTCTTAATACCCTTTTATTGAGCTGTGATACTGATATAAAAATTGATTATAAGAATAGCATTTAGAATAGGGGATATAACAAGTTAAGGAGCCCTTGAAAATTGTATATCTCCCTTTTTCATCAATTTAACTGCATATTCTCTTATATGCGGGCTACATTTCATATTTGCTATCAAGGAATTGATGATAGGACAATGTAAGATAGATTTATCTTTTATGATAAAATAAACTTACCCTTCACTTTCCGTTTTAGTTTTAGAGATGAAAAGTAAACCAAAATTTGGAAGGTTGTTTATCCTAAAAAGCTTCAATGAAAAGGAGAACCATTCCGGTCCAGTGGTTAGCGATATCTAAAGCTATAGACACACATATAGACAGAGAGACATCCTGTTACTTTTAAATAAGGATTATCATTACTGAACAGAACTAGACACGTGCGAGGGAATGGAGCTTAAAAAACTTTTACTTAATCTTTTCATGAAGTATGTTCAGTACGTAGAAAACTTTTTTGTAGTTAAAATAAATAAAAAACATAAAAGGGTAAAAATCTCGAAGAAAAAAGCTATTTTACCTCAAATTATCCGCCAATAAATTTCAGACAAAATGTTATCATTTAAAGCATCTTATTGTATCTATGATGGTGACAATAAAGTTTTTCTCTGGATGTTATATCCCTACCTAAGGGTAGTAAGAAGGGTGAAGCAGTGGGGAGCCCTCATCGTATTTATATGTTATTGATTTTTATTTTATTTTAACTTAGTATTCATCGTACTCTGTAAAGGGATTGTATTTTATTCGGATTTATTTTGAAGAATATGGATGTACGTTCGTCCGACTGACATAGTATATTAAAAGGCTAGGCTCTCCATAAGTTAAACCTTAATCATTAACAAAAACTAATAGTAGTTTTTTCCTCTATTTTTTTAAAAACTTTTTTATTATATAACTTCTAAATGCATAAAAATTAGAATCTACTTTTAACTATTATATAAAGATGTACTGGTTATATAAACATGTATTTATAAGTTTAAAACGTTTTTATACAGTTTCTTAAAATATTTCTTAATCATCTATTCTAATATTATTGCTATGTTAAGGTCAAAAATACTCGAATTTTCATCAATAAAATATTTGTTTAAAAAAGCATATTATTTTATATGAATCTTTTGCAATTTTTTTCAATGCATTTGAAGAAATAGCTGAAGCAAATTTAAGTGGCTTAGTTGAAAATGGTCCCGATTAAAAAAAGGGTAAAAAGATTTCACCAAAATTTCTTATCTCTAATTATATAGTAGATTCTAGATTTTTTAATTTGACCTTTTCCAAAATTGGGGTTATCCTGTAGTTTCTGAACTGTGTAATGATGGTCATTTTACCAATTTCCACACGATTTGTTGTAATTATATATTTATATGTCGAAAGTTGCATCAAAATGGATGAGTTTTTAATCAAACATGATCATTTTTATTTTGTTATATAAAACTTTTTTATAATACAGCTTTACGCGGATATTAAAATGAAAAATTTTAATATCAAAACCAGTTTTGTTAGCTTTAAGATGCCGAAGGACCAACCTAAAAAGCTGATATCAATTCTATTATTTTAAATTAATATTAGTGGAAAATTGTCTTTAATACAAAGCTATACAAGATTTTTCGGTATGGCTGAGAATCGCTTCTAATTTAGCGGATATCAATCGGTTTCGAAGCCATACTGGAATAAATAGTTTTAAGTTAAAACTATTAGAAATTTAAAAACTGGCCTATTTTCAACCATTCCTTATATGCAAACACACACACACACAAATACACATTTAAGCTTTTTTACTGCTATGCATTCCCAATGACAAAAGTGCATTTTAAACCCCACGCACAGGGAAACAAGCGCATTAGCATAAAAAATCTTCCAAAATAGCCAATCTTCAATAAAATTTTTTTTATAATTTTGAACTGACCCAATAATCAAATTAATGCAGGACTTTGTTTGATATCATTATCAGAATAGCACGAAACTGACTTAAACTACAAATGGTTTCAGATTCAGCTGTTTGCAGTTTTAAAGGAACATCTTATAAAAGTAGAAAATTTACGATGATGAATAGAGTGATCATTTGTAAAGGATGCAAAGATAAAGTGGATTTTAATATTTCTAAGATTTTCATTTTTGCAGATTTCTTTAACTCATAGAATGCACTTAAAGAATTATTTATTGATATAAAGTTTTTAAAACAATTGTAAATATGATACATTTTTAGCGTCCAAATAGTCTGTAAACTTCAAAAGTTAGAAAATTTAATTTTTTAAGAAAAAATCTATGTAAATTAAAAAAGAAAATCCCCCAAAAATTGAAAAGCAAACTTAATTTAAAATTTGTGAGAAAATTTTAAAAATGGTATCTATTGGGATAGGAAAGGGGGGGGGATATATAAAAGAAAGATATATGTACCAGTAGCTAACTTTAGACAGGTCTGGCCTAAGGCTTATGAATAACTATAGAACCAATATACTCTGTATAGATATAACCAACATTAATTAGATATATATACTCAGACCTTTATTACACGAAACAGGGGTTAATATTCTTTTCTTGTAATTATAAAAAAAGAAAATTATGTTTTTATCATATTTGTTTTTAAAAATTTTCTTTAAACAATTTACAGGAAAATTATAAAGAATATTATACCTGAATTAAAAGTAATTATTGCTTAGAATTGATTACCAAATCTCATTTCATTTATTTTTTGCTGCCCAAACTCTTACTTTTTTTTCAAACATAAAATGAAAGTGAATGTTTTTGTTTAATTTTATGCTTTTAATTTGGAAGGCTGTAATTATAAACAACAGATTTTAAGTAAAATGTTATTGGATATATTTCTTTTTTTTGGCCTTGAAATAAATGTCTTGCTGTTTTTGTTTTTATATTTGATTCATTAATAACTCTGAGTAGATTAATCCATTTATCTCTAATAAAAATATATAAGAAATTTTCACCTACTTTAATTAATACCCATAAAATTATATTACATTTGTTCGGATGTCTTTTTTCTCGTTAATAAAAACATCCCCAATTTAATTTTTACTCCCCCAAATAAAATGTAATTTAATGTTTGCAGGGATATAAGGCGGGATAAAAAATAAAAAAATTTTAGCAAATTTTTAATCTATCCTTCAATTATGTCAAGCAAAGCTGTGATTTTTTTTTGATGTAATTGGGTGGAGAGTCAAATTTATCTGCAATTAACCTTTCCTTGCATCCATGATAATTGTAATAAGATTTTGAGTAAGCAGAACGAGATTAGTTTAATAATAGTTTGGTAGGGCAGAGCAGAGCAGGTGCTAATTAGTTTTCCCGGCTTCTTCACAAATAAATCAAAACAAAACAAGTCTTCTTGAGAACATTTTACTATAGCTAGCCATGGAGAGAAAGTAGATTACATTTTTTTGCAATTAAAGCCAAAAAATATCCTATCAATGGTACTTTTATGTTACTTTTATAGATCTTATTTTTAAGTAAATCTTATTGAACAAACAAAATCATTTACCCTGGGAAATTTTCTGCATCTAATTTATAACTTTCTTGGCTGTCAAGATCTCCATTAGCATTAACTGTTTTATTTTCACGGCAGCAATGCTCTACTTTAGATTCAATTGTTTTGGCCAATGTATCAATTTCTGCCCTGTCATGGATGGGCCTCTCTCACTCATTCATCAATTTTAAGTGATTATGCATACTACTTGGGCCGGGGGAGTGAGTGAAAGAGAATAAAGATTGAAGACAAGAGGCATCTGAGATGAAGGTTTTAGATATTATCATTAATGATGTGCTGACTACTGACTTAATTTATGTTAATGTTAATATTTTCACACTTATATTCTATATCTTATTAATTTTAGAAACAAGAAGTAAAATCTGCAAGCCTTAAATAAGAGGTTATTTAAATACATGAAGAAAATAAAAAAAACAAATTTCTAACACAACCCTAAATTTTAATGGCCAAAAGATTTAGTATGTACATATAACCAATGTGTAAAGACAGTAGCAACCATTTTTAGCAGTCAGATCTCTTTTAATTTACTTTTGGACGTGCAATATATTAGCCTCCCAGTGGGGGGTACAAGTCCTGGTCATATACATTTGGTAGTGAGGCACAAAAGTGGAAGGATGTGAAAGTAGCAAAGGGGTGCTTCAGGGCTCAATACTTGGGGTCTATTTAATTCTCTCCTTTCTTTCTTTCTTTCTTTAAGTCAGGGTGATGGATACACAATCATTAAGGTCTTTATAGAGTTCATTGTTGAATCTTTTCAACTGCTTATTGTTGAATATAATTGTGGCAATTATCAGACATTTGTTTCTGTAATTTTCTGTTTTATTCGATTATATAAAAGTAAAATGTACAGTAGAAAAATGTTGTCTGCTGACAGATGATTTGTTGCCCAATTTTCCAGTTCTAGACCTTTTTTTCTTATTTTTTGTGCTCCAGTTTCCTTGAAAATGGCATTACAGCATACACTGCAAATGGTTCTGTTATCTTGTAACCATCTCCACACTTATTTTCTTCAATTCTCATGTAGTTGTTGAATTTTTCAAGTGCTTCTCATATTACGCATCTCACCACCAACCATGATGATGCCATCATTATCACACTTGATTAGGTCATCCTCTTTGGTTAATTATCAATTAACTGAATCTATTAAAGAAGTGATTACTTTATCTATAGGTCCAATTTTATTAATAGCCATATAGATTATGTTGAAGGGCAAAATATACAGCCTTGCTGTGTCAATTTTTAATGGGATATAACCACATAATTTTTAAGAAAAATCTTTTGACATGATCAGATTGATTTTTATCATTTATTATTTGTTGACAACAAAGCATAAATTAATAAAATGTATTCTGAAATATATTATCAATTTCTGTTTTGTGTATAATTACCCTGTGTATGATTGGTGAATCTTTTTTCCTACACTTGTGTTTTTAGCCCCATGGTGGTTGTGTATGGTTGTGTGAATAGAACTCTCAGCAGCCATCCTACCATCGCTTTCAAGGTTATCAGTACAAGTTGTCATTTAAATATAGTACTTAAATTTTCTAAAAAATATTAGATAAGTTTAATCAATCAATAATCTTAGAACATTTACTATTAACTTTACAAAATGCATTCTAATAAAAAAATGTAAAGAGTTTACCGGGATTCAAAATCTTGAATCATCCAGGAGCAGAAGAGAGGACCCCCTGGTAGGCAATGGTTGTCCCCAGTACATTCAACACCCCCTGGTGGGCAAACACTAACTAATTTATTTCTTTTAGCCCCGTTTTTAACTCTTACACTTCATAAACTCTGCTTGGAATAAATTGATTTCTTAATAATAATTAACAGCTTTAATTCAAAAACTACCCATTCTTTAATTAACAATTAAAGTGCTTGAAAATTTTATGTATATCAACCTACTGACTTTAACATTATGAGATGATAAAAAAACATGTTGAAATTAATCGTTTTAGTGCTATTGTCTGCCACTGTTTACAGCTGTAAATAGAATTAATCTTGCGCAGATAATCAGTAAAGAGAATCTAAAGTTATATAGAGACCATTTTTTGTCTACTTTAAACTTTTTTTCAACTAGAATTAATTGACTTTTTTTACAACAAGTTTCAAAGCAATTGTAATATATATGTTTTCTACAGTTTCTTTGGTATATGTTTTAGATATTAATACTTTCGAAAGTAAATCTTGTATTTTTACAATTGGTTACCTTGTTAACTATCATGACATTGCTCTTTACTGATTCAAAAATCCATCCATCAAGGCAGAGTTTTTAAAAGTTATAAGATACAAAATATTTATTTTAATAAGTTTTAATAAAATTTACATTTTTTAGGTATGTTTATCAAATTTGTTTGCAAAGAATTTTCAATTAAAAAGGTAAAAAAGATAAATTAAAGTTGAAAACATTATATTCTGCGGTTTTGTTAATTAAGTTATTCAATTAGGTTTTTTATGTATACTAGTTGTATAGTGTTGTATACTCTTTTGTCAAAATTTTTACTTGTCATCCGATATTCAGTCGCGCACAGATGCCGCATATTTTTGTGAAGCTGAATTTGGCGCGCAAAAAGCATTTACAGTAGCTGCCTCCTCATGTTTGTTAAGATGGCTAATTTTGGTTGTAATCATGAGCCAGACTTTTTGTTGGCAGGGAGTAGGATATAGCAATGGAAGAAAAAAGGTGTGTAAAAATAGAATTGGTCACTGTATTTATTTTTTAGGCGCCATCTCCCTCCCTTTTTCGTATTGCATTATCTTTCATGTTTAAAGAAACTAAAATATATGAAATTTTTTATCTTACTTCCTCTTCTTTAATTTCTCTTTTTTGTCACTTGAAAAAAAAAGATATTTTTTCCAAAAAAGGAAATCTGTAGGGATATGACAATGAAGATAAGTCTACCTCTCAACTTCACAAATTTGTACTTAGTTCTCTCTTGTGAATCTATGTAATTTTTATCAGACAGGGAGGGGACAATGGGCTATTTATTACACCAGTCCCCAAAGTTTTATGATAACGTTTTATTATTCTTTGGCTTAACAACTTTGGGAACTTTTATTGAATTTTGATTGGTTGGGTTATTAAGTTGAGTGTCCAAACGTTTCAACCACTAATTTCAATCTAAAGAATTGGTAATTTTGTGTTTCAACATTGGGGATGTACAGCAATTCATCGGCCATTGTCTGATCCCTTTAGATCCTTGAATGTTTATAGATTAAAATTCAACATTAATAATAATTATTCAGAATACATTTCCTTGTATTATCCTTTAGTATGGAATCTATGAGATATTTTGTAATAAATTTAAGAGAAAGATATGAAATCATGAAATTTCATGTTAGTTTTTCTGTGAGTGTGAGAGGAAGGGGTGGCAGTCATGTCATCACATTGCCCCTAAACGGATGGTCAAGGAACCGGGTTTTTAATCCAACTTTATTTCCCATTTTTTTGTCTTCATCAATGTCTTTATTGTCCCTTTTTCCTTGCATAATCTATAGTAAAATTGATTTACCCTCAAAATCTTCAAGGCATACATGAAATTTGGTTATCTAGGTGTCTTGAATTCAACTTTTTTCTTTAATCTTTGAAATCAATTTAAGATTTTTAAAAATGTTTTAAAAACTGGTTTCTTATACCATGTCATTCTTTACTTGATTTGTGGACATTCTGTGAGAATAAACATGAACCAAGATGTTTTATAATTATATATTTTCACAATATTTAAAAATATTTTTTTTTATTCTCGCCAGAAGAACAATTAAAGCATTATTTCACAATTAACCATTAGTTAATTTATGTATTATTATGTTAACATGAAAATTTGGTTTGGATTTCCATTGTTTTCGGCTTGTCTTTTTAACAAATGGTTTGTTTTTAACTGTTCTATCTACCTATTTATATTTAGAATATTTTAAAAAGGTAGTTTGGAGGATTTTTTTTCAATTCTATTTCGCAGATTTTAAAAATTAATTTATCTAGTTGTTTTGTTTGATTTGAATTCCTTGTATTGTCACTATAAAGTAAAACAACAGAATTAAATTGGCAGATAGGATGAAATTTCTTGGCTGGCTTGTGATATTATTGCTGCTTTTAATTGTAATTTATATTGCAGTTTCATTGTGTAATATGTGGGAAAGGAGTTATTTGATACTGTGTAGTTTTAATAAACAAAAATATGCTTATTTTTTTTTAAATTGTATGTCCTAAAAGATCACCAAAACTATATCTAAGGGTAAAAAGGATATATTAATTGAAGAAAAAATTATTTGTTCCTTCACTCATACCTATAATTTTACCAACTTAACCCTCCTATTCTTAATTTAATAAAAAAGTGTTTTCAGCCCTATCCCTCTGAATTACTACCCACGCGGAACCATTAAAACCTTATTTAATTAACCTAAAAGAAACAAAAAAAACATTTAAGTAGCTTGTCAATTCACATTAAGTGAAACCAACATTACTTTTTGATATTACTTAAATTTATTTTCAAATCGAAACTTTTCTCCAATTAACCTCTCCCTGTTGTCCCTGTGTAATGGATTGGAGTGTAAAACAATTAAAGTTTTTACAATGTCGCACGTGAGCTCACAGTAACAAAAATTCACACGTACATAATATTTCTAAACTTGCGCTTTTATATAAATTGTTAATAAAATGTCCATAGAAAGCGCAGCAATAATGTTGAATTCACATAAGTAATAAAGTATTACTATTATAAACCTCTATCGACAATGCAACTTCAATCTTTACATTCATAAATTAAGTAACAGACAGATTGTATAAGGAAAAATAGTTTTATGTTAGTTGCGCTAAATGTAAATATGAACATATATAATATATTATTTATATTTATATACTTATCTAATGGTTTCTTTGATTATGTTTTGAAAAATTAACATTTGTTATTATAAATACTTAAAGAAATCATAATAAACTCATGAAATATGCTTCTTTAATTATTATAAAATAAAATAAAAATGTACTAAAAAGAGTCAGAGACATAATTTGATGACCACTAACGCCATATGACACATTTGATCATCAAAATGAAGATCTAAAGTTGAGTATTAGCTAAGTGCCTCTCTTAAGATATATCTGATCTAGGCCACGGCAATACATACATGTTATATTTGTAATAAAAATAACTGAAAGACTTACCCTGTTCCTATTCTAAACCTTTTTTAACACAAATTTTAGAGAAAAAAAAACTTGAAATACCATTTTAAAGCGGATGCGCTCATAGAATCTAGGAGCTATGTATTAGATGAAGTAAGGAAAGTAGGAAAATAGACTAAAACCAACCAGTAAGACTCAATAAAATGGAGAACTCAATCGGTTCAGCATTCATCGAAATCTTAAGCTACAGACCAAAAAAATAGGATTGAAAAAAATCCCAATTTTATTTTATTTAGCAAATTGAAACAAACAGTAGATGTACTCTATTATTGCAATAACAGCCATTAAAAAAGCCATCTGTATCTTTTCTAGTACTTTTTTGTTGTTGTTATTTTCTATAGACTTCATTTGTTAAATTGTCTGTGTGTGTGTATGTCTGTGTGTGTTTTTTGTGTAATATGTAGTGATTAAATCTTTTGATTTTTTGAAGTTCAAGTTTACTCAATTTTGTTGATTTCCTGTTGACAACTAGAAACTGATTTTACAGGCAAAAAACATTTTCAAAAAATTGTATTTGAGAGGAGGGGAAAAAAACCTTAGAAATTTTACGGGGAGGAAAGGGGGTGTGTTATGAAAGCATTGATATATAGAAGAGTAATCTTTAAAATAATTAGATTGTATACGATTTTAACATTTTATTCTTAACGGTGATTTGGAGTATCATCATTGGGAATGTATCACAAATTAATGTCCATTTCCTTATCCCTTTATATTCCTGCTTTTTTTGTCCTTTTATATCATCTAATTTCTAGAAAATTTATCCTTTCCCCCCCTGGCTGGCCTATACTAAGGGGATTTTGGCTTGCGGGGGCTTGTATTGTGGTTTTTAAATCTCTTACACGCTGGATTAACTTTTTTATATACCTTTCAATATCTAACCCCCCCCCCCCCCCCCACCATAACAGTCGTAGAAGCGAAGCTTTTATATAGTCAGACTATTTCTAAAAGTACGTCCCCTTTAATTTCATTTGCTTTATTGATTGCTTCACTTCAAATAAATTGTCATTCTTATATTTTTCTTTTTTTCCAATACATAATGTATTATAGCTGTACTTCTTATGCACATTTTTATCCTTGTTATTTAAACCCAGCTATGAACTCTAACCCCCCCCCCCCCTCTTGTCAATAGACTTATCTATAACTTACTTAACCTATAAGAATTGTCTATTTTTGGGGGCTGAGATAATCCTTTTTGGTAAAAACCTGCAAAATAGGATATTTAGTTTTGTTATTTTTGTTTCATAACATTTACTTTACTATTAAGAACAAATTTTTTTATGAAGATATAGAGTTGGATATTTTAGATGGATAGTTAGTCAGTTGATATATCAATTCAAAACCAATTCCTAGAAGCTTAGCACCTCTGAATTTGGCCTTTGATTTCTAGGAATTGCATTTTATTGTTTCTGTCTTTTGTATGCTTGTGTATGTGTGTGTGTGTGTGTGTGTGTGTGTGTGTGTATGTACGTGTGTGTGTTAGTGTGTGTGTTCTTGAAATGAAAGAACATTATTCTTATGATGCAGTTAGATATATTCCTCATAAAAATTATGTGTTTGTGTGAGGTTGTCTTATTTTCAATCTACTCATTTTGAATGATTTTCAGCTTTAAAAATTATCATGGCAAAATTATTTCATAAAATGTTCATTTATATTCTAAAATCAATATTTTTTCTCTAAATCCCAAAAAATACTATAAAAGTAAAGTGTTTTTGTGTCTATCCCAAGTGTATGTGAGTGTTTTAAAGAAGTTTTTTTGTGTTTTTGTTAATATATGTCTTTGATGTTATTCTACATTTTTTATGTTTTTTTTTCAATTTTAAAACACCAAGGAATGTTTAAATTAGATTATGAATTAAGTATAAATAAACTTCAAACGAGAGAATGATATTGAAAAATTATAATCAATTGACCGTGTTTCAGTATCTCGAGTTTTAAAGAGTTCCAAAAAGGGCCGACGCGCCACGAATTCTTAAAAAAGGGCCAAAAATGTTCCATTTGAGATGTCCGCAAGCTATTCGCGGTAAAATAAATCGTGTGGTCTATGATGTTTTATATGGACGGTTTTTAAATTCATCATTCTCTACAGGCCCATTCTTTATTGAATCTTTTAAAGCATTTAATGTTTTTTTTTGTAATTTAGATTGCATTTAAACTAAATATAATGATGAAATACGAAAATGGTTTTTAAATATCCTAATAAATTTTTTTAAACTAAAAGTTTGGGTTTTTTACTTCATAGGCAATAACAAATAGAGTAGCTACGCTACTTAAAAACCAGTCCTTAGCCAGGTGTCCAAAAAATAAAATATGCATTTACAAGGCGGCCCAATTTTTCAAACCAATCCAAAAAATATATTAATTCTTTTTATTATTTTTTAAAATGAATGATTTTTAACCCTTGGGCTTTTTAAAGATGAATTCCTTTCATAATGAGTTTGTTTTACGGTGCTTTTGATTATTGATTTATTAATCTTACATCTTCTTAATGTTTAAAATGGTTATTTTTAGGAAAATTGTCTTTTAGTAACACCGTGTCAAAAAAGACAATCTTTGATGTATCTAAAAAATCGTCTAAAAAGTTCATAGAAAAAGAGACAGATTTTTCTCCTTCCCACAAAAAAATTTAAATTCTATCTATAAAAACAACAGGGATATATAAATGGGGGAAAATATTTCCCTGAATATGAATAAGTTGGGCAATACAGAATATTATAATGTTTTTATTGATTTGCACTTTTTTAATCTTATGTTAAATTAAAACTTTTTTATGAAAGATAAAGAATCTTAGCATATATATTCTTTCTTTAGATATATCCTAAAAAAAACTTTGTAAATTTAAAAATACTTTAGGTTTTAATACAATTTTTTTGTCATTTTGGTAAAAAAAAAGAAAATTGTACGTCAGCAAGTACATAAATTTTATATAATACCATTCTTAATTGTAAATGTTACAGACATCTATCTGTCTATCCACATCCATTTGTCTTCCTATCTATCTGTCTATCTGTATGTGTATGTTAAGGGGGCGTGCCCCAACTTTATTTATCGTGTTGAAGGGTCCTAGGACAGACGTACCTCGCCTATTTGGGGGGGTTGTGCACATTTTGTAGCAAATAATTTGTTTTCTTAATAGCAAACTTAAATAAAAATATGTAAATTTCGAAATCAAAGTTGTCAAAATAAAAAAAAAATGAGTTATTATAAAGAGATGAAATTTTGGGAAAGGTAAAAATGCTATTTTGAATTATTGATTTGCAGTTATGCCTGCTTACCAGAGTCGGATTTAAATGATGTTTAAGGTAGAGGTACTGTGGTACTAGGCTTAGGTAATGGTGCTAAATTATAGACCAACAACACATACCAACCTTCATACCATACATAGACTAATTATTCAACATGGATTTAACATTTTATGGACTTAAGTAATCCATGAATATGATATGAAGAAGCCTTATAAAAAATGACGTCATACAATACAAATGACTAAAGATAGGCCAGTAAAAACTTTAATTGATTAATGCTAAAATGTATACTGACCTATCATTTGTCATTTGTATTGAATAACGTCATTAATAGGTACTTTAAACTGCTTCTGATATGAAATCAAAATAGCAGTTTTTTCCATTAATTTCTTTTTCAAAGACAAAAATAAGTCAATGCAATCTATAGAATAAATGGAAATTTATTACTTTTTTGTCTATGGACTATTTACAATTTTTATGTACATTTTGATTTGTATGGAATTAGGGAAAAGACCTTTTCATGTTCAATTTTATTTTCTTTGTCTTAACAAAAGTTGGACATACTTATTAACGAAGATATGTTATCCTATGTTATATTTAGGTATATCTATAGTATTTCAAATAATGAAATGTAAATTTTTAATGATAGGTAGCAGAATATTTAACATAATTTATTAATTTACTTTATTAGTTAAAATATATTGGTCAAAAGCTTTATGTTTTTGATTTCTAACAAATTTTTTTAGTAAAATTAGCCCTTTCTTCATAAATTATTTGGCTGTGTTGTTGTAATGTGGTCATACCAGTTATCTTTGAATCTTTATTATGCTTTGAAACAAATATTCCATTAATCATTTCTTTTATAATTGCAGGTATGTGGAAAATTTATTTCTTTCATTTCAAATATTCTGTTGGTTTTGGGGTAAAAAATGTATAAATTTTAATGTGCATTATACTAGGTATAAGACAATGATTTAAATCTTTAATGACAAGAATGAAAATTATTCCAAATATAGATTAGAATTAAAATCAAAATTCAATAAAAGTACCCAAAGTTTTTAAGCTAACGAATAAGATTTCTTGATTTTAAACTTTGGATACTAGTGTAGTTTACAGTTCAATTTCCCCTTCCTTCCTTGATTTAAACTTAAAAGTACGACAGATTCAAAATTCAAATTATCTCTCTCTCTCAAAAAAAAAGCTTAAAAATCTTCAAAGGCGCCTTTCCAATTGAAACAGCATTGGCATGAGAGACATCATTGAGAGAAAAAAAAAGAATACTCGAAATATCGTGTTACAATGATCGTCATGAAATATCAACTCTATGTTATAATTTGTCAAAAGGAAAGTAGGAGAGTCACGTATTCAGATTGTGTGTAGGCCCTTTTTTAGATACAGCGTAGCTGCTCTATAGTCCAATCGTTCAACCGAGTACTTTAGCTGAAGTATCTTCTTTCTTAATGGTCTGATTATAATAATTTTTTTAATGTATAGTTTTTAATTAAATGAAAAATCCACGAGATCAAAAAAATCCACCAAAACGGGTTTCCCCCTGTTCGTTTTGATTGTCTAAAAGCCCTTTTAGGCACACCCCTTAGTCCTAAGTCCTCTTTATGATAAGCGACATTCTGCTATTCATTTCTAACCTATTCAAGCATTGTGTTCTAATATTAACAGATTTCCAGAATATTTCTATTATAAAAATGACAAATTTTCTAGCCCTGATTTTCTTTATATATCTTATTGACAATAGTTCAATGTACAATGAAAATTCTAATATCTTAATTGTATGGTAATATTTTATTTAAAGCAGAGCCCTTAACCTTGAAAAAGCAAGGATAGTTAAGACCATATGCATCGCAAAAAACCCTATGAAAGTTAAGAATAAGTATCTATTAAGATTCTTTGGATAAAACATTATATAAAATGTAGAAATTTATATATAGATACATACATGTTTAATTGAATTCTTACTGAAAAATTGGACAAAATAAGACCATGAGAAGCTAAGCATCCTAAACAACACAAGTTTTATGGGCTGACTTTGATTTTTTTGATGAATATTGCTTCCAACATAAAGATAAAGGTCTTAGATAATAAAAACACAAATTTTCCAACTGGCCCGGGGCATTTTTTCAAAACTAACGCAATGCCTTCATTTTTTGCCAAGCGAACTGGTTCAAGATGATTTTTGTCTGCACAATGAAAAATTTCAAGTTTCTGCCATGCATTTTAATTGTTTTAACGGAAAAACATTTTTTCTTCAAAAATTATGCAAAGTTTTGATGAAATTTTACAAAATTTTAGCTGTCTTATATTCAAAAGTATTTTTTTTTAAGTAAAAAGAAAGTACATTGATAAAATATGATAGTTTTGTATCATTAAATAGTTACCCTTTAAAATTATCAAAATCAAACAATCAAATTTTGTCTTTGTATATTTATTTTTACCTCAAGGACATGGTTAAGTTTTCCTTAAAAATAAATAGATTAAAACTGTTGATGTTATTAGAAAATTATTACATAGGCATATTTATACAGGGATCTAAAGGGATAAGACAATGCTCGATGAATTGATTTACATCTCCAATGATGATACTCAAATTACCCCTTCTGTAGATTATAATTGAACGTGTGGACACTCAACTAAATGAGCCCACCAACTAAAATTCTATAAAACTCCCCAAGTTTGTTAAGGCAACGAATAAGAAAACTTTTGGGGACTAGTGTAAAGATTTATCATTTTCACAATATTTTTCTGTGTCGCTGAATGCTTCATCAAATGTTTTTGCCTACCAAAACTTGGCTTAAAAATGTTGATAAATGTTCTCCCTATCATTAATATAAATGTCTTATAAAAATTGTGAATTAATCAAATTTTTCCGACATAAAAGTTCGTGGTATATGTATTGTATATAAATAGTAGAAAGTTTTATAAATAAATATTCTCATTCATAATAAATGTTTTATCAGACGTAAGTTTTTATATGATATACAATTTAGACAAAGCAGCTTTAAAAAAAAACCTATGACGTATGCGGATAGACAATCGCTAGTTATTGGTAGTAGCTGCCCTTCTGTTAATGACAACCTGCTTTACGTTGATCATTAATTTTTAAACAATAATATTTTAATTTCTTATCCAATCTTTTTACTATTGTTAATTTATCAATGTTAAACTTTTATTTTTCATAATAATCAGGGAGGGAGGGGACATCGGATTGTAAAGTACACTGTTACCCAAAGTTTTGAAATATATTTTCTCCTTGGTTGGCATTATGAAACTGGGAATGGTTGCTTCTTAACAAGGATGGTCCAAACTTTTGAACCAATAATCTTAACATACAGAAGAGCTGATTTTGTTTATCATGGCTGTGAATGTACATCAATTTATCGTCCATTGTCTTATCCCTTAAGATCCCTGTTAGGAATAAAATTTATACTTAAAAATATAGATCCTAATTTTTAAGGTGTAAAATTTAGCTCAAAATATGATCTTGTCTTAACTAAGTTTTTTTTTATGCACAACGCAAGAGTGTAAATTTTTTAAGCTTAAAATTTGAGGTGCGCTAGCTGAATATACTGATACAAATTACTCTAAAAAAAAACATGTTTTTTAAAGCTTAAAAAAAACATTTTCCTAATTTTTAGAGTTCTTTTTACGTAAGTTATTTAAGTTAACATTTTGATAACTTTTTTTAACAGTTTTCAAATGTATTTTTTAGAGTGTTTAAAAGCTGTGCTTGCTGAAAAAATGCACAATAACTAGTTTTCACCATTTTTATAATAATTTACCTTGCACCCAAAATTTAAGCCTTAAACTCTTTCCAAGTTGAGTAGTTTTTTTTTTCAGGGAGGGAGAAGACATTTGGCTGTTTATTAAACTAGCCCCCAAAGTTTTATAATAATGTTTACTTATTTGTTGGCTCAACAACTTTGAAGACTTTACTTGAATTTTGTTTGAGTATCCAAACGTTTCAACCACTAATTTTAATCTACAGAAGGAGTAATTTTGTGTATCATCATTGTGAACATTCATCGGCCATTGTCCTATCCATTTAAATCCTTGAGTTATTTTAGTAGCAGAGCCATTCTATAAACTGGGAAAGAGCGTCCATTTGTAACTTGAGCATGACAACATTTTCCTTGTTTGTTGGTAGATTTTGAAAATTTACATCATAAATTACTTTACTGAACTTTTGAACTATATTTTTTAATGTTTTTTACTAATGAATAGATAATTGATCAAAAATGTACTGTTAACTATTTTCAAAAAAAAGTACAATATAAATATATATTTAGAAATCTAATGATCTAAATAATAAAAAGGGAAAAAGTATTTTTATGTGTTTTTAAAACAAATGGTATGGTACATTTTTTATGTTAAGTAACCATAATTACATTTAATTGGTGTATTTTTGTTGCTGATTAAGAATTGGCGGATTTTTTTGAAATTTTTATGGCTAGAATAACAGTAAGAATAATGCATAAAAAGCCACATAAAGTACTGTTAACAAATTTGTTTAGATACTTTAGTGGTCTTTTTAACAATTTTAGGAACCATCTCAGGATAAATGGATATGCCAATGGAAGATAGATAAATCTTCCAATTTAAAAGATATAAAATTCTGCCTTATTTACATCTAAATTGTTGATGGAAAGATTAATTTCTATTCCAATTGACCACTCCAAGTGTCCCTGAGAACTACCACAATACAAACCAAAATTTAGTGCCCCCCCCCCCCACATACACACACATATTTTCTGTGTATGTGTGTGTGTGTTCAATTCATTAATAAATTTCTTTTATTACTTTACTATTACAAAAAAAAACATCGTAAATTTTCATTGAAATATTCTTACAATTCAAAATCTTGATATCTGAGTCATAAAATACAAGTCTGTCTACAGTATAAAGTCTAACATAAAAATCAAACAGACGTACAGACTACACAAAAAAGTAGCTGCGCTACTTAAAGCTAAGAAAAAAAAGTTTTAAGATTTTGAAGCAGATCATCAAAGAAATCTCTCCTTGATATTTTGACTTGAAATGGTTTGAGTGCCTTTCAGGAGTTAGTCAAGAGTAAACAGATATACCCATGGATGGGGGATGGATAATCTAAAAAAAAGTAAAAATATCTTGAATTGTCAATTTCAACTATAACTTATATACACAAACAACAAAACTGTTAAGCATAGATGAGACTTTGTATCTTAAAACTGGCTAATTTACCTCTAAACTGAGATAAGATTTGTAAAAAAAAAAAAAAAATCCGGTGTCATTTTCTACAATTCATTTTATAGATTGTTTTTCCCTTCTCTCTGTGTTAATGCATCTATATTTTATTTTAATTTGATTTGAATGCATTATTTTTATTGATAAATATGCACATCCACATTACTAATATGCAGTAATAAGTACCTATACATTTTTTCAACATTTTTTTTAGAGGCGCAGCTACTCTTAAAAGCATGTCCAATAGTGATTTTTATAAATCTATCTGAAAATTCTTTTCTTGCTGTGTAGCAATTTACTGTTCTTATTCATTAATATTGTCAATTTAAAATATAATTTTGACCTATTTAAAAAAGCTTTTTAACATACTTTTCTGTTTAAACAAATCTACTTTTAAAATCTCATTTGAACTATTTTTTACACGTTAATAGAAAGACCAACCAAAGTTAAATATGATTTACATTTGCGGTCGCATTAAAGGATATTCCCAATTAATTTCTAACAAGAAAAAGCATATCCATAACAACATTTTTCCATAATAAGAATAAAGAATTGCAAATAGTTTACGGTATGCAACTTTTTCATATGTCAGTTAATCAGATATTTTGAAATTTTCGTTAGATATGTCGTTTAGTTTGAAGCAATTTTTATATTGAATTTAAAATCAGTCCATTAAAAATGGAATTTAAAATCATTTTCTTAAATATTTAAGTGACGCCAATAAATGGACTTACGAACATACCCTTGTAGTAAAAAAGCTTTGCTTTAAAAAGGTTACTGGCGGCTATTAAGTTTTCATGTTTAGCTAACATAAATCTATATATTGTATTATCTATTCTTATTGCTGTGACTTTAAGCAACCGCTGTCTGTGGCTAAGTGTCCATAAAATGCCGCGCATTTATTATATTTTTTTCGCAGATTTATCTTATTCTGTCAAATGTTTAAAAATACATAAAAAATCTATGGCAGATAATTTATATTTACCAATGTTTGCAAGTAGATTTTTTTTTGGTAGTTTTGCGTCAACATTTGTCGGCTAAACATCTCTTGAAATACAACTGAATTCAGAAAACCTGCGGTTTTTTTAACAACCACATCTGGTGTAATCACAAAACAACAGAAAAAATATATACCTAAAATTTTGTATAAATTGCTCATAAATAGCCTTTTTATAGCAATTTATTGCAGACATTATCAACGAATTTATATTTTAACATTTGATTTTAGATTTATTTCATTCTTAAATTCAATGTATTTAATTTTTTACTTTTTTGTAAGAATACTACTTTTTCTGTCTATCTAAAAGACAGATAAAAAGACATATAGTTGATAGATAGATATAAAGATAAGATGAATTAGTAGACAAATGGATGGATTGATAAAAAGATTTCTTGTTGTGTTTGAGCTCAGGGATCCTAAGGGAAAAGCAAACTACATACTCAATGATTTTAAACAATTTACCCTTTCTGTTGATTAGAATTACTGGTTAAAATGGTCGTACACTACTAACTTGGAACCAACTAATCAAAATTCAATAAGAGTAGCCAAAGTTTTTGAGCCAACGAATAAGATAACTGTTAAATTAAAACTTTGGGTACGGGTGAAATATATATCCTATGTCCTCTCCCTGCCTGGTTTGATTCCCATGCATGTAAAAATGTTTCTGCCCTGTATTGGTTGCCCGGAGGAAAAGTTTCCTGCCAGCGGCCATTTTGTCTGCTCTACCCCCCCCCCTTATCTGTTTGTGTGTGTGTGAGTGTGTGTATGTGTGTGTGTATGTATGTGTGTGTGTGTGTGTGTGTGTGTGTGTGTGTAGATGCTGGAGGGTAACCATACTGTCTCCTACCCGTGGTACTTAATCTATATTTAATAGGGGACTTGAACCCGATACTTACTGGTCAATGGCATGCATACAATCATGCATATTTATATTCATAAAAATTTCCTTTCGCTATCTTTAATATGTATACCTATCTTTCCCATAGAGCTATCTAACTACACCCTTCCATTCATCTATCTATCTATCTAAAATAGACAAATTGATAATGAAAACAAAATTGAAAAATAAGGCCAAATGCACTGGAAAGCGAGAAAAACATTATATAACAAAAACAACACTTTTCTCTCATGGCTTGTTGAAAAGCTAAAATTATACCCTATGCGCCCTTCAAAAACGTTACTCAATTGAAGGGTGTAAAACTGGAGAAATCCCCCCCCCCCATCCCTTCACCAAAAATCAATTGCATTTTTTTATAGCATGATAAAAGCTTAAAGTGAAAATTGACCAACAGATTTAAAAATAAGATTTACTTTTGTTTTTTTACCTTTTCAATAAAATTTTACAGAATCATAAAAAATATTTTTACTATTGGAGTTATTTTGATGTTTTGGTATTTTTGGGTATGTCTAGTTTCTATCTACCTATCTCTTTTTCTATCTAATTATCTATCTATCCTTTTTCCAACTTTCTATCTCCATTTTTTGTGGAATTTTAGTGCAAGCAAGCTCCACGTCAAATCCCATTGCTTTTCAAAACCATTTTTGGGGATGGAAAAAAATGTTAAAATTTTCTAATTAAGACATCCATTGCGACCTTAGGGTTGATCTTAGCTGCAAAAAAATGAGCAAGGCATGCTCCAAGGTTGTATATTAAAGCATAAAAATAACGCAATATTTGTTGCAATTTTCCTGTAAAAAATTGCTCATAGAAGATGAAAAACCTACTGATAAACTTTTTAATTCACGTGTTACTATACCTCGCTTTGTACTAAAGTCTTTCTTTTTTATTTATTTTATCAACCTTAATATAAATACATAAGCTTAGCATACCATATTTCAGCTATGGTTTCTTTAAACCAAGTCAATTTTTTGCACATTGGCTTAATATGGGACAGTTTTTGGCGCATTTCTGTGATATTTTTTTCCTATTTTGCACATTTTAAGCCATAGTTTCTGGATCAACAATATTTTTGACTTGTTTTGGAGATAATTAGCAAAGGCAGAAAAAATTCTTAATTCTTTTTTGGAAATCATTTTTGAGTCATTATATTGTTTATCACATTTTGAAATAACAGAATTTTTAAGGAAAATATGGAATCTAGAAATAATTTAAGCATACAAATTTTTAGGTAAAAAAAGGCATTATAAAAATCAAAATACATTTTTAAAACAATCATTTTTCAGTTGGCATTCAATTTTTTCATGGAATTTTTAAATAAAGTTAGAAAATTAAAGTATAAAGTAAATACTTATGTTCAAATCAGAACATTTTACATAAAAAAAGATTTTGTTATATCTCATTTGTTAAGCACAAAATAAAGATATTGCTATAACTTTTTAACTTTTAATAAAAAAATCTTTTAATTTTATCCTAAGCGTTTGTATTGTTAAAACAAAAGCACAATACTAATTAAACATTTATCATGCTATTAAAAACAATAAAAAGTGTATTGCCATTGTTACACTGATAAAAGAAACAAGTTATGTTGTATGATTTATTAAACTAGACATAATTTTGTCCACCCAATAAATCACAACCTAAATTAGAAATAGGACAGCTAACCCTTTTTCTCTCTTTCTCTTCCTCTCTATTTCCTTTTTTTTCTCTCTCTCTCTTTTCTATTTTTCTTACTCTAATAAATTAGAATTACATTTATTGTTTTTCATTTTAGCTATACTTACTTAGGGAGGGGCGATTCAAGTAGATATGTTTTAAGACATAATAACAAAAATTTAATTATAGCCTTACATATTTTAATACTGTTGATAAATATTTTAAAAGTAGGGAAAGATAAGACAACAAAAGACTACTTTGCCTATTAAATTTTCACCACCAATCAAGAAAAATATCATTAAAATGTTGCACTTTATTTTTCTTTATTTACAACAATTAAAGCAACATAAAACAGCATTTTAAACTTAAAGAGTAATTTTATAGTACAAAAAGGGTTCAATAAAGGCCGTTATACTGCTATGCATTCAAAAAATTATGAATATTTTGAGTAGCACAACTTTTAGGTAGACAAAATGAAGTTTATTTGACTGGAGGGCACTTTTACGTCACTTTTTTACTCTTTTTCTACCAGTTTATCTGTTTACAGGGATGTAAACATGCATAAATTCAACCATTAAATTTCATAGATATTTTTTGCAATTATGATATAAGTTTTAAAATTTGACTATGACAACAATCTTTGTTTGAGCTAAACATTGATGATCCATCTCTTCCCTGATACCTTAAGACTAACTTCATGAACCACCCTCTCTTAATATGCAGGTTTTTTTCCTCCACATTTTAACCGAAAAATTCACTTTCTGTCAGTTTAAGGGCTTCAAATAGGGTTAGGTCTATAGAAGATGATTTTATCTTTTCTCCAATATATACTTGCATAACCATAGCAATAATTTTGCCTTTTTGTAGATTGGGGGTTGATTTATTCTCTGATTAACTATTACTAATTCCTGAGCTTTTTAAGGACAGTTTTGCTAAATCATCGAGCACTTTTAGCAGCTCTGCCACATGCTTTACAATGCGCAGGACACGTAGATACTGTGCGCCATTGTTCAACATGCAAAACTGGAAAAATGGATTTATCCAACTTTTCTGCAGGTCAAAATTTTTTTCTCATTTTAAAATGCCAATTAAGAAACTAAGACATTTATATTAATCTTCAGGTGATATTTCCCAATTTTTAAATCAAAAAATAACATTTTTGGCTGATAATTGTGACGCACAGTGTTTTCTGGTAGCCATGTGTTTTATTTTTGGTGTCATCCTTTTTGACTCGGGATTATTTGCTTATTTGCAACCCCTTTTTTAACATAATATTTTAGAATATAATCATTAATATTTACGCTATTAAAATGCTAAAACATTATTTTGGAAAATCTACAAATTTTTTTTGAAAAAATCTACAAAAAAATTGTGTTTTTTGAAGGGTGACCTATGTAAGGCAGATCCTAGACATGTCTGAGTTTTCTACTGGATTTTTGCATAATAAAAGGAGAATATAATGAATCTCTTCTACTATCAATCTATCTATCTAACCCTCCAACTGTCTATCAAAATGTCTATCTATCTATCAAAAATATTAGGTTTCATGTATTTCCTTTACCACTCAAAAAATCACTTACGTTTCCTTCTATTCAATTCATTTTTTTCTTTCTCTTTTATTTCTATCTCTCTCCTTCTCTATCTTTAAAAAATTAGTCCCCATTGGTATTGCCTTTACATAACCTTATTGAACATTATTTAAGTTAAATATGTTAGAACATACGAGCTGTGTTAATCCTAAAGATGCAAAAAGAAATTAAGAAGACTAAATAAAAAAAAACTGCAATCAAATCAACATTGAAAGAAATTGTATGTTTGAAACTATAAAATTTTATATTTTTACATTTTTCTACATGTTCAACTTGTCAATTTTGAAATATTTGACGTTTTGATTGAAAATTATTATTTAAATATATGTATTATATGATTATAAATTTGCATACCGAGTATTTAGCCCACCTTAACCTAGCCCTGAAGGGATTTGTCCTGTCTCATGACAGTCAGTTTTGAAAAAGGATGATTTAGATTAAATAATTTAAAATTTTGGATCATGGAAAGAAAACAAAGTCATTCCTAAATTAGGACAGAAGTCACCTTCCTAGAAAGGACATAAGTAGCCTTCCTTCAGTGAGAATTTGTTAGATGAAGGGCATAACATGCCTCCCTTAACAAAGATTTTGTAAGATTGAGGACATAAGTAGCCTCCCTTCACCTCACAAAACCTAGCTTTTTGATCCTTCACATAGCAAAATCTTGCATAAAATTGGTTTTTGGTCCATCAAATAGCAAAATATTGGAAAACTTAGCTTTTCTGTCCTTCACATAGCTAATTCTTGCAAAACATAGCAAATTCTTACAAAACATAGCAAATTCTTGCAAAACATAGCAAATTCTTACAAAACATAACAAATTCTTGCAAAACATAGCAAATTCTTACAAAACATAGCAAATTCTTAGAAAACATAGCAAATTCTTACAAAACATAGCAAATTCTTAGAAAACTTAGCAAATTCTTGCAAAACATAGCAAATTCTTGGAAAACTTAGCTTTTCTGTCCTTCACATAGCTAATTCTTGCAAAACATAGCAAATTCTTACAAAACATAGCAAATTCTTGCAAAACATAGCAAAATCTTACAAAACATAGCAAATTCTTGCAAAACATAGCAAATTCTTACAAAACATAGCAAATTCTTAGAAAACTTAGCTTTTCTGTCCTTCACATAGCAAATTCTTACAAAACATAGCAAATTCTTACAAAACATAGCAAATTCTTGCAAAACATAGCAAATTCTTACAAAACATAGCAAATTCTTGCAAAACATAGCAAATTCTTACAAAACATAGCAAATTCTTGCAAAACATAGCAAATTCTTGGAAAACTTAGCTTTTCTGTCCTTTACATAGCTAAATCTTGCAAAACATAGCAAAGTCTTACAAAACATAGCAAATTCTTGCAAAACATAGCAAATTCTTACAAAACATAGCAAATTCTTGCAAAACATAGCAAATTCTTACATTAAGGGTCCCAAACTCAAAAACAAATTTTCAGCGCGATCCGACCACCGGTTCTTGAGATACGGTGACCTGGTGTCCTTGGTACTGACGGTAAGATTTGGGAAATGGTTCGAATCCTTAGTAAATTTGGCTAAGTCCAAAAAATTTTGACACTTAGAATATTTTCGACCTGGTGTCCTCTCAGTAGGTACGCTTGGTGTCACCTGGGTATTTTTTCTTCAAAAATTTGACTAAGTGTCAAAATATTTTTGGACTTAGTCAAATTTACTAAGGATTCGAACCATTTCCCAAATCTTACCGTCGGTACCAAGGACACCAGGTCACCGTATCTCAAGAACCAGTGGTCGGATCGCGCTGAAAATTCGTTTTTGAGTTTGGGACCCTTAATGCAAGAATTTGCTATGTTTTGCAAGAATTTGCTATGTTTTGCAAGAATTTGCTATGTTTTGTAAGAAATTGCTATGTTTTGCAAGAATTTGCTATGTTTTGTAAGAATTTGCTATGTTTTGCAAGAATTAGCTATGTGAAGGACAGAAAAGCTAAGTTTTCCAAGAATTTGCTATGTTTTGTAAGAATTTGCTATGTTTTGCAAGAATTAGCTATGTAAAGGACAGAAAAGCTAGGTTTTCCAAGAATTTGCTATGTTTTGCAAGAATTTGCTATGTTTTGTAAGAATTTGCTATGTTTTGCAAGAATTTGCTATGTTTTGTAAGAATTTGCTATGTTTTGCAAGAATTAGCTATGTGAAGGACAGAAAAGCTAAGTTTTCTAAGAATTTGCTATGTTTTGTAAGAATTTGCTATGTTTTGTAAGAATTTGCTATGTTTTGCCAGAATTTGCTATGTTTTGTAAGAATATGCTATGTTTTGCAAGAATTTGCTATGTGAAGGACAGAAAAGCTAAGTTTTCCAAGAATTTGCTATTTTTTGCAAGAATTTGCTATGTTTTGCAAGAATTTGCTATGTTTTGTAAGAATTTGCTATGTTTTGCAAGAATTTGCTATGTTTTGTAAGAATTTGCTATGTTTTGCAAGAATTAGCTATGTGAAGGACAGAAAAGCTAAGTTTTCCAAGAATTTGCTATGTTTTGTAAGAATTTGCTATGTTTTGCAAGAATTTGCTATGTTTTGTAAGAATTTGCTATGTTTTGCAAGAATTTGCTATGTCTTGTAAGAATTTGCTATGTTTTGCAAGAATTAGCTATGTGAAGGACAGATAAGCTAAGTTTTCCAAGAATTTGCTATGTTTTGCAAGAATTTGCTATGTTTTGTTAGAATTTGCTATGTTTTGCAAGAATTTGCTATGTTTTGCAAGAATTTGCTATGTTTTGCCAGAATTTGCTATGTTTTGCAAGAATTTGCTATGTTTTGTAAGAATATGCTATGTTTTGCAAGAATTTGCTATGTGAAGGACAGAAAAGCTAAGTTTTCCAAGAATTTGCTATGTTTTGCAAGAATTTGCTATGTTTTGCAAGAATTTGCTATGTGTTGCTAGAATTTGCTATGTTTTGCAAGAATTTGCTATGTGAAGGACAGAAAAGCTATGTTTTGTGAGGTTTTGCAATGTGAAGGACAGAAAAGCTAAGTTTTGCAAGATGAAGGACATAAGCAGCCTTCCTAATGTAAGAATTTGTCAGACAAAGGACATAAGTCACCTCCCTTAAGTTAGATTTTGTTAGATGAAGGACATAAGTAGCCTTCCTTAGATCAATTTCCAGTGACTTCTGTCCTAATTAGGAATGACTTTGTTTTCTTTCCATGATCCAAAATTTTTAATAATATCTTTCATAAAATTCTATTGCTTATTCTAAAATACTTTAAAACTATACATAGAAATAACCTAAACTTTTTGTTTGACAAAATTTCTTTAGTGTACTAGCCTAGAGCCCTAGTAAGCTGCTTGTTCGCTGTCGTGTATGACAGCTGACGGCTTTGATAGCAGCTTATGACAGCTGCGGACACGCCCCCTGTTTCCTCTATACGTAGACACTAGAGTTATACCTTCTAGATTGTTTTAAAACCTGTTTATTAAAATAAGATAATAACCTTCCCTTTATTATTATTTTTTTCAAAAAATGTTTTATTAAAAAAAATTAAAAAGTAGGGTTATGAGCAATCTATATTTTTAACTCTATTTGTCTCTTTTTTTCTTTTAGGCTCTCTCTTATATATAGGTAGGACAAATTAGTTTTAAATTCATTAAAACAAGTATTTATAATTTTGTTCATTTTGCTTAATATTTTATTATTTTTTAGGTATGTTAAGAAATTAAGAAAATGTTTTTTTTATGAAAAGCTAAGACAATTATGTCTATAAGTATCGCAGCAATAACATTTTAATGTAACATAAAGATTAGAATAACTTTTTCCAGGTGTTGTCAACAAATCACTGGTAGTGACAATTTCGTGTCTTTGTTATAGAGTAGCTCCGCTACTAAGAATATATTTTTATTTGATTCAAAAACTGTTGAACCACTCTAATGACCACATACACATATTTAGTAAGTAAGTTCTTTTTCTTACATTTTTCCTTCCCTCTTTTTTTTACTGCTTTAAGTGCCATACCATGGCTTTTTTATACAAATAATAAAAAAAATCTTAAAACATGAAAAGAAAAGATGTTATGTTATTTAGAAATTTTGATAATTGTTCTAAAAAACAAATGATGTAAAGAAATTTAGGTTCCAATTGATTGTTTTTTTTATATCTTATTTGCTTAACAGAATATCTTTCTATGTCTTTCTTTTTACAAATACACACACACACTCACACACACACACGATCCTCCTTCTACTTCCCCTTAAAAAATAAAAACACATTTTTTGTGAGTGGAACACATGTTTATGTATGCACATTTGCTACTACACATTACACACACACACACACGGAGTTTGTGTGTGTATTGTTAAACCATGCAAAAAAATGTTCGCAAAAAATATTTGCTTTTCGGATTATATTATAGATTGTAAAGGAATAGTGTAACCTCCCATCCCCTCTTTAGAAAAAAATATGAATAAGGGGAAATACCTTGCTAAAACTGAATGTTTTCGTTGACAAATTTGATTGTCTATGTCGACTATAATGGACTTTATTTAAATGGATATTAATCACAGATATAATACCATCCCTAGAGTCATAAAAGTAATTCAGAATATGGTAAAAATATTAGCTAATTAGACCAATTGCCATTGGCACTTTATTTTGGTTACTTAAAAAAATATTTAAGATGTTTAAAATGTGGGTTTTTATCATTAAATACATCTCAAATCTTGATATCTCTCTCTCGAAAAAATGTTAAGACTCATGTTCTAAAACGTTATTGATTTTTTAAAAGATAGTTGATAAATTTTGTTTGCTTTTGAAAAAAGAAAAATTTGATTTAAAAAATCTTATTTGTAATTTTAACAAAAATATATACAGAACTACTCCCAATTTATTATGATAACTTTTTTATCTAAATATGTTTTTTTATTTGTTAGATTTGTGTTATTGATAAAAAGGGATGTAAAAGGCACTTATTTTTCTTATATTTAAAAAAAACTTATATCTAGAGCATATTTCATATTTTATTGTTTTAAGAAAAGGGTATGATTTTGGCCTTTATGGTATGATTTAATATAATTATAAATTTAAAAGAAACTGCTGTTTTGAACCTTAAGTTAAAAACTAAGATTTATGAGTCTCCATTTATTATGACCCCACGTACGTGTGTAGAGGGTGTGGCTCCCCCTGAATTCAGAAGGGGGCGTGGCAACTTCACGACCAAAAATAAAAATAGGAAAACTTTCAAATATGTTGTGTGTGCGTGTGAGCTTTTTGTCTATAAATCACGCTTTTTTATTGTTGTTGTTTTTTGTCATCCCAAAAAATGAAATTGAAACATACATTCAATTATTAAGGCCTTCAGAAGTTGTTCTTTTTTCTTTTATACTAGCGGCTACGCCCCTCTGAGGCCTCTAGGGGAACTTGAGTAAAGAGTGAAGGGGGGGGGGGTTAGGGAAGTCATTATTACTGGGGACAGTTTTTAGCCCAAAAATAGTTTTAAACCTTCCATAATCCTACTAGAAGGTTTACTGTTAAGGAGAACCAAATAGAGAGATCCATTGCTACACACACAGAGACATCCTGTTACTTTTATTCAAAGATTCTATTAGTAGAGTACAAAACATTTTTATAATTATCAAAAAGAGAAAAAAAAGTTACTTTCAACAAAACTTTTTTAGTAGACTTTCTAGGCTAATCAGGCAAGCCGCAAAAGGCCGAATAAAGTCTTCAAAGTTTCTTACTTTTATACTTGTTTATAATTATAATAGTTTAAATATAGGAGCTACTTTACAAGTAAATTTGTCAGTTTTATTTCTGACAATTGGAGAAAATTATCTTTTTTTTATATGTAACAAGAAATTTTGTTAAGAATTTGAAAATTAGAATATACATACATATGCAGATAGGTATGTACTTTAAATTTGAGGCATTGTTTTTATTTTGTTTAGATTTCGTGGCATACGCCTATTATCTACTTATCTTTTGAGACTTGGAATTATATAAGAAACTTTGTTTATACCTTTGCTTTTCAGGGTTGTATACATTGGTAGTCTTATAGGCTTACATATTTTTTTTTTTGCATTAAGTCCATCATTCAGAAGTTAAGTACTTCTATTACTAAAATAAATCAATTACTGCTAGAATATGCAAATTAAAAAACGACAAAATATGACCAAATACAATAAAAAATGTCTTATTTTACCACCTGAAGAATAAACCTTTATGTAGGTATGTAAGTTGTATACCTGAGTTATTACTCAGGGATCTTAATTGATAAGACAATATGGAGGATAACTTCATATACAACCCAAATAATTACAACAAAATTACCCCTTGTCCATAATGAAAATTTATTAGTTAAACAGTTTGTACATTTTAGTTTGGAACAAACCAATCAAAACTCAAAATACTGGATATAAAACTTTGGGTACCAGTGTAATTTACAATCCAATGTGCCCTCCCTCCCTGGCTATTACTCCTCGCATGGCATGACTGTGTATCGATTATGGAAACAACGAAAAACAAAAGAAAAATTTTTGTTTATTCAGAACTAGATGTCTAGCTTTTTGGCCTTCCCATAATCAAGCAAATTTTTTTAATAGCCAGCTCCCCAAAAAAGTACATCATGACATTAAAATCAGACTCTAGCATAAGGAAACACTTGTATTGCTTTTGCTATTTATTCTTATATTATTTCTCGCTACCTTATTATTTTTAGCTTATCTAGCTCTTCTAAAAAAATGTAAATTTTTTTCCTTAAAATAAGAAGTTTTATATGAAATCTAGGTATCTATGTATATATTGTATATTCTTGCTATCTAGTTCACCATTTCTTTTGGGCAAAATTGAAGCCTACAATTAAAACTGTGTGCCTATCTATCTCGCAAATTGGTACATAGAATCTGAAATTCAATCAATAAAAAAGTATGATATATTTTTTCCTTAGCTACATATTTATTTTTTTCTTGCTTTCTCTTTCTGCTCTTTCTTTCTTTCAATCTAAATTTATTTAAACTTCTAGGGATTGACAACTTATGGACAAAATTGTCCTTGTTTTCGAGAAAATTTGTCCCTTTGCCCAATGTATGTATATATGCAATGATGCATGCTATGAAAAAGATTATTGAATTTTCAGGATTTTAAGAATCGTGGCGTAGTGTCTTCTTCTTGTTTTAAACAAATTCAAGTTTTTAAAAATATTTTATTTCTTTTCCAGTATGGCTTCCAAACCGATTAATATCCGTAGAAAAATCATGTATAGCATCCTATTACAGACAAAATGAAAATCATTAAATTAACACCAGTTTTGTTAGCCCGGGCCTTCGAATCCTCGGGGCTAACAAAACTATTTTTTAATATGATAATTTTCATTTTGATATCTGCGGAAAGCTGTTTATAATACGATGCGCTAAATAACTAGGTATTGTTATAAATTTTTATTAATATTTTTTTAAAAGAAAGTAATGACTACAGTTAATGATAATTTAAGTTGTTAGTAATATACTTACAAAAAGTATTGTTTAAAATTGAAGATTTACTAATAATTCAAAAAATCTATAAAACAAAAAAGTTTGATTTTCCTATTTTTGAAATTCACGATTATTAAACAAAAACTTTGACTAAAAATCTATCAAAAGTCTTAGTCTTGTTTTATTTAGACTTTGTGAGTCTTTTTAGATTTTTTTAGCCAAAAATTAAGCAAAAAAAAGGTTTATTTTTGCCAAATGCAAATAATATATTATATCTTGTGTTGCTATCTTTCATCGAAGCTACTTTATAACTAACTTTGCCTGTCCGTCTGTCCTAAAGTGAAATTGTGATTCAATCTCTGAATCCACTGATCCGTCAGTCTTTTTTAAAGTATATGGAAGCATAAAATGTTTTTTGGCTGCCTTTAAAGTTAAACAGCTGTTTTTTTGTGAAGATTTTTCTTACAAATAAACATTTACTACATAAACCATTTTTAACTTATAAAATACATGATTTCTGTGCTACGCTACTCATGGATATTATCATCCTTGTTTATATATATTATACATTTTCTTTTCTTTTAAATATGTTTCAAATAATTTCGTGATAGCCTGGCTTTTTCTTCTTACCCCGGCCATTTCTATCTGGCTCAGTCTAGTCCACGTCCCTTTCAACCCCATTCCCCATTAATTTTTGGTGCCCAAATCCAGAATTTTAAGGATACATCAATGAAAGATAGAATTAATCTTTCTCTATATTCAATAATATTGAATTGGAAATGTTTGGATGTAGATTAATCAATGCATTAATTTTATAAATGTATTGAGCATTTTCAGGGATCTTAAGGGATAAGACAATTGACAACAAATTGATTAACATACCCAATGATTATAAACAAAACCAACCCTTTTGTAGATATTTTATTGGTTGTAAGGTTTTGACACTACTAGTTTAGAACCAACCGTTCAAAATTTGGGTACAAGTATGATTTATAGTTCAATGTCCTATCCCTCCTTGAGTATTTTATATCAGAAAGGGGGAAGAATGTCTCGATTTTTTTTATAGAAATGACTTTTCAAATTTGGAAACGTGGTGGGCGGTTTATCAATTGAATCATCTCAATTTTTTAAAACTTTGGGTGGTTATAAAATCATTGGTTAATAATTTCTGTCCAATTTAATTATTTAAAATAATTTTTAGACGCCCTCTTCCTTGAAAAACAGGAAAATTTGTATGCATGTATTTATGATTTTTATAAAAGATATTAAAATGTTTAACCATTTTTTAACTTAAGCTAAAGTAAATTTTTAAACAATAATATATGTTAACAAATTTTTGTCAATATGTCAAAGATAATACTATCCCTAAAGGTGCTGATTATTTGCCTATTTTAAGACTTTTTGTGACATTGTTTGAACCCCATAAGATATATAGAGTTGTAATATTTTGTGCCTTGGCATAAAAACTTTGCATGTGTCTTAATTATTCAGTCCATCCTCTTTCAAACTTAGTTAACCCTTTACACATCATTTGTCATTAATTTTGATCATAAATTTAACCCTTTTTGGATGACATAAAATCACTTTAAATCTTGCTTTAGCAGTCTTTTTATAAAGTTAGTTATTTTAAGTATAAAGAAATCAAAAACAAAACAAAAAAAGATACATATTAGAAAAAACCAGTAAAAATTAGAAAGAGATAGAAAGATAGAAAGAGAAAGATATCGAGCTGAATTTAAGATGTAAATTGTATTCCTCGTATTTGTGCATGCATAAGTGTCAATGCATTCCAGCTAATAATTTCATGGGATTCGAACCAGCAACCAAAAACATTCAGTTTATAAAAATATTAACTGACTTAATAAGCCTTTGAAAGATTTTTAATTATAATTTTATTTTAAAATTTGGAAGATATTTTGCAAAAGTGTTTCGACGATTTTTTTGCGGTTTTGTATGAATAAGAGTATGTATGTCCATGGTCAAGCGAAGCCTGGGTAATTATATTCTGCACTACACCACTCATATGCACACACTAGTCAGGGGCATCACAATAACTTTTCACTTACATTCAGGGGCTTCAAATTTATGATATTTTTTTGCTTTATGACTATTATACACCTACAAAAAAAAAAGTGAGGAAAAGGATCATTCTTTTTTTTTCATTCTTAAACGTGTGTTTATACTTTACAAAATTTAATAAAAAGTCAATGATAATACTTTTGCAAGAGAAACATAGATACCCTCCTTCTTAAAAATATGAATTGTAATAATATAAAAATGTATAAAATACGAAATAGATACGTAGTTGTTTTTTCTAAATCTACGAGAGTTTTTTATCACTTTGTTTGGTAGATTTTTTCCGTTTAAACTGTTACTAATTTGCAAATAGTCTGTTTAAATTGGGATTTATCCATTTAAAACTTTTCTAATGTTTAGTATAATATCTGTGGAGTTAGGGCGATGTATTTTCTTGCAAATTCATGTTTCATGCGTGCTGCAAAACATAAAAAAATCCGCCACCATTTTATAGGTTAAAAACTCAGTGTTTCAGAGTCCCAGGGATGAGGGAGTTTGCTCCTTAATTTTTTTTCTGAAAACAAAAGTATCAAAACATACTACCATTTAATTTCAACGTCTTTCCATGAAAGTATTGAGCCATATCACCCTAAAAATGCTAACACATACTATCACAAACACATAGAGTAGCTTCGCTACAAAAAAAAAACAATACTTTTTTTTCGGGCGTCTGACCCTTAAATTCGTGGTGAAAATGGCATGCTTGGTGTAGTCAGTGTGTGTGTGTGTGTGTGTGTGTGTGTGTGTTTAACTTTGCATGATAAAGAGTATTTAAAGCAAAGATACTTCAGCTTTTGCCATTTGGACATTTTGTCATTATTAAAGAATATTTAAGAGATGGAAATCTAACCCCTTTTTTAATGGAATACATTTTAGATTTGAACTGCTAATTTACAAATTATTTTATTAAATATTTACACTATAAATGAAGTGTACTAGAGATGTTTATTTCATGTTTGTATATAAAATGTTTAAGGGCACACACACACACACACACATAGTGTGGTTTCTTGGGGTTTATGTTTGATTTGGTTATGTGGTTTTCTTGTGGTATTACAGCCACAGAAACTAATAATCTTTAAAACAGGATATCTAAAGATTTTCAAATATAATGACCCCTTGAATTACTAAGCAGTTGATCAATATTTATTCCAATTTTCAAGCATTGATTACAAATACAAATAAAAAAAATAGTTTATGTTTTTTTCCCTAGAAACCTTACCGTATTTCATAGGTTTATATGATAGCCTATAGGCCCATAGGGGTTATGGTATCCATACGTTTGATCTAATTCAGAAAGATACAATATAATTTACTCCATATAGAACTTTTTAAAGACATCTACCAAAAAAACACAAAACGCAGCAATTTCTTAACATTTAGCTTTCGCGGATTTTAACATTTTTGGGAGTGTGATAACACCCCCCGAAATGTTGAGGCTAACCAAAGCCGACATGAATTTTGGGCGCGGGAGTGATCGTTGCAGGATATAATAGGTTAACTTTGAAATATTTTTGTATTTATTATAATATCTTGCTTTTTAGAAGAAAAAAAAGGTAAAATTTTGAATGTTAAACGAAAAATAGAACAACATCGTAATTTTAACACCCAACATTTAGGCATTTTGGGCCAAGCTATAGCGTTGCTTTGCTTAAATAAATTTGTAAACAATATGACGATTTTATCTAGTTGATTTTTCTTTTTGGCATTCTAACATACAGGTTCTAATTAAAGAAAAACTTTTAAAACATTTAAGCATCATTAAAAAAATGTGAGGGTTGGGGTGGGGGGGGGGGGTAGAATCGCCCCATCAATGAAAAAGCTCTAAATGAGTGGCGGAATTGCCGCGGGGAAAAAAGGAAATTGACCAAAGAATCATTATTTATCAGGGAAGCTAGGGTGGGTCTTCACAATAAAGTATTTTTCTACACCTTCAACTGTAGCATAGCTTTTAAAACAAAAGTTTAAATCAATAAACATTTCGTTTTTTGTCTCTTAGTTTAAAAAAGAATATTTAATAAAAAAAAAGTATATAGTAAGAAAATTAAAAAGAAAACTTTGAAATCATTGCCCTATTCCCCTATCCCTGTTTTTTTAAAAAAGAAAGAGAGAATTAGAGAGGGGAAATAGAGAGGAAGAGAGATAAAGAAATGAAGTAAAAATATTAATTGTCTGCTATCAAAATGACAAAAGAGCCTGAATTAAAATGATTTTAAAACAAGAATAAGATTTATTGCCAGCCATATAGCTCATATACAACCAGTAAATGAATGAGTTAGATTGTTACAGTCAAGATTTACTAATATATAATATACTAAAGTAAGGGTAAAATGAGACACCTGGAAATTTATCTACAAAACGTTTTTTTTCAATGATGATCTTTTTTTAACAGATCAAATAATTGTTGGTAAAATAGTTTTTTAATATGTGTTTTTTACTTTTTTATATTCATAAATGTTGATTTTATGTTATATATTTATCGTATTAGTAGATTTTTTCATTGACCATTGTAAATGAATTAAAAACAGAGTAAAAACTTTATAGACGGAAATAGAGTAACAAAAATAGATAAAAGATTTATTTTTATCATTCTTTCACGATTTTTCCTTTTTTATTTAGAAAATCAAATCAAGCATCGGTTTTTATTTGAATTTAAGAATCGTTATTTCTTTCAACGTATTACAAACCGCTTTCCGCGGATATAGAATGTACAATTATAAGATTAAAACTAGTTTTAGCCCCGAGGTGCCGAAGGCACGGGCTAAAAAACTGGTTTTAATCTTATGATTGTACATTTCTATATTCGTAGAAAGCTGGATATAATACGATGCTAGACATAGTTTTTTCGTATGGATGAGAACCGGTTCCTATCCACCGGATTCGAATGAATACGAGAAAAATATTTATAAAAATGCTGCTCATAAAAAATGGGCTTGCAACCCCGCCTATGAAATTTATGTTTTATATTCAGTCATTATGTTAACGATAAATTTGGAATAAATTATAGGGTAGCGCGACGCAACTGGCTTGTATAGTTATATGTAGTACATAAGGGGCTTTTGCAAAAATTTATGAAAATTATTTAGCAAAAATAAATAATTTGCAAATTAATAAAAATATAGAGGACAGAGTAAAGAAGATTAAATTTGTTTTAAGCTAAACAGTTCAGAGTATAATTGCATTCTGAATTATCTGCTATTGAACTATCAAAGTTGCCTTTTTTCTTTTAATCAAGTACAATTTTGATAAATATGCGTTTTTGCTTTTTTGGTGGTATTATGTGAAGACTATGGGAGAGCTCTCCATGTCTACAACATGTTGGTATGCAAGAACACATTATTATGCTCATAAATATATCAGGCCGTTTCTTAGGTCTTATAGAGCATTATGTAACAGTACTTTTCAGTATAAACTATTATATATACATGATACTGTTATGCCATGATTATTTTTTATGAAGAATCACCTATCATATTTATATACCCTAGTTAGGAGGGTTTTAGAATATTAATCAATTAATTAAACTTTGGGAGATTTTTCATACACTTAGGCCTAAAAAAGGGGGTTTTATTTAATTTTTAGTCCTAGGTACTCAATTCCAGTACAAAGCAACGAATTTTGTAATTGGGGGGGGGGGGGAAATCTACCAACCGGTTTAAGTGCAGATTTTTAAGTGAGAGATAATCTTCAACTCTTTCTTTCTCCTAAAAGTACAAACTGTAAAAGATTACAATTATAAGGGGAAGATCAATTAATCATCCATTGTCTTACCCCTGTTTATCCATCATAGTTATCACAAGGACGCACTTAAAAACAATTTGTTAGCACATGTCTATTTTATTGTCATAACATTTTTGGAGGGACTTTTTCATTTACCCTTTTAAACCCTTTTTACAGAAGCAAATATGAGGATTCCTAAAAAAAGCAGTATAACTAAACAAATTAATATTAGCTACAGATCTAAATTAATCAATTATGTTTATTAATCAATTAATGTTTTAATATTTTCTTTTAAGATAAACCTTCAAATTGTTGCAAAATTATTTTCTTCAAATGCACTATCTCTTTCTTTTCCTAAAACAAAAAAAAATAAAACCATCAATAGTGCTCTGGTTAAAAAATATATTGAAAGGCTGTTTGGGGTTTTGCAAATTGTAATAATAGCACACAAAATGTTTTAATAAATGGTTAGCAATATTCCTAATTTTGTGGCTAAATATACCTTTTTTTTAGATGTTAAAAATCTTAAGAAAATGCCGATTTATAGTGTTATTTAAAAAAGGTCAAACATATGTCTTTATTTCCCTCATTTTAAATGTTAATCAGCCGATTTTAGTATTTTTTCATAGCTAAACCATTTTGAAGTAAGACAGAACAAAATTAATTAAATCCTAACTTGAGTTTCATTAAGTGGTGTTTAGATTATTAAGAGGTCTATCTGTGTGTGTGTGTGTGTGTGTGTGTGTGTGTGTGTGTGTGTGTGTGTGTGTGGTTGTGTGTGGTTGTGTGTATCATTGGATGGCCATTTAATGCCAAAGGCAGAATATACCTTTGCTTGTTAAATAGCTTAATTTCGTCGGCTCTTGGCAGGTCCTAAATATAATAAATCTTTATATTTAGTAATCTTTAATACATTCTAAGTTGCAGGGATCTTAAGTGATAAGACAGTGGGCGATAAATTGCTACACTTTCCCAATGATGATGATCAAAATTACCCTTGCTGTAGATTAAAACTGTTTGTTGTAAAGTTGGATTACTATTTAATGAAACTACCAATAGTTTTGTGCCAACGAATAGGATCACGTATTTTAAAAACTTTGGATACCAGCGTTATTAACAGTCTAATGTCTTAGCCGTTGAGATCGCGTAATGAATCACCGTAAAATTCTTATTTTAAATTTTTACTGGAAGCTTGCGAATGTTGTAGATGAGGCGCATCCTCTGTGATGCTGATTTATGAGTTGGAATAGAAACACTTTGATAATACCGACTCCCACGGACACATACACATAGATAGATACACAAATAGATGGATAGATAGATACAGATGTTTATGCTTCAAAGTCATTAGCAGGCCTGAAAGGCCTTAAGCTTTGTTGGGCCTTAAAATCTTCATTTTGATTCGATATAAAATATAAAAAAGTATTTTTGTAAAAAGGATATGAAATATAGCACTATATTATTCAATTTTTCCATTCTAACACCTTTTTTTTCCTTTTGTATTTCTTTCTTTTTTATGCAAGCATTTTATATCAAATTTTACCCAAAAACTCATGATATTTTATAGGGGCTCGTATTTCAGTTTTTCTTCCCAATAAAATTTCTGTTTTTAGTAGCGATGCTTCTGTATAAGTGACCTTTATTTGTCTGTCTACCAATTATAAATTTATGTCTTCTTTCTTGAGGTCTCTTTGTCTGATATGTTCTTTTTTTGGTCTCAGAAAATCTTATTGACTTTAAAGCTACTCTGCTATTGGACATAATTTTCCTTGTTCTATCTCTCATCCACACAGACACACACACACACATACTCACACACACACATATTAAGCCGAAAAAAAATATCTTTTTTTAAGGGGGACAAAAAATTGTAAAATTATATATTGTCATTTATCTGTGAGTATTTTAGTCAGGACATCCTAGCAGGGTTCTAGCAACAGTTTTATGCCATCAAACACATTGAAATTACAGTTCATAATGAACTAAGATTGTGCTGTAATTTTACTTTTGCACAACCATCTTAGAAACAGCGGGTCCTTTTGATGTGTACATGACGCGTCCCCATTATTTTAGTGGCAAAAATTGACAAAAATAAAATTTTTCCTGTATAATTCTTTAATCAACTTTGTTTGCTTATGTCAAAGTTTTTTTTAACCCAAAATTAAATTTTTTTAAAAATGTTTTTGATTTTAATTTTAAGAATTTATCTTCTAAAATAATAATATAGAATTTATTTTACAATACTACTATAAAAATGTTTGGAAATAATCAATAAAAACACTCAATATACCCTCATATTATTTTTATCAGTCTATCAATGGACAACGAAAAGTATTATGCAATAAAATGACCAGAACATAAGTTTTCAAGATTTGAATGATCAGTATAGTTCTTCATGGGTATTACAGAAATGCTTAAATCTTAATCTCCCCTGTTCTAAGAATTGTTTTTCAGAATCTGTATCCAAATTTTGATTTTATCTACCACCAAAATAGAAAAGTCACTCTAAATTTTACCCCCATAATTTTCAAATAAGAAATTTTTTGTTTACAAAAAAAATTGGACACAAAAAAATCAATAATACTCGTTTATTTGATATCTATTTCATGTGTGATTGTGGATTTTTTGAGGGTTTATATTTGTTTAGACATAGACAAGTTTTCTTTAAAATCAATCAAAAGTGTAGCTCATTTTATATCCAAGTCCAAAACAATTTTTAAGTGTTTCATTTGATAAAACTTTTCACTATTTTGAATAATCTTATTTTAGATTTTTTTCAATAAAAAGTCTCTGTCTTTTGTTTTGTTTTGTATTTATTTATTTTTAGTTAAAGATAGGTATTAAAATGCTATTATTGGCTGTAGCACATGAAATTTTAATTGATCAAATATTGTAATTTCAGGTATGCTTTCTTTAAATGACAATCAGACCACCAAACAAGTAAATGTTTCATTTTATTTTCTAAATAAATTTTATATGCTTATTTTGCTTTAAGTAATCGTTTAAAATATGGAGTAGCTTGGGTAACTCAGGGATCTAAAGGGATAATGCAATGGCCGATAAATTGATAATACACAAAATTACCCCCTTTGTGAAGTACAATTAGTGGTTGAAATGTTTGAACACTGAACTTATTGAACCAACCAATCAAAATTTTAAAAAGTTCCCAAATATGTTGAGCCAACGAATAAGAAAACTTCTTTTTAAACCTTTTGGACTAAAAGAATAAACAGCCCAATGTCCCCTCCCTCCCTGTGGGCAACTTTTGTGAACTACTTTCATTACTTTAAAAAACAAAAGATTTTTGTAGGAGGGGGGGTGGTGAAGGAAGAAAAACGTTGAAGAAAAATGAGCAAACAAGACCATATATGAACTAGAGATAGACAGATAAATGTTAAAATTGATGGGGAGGGTGGGGGGAGGGTAGCTGTCTACTAGTTGTCAATGCTCAACCTTTAAAGTTGTAATTTTAGCAAAAATATTGAAACTACTACTTGACTTACACATTTTAACTTTTTTACACACTTTTGGGGATTTTTTAATAGAAAAGCAACTGATTTTTGGGTTGAGTAACCATTACAAACCATTTTTAAAGCCAACTTTTTGTGATGTTTACGTTTTAAATTTGATAATAATATATGTCAAAAAAGTGAAGATTTTCGTCAGCTGCACATGTGAAGTTTGAAAGGGGGTAAAAAATCTTAAAATTTACAAATTCGTTGAAACAAAAATGATACATTTTTCTCTTCCTAATTCAAACTTTTTTTGGGTTGGTTTTGGAAGTTTTTTAGGGGTGGAATGAAGGGGGGAGGGATGGAAGTAACCAAAATATAAAATTTTGCCTGGAGAAATTTTATGTCCAAGCTTTTGGTTTTATTCTAGGTTTTTCATTGAGGTTGTCAATTTAGAAAGGAATATTAGATTTTGAAAAAGTATATCTTTATTATTCATCTTACTATATACTTGTCTTATTTTTCATTTGAATTTTAATCTAATGATAATTTTAAAAATCTAAATTTAGTTTAAAAACTTCTAAATGCTACAATTTGAAAGATCGAAATTTTGAAGGAGCATGAAAAATTTAAAATATGCACCTGATTATTGAACCTTGGTTTGAATATGTTGCATACATTTTTAAAAAGGGGCTTCCTGTCTAAAAGAATAAAGCTTACAGTAACCTGTTCAATTCTAAAGACCTTTATCAGATCAAAATTTAAACTTTTGTATTACTTTTACTTTTCAAAAAAGAAAAATTTCAACTTAAACCTTTTTTATATTTTAATTTTGTGGCATTAAACCAAACTTAGATAAACTTAATAACATATTTTGTCTAAAAATAGAATATTTATTAAATACATTTTCTTAAAACATTTCTTATATGTACAATTTATGCCTTTTTATTCTTTTTATTTCTTTTAGACAAAAGATGTGTTAGCAAAAAAAAGAATATCCTCCTAAGGGTATTTTATTCAGTGTTTTAGCAGTACAAAAAAATATATTTTAAAAGCATTAGCTAAAATTATCCAGTATTCACAGATCTTTTATTGTTTAAAACATTTTTTTCTTTTTGAAAGCAAAACATCTTTGAATGGCAAGATATGTTACATTTTAAACTTCTTACTTGTCCCAAAATAGTCTAATTTTATATATAAAAAAAAATCTACCAAAACGTAGGGACGTAATTTTATACAACTTTTGTATGGGTCAATTCTAGAGTGCCATCAATCTAAGGTTAGGATAGGTTTACTAGGGGGGCAGGGCTACCATTATTATAGTCCTTTCCTTTCCCCTGGGCAATACTCATAACAGGGAAGGGAATTAAGATTCCAAAAAAAAATTGCAATCAAAAATAGAAAGAAATTATAGCAAATGCTGGAATAAGTCCTGTCCTTTAAGCTTTTTTATATAAGTATTAGAAAAAGACAGAAGGAGATATAGTCAAATTCCTTGTTCTATTATTGGTATTTTCTGAATACAAGTCCCTAGCAGTGATCACAAACGCCCTAGGATAGACAGGGTTAAAGTAATAACATTGTAACAGCTTATTTCAACAGGGATCTTTTGCATATCTAATTTTTAGGGAAAAGAGCTTTTTTCATTTGTTTTATTTTAGACAAAAATGAAGTTTAAATTATTAATCCTTTTTAATTCAGTTGTATAGTTTAAAAGGAGTAATCCGAATCTTTTATTGTGTTTAATTGTATGAAAAGATTTTCCTTATAATAATAAATAAATACATTTTACTGTTGTATTTTACCAAAAATACATTAGAATATCTGTCTATAGTATACTAGACTATATTGTTATTTTTCAACTATCAATAATTTTTAGAACCTACTAAAGTTCTAGGACTAATTGGACTTATGAACTAGGATTCGAGATAATCCAACAACATATAAAATTTCATCCGTATATGACGGAAATTTTTGAAATATATGATGTTTTAAATCATGGATTAAAATTTACCCTAATAATATGCTTTATTCGCTTAGATTTGTACTATGATACATGTTTAAATAAGAATAGGTACAACTTCAATTCATCTGCGAAGAAAATCTTCTGAAGTTTTCTAACCTAGATTTGAAAATCCTCGAATTATTTAGTAAAAAAATTGTTTGTTATTTACTAGATTGGATTAGGATTAAAGTTACACAATTTCATCATAGAAAATAATTCTTTTTTTTCTTTTGTTTTCATTCATTTATAAACTTTCTTTTTGTCAGTAATTAAAAGCGCCTGACAGAGCAGCAATATGGTGTTGTTTAAAGTCATTTCTTTTATGAGAAATAAAATGTAATATTTAAAGGTAAAAAGCTAGACGTCAAGAGTTGGTTTGGAATATTACAAATAATAAAGTAATATGTCCATCTATCATTCCACACACACATACACAAACACACACACACACACACATACACAAGCTAGCTTAGTAGCTTCTGAACCAACGTGTTATTAAAAAGTAATTACTCATTTTTTGTTCTACAACTGCTTTTCTAAATGGCCCCTGATTCTAAAAGAAAAACAATAATAAACTGTAACCCTAAATCAGATTTTCAAGACTTATACCCCATAAAATCAAAAGTCCAACCCTCAAAGTATCTCAAATTAAGCAAATATGGCAAATAAAAAAAATTGTAAAATAATATTTTAGAATCAAGTCCCTAAAAAGTAGTAAAATATTATAAGGAGAAAAAATGATTAACGGGAAAGAAATGCATAAAAAGGGGAAAGTTGATACTAAAGAAATTTTATAAATGGAAGTTAAACATTAAAAAAAAAACATTTATATACTCATATAACAATTTTAGTAACGAAGCAACTATTTAAAAAGTTATTGCCATACGTCTTCCGCTCGTTAATCTATAAAACAATTGCACATATTATTATTAAAACAGCTTAACGTACTTGTATGAGAAAAGGGAAGAATTTTGCCAAATTTTAGTATGTTAATAATTTATAGATATTTTCCAAAAAATGCATTAAGCAAAAAAACTTACCATAAATTTAATCATTTTCTGATGACTTTTAATAAAACTTATTTGCTTAACTTTAAGTTAAATGTTGACTTTGCAAGTTATTTCGTTATTATTTGATTTCTTTAAGTCAAATAAAAGTTTTGCCCTTAAGATCTTCAAAAACAAGAAAAAATTTTGCCCATAAGTAGATATCAAAAGTAAAATAGTAAGACAAACGAACGGAAGGACATACAAAAGAGATAGAGGGAAAAATGAGTTGTATATTACACAAGTCCCCAAAGTTTTATAATTCCGTTGGCTTAACAACTTAGGGGACTATAGTGAATTTTGATTGGTTGGTTCTTGAGTGTTCAAATGTTTCAATCACTAATTTTAATCTGTAGAAGGGGTAATTTTGAGTATTATCATTGGGGATGTACATCAATTAATCGGCCATTGGCTTATCCATTTAGATCACTGAATTGGTGCTTTACTAAAAAGCAAAAATTTGTGTTTGAATAAAATTATAATCTAATTAAATATATTTTTTGTTTGTCTAAACAAGTTTCGTCATGTAATCATTTAATTACGATTATTAATTACCTCTGTTAGACCTAGTCACCAGTGTTGACATACATTTCATGTGGTTTTTATTCTGACTTTATTGCAATTTATAAAGTAGGTATCGACTTTTTCTCAGTTTCAAACTTATGCTTTCGATATAAAATATTATAATGATCATTTGTAAAAATAATCTTTTATTGACATAATAACAACATTGAAGCTTAACAGGGAGCATATAATTAATTACATATAAACATGTATTATACTTAAATAAATAAATAGAATAATGTATATAATTTAGAGTGTCGCCAAAATTTAGTGCAAAAATGAATTCGAAAATTAACCCTTTTTTGTTATACATGATTGATAGGCCAAAGTGACAAAAGTAATCACAAGAAAATAAATGCGCAAAGCAAGTTACGTTTTATCAAGTATTAATGTTGAAAAAAGTATAATTGACTACATTTTTTAGTCGTTTGGCAATTTTCTTAATATCAATGTTCAATTTGAAAAGACAGACGTTCAGATAATTAAACTAGAGAAGCTGCGCTACAATCAAAATGAAAGCAATGCAAAACAAAACGGCCGAAAATTGCAGAAATTTTTTTGCCATGTTTTTGTGGGTCATTATCACAGCTACGCTGGATATAATTATTAAAATTTCAAAGTCAGGTTCAGGCCGCGTAATTACTAATTATACTAATTTAATAATTACAATTTACTACTGCTACTACTACTATATACTATACGCAAAAGTAACAGTTTAATTGTAGTATAATCACTGCAATATTAACCATTATTCTCATTGTTATGCTTGTGTTACTTAAGCTTTTAGGAACGGCTGTTAGTTTTCTATTAAACGTCATAGAAAATTGGAAATTGTAGTCTGTAAATCTTATGTTTGCTTTTTCTATCTATCAATCCATCCATCTATATGTCTATATATCTGTTTGTTCTTCTGTCTATCTAGCCATCTCTCTTCTACTTAAAACTGATAATATTCAATAATGCTATTAGGAGACAATTTATTTCAACAACCTTTGTCTGTAGGTTGTTAATGGTTTACTAAAGGTGTCTCAAACAAGGACTGGTATTCAGAGAATTATTCAACAAAAATTTTTTTTTCATTGCTTGGCTATTTTTTTAATGTTACTAATGTTTAAAACTGTCAGCTAAGGCTAATAAAAAAGCTCAAAATGTTAAGGTTTATTAGAGATTAATTATGGTGCTTTTTGGCTATTTTTGTTAAAGTTTAACCCCACCCTAGGATGAAACAATTATAATGATGAGTATACTCGTACGTGCGCTGTTGGACGCTTTTATTCATCAATTTGTGTTGGGTTTTATATTATAATAGCCGTATGTACATAGATAAATTACTTACAACTATTCAGTAGTCAACCCTTCAGGAAGCGTAGCTTCTCTATGATCTTTAAGATTCACAGCAATACGTCCATCTCTATAGTCTATTTAGCAGCCAACAACTCAAGTAACTTAGTACTCTTTCAAACTTTCTATTTGACTTCATACAACACAAATGACCAATGAAAGGCCAATACACAGACTAAATTACCAATGACAGGCCAGTAAACATTTAACTGACCAATGGTAGGCCAGTGTGACGTCATTTTGTAAAGGCACTATTAAAAGCTTCTTCAAGCCATGATTTTTTAGGAAGATTTTATTCTTGTACAGTGTTAATAGGAGCTCTTTCTATGTAGAAATAAAGTCTTTTATTTTCATATTATATTTATATACCCCTCACTCTAGGGGTAAACTTTGGATAAGTTTTATGTAGAACAATTATTAAAGTATGTTTAAGATCGGTGAGGTTGGGGGTTCGAGCCTCAATCAAATCCGCGTCATATTAAAGACATTAAAACGGTTCCAATTTAGTTCCTTGGCAATGAACAGGCCCAATTTATCATCATTCAGAGTAAACTTTTAGATAAAGAATGTGTTTTAAAGTAATTTAGTTTTAGGCTACTTATTCCTCATCCCTGCAGGGGTGCTGACTGAGGGACACTTTTTGGTAGATTTATCCCCCGCTGGGCTAGGCCATTATTCATGGCTACTGTGTGTCCTTCCCTAACAACATTAAAAAATCCTTGACTTAAAAAATATTTTTAGAAAAATAATATTTTTTAATAAAAAATTATTTGACAAAGTACAGCGTTTATAGCCTAAATTGCAAACGATTAAATAAAATTTAGATTAATAATTTTTCAACAAAAAAAATATTAACAATGTTGAAAATAAAAATAATGATAGCGCCGATAAATGTTGTCAACCCTTTCATATAAATACAATATGTAATATATTGACAAATTATTGCCTGGGTTATTTATTAGTAACGAAACTAATCTCCAATCCACTTTGCTGTCCGTCCGTCCTTTCAAAAAGAGAAATAAGTTTTTTTAACAATTTTTCTGTTCAGATTTAACCCTTTTATTTTACTTTTTTTTCATCTGTTTTGCTGTTAATTTTGATAAAATATTTTACATTTATTAGCTTTACTACTTATGGATTTTGTAATTCTTGTTTATCTATTATCATATGACAGAATGTGGTGATAATAATTACATTTCAACAATGAAAAAATAATCATTTAGTTTCTCTACATAGTCAATGGCATACAAACTTTAAAAATAAATTGCTTCTATTGGAATGCAACTAAAATTGATCAAGTATTGATTTTAACAAGGATATTTATTTTTATGAAAAAAATTATTTAAAATAAGATAATTGGTTAGTGGAAAGAAAACGAAGTAGCAGGTTTCGTAGTATTTTTACATAGGTTTTTACATAGGTATTTACATAGGTTATTTTAGCTAACGTTAGGTTAGTTCAATGTTAATGATTGCCCCTCAGGGTTAGACTAGGGATTAGAAATATAGAAATATGAGAAAAGCTACTGCGAAAATACAAAGAAACCCGCTACTAAGTTTTCTTTCCATGATCCAAATAATTAAATTGTACAGTATTTCTAATGCAAGTGTGTTTTTTTTAGTTTATAAGTCTTTCGAAAATATGACGGATATTTGCGCATTTATCCAAATCTAGAGAAGCTATGCTACAACTATCATAAAAAAAGGCTAAAAAGAGAGCCACCACCAAATTCACCGTTTTCTCTTTGAGCAAATATTGAAATGTATAATTTTGATAAAAATTATGGTTAATAAAGGTGCAGACACTACACACTGATTGGCAAAATGACGGGGTAAAAAAATTGTAAAGGGGCATTTTAAAAGCTAAAAATAGGTTTCTTTTTGAAATATATTTAGTACCAAAAGGTTTTATTCTGACTTCAATAATCTGATCATAGCCCAATAGAATTCGATTATCTGTTATTTAAATTAAATTAGATATCAAAAATATATTTTAAAGTGTCTTTATTAACAATAAAAAATGCTGTCTCTTTTAATGAAACATAAAAAAGGGTTATGTCATTGTATAAAGAAGGGTGGGTATTGCCTTCCGCAAAAAGTATTTTGTACATTAATAAAAGCTATCAAAGCTAAATAAACACAGCTCAAAACTGCTCCTTCTCATTTATCACTGTTTTTTTTTGGTAAAACCTGCTTTAATAGTAATATCTATTATTGCTTTTTGCGAATATAAATGACAATCCGCGCGTATGTGATTGAACATAAAATTAAAGAATTGTGTACTTTCCCAATGATTTAATACTTAATAATATGTAATAATCGAGTGGAACCTTTATGAATTTTTAATAAGATTCTATAGAAATATGTCATATGCATATTTGGTAGGAATTCCTGTTTGTCTGTTTTTTTACTAAAAGCTGTACTAAAGGACGTATTCGCTCTTGTTTTAATAAATAAGAGTGATAAAATATCGTCTATTTATCATTATATCAGTTAATACATTTGAAAATTCGTTATTTAAAATGTATAGATAAATAATGGCATATTTAGATTAGATAAAAACAAGAACATGTTATTCCATACGTAGTGCAACCTGTTGTGGATCTTTTTCGTCTGCTAGCAAATTGCTTTCTGATCTTTTGTGTTAATATTCCAACGCTATTGGTTGATTTTCATAGACCCAATCGAAAGTCGGCACAGGGTCCTCGGTAAGGGAACATACAGTTATTTAACCCCTCCCTCCTATATTGCTTACTCCAATGCAGCAAACAACAATTTAAAATCCGTCATTTCGAAAAATATGCAAAGGTTAATTATATGGTTGCTCTGCTACTAAAAATGTAATATAGATAATAAATAAATAAGTTGTTTGTATGAAAGATTTTTTTAACATAATGGGGGGAGTGTCGATAGGAAGGGGGATGGGCTGATACAGACGGGCACCCAAAACCTTTGCAGGGCACCTGTGGCACTATGTAATAGTGGGCACTATGAAAATTGGGTTGATATCGTAAATAAATTATTCCAGTATGGCTTCGATTGATTAATATCCGCTCGATTAAAACCGATTCCCAGCCTTCGGCATCTCGGGGTAAAAAAAAACTGGTTTTAATCTTATAATTATACATGTTTATATCCGCGGAAAGCTGTGTATAATACGATGCGATAAATACTTATTGTCTCTTTGTTTTGTGAGCCAAATAATAACGGTTGAGCAAGAATTCTTTAATTGGGAATTTTCGATACTTTTATTGAACAAACTATGATAATAGATTTTACTTTCTGGTCTATTAGCATGCAGTTCATAGGCTAGACTGTGAAAAGCATCTGTTTTCAACTTCTATCTTTATTCAAGTACATAAAATGTAAATTTTTTAACCGTTTCAAATTTGGGCCATATGCCAGCCACTTTTAAATATGCAAGAACCACAAATGTTGTTTTGATTTTTTTGGTGAAGATTTTTAATTTCTTTTTATTACAATGCTATTGTAGTAAGCCCATTTCTTTGAAATAGTCCACCTAACAAAAAATGAGATAAAAATAAACCACATATTTTTAATAAAAATTCTATAGGTTGAATATTTAACAATAAAAAACCTATGTAAAAATCAGCTATCACTTCTAAATGAAAAATTTATTTAAATGAGCAAAAGATTTCCCATATTCCATTAACTTTTCTCATCCTTTTGACTACTAAAACTATCAATATAAAATCTATTTTAAAGAAGAACAAAAAGCCCTTAAGAAATTTATATTCTAGCAATGTAGCAAAATGTATTCATATAAAATCAGCAATTTATATTTGTGTAATAATTTTTCCAACTATCTTTCTGGTTATCTGCATTTTTATACATATTATATTCATTCATATTTTTTTGCGATTTTGGATGTTTTTCGAGAACACTTATGAAGTGGTTCGACTCCCCGCGGAGTTAAATGTTGTTGTTAACAAATTAAGTATGCATAAAACACATTGAAATAGATTAATGGATAACTACTTTTTATGCATAATAAAGCACACGTTCAACCAGTTTCGGAAGATTTCTTAAATTAATTCAAATAGTTTTATATACTTTTTTAATAGATCTTTCTACTGAATATCATTAAACCATTTCGTCTAGAATCTTAGGAGTTTACGTTTAAAACGCCTGACATAGCAAGCAGCTAATAAGATTATCTCAACAATGTACTGTTTATTCTAGCCGTCAAAACTGGTAGAAATTCGTTGTTTTTTCCTATCAAATAGTGGTTTATGCAACAAAACAGGCCTTTTCAGCCTAAAAAGACTGTCCTAGCATTTATTTTTTTTTTAAATTTCAAATTTTATTTTGAAAAATCCTAACTTTGTCCATTTAATACAGTCTCCACGTTATTCAATAAATTTTATTTCTTACTATTCAAAATTTGAATTGTAAAGTCCTTTTACCTCTCCCCCCTCTTTTTGTGCAAATCAACAGGTGGTGAATGCACCATTGCCATACCCACCCCTAAATTTTTGTTTGGGGGGGGGGGGTTGTGTATATGCAGCCCTCTCTTCTAAACTCATTTTATGTTCTGGTTTTACTTACAAACCATCTATCAAAAATATACATCTATCAATCTATTAATTATAATGCTTCTTTTTTTCAAAATATAATACATCATAGCCAAAAATTAGAACAATGATTATTTAAAATTAATAAAAAGTTACAGTTATATAATATCGATATCTGTTATTATGATAGATTTTCATTTCTGTGCCTTTTGTATTATTTTCGTTGTGTTGTTAAATTCGGGGATGCCAAAATGTTTTTTTTAGGCCTCATAATTTTTTCTACGTTTAATATGTGACATTAACTAGTAGAAAAAGGTAAAAACATATTTAGGGGAAGGATCAATTTAAAAAGCTACACCAAAATCTAGAAAATGCTCAACCATATTACCCCACTAAATTTTTTTTTAAATGGGGAAAAACTAGTTTGTTTTGGCCACCCTGAAATCGCCATCTGGTTGAAGACTCTAGCTGTCATGCAGTTGGCTGTAGTTGCCTGTCACAATCATGACAGCATCCAGGCACCCATCACGAACCAGGGGATAGGTTTCCTCAAGAAAAAAATCTAAACACTCTTTTTCAATTTTCAGATCATTTTTATTTAACCATTACATCTCTTATTCTTATTTTATGAACTAAACAAAATTTTGTAATGAAATGAACGGTTTGAATCAAAAGTTTGGGAAAAATCAAATTAGCTTTCCCCTTTTTCAGTTGGTAGTAAGTAGTACACCTCTTAATTAGATTATAATTATTCAAAATTTCACACATAACATTACATAAACATCCGATAAGCACCAGTTCTCGTCTGATTGTGTTATCAAACATAAGTAGGTAACACTAGTAAACACAGAGATACACATCTGATTAGAATCTACATAGTAAAGGAGCCTTTGAAATATTACTTTTTGGTCATTTTTTTCTGCTTTTGTGTGTTTGTATGTTCGGTTTTTAAGTTAGGAGAGTCAATATGGTTTGTTATGTCTTTTTTGCACCATAGTTGCATAAAGGTTATATGGTACACAAAAATTAAATACTACTGCAATGCCATCAAATTCAAAAACTTCCAAACCCGCTTTAAAGTTTCTTGGTTTTGGCACTGCAGTTTTTTGGGAGAAAAGCTTTCAAAAAACTAATTTTTCCCTCCAAAATTTATCTAGTACATTAGAAATACATTAGTAAAAAAATACTTAAATTCTTGCCAATTTTTTCTTTGATATTCGAGGAGTACATTAAAAGAATATTATAATTCTTGTGTTGTGAGAAAATAACTTCGCTTCAATGCACATATTCATTTTTCTTTCCTTCAAAGGTTTTGGAAACCAAAAAGGGGGTTGGGATTTTTTGGGGGGAAGAAAGGCAACATTGTTATATTTGTAAAGGAGAAAGGGGAGGGTGTGGTTCAGGAAGAGGGAGGGGCTGAATTCTCTAAAGAGAAAGAAAGCGAGAGAGAGAGAGAGAGAGAGAGAGAGAGAATGATAGAGAGAGAGAGAGAGAGAGAGAGAGGTTTTGTAAAATTATAAGTTAGGATAATAGCGGGCAAATCCTACCAACAACTTGCTACAAAATTCAGCCCGCTATTCAGAAATACAGCGGTTTGGGCTCTATCTATCTATCTATCTTTCTTTCTATCTATTTTTTGAAGAAAGGTTAGAAATTTTAGTTTTGAAATGCATTTAAAAGCAACCAGATTTTAAAGATTTAATTGTCTGCTTGTTTATATTAGAATCTTTTTGTCATGGCTGTTAGATTTAAGTAATTCATGTCGACAATTTTTTTTCGATTTTGCTTATTTAAGGTTTTATGTCTTATTATTGGTAAATTGTATTAATATTTTTCTTTACATTTTAGGTATGTCAGCAACAAATTTCGACAACAAAAAGAAAAAATTCCAATTTTTTTCTTTAATTTTCATGAAAATGAATGAAAAACAAAAAGAACATAAAAAATGTTTGTTTGAAATTTTCTAGTTTAAAACGTCACTTAACTGCCAAAAAAGGGAAAAGAATCTTAGAGTTTATTTTTCTTTTGTTTTTGCTCTTATTTTTAAAAAATAATAATGCTTCCCAAAAATAGTAAGAAAAGAGAAATTATGAAAAAGGGGAGATTTTTTTAATAAGTGGGGAGTGGGGGGGGGGTGATTTTGCCTTCTTGTGCAGTGGTGGGAATTCAATAAAATATTTTGGAATTAGAAAAAAAATATTAAATTATTATTTTTTTGATATTTTGACATAAAGGGGGGGGGGAAGGATGAGGGTGGGGCTGAAAGTTAAATATAGAAATACAGGAGGGGGGGATGTTAAATATAAATATGAGTGGGGGGGGGGCTAATTGACTGCTAGTAAGGAAAAAAGCCATGTGTATTCAGTTGTCAAAAAATTGACTTTAGTTGAGGAGAGGGGGGGGGGAGGGAAGAGGGTAAGTTGACAGTTTTAATGACTTCTTGTAGTTATAATATTGTCATACATATATACAGGAATAGATACAAATATTATACAAAACAAACTGTCCGTCTGTCTTACTTTACCATTTACTAAAGTTTAATTTTGTCCTTTAGAAATAAACAGCAAATTTATCATTTTAAAAATTCATATGATGTTTTTATTCATATTAAAATGACAAGAAAAGGGGAAAATTAAAAGTGGTTATTAAAAAATCTCATGCAAAAAAAGGAAAATAAAGAGGGGGGGGGGGGTAAACTGTAGACAAGGAAGGAAATATCCTTTGTGGGGGGGGGGGGGGGTACAGGAAAAGAATGACATATAAATTATGAAGAACTAAACATCCGACACCAGTTTTGAATTCTATTTATTTCACTAGAAAACAATCTCACAACCAACCCTCCCTCCCCCCCTCATGCTTGAAAAATCCTCCTGTTTGGGGTTAAACAATTTAAAAGGGACACTCTTCTGTTTAAGATTTAATTACAGAATAAATTTAATTACAAGAACTTAGAGTGTCAGTTAAAATATAAAAATACTGTTCAAAACGTCTGAAACGTCTACAAAATTTAAGATTTAATGTCTTATAATCAAAGCTCTGTTCTATTTTAAGCCAAACAAAGTTAAATAATATACATTTAAATGATATTAAAGTGCCCCCCCCCCCCTGAAACTTTTTGATATGATATGTAACCTTTTTGGAACTCACACTTTGCTTTACCAATTTCTACTAAATTCAAAATATTCTTTGTTATAAAAACGTAAGAATGTCCTTAAACAGAATATTTTTGTATACATTTATAAATTATTATTTTGTTGATTAAGTTCTGATACTCTAAAAATTTATCCTACCGTTTGAATTAGCCTCACTTTTATGGATGTTATCATCATTGTTTTTTTCTGATATCACCTTTAGCAATTCTTTAAGCACATTTGATTGTTGTACAAAATATTAAAGCACGTCTGTGAGCGCCTAACCCCTCAGTGCACGTAAATAGATTGTGTGCGTGCGATCACCGTTTTCACACTAAATTTAAATCCATTCATATGTGAAATTTTTTATTCACATTCAAAAACAAATTTATAAGAATATCATTTTTTCATCCCATATCCTAACATCATATGTACTAAACAAATCAATATTTAATAAATTAGGGTATTTAAACAGCTAATAAGTTAATTATTTTGATTAAATCTGGAAGAAGAATATTATTCAGCGGCAAAATAAATATCTTAAAAGTGTAATTTTTTTTATTTTTGGCTTTTAAAGTTAAAAAAGAACATTATTTGAAATTTGTTTTTAAATCTATCTGTTTATCTATTATTTTTTATCTAAATATTGATAAATTTACAAACAAATATATATACATGTTAGTATTTAAAAATAAAATAAACATAGCCTTTTAGATTAACAAAAATATATGAATTCAAGTTGCCGCCAAAAAGTAAACTTGGCGGCAAACCATCGAAACTAATTCCCCCTTCTTTCCCCTGTTTGCTTGAGTTTCTCTTGCCCCCGCGGCTTTAGAGGGGGGGTGAAGGGATGGGGAGGGAGGGGGATGCTCAGCATGGAATCAATTGTATAAACCGCACTCGCCCTATAACCAGTGTGTGTGTGTGTGTGTGTGTCAAAAGATGAGCATCTATTTTAGAAATATAGTGGTAGCGATGTTTTTCAGCTTTTCTTTTAATAACATATAATTAAAAAGCTGTTTATTTATGCTTATTTTTTTTAAATATATGAAAATAAACTAGGGTTGGGCCGGATATCCGGTGTGGCCGGATATCCGGCCATTTTCAATATCCGGCCGGATACCGGATATTGAAACTATCCGGCCGGATATCCGGCTCTATAATTTTTTATACTTTACACCAAAAATCTCTGCTTTTTAAAATCTTAAATGGCTATAATTTTCTTATTATTGAAGCTAGAAGAACATTTTTTCTGAATAAGTTTAACTTTATGTAAATTTATATAAGATTTCTGAAGAAATTTTTTTTATTACTTTAATATCTGGTAATTTGGCCGGTTATCCGGCCGGATATCCGGTAATTTGGCCGGATAACCGGATATTTGCCGAATATCCGGCGTTGGCCGGATATCCGGCCGGTTACCGGATATCCGGCATTTGAAATTAGCCGGATATCCGGTATCCGGTATCCGGCCAAAAAAGTATCCGGCCCAACCCTAAAATAAACTTTAAACAGCTACAGTAGGGACTATAATACTAATAAGTAACATTATAATTATGGAAAAAGAAGATAAAGTAGTATACAGTAAAAATCGAGAAAAAATGTACATTTTGGTGGGTATTTTTAAAATATGGCCCGTACAGACGGACGGAAGGACATTCCTAAATCATAGAGTAGCTGTGCTGCAAAAAAATTGATCTAGGGCCGTGCCCCAATTTGTTTAATATAATTCATTTTGACATAAGCAGTTATTCAAGATTTTCAATTGGTTTTGAATCATTATTAACTTACTATTTGTTGACTTACTATTGTATGAAAAATTTAATTAAATAAGATTATTATAGAATAATAGAAATTTAGAACTTAAACTATTTATAGAAAGTAAAATATTTTACGGATTTTATGATTATTAAATTTTTTTGAAAAAAATATCTATCTTCAAAAAAAACTTTGGAATTTGAAATACTAACAATAAAACTTAATGAGAATAACAATTTATACTCAATTTGCCTTTCCCTGCAGTGAACTTTCTATGAATAGTGATCAGTTATACTTAAGTAGGAAGGATTTAGCACATTTTTTATAGAGATTAGCTAAAAGTCAACTACTAGACTTTTTAAAAATAGAGTTCCTACTTTCCTGCCAATTTAAGTTATATTTCATTATTCCTTAATATATGAAGTTTCCAAAGGCTGAATGTCTTACTTTGGAAAATTAGTCAAAGATACCGATTAATAGCTGGTGGATTAGAACCGGTTCTCAGCCATACTGAAAAGAATTGTATAGCATTAAATTACAGACAATTTTCCACAAATATTAAAATAAAGTTATAAAATTAATACACGTTTTGTTAGACTGGGCCAGTGCCCTTCAGGGTAACAAAACTGGTTTTAAACACATAATTTTTCATTTTAATATCCATGGAAAGTTGGCTATAATACGATGCGATAAATAACTATTATCTTCTATTTAAATGGATAAAGCAAGTTTAATTTTTCGAAATTTATTTTTAAACTTTTTTTTGGTGTGTTTAAACATATTTTCCAATCCCATTAACTTTCCATCTCCATTCAGGTTTAACAAAAATAACTTGAACTAACCACTTCCTAAAGCCTGCATGGATAATCTCGACAACAGATGTTTAATCTTTGACAATAGCATTCGCCCTTCAAATTGTCATTTAAGATACCAGAAACTGCTTTGCTTTTATGTTTTTAATGTTTGTTTAAATATCATTAAATCTTATCAGAAATGTCACAAGTTTTTTTCTTACACATAACTCTTTAAAATCATTTTTAGTGATATTTCTATATTTTTATACCTATTGACCTTTCCCTGAAGAGTAATTGTAACTTTTCTCACAGTTGAAGACTCCTTTTGTCCCGTATTAAATTCAATTCCTGCAAACAATTTCGTGCATATGTTCCATAACAATCATAGCAGTGGGGAAGGCAGTTTCTATACTGTAATTTCAGTTTACATTGCCACTATAGACCCGCCGTATTATCCTAATTGATTCTAGCACAATAATAGAACTCAATTAACCCTCAGCCACCCCCCCCCCCCCTGAACTAACACCCTTTCTATTCCATCTTAATCTCTCTCTTTCTTTCTCTTTATTATTCCTTAACAAATCTGAATAATAGAAAGGATCATGGATGCATTGATAGGTAAATTGAGGATAAATTAATCTACTCCTAATTTTCCTACCATTGTTTCAAAAGCTAGACAATCATATGGTTGAATAAAAAGAAGATTAATTCACCGCCAATTGACCTGTTCCTTCAACCTTTGAAATAAAAGCATCTCTCCTACAATGTTCTTCCCTGCTATCTATCTATTAATTGTCTATCTATCTATCTATCATTTTTTTCCTCATTAGCATCTTGGGAAGGGTGGAAGTGGTCAGAAAAAAAGATCAAAACCTCCATAAGACATTTAAAACGCTTCCCTATCAATATCCTATATATTTAGGTTCAGGTACATACTCTTACAACTTTATATTATAGAATTACTTGGTTGAAAATTCGGAGGAAAATGGCCAAAAGCATGGACCTTTGAACGTGTTTTTTTACCAATTAAAAACTGTTCAATTTGGTTATAGAAATCACATTATGTGGTCGCAAGTGTTTTACGTGCTTTTTATTGTTCAATAATAAAAGATATTATATTTTTGACCCCTGATTACTGCCGTTTATTAGATCCTAATAGATAGATTTGAACCCAAATGTTATATTGAAAATTTGAATAAAGATAAATAGAAAATTTGAATAAAATAAATTTAAAAATTTAACTAAATGGAAATTCACATAAATAGAAAAATATAACCGAAAGATAAAGTGATAGAAAATGGATAGAAAGATAGATAAAGTGATAGAAAATGGATAGAAAGATAGATAAATTGATAGAAAATGGATAGAAAGATAGATAAAGTGATAGAAAATGAATAGAAAGATAGATAAAGTGAAAGAAAATGGCTAAAAAGATAAATAAAGTTATAGAAAATGGATAGAAAGATAGATAAAGTGATAGAAAATGGATAGAAAGATAGATAAAGTGAAAGAAAATTGATAGAAAGATAGATAAAGTGATAGAAAATGGATAGAAAGAAAGATAAAGTGGTGGAAAATGGATAGAAAGATAGATAAAGTGATAGAAAATGGATAGAAAGATAGATAAAGTGGTGGAAAATGGATAGAAAGATAGATAAAGTCATAGAAAATGGATAGAAAGATAGATAAAGTGATAGACAATGGATAGAAAGATAGATAAAGTTATAGAAAATGGATAGAAAGATAGATAAAGTGAAAGAAAATAGATAGAAAGATAGATAAAGTGAAAGAAAATGGATAGAAAGATAGATAAAGTGATAGAAAATGGACAGAAAGATTGATAAAGGGATAGAAAATGGATAGAAAGATAGATAAAGTGAAAGAAAAAGAATAGAAAGATAGATAAAGTGATAGAAAATGGATAGAAAGATAGATACAGTTATAGAAAATGGATAGAAAGATAGATAAAGTGATAGAAAATAGATAGAAAGATAGATAAAGTGATAGAAAAAGAATAGAAAGATAGATAAAGTGATAGAAAATGGATAGAAGGATAGATACAGTTATAGAAAATGGATAGAAAGATAGATAAAGTGATAGACAATGGATAGAAAGATAGATAAAGTGATAGAAAATGGATAGAAAGATAGATAAAGTGATAGACAATGGATAGAAAGATAGACAAAGTGATAGAAAATGGATAGAAAGATAGCAAATAAATTGGTTTGACAATGGCCATGGTTGATTACCCACAACCGCAAGCCAAACACACACACACACACACACATAGTGTCTATACATTCGGTGGGAGGAATCATTATTGAGTCAAAAGTATCGTTTTTTGCATCATGTTAACCAAAATTACTGTAGCTTTTTTAATGAATAAAATATACTCCAAGTATTTTTACCCCGTACCTTAAAATTTAATGTATACTTGATTCTGATTTATCTCATTGTTTGGTGATTTTGAAGGACAATCTTTAGTAAACAACTATTAAATTTTACCTCTTACATTTAACAAAATTTCTCTGAAGTGCAGTATAATTAGGTTTCCGTAATATTAACAATCAACAAATTTACTGCTAATGACTGACTGGCAGACGAACAGTACACACCCACACACATACACACACACACACATACACATACATACACAAATGTGCCAAAATGTTGCTAAAAACGTTACATTTTTTGGCATAAAATTAGCAAATTTTAAGTAGCACAGTTTTAATATCAAACAGTTTGCCTTATAAGGTATTTTAAGTGAGAAGCGAAGCATCTCTATAAATCAAACTACAGTACGTTAAATTTACACAAATCAATCATTACCATAATGATTACAAATATAAATGTTACGCATATTGTACGTGAAAAAGGAAGTTCATTGATACGCATTTGTGACTTTTGGATCGATATGCTTTTGACAATTTTGCATGGGGTTGTAGGCGCAACCACTCCCTTCCCCCACTCTCCCATTGCCTATATAAATTGACTTTATAAGAAATATCTATACCTTATTTGTTAAGACGTAATACGAAAAAGCATTGACTGGCATTTAAACTAAACTTAAATTACAAGATATTATTTGTAGACTGAAAAAAAACAGACAATTTTGCGAGTGTTAAGCTTTACTCCATGTGTAAGTGTATATAAAATATTTTGCAAGTTCTTTTAAAAAACATTGGACTGCTCATTGCCCCCCCCCCCCTTAATGTTACTTTAGATGGTAAGGTTAGGCGAACCCGCAGATATGGCTCAGTGGTTTAACGTCCGCTTATCTGTTGGGGAGGTGTCGGGTTCGAGTCCCCAGACCGCATCAATACTAAAGATGTAAAAATTAGTACCTACTGCTGCTCTTTCAGGCGTTAGAGATTTGGAGTAAGAGTAGGGGGGAAGCCTTAGCCCTAAATCAGGTATGCATGGGTGGTCCTTGGCATGGTACACTAGTGATCGAAAAACTTTGCTCAGTCATAGGTTGACTGAAAAGTCCCTGTGGACTAGCATTGTGTAGTAGCTAGCTAGTGTGTTAGTAGTAGCGTTTGTTAGTTCATCTACTGGGAGTCACCCTTAAATACTAGGTTGACTGAAAAGCCCCTAGGATTTGATGTGACTTCATTGTGTCGTTGTCGAAACAGCGCCACGTCCTGTGCCTTGGTTGCATTAAAAGTCGCAATAATATCGTGACAAAAATCACGAAACCTTAACTCACCATCCATAAGGTTGAAGTGTAAATTACCCACAAGCCCTAATTAAAGTGTCAAGGGAAATGATGGGAAGGATGCAAACTCGAATCCGCGTCGTACCAAAGACGTTAAAAATGGTACCTACCTGCTCTGTTCGGCACAGGACATCAAAGAGTTTGAGTAGGGGGAATGCCTTGGCCCCAAACAGGCGCAACTCACTACCATGCACAGTTAGGATCTCCAGACAAAGATCGTGCAATCAAAGGGTTGGTTGTCTGCAATGTACTGTACCACGGGTATGAGGTGAAGGACCAAGAGTCTGGCCTTGAGTTGACAAGTTGACTGTTCAGTCCAGGTGCAACTCACCCATACGACATTAACATTAGGCGAACTAAGGTTTCTGGGACTCCCAATTGGCCTATAAAAAAGTTTTTCAACTAAGTATAGGGGAGGTCTTAAATTGGATCAAAATAAAAATGAAGGAATTTGCAAAATATTCTGCAAAAAATGCGCAAAGCAGAAGATCGATAAAAAATATTTTTCCCAGACGAATGTTTACCCCTATATATTATCAAGGATAGGTGCAAGGAAGATAAATAATCTTCCTTCTGAATTGAAAATTACAATATAACATAGATAGAAAAATAATTGTACAATTTTAAGGATTTTTTTTGTTCTTCTATTTATTTCAAAAAAAATACTTCCCTGTCCTATGTAGCATGACAGTATTTCAAAATTTTGCGTTTTTACCCACACACACACAATCACTTGCAAAAAATTGGCATATTGCATATTTTCTTTCTACCTTTTGGTACAAAAATGGCAAAAAAAACATGGTTACTTATGCGGAAACTTAAAAAAAAAAACTTGCAAAGAATGCTAAACAAATTCTTATTATATTGGAAATGAAATTAAACAATAATTGTCAATATAAATTTTGGACAAATGAAGTATTCCCCTCTTACCAAAGCTCCCCCCCCCCCTTCTCAATTGATACGCCTAATATCCTGTGGACACCCCTGAATAATATCCATTATGCTAAGTGTAAACTCGACACAACAAAGGGGAAATGATTCGCACTCTAAATTTCCCCCAACAGAACACGTTGGCGGATTTTTTTTGGTGGATCATAATTGAAACAACTGCCATAATATCTATATTATGAGGTTATTGTATCAACATAGTTATGTAGACAATATGTCAGCTATGACGACTTTTATTAATTGTCATTTAATAGACATAAATAGTCATTTTTTTGTCAATCAATTTATATTTTAATGAAGCCATGAAGTCTATTTGAATCCATGGGTTAATATTTCACCAAATTGCTCCGTCAAAATCCGCCAAAACTGAAGGACCAAGTGCTTAAGCATCCGGGAGTCACGAAATTTTAGAATTAGTCTCTTATAGTCACAACGGAGGTAAGGGGGGCAGGGAATGGCTAATGGGGAGGGATGGTTCTGATTTCTTGATTGGCTAGACCACACCAACTTTTACACACAGTGGTACTTGCTGGTCAAAGGTTAAAAATAGAGTAGCTGCGCAATTTTATAATTATATATTGCATCAAGAGCTTTGCTAAGGTCAGATATGAATTAAACTTGCTCATTTCAATATTATTCTATTAAGAAAATAGCTTACTTAATAAAATTTGAAATGTTTTTAATGACTTATCATAAATTGTTTTTATTCCTTATTTATTTCTGAGGATTCTTATTTTTTGGCAGTAATTTTGACCCCCTTTTGATTCATGGTAGAATGTAATTAGGGATCTTTCATTGATTATTTATGTATTTATGATTACTATGTAAAGAGGGGAAATAATAGTCACAATTTGCCAATGGTTTTACCTATCAATACAAATTTATTTATATTTTTGTTATTTAAAGATTACTTTTTTATAGCAATAATGTAAGTAAATTCTTTATTTAAGGGAAGCTTCACATAGGTCCTGGGATGGTTTTATGCTATTTAATTTGTAAATATATTAAATTGGACTGAATTTAGTATATATTTTTAGGTCCCCTCCCTGTCTTATATTGGACGATTTTCTTTTTCTTTTAAGGCAACCTCTTTAAAAATCTCAACATCCTATAGAAATTAAAAAGATTTATTTCTCCCAACAATCAATCAATCAAATAAACTGATGAGTTATCATAATACACCGTGGCAAATAACATTTCCTGTTCTCGGCCAAACTTTTTAATTTTTATTGGATTAACTATTTCCTATATTTAGTTAAGCAAGGGGAAATGTTTTATTACTTTTATTATATTTTTGGATTAAAAAGTACAAAATGAAGTTTTAATATGAAAAGAGCTAAATAAGATAAAACTCTGGCAACTATAATAAATTCTCTTCAAAACACCTATCCCTGAATTTTAATTGATTTTTAAAAATAATCAATGGTTTCTTAAATAGGCTACTTGAGAAATTATTATACATTAAAAATGTTATTAGAAATATATATACCTAATATCCATTATTATAGCAAAACTAATTTCGTTATCAATCAAACAACCTGATTTCTTAATTTCCAGGCTTTTAAAGTAGCGCAGCTACCAACATAAATGCCCGTCTGTACGTCCTTGAAATTTGTGGGAAAATTTGAGTAGACTTCAAGTGGCATAAATAATGATAGTAATATAAATTTGTATATGTCCCTGGACGTGTATTATGACTCAAAGCCTAAATTTGAAGCCTCCGTATGGCCTTAATGGTTAGGGGCTAGGTGCGTATAAACATCAATTATCCAACCCCAACCCCCCTTCCCAACATAACCCTTTGAAATTCTGAAGAAGGGGAGGAGGCAGTAGCTGTCTGATATACATTATACATATGTAATATGATGATTTGGTTTCTTATAGTCAAAACAATATAATCACCATTCAGCTCTGGAAATTTTTCACTCTATAATACCTTAAGAGCTAGCTTTTATTAAAATTTATTTTTATATGATTTCTTTTTACTGTACTTAAAAAGTTTTATCACAAGATAATTATTTAAATTAATTGAAATTTTCCTAACGTCAGCTAAAAAATTATTAAAATGAAAAAGAAAAAATCTGGGTAAACTTATTATGCCATCCGATGACCAATATGCGGTTTTACTAAACCCCTCAGATGCTGTGTGTATTAGGTTAGGTAAGGTAGAGAAAGGGCATAAATAAAGGATGTTTAGATGCATAATACGCAGTTTAATTCTAGATTAGCTAGCTCGGTAACAACTTACATTTTTTAATTAAAAAAAAAATCAAATTAGGATAAAATTTTAAATTTTATTTGGACTATTTAATAAGATTTGAATTAATTGTACCTCTAAGGGCACAACTGATATTATTTATCTATGAATATCGGAGAAAAATGTATTCTATCCTAAATCTATCTTTTCATTCTTGTACAAAATCAAGAGTTGTTACCCAACCAAATTTGAGTTTATAGATGTGTAATAACAAATAATAGGCCTGAGGGTGAAAATCATCTGAATTAATAATTTGATATGACGCCAGGAGTTTAAACTGGTGACCAAACAATAAAACAAACAAAAGTACATTTTTTTTACCATTAAGAAATTCACATTTTTTAACATTGAGGTATGTTTCAACTTCTAACAAAAAACATTGATAATGTTAAACCCAAGGCTAAAAAACCATTAAGAAAAAAATCTTCAAAATGAAAAACATTGAGTAAAAAATCCGCCAATGAAAACATCCAATAATGTTAAAATGTTTTATTAGTTCGAAAATGTTATTATCTTGCTATTGCTATTTCTTATGAACAAATATCCTTGTTCAAATTAATGAACACTGGTTATTGGCCTTTATGAAATGATAAACAATCATTTAAACTTGTGTCTGCCCATACTAATTAATTCTAATTAAAATTAATGTTTTTTTCTTGATATTAACTACTTTATTAGGTAAATAAATAAAAATTGTACTTATAGTGTGACCTATTTAATAGTTCATTTATTTTTAGCCATATAATTAGGCCTTTAAAGACAAACAGAAAAAAGGACTATCATATTTACAATAGAGCAGCAAAAATAAACTTACAGCATTTTTTGTATACACAAGGAAATGCAATCTTTGCCAGGACACAATAAACTATTTACGCATTTTTAATAGCTAAGTTAAATAATGAACGTACTGTCGAACGGACGTACTTTAATTGCAGAAAGACCTTGCCATTAAAAATGTTTTGAAAGCCAACAAAAAAATAGATATTTCAATTTATAAAATTTGATTGTACAGCTCTGTATGTTATTATGGTTAAAATGTCCAATCGAATCACAGAATCAGAAAAATAATGATACACTTGGAACGTTTAGTTTTTTTATGCTTTAGCTTTTTCACTCTCTATTTTTCATTTCATTTCTCTAGTTTTCTTACGGTTGAAAAAAATCATCAATAAATAATGTTAAATTCAATAAATAAACATACATTTATAGTGATTATTTGGTACAAATTTTAAAAGTTTTTTTTAATGCACCCTACAACGATTAACCGCAGTTATTACGGGCTACCAAAAATTATACCCTTCGACACAGTTAAAATATGATTGAAAGTTTGATCAGAAATTTTCACAAACACAAACAAGTAAAAATGAAGAACATTTTATTATTTTATACTTTTACATTTTCAATTGTAAATACTTTAAACTTTAAAGTAAAGCTTTAAAAATATCCTTTTGTCTTACAGAAATACTTGTTTTACTTTTTGCTCGTTTTGTCCCTCTTTTAGGCTTCTTTTTTTTTACAAAAGTAAAACATTATAAAACTAACAAATTACCTTTCTTTCACTAGATCTGTATGTATAGAACAATATAAAGTCTTTTTGTTCTTAGAATTAAAACAATAGGACAAAAATTACAAGCTAAATTTTTTTAGAGTTGTTTTTAAACTAAGGGTGTATATATTATAGTATATACAGTGTGTAGGGGTAAGGATAGGCATACTGAAAATGTATTAACAAGCCAACCAATGATTTTTTTTAAATGTTGTCGTTTTCCTTTAGAATGTTTTGTTGAGCACAAGACCCCATCACCCATTATTTCGAAACATAATTGAAAATAAATAGTTATCGTTTGTTTGTGTATTACTTTACTTTAGGTTAGGTTAGGTTATATTGGATACTTTATTGCCCTGCTGGGTTAGGGCATGTTGTTTTACCTTCCTTCCCTAGTACTATTTGTATTCTAGAATTTATTAGAAAATTTATCCCCGATTCATATGAGTGGTACATTGAACTCTTTTTGGGCTGAGAAACTTTTTTTGTTTTCTAAAAAAGTGTCTTTTCGGGGTTCATTAATTTTGTCATCTCTAAGTCTTTAAGAATTTTTACAATCTTAACAAATAAATACTTGAAAAGGGTTTTATTTTGAGGAGTTTTAAATTATTTTGATTTAAAGTTTCTTGTTAAAAAATCTATTAAAAGTAAAATAAGAAGCCAAGTAGCTAAATCAGTTGGACGATTTTTAGGTCATTTGAAATTGTATAATCACAAAACATAAATACTACGTAAAAGATATAATTTTACTGTTGTTGGTTAAATTTTAGGCTATAGGAGCAGGCTTAGAGTTAATGAAATAATAAAGGCATGACGCAATTTACCAAGATCCCGTGACGCATTTAATTATCAATATTTATACAACTTTCCGGTCTTACTACTAGGGACAGCCTTTACCAGAAAGCATTAATAGGAATTTATACTTTTATGAAAATGTAGATTTAGGTTGTTCTTATTTTTTTGTGCTGATCTTAACCAGTGGCGTGCACAGCGATTCAACAGGGGTGTGTCAAATCTTTATGGGGTGAAGAAGGGGAAAGCAGTTTTTTTAATATCTTTAATTATTTGGGAGTTGACACCCTCCTTCCGCACGCTACTTATCTTAATCCTGATTTTTTTAAAATATAAAATGTTTTTTAAGTTTTATCTAAATTTTAGGCCATGTTTCGATATCGTTGATCCTATCTTTGAGGAAGGGGGGGGAGGGGTATTTTCCCTTATATGATATAAATCCTTAACTCTAGATAGAGGGGGGGGGGGGTGAATTTCACTAAATGTAAGATAGCGGGAGAGGGGGTAAAATCCGTAAACCGCTAATGTTCTTGCCACTTCCTTGCTTTATTGATAAGTTGGTCAAACTTTACATACATAACTTTGTCCTTTCAATATAATTTGCAAAAAAAAATGACAAATTTTTTCTGGAATACCAAAATGTTCTGAACATGTTTTTCTTATCCTATTTACGCATAAAAAATCTAAAATATGAAACACCTTTCTGTCTGAAAGTAAAAAATAGTAAATCCAATTTCTATTCATTTCTGTTTTATTACCGATCATACATCTTTTATTTGCTTTGTATCAATGTAACTGTAAAAAATAAAAATTTAAAACTTGTAAAACAGCATTTTCCTTGTAATAATGCAAAAATGTATAATATGCTTACTTAATTTTTACCCCTGTTTAAATTTTTTTCATTTTTATATTCAGATTAAATTTATATATTTTTAAATTTTTTTAGAGTTTACGGTATATAAGACCACCTGGGTTCAGAAGTAGTAAAGTTTTTCAATTAATGATAAATTGGCTACAAAATATTTTCGCTTGGCTGTCATATTACTTGTTATTTATAGTAGTTTCATATTATATTAGTTTGGTTGTTTATATTAAAGAAAAAACTCATTTAGGCTTAAAAATATAATGTGCTTGTATATAAAAATAATGTTTTTTTAAATTTCAGGTAAAGATCTGGTTCCAGAATCGCCGGAGTAAATACAAGAAGCTGATGAAGGCAGGCACCGGTCACGGCGGCGGCATGATGGGAATGCCAGGCTCTCCGACCGGCGGAAGTCCCATCGGCATGCCCGGCAACCAGACGCCCAGCTCACCCAGCCAAAACTCGCCGCCCTCCATGCGGGACGGCATGCACTCGCCACCGCCGTCGCACGGCGGCGGCAACCACCCGTCCTACCTGCCACACGGGGGCGGACCCGGCGGCCATCCCCACACAACGCCCTCGCCCGCCGGAGGCGGTCAAAACCACGGCGACATGTCGCCCGCCCACCACCCGCACATGGGCAACAACCACCACAGCGGCAGCCCGCCGATTCCCCACTGGCCGAGCCAGATACCGCCCCACCTCCAGCAAGATATCAAACCGCCCCCGATGATGCCTTTGGGCGGAGCTGGCGGCCAGATGTCCATGGGCGGGTATCCCAACTACTCGTGGTACAACTCCGAAGGTATGGGCCACCACAACCAGGGTCTGCTCACATAAATTCGCCCCCGCAGCAGGCGGCGAAAAATTGGACTTTAGATAGCAGTTTTTTTTTCATTATTATTCATCATATGATTGATTTAGAGAAGAATAGAAATACATAGATTATGAAAACGCTCGTGATTTCAGAGCTATAATGTTAGAACAAATAATCTTTTACATGCAGAAGAACATAACCATACAACAAAACATTTATTTAAATCGCCACCGTCCGGTAAAACTAGAAATTTACCGCCGAAATTCAAATAGGCGATTTTCAAATTTCGTTGTGTGAAAAATTTAACCCCATAATTCTTTGTGATTAAGTCTTTCTTTAATTAAATATTACAAAAATAGTATATAGATATTAATAAACTTTAATAAAAGACAATAAAAAAAGATTTATTTATAGTGATAATTATGTTAAATATGCTATGTTGAGCATTTAAATTTGATATAAACTGATTTATAAATCCATATAAACATTTCTCCAAAAAAAATATTGGACCACGTAAAAAATGGAATGGCCGTTACTTAAATGTAGTTAAAAATCTGTGATGGTTCGATTCTTAAATATTATAATCATGAATGCCTTTCCTCATTTTTTTTGTTATTGTAAATTACAAATGTATCCCTTATGTAAAATTATGAACTATATATTGTTTAAATATAATTTGTTAAAATAGTTCTAAGTTATCTTTTTGACTAGAAAAAATCTTTCAAACGCTGTGCCGAGGTCAAAGAATCAATTATAACTTAAAATTATTTTCTCCTAAGACTTAAATGTTTCAGTGAAAAAATTTATGTAAAAATATAAAGCATAAATTAAAATTAACTGATGAAAATTATTTCGATCTCCCAATTTATGTATTTATATGCCTATTAAATAATTGTTATAAAAAGTACTTTTACCCCTTGATTTTTATTTATTAAAAATCCATTTTCATTAAGTTTTGTTATCTGCTTACATACTATATTTGTTCTTTTATAAAATATTTTTTTTTCAAATACATATAGAAAAAAGCCAAAATGTTTGTTATTGATTTTTTAGTGTATTTTTTCCAACAAAAAGGATAATGTGCAATAAATTCAAAAAATGCGTTTTTTTGCACATTGAATTTCTATTTTGCCATACCTGATTTTTAAATAGATTAATTACAAATATTTCATATTATTTTTTATGATCATTGTTTGAGGGAAAAGGTTAAGAATACAATATAATTGGCTAGTAGGAAAAATAAAAGATTGTTTGCTATTTTTTTACATTAGATTACACTGCATTGCGTTAACACCAAGAACACAACATTGTGAAGTGGTGGAACTTTTATCCAACTTCTAAATTGCCTTTCACAGACTGTCCAAAACTTTGGAAACTTTGAGAATTCCTTGTCCTTTACTTTAGGCGGATTCCCGAGTCGTTTTGGCACAATTTGGTGCAGTATTATGTGCTGGTTATTTCTGACAAACTTGATAATGTATCAAAGAATAAAAGAATGACTCTGAAACCAGCATTGTGTCATACCAACCTCTTTTAATATTTCCCTTTTGTTTCAACCCTTTTTCTTAACTTTCCCAGTAGTTGAAATTTTTTTTTGTTCTTGGCAGCAAATTTTAAAGCAAACAACATTAATAAATTCAAAGAATATAAACCTTGATCCTTTTAAATAATAATAATGATAAAAATTGAAAATAAGAGTATCTTTCTTAAAATTATTAAAAATAATACTAATGTATTTGTTAAATTCTTTCTTTGTTAACTAGTCCTGATTTTGTAAAAATAAAAATAATCGAATCAACCCCGTTTAAAAACCATTCCAAAATGTATAAATAATAATTAGAATATTTTCTCAAAAATAATGAATCTTGATTTCAAAACATATATTATCAAATTTTGATTTTAAACATGCAGAACTATAATAAAATTAAACTTTAAATAAGTTTAGTAATTTATCTCAATATTGTTTTATTTTTTTGTATTTTTACCTATACATCTATCTCTCTATATCTATCTTTCTATCTCTCTGTTAGTTAATTGTAAATTATTTAGAAAAGAAATGTTTTAATTGATATTAAATGTTGTAAAAAAATGATGTTTTTCATGTGAAAAAAATAAAAAAGAATTTGATGAAATTTTGTCTTTTTTAATGCTAAGAATAGAATCTATATTCTACACGAATGACAACTTTGTCCATAAGTAGCGCAGCAACAGTAAATATTGCTTATGATGCGCCTAAAAAATATAATCGTAAAATATTATAGGTTTCGTGATGACTTTTTGAACGGAAATATTTAATAGACAAAAAAGTAAAGTATAAAAATATTTTAAATATTAGCTGGCTGTATTTAAGACATTGGTTAATATACTTTGCAGACACAGTCAGCTGCCTACGCAGGGAGATTATTTTTTAGGTAGTTCAATGATAAAGCTTTGCTTAATTATATATCATGCAAAACTTCGTTGCTTGAAATAACTCTTTAGACAATAAGATTATTTTGTATGAATGGCAATCTAGGGTAGTAAATCTATTCATTTTGCTTTCAAAAAGTAATGGATGTAGAATATACGTGGATGATATGTGTGTATGATATTTAGCCCGCTACAGAGTTCAATTTATTAAAGAACCTGAAAATCTGGTGAAAGATCCAAGTAATAATGAATCCATTCAAAAAGTCCATATGTGATATAAGGCTTTGTATAATTATCATAAAAGAAGTGGGTGGAATTAAAAATTACTTTGGAATTCAAGAATAAAGAGATGGGACAATAAAAGATTATATTAGTTTTTTTATTCAAATAGCTTGGTACTTTTAGGTGTAAATGTTGATACAGGGCTCGGCAGCCGCGCGTCAGCCGCCTGAAAGCCTAGGGGAAATAATCCTTTTTACATTTTTAAAAATCAGCTGAAAGTCTAAATCTGACCCAAATATGACAATCCTTATTTTTAAAACTTTTTTCATAGTATCAAAATGGGTTTAAATTTGAAATCCAGTCGCGGCTGACACGCGGCTGCCGAGGCCTGACACACCTAAATTGAAAATTTTACCCTGTCATAATATCCATGTATTGTATATTCTATATCCATTTTCCAAATCTCAAAAGGAAATTATTTTGCAGAGAGGAGCATATGAATTTGATAATTTAACTGCCATTAATCCATCCCTGCAGCTTAAAATGTTTGAATCTGAAAGCAGTGTATAAAGAAACAACAAAAAACTGTTTCCTCGATCGTTCCACGCTGTTTCATAACAGTAAAGAATAACCATTTAGACCTAATAGTGCAGTACGATATTCGAGATAAAATGTTATGTTAAGCAACAATAGAATGTTAGCATGTGCTTGTAAGAACAGTTTTTATATGAGAAAGAGAGGGGCAATGGGCTGTTTAATACACTAGTCCCCAAAGTTTTTAATAATGTTTTCTCGTATTCATTTGAATCCGGTGGATAGGAACCGGTTCTCATGAATACGAAAAAACTATGTCTAGCATCGTATTATATCCAGTTTTATACGAATATAGAAATGTACAATCAAAAGCTTAAAACTATATCCGCGGAAAGCCGTTTATAATACGATACGAGAAATAACTATTCTTATTCTTTAGCCTAACAACTTTGGAACATAAGATTTTTAAGCACCGAGTTGCCGAAGGCACGGGCTAAAAAACTAGTTTTAATCTTATGATTTTACATTTCTATATTCGTAGAAAGCTGGATATAATACGATGATAGACATAGTTTTTTCGTATGGATGAGAACCGGTTTCTATCCACCGGATTCGATTGAATACGAGAAAACACTTTAAATTTAACTTTCTAAAAATGTTTAAAAATTGCTTCGCTTTCTTAATTTTACCTAAATGGAACCATCAATCCAAGTTTAAAATCGATATGGCAACTCTAACATCTAAGATATAAGGTGAAATAGAAACATTAATTGTAGAGAAGCTTTTCTAATATAAGAATTTCACAATCTAATTTTATTAAAAACCGTCCGCTGCATGACAAAGATCTAGGATATAAAGTATTTCCGTTTCTTTTGGTATGCAAAGAGGGTGTCCCAGCATTTCTGCACAAATTTCTTATAATACTTGCTGATAACTTTCTTTTGGTTTGCTAAAAGTGAACCAAAATTTCTACCCAATTTTCTAATATCTGTTTCTTTTGGTATGCAATAAAGGTGTCCCAAAATTTCCGCGCAATTTTCTAATCAAACTCACTTTTATCTTTTTTGGTGTGCAAAAAAGGTGTCCCAACACTTCTGCATAATTTTCTAATCAAACTTGCTTGCATGTTTCTTTCGGTATACAAAAATGGTGTCCCAACATTTATGCAACATTTTCTAATAAAACAGTTGTCCATCATTTCTGCACAATTTAATTATCAAACTTTTTTATGTTTCTTTTGATATGCAAAAAAAGGTGTCCCAACATTTCTGCAACATATTCTTATAAAACTTGCTTTTATGTTTCTTTTGGTATGTTAAAAGGTATCCCACCATTTCTGTAAAATTTCTAGCTTTCAAGTTCAATTTTCACCCCCTAGGAGTAACCGCATAATCATGACAAGAAAAGCAAAGATTATTTATTTAAAATTTAGAACAAATTTGCTTTTATATTGTTCTTCCTAAAATCACTCCTGAAGGGAGTTAATTAATGGCCATTTTTATCAGTTGCTTTGCTAAGGTCACGAAACTCAGCCTTAAAGAAATCATATATAGAGAGGTTTTATGAAAGTCTTCAAAAAAGCAAAATTGTTCAAAATTTTAAATAAATAATATTGTCTTTTCTTGTCATGATTATGCAGTAACTCATATGGGATGAAAAATGAACTTGAAATTTTCAAATATAATTTTCTCAAAAAAACCTCGTTAGAATATTTTGAAAATTTCAGGATTTAATCTTGATATAGGTAAATGTCTAAAACTTTTGTTTTCTGCTTATAGAGCACACATTTTTTGTTTTTCCATTTAAACTTTAAGACAAATGTGGATGGCAACATGCATAAGGGCGAAGCTCAAGTCATTCAATTAGACAAACAATCACAAACAACACCAAACATAAAGTAACAGCGAAAATCATATCAAATTAACGAAGTATTGTTTAGTCTAAACAAATATTCTGAAATAGAGTGCTTAAAAACAATTTTGAGATTTCATGAAAGACACTAAATTGTACAAATTGTAAATTAGTGTACTAAATTGTCCAAGGAATCAACATCCATAAAACAGGTGAAAAGGGTTATTTTACAACAAATAATCTTGTCAAGAAGCCAAAAAACAACTTGATTTTTAGACCTCCTGTTAATTGTTATAGATCTGCTTAGGTTTCTAAATTGAACCTAACTGTTATAAGAATCAGTAGGCAAGGTCTAAAATAACATTACGAGATATCAGTCACAGACGTGCAAACTTATACGCTAAAAAGCCTCGCTGAAAAAAATGCTAGGTACTTACTCTAAATCATTAATTAATAAACTTAAAAGAAATTATGATCATTCATAAAATAAAAAAAGATAATTAGATTGCATTTAGGCGACTTAATTAATTAATCATCATATAATTAAAACTATCAACACATAAAAACTTTACCAATAAGTAACACAAACAAAGTACCCTGTTGAGTTTAAGGGGGTTCCCTTTTTTTAAAAATAAACCGAAAATAAGCAGGGTTGAGGGGGGTTAGTTTATCCATTGTTTTTGTATTACTTTGGGTCAGGTTAGGTTAGGTTTTGTTGGGTACTGGGTAGCCCCCCCCCCCGCAGGGTTAGGACACCTCAGGTGATGGTCCCGTAGGGTTAGTTCCCTCTCCTCAATCTCATTTTCATTTTTTTTTCAAAAATAATTGGGGTTCAGTGCTCGACATGCACTTTGTGGGAAAACACAAGCTTCCCTGTACTATAGAAAGCATATTCGGTTCAGAAGGCATGGAGACAAACAATTTCTTCTTAATTGATGCTAAGTTTTCAGGAAAAACATTGCTTTATGCTTCGTTTTTGAACGTATACCTTTATAGTGTTGTACAATCTAGAAGAATCAGTATGTGAACCATAAGGAAATAATTGCAAAATATTGTTGTTGTGTGAAAGTTCTGTGAATATACTTTTCTTTTCTTAGCTCATTATACATGACCTGCGGCGTCAGCGTAAAGTGTAACGTGTCCGCAGGTAATTGGAGACCGTGTCATTGAAATTAGACCTTCTTGTTAAAATATAAAATACTATATAAAATTCTTTGGACTTGGAAAATGTATAGGCAGGTTTGAGTCCATTCTTAAGCATAGCTTCATATCCTAAGAAATAAAATTGATAATAGTTATTTATTGCATCGTATTATTGACAGCTTTCCGAGGATGATAAAATTTAAAACTATAAGATTAAAAACAAGTTTTTTTTTAGCCCAGAGTTTCTGAAATAAAATGCTATACATGATTTTTCAGTATTGCTGAGAACCGATTCCAATACAGTGGATATAAATCATTTTGGAAGGCATATTGGAAACTTGATTAAATAATTTGTAAAGACCTACAAGGAAAAGTTATGCAATCAAATATATACTATTCGTCATAACTATGCGTCTCATTATATAAAAACGACAAAAATAAATCCATTCTACTAACTAACTTGCATGATGTTTAATTATAAGGAAAAGATTGTACATTAATTTAATACCCATTTTCCTCTCTCTCCCTGTAATTAAAAGCTAAATAAAATAAATAAATAAAACAATGTGATATTGCGCTAAGAATTGCAAAATGAAAACGTGTGTGCAAAAATACATAAAAAAACATACTTGCTTTAATTTTAATTATATAGTACTCAAATTTTGATTGTACTGCAATAGAAAAGTTTTCGGGTAATGTCCCTTTCGTAACATCGCACCTTATGGGGCGATTCTTTGTATTTTCCACAGTAGCTTTTCTCCTATTTCTAGCCCCTGCGGGGGGCTCTAACCCTGTGGGGCCAATTACCTAACCCTGTGGAGTAATCACCTAACCCAATATAATCTAACCTTACCTAAAATAACCTATAAAAAGCCATTTTAAAAATACGACGAATCGCCCCTTATGGGGCGATGTTACGAAAAGGACTATTCCCAAGTTTTCTAAAAACAAAATCATTTCATACATCTAATTAGCTCTAAATATATATGTGTTGACCTGTATGATCACATGAACTGTCAGACCGATTCGTACGGAAAGGCCAAGGTTAGGTTTTAGGCTCTTGTGCGTTGGAATAAGTCAATGGGATTAACCACTATGAATGTACAACTGGGGGGGGGGGGGAGTAATTACCCACCCCAATAGACATAAGCAACCAGAGGCATGCAGAAAGTTGGTTTATCAACCAACTGGCAAAAGATGGATGGATAGACCCCTCTTTATGCAGAAAAGATAAAAAAAAGTCACAACTCCTTGAATTTGACTAAGCCTAATTCACCATGAGGCACCCAAAAATCCGCCGACAAAATTAAAATCTAGCCGCAGCTAAAGAGACGGGTGCCGACCTCTGATTTTTTTCTTTTATATATTTCAAGTTCAAATGTAATGAAAAAAATCAGATAAGTTGCAAAAAAGAGTTGTTCACTTAATTTCATGAAGGTATTTTTCAATATATTATTACTTTGTGAGAAAAGCTGAATTATATATATGGGGAATTCTATTTTTGGAACAAGGATAAAGACTTGCGTAGAAAGAGAAGCTCGAAAAATAAATATTACTTACCAAGATAATTGTGCAGTAACCGATATATTACCTGTATTATGTACTCTAACGATGCTATACCTGATTTTTTAGTATGGCTAAGAACCAGTTCTAATCCAGCGGATATTAATCGGTTTCGAAGCCATATTGGAAAAATTATTCTCTAGATAGATTTTCCCTTAAAGAGATATATTTCTCCAAAAAAAATAATTGTTAACATAATAAATCTATAGTATAGATGTACCTGGATCCCCCTTTTTCATCTGCTATCAAATTGTTTTCTGCACTTTTGTAGCGACTTGTCTGTGATAATATTCCCGACGATATTCGTTGATTTTCAAAGACCCAATTGAAAGTCGGCACAAGGTCCTTGGGAAGGGGACAAACAGTTATTTAACCAATTGTTTTACTCCAATGTTAACGTGCAAGAAAAAAACTTGTATAAAAGCTACACATCCATAAAGGAATTCTACCACGAAAAGGCTGCCATCTGAAAGGAATATCAAGAGGGATAAAAAAAGAGAAACATTAAATAAAACCGGGGGGGGGGGGGAGTTGTGGGAAGATTAATTCCCCTCCCTGGACAAAACTGTAGAGGAAATGTAAGGAAATTGGCCACTTGATGCTGAGGGAATATTTTCTTTCTTCACAATTCTCTGGGAAAATATTTTATAAATTCGGAATCACAAGGTTGTAATATTGACAGGTTGATATTTTAAGATTTTTACATTTCATTGGTTATCTATAATACAAAGTAGCTTGATGTCTGTCCGTCTGTCTGTCCGTCCCTTAAGATCTCAGTAACTGATACTGATTGGATTCTTCTCTTCAGGGAATATACCTACTGGTCCTGTAATGGTTTTAGGCTATTTTCTTGGAGGTGGGACACCCACAAACCCCCCAAAGACAAAAAATACCACCCCATTTTTTATGTGGAAGTTAGTTCACATAAAACTACGAGCAGCACCAGTAATACTTAATTTTTTTTCCTTTTTTTTTAATTACCTCTTGGGGCAAAGCCCCTAGATGCTAGGGGCAAAGCCGCAAGAGATTTTATAAAAAAGAAACATGATATGTGTGTGTACTGATGGATCTCACTAACCACTGAACTGATATGATTCTCCTTTGCAGGGTAGCTTCTCATAGGCCCTGGGAATCTTTAAAGCTATTTTGGGGAAGCCCCTTAAAATCCCCCTTAAAAAATGCTTTTTAAATTTAAAATTGAAATTTGGGAGAGTGCTCCAATTTCATATTCTAAGATACCTGGATAATAAATTGATGTTGATAAACTTATTTCAAGAACTTTATTATTTCAATTATTTTCAAAAAAATTTTCAATATACCTATTGGTATTATCAATTTTAGTTCATCTTGAAATGTCATTATAAAATACTAGATTCTGCTGCAGATGAAGTTGAGTGAGGCAAAATTAATAATCAGTTGCTTCAAATAAGCTTAGCTATGGCTGAGAGTGGCTTTTAATAACTGCAACTGAGATTTGTTAGGCTGGGTATGGCTTTTAGTGGCTATCTTTTTTCTCCAAGCCAAATAGCTTTCTAAAATCATTGCTTTTAATTGTAGATGAAACTGCAGGTTGATAAAACAATGTGGTTACTTGTGGCTTCTTTTTGCAGTTTCTAAAAAAAAACTTGGCTGTGATAGCTGCAGTTTATGTAAGCTACAATCTTGGCAGTGTGGCTTCTATTGCTGCACAAATTAATGCAGCCTATGCATTTTTTTTACAATTTTTCTAGTTTTTTTTTGTTTACAGTCAGGGTATTAGGGCAGATATATTTTATTAGAAATTTAAAAACCATAATTTATAAGAAGGGTGGTTCAAACAAAGTTACAATCTTCCTCCCACTCCTTTTCATTCAAAATAGTTTGCCTGCCAATAGAATTTACCGATCAGCCAGGTATAACATATTTTCAGAGACTATTTGCTTTATTGAGTATCAGTAAATGCAAGGAAATTGCTTTATTTGGGAAATGATATGTAGTTAATGAAAAATGTGTACAGTTTGCTCAGGAAAAAATTTAAACATTTGTGGAAAATTGCCTGTAATAAGATGCTATATATAAATTTTCAGTATGGCTGAAAACCGGTTCTAATCCAGCAGATATTAATCGCTTTCAAAGCAATACTGGAAAAAAAAGATTATCTGATTAACCTATTTTTTATCTTTCTCCGGATAGCCTGCAGGTATACGTTGTCATGTGTTAGAGCCTGAACCTTCCATATGACAACCTTGATTAAATTTGTAAAGAGAAAATTGAAAATTTGTGTGTATTGAGTTAGAGGAATAGTATTCACTAGCAGCAAGGAATCATTAATGCTCAAAAATTGATGGACAAATTTGGTGTTCCATCATCTCCGTACAAGAATCTGTTTTTTTTTCAGGGCTCGGCAGTCGAAGCAACAGTTTGAAATTTTATTGAATCATTGAATTCTATTAGAACAACAAATTTAACGCGATAACAAAACTTTTTCTCTTTAGAGTAATAAATATCAAAATATTCTGTTCTAATTTTAACATTAAGTTAGAAGGAGTTACCACAATGAAACTTTTTTGATTTATTTCCATTTTTGCTGTTGTAGAAGAATACTAATTTAAGGTTTAATCTAATCTTTAAACGAATTGTATTTGCTACTCATGGAAAAGATTCATAAACTGCAGCGTTACATACATAAATTAACACAACCATGCTTAGTACATATATTATATATGTACATAGAGAGGGAAGTGAACCTTCTAAACATTTTTAAATATTAGGTATTGTATATTATACAGGAAGAAGAAGGAGTAGGGGTGGGGGCATTGGACTGGACACTGGTACCCAAAGTTTTATAACCACGTTACCTTACAAGCTTAAAAACTTTGGGTTCTTTTAATGAATTTTGATTGGTTGGTTGAGGTTCCGCAATAGTAGTGTAAAATCTTTTCAGCCGAAGCTCATAAAATACACGATTCTGTTTTCAAAATATTAACATCCTTTAATAAAAGTTATATATTCTCATTTTCCTTCATTTATTCTGACGGAATTGTAAACAAACGGACCGATCCTAATTATGGAGTAGCTGCGCTTCTCTAAAAAGCCTCCTGTAGAGTTAAAAAGGCGTGTACAGGAACTTCACTCAGTTGGAAGGACACGTGATCTCTTAATAAGGATAATGCCATCAATAAAAGCAAAGCTCAACAATTGGAAGACGAAGAAAGTCCCTCAATGTGACGTCATAAAAATGAGTGATTATCCATCTCTTTTTGGAGGGTTTTCTTTCCCACTCCTCCTATCCTCATCCCTTATTTTTATGACATAAGAATTTTTTTCGAGGGACTTTAGGACAAGCGAATACCATTCTTATAAAAGTAAGAGGATGTCTTTCTTTTATGTGTACCAAAGGATCTCATTAATCGCTGAACAAATATGGTTCTCCTTCTCATAGATCCTTGGAAGGTTTATATTTGTATTGGAGGAGCTCCAAAGTCCTATTATAAAGAAACAAGTATAAAAAAAAACTTTTTGTCTTATTCAAAGCCATAGATTTAATTTAAGTACTGAAGTGATTGAATTCCTATTTAGAGAAGCTTCATATAAGTCCAGGGATGGTTTAAGCATATTTCAGATTAAAACATTTTATGCTAATTTACTTACGAGATTATTTAGATGCTAGTGGCGTGACCGCTAGTTTTATGATATTATCAAAAAAATATTTGATAATTAAAATATTATAATTCTATCCTTGTCAACTTAATGACACAATAAAAACTGTCCCGAATTTGTATTAATTTTGAGGAACACGACTCCAGTGACGTCATATTTTTCTTTTCCGAAAAAGGGAAGGGGGGAAGAAAATCTCTTCAAAAGAGATGGGGAAAACCCCCTTTTCTCCCATCTCTTTTTTCTTCCCCCCTTCCCTTTTTTTCTTTCCCCCTTCCCTTTTTCGGGAAAGAAAAATATGACGTAACTGGAGTCGTGTTCCTCAAAATTAATACAAATTCGGGACAGTTTTTATTGTGTCCAACTTAATGATTTATAAAAAGTGATTAAATTTATATAAAATCTATTAAAATACAATTATGAATTACTAAAATATTATCATGTAACACTTCATTTAACTAAAAGGCTTCAGATGAAATTATTAATTTGGTTTTCAAATCGTAGATACAGGGTGCGGCACATAAATCCGGACAAATTCTAATTTTTAAACAAATGAATATAAAATCGTCAATTTTAAAGATTTTATTGAATTTTAAAAACTGAGAGGCAGAATAGGTATATGACTTTTAGATTATTCAAAAAAATGGCGGCCAACCTCAATCACCGCCTCTACCCGCCTCCTCAACCGCCGGCAGGTCCAGGTCAAAATGGGTCCTACCCCAAACGTAAGAGTCCCAAACGTCAGAGTGGACAAACGCAAGAGTCCCAAACGCAAGAGTCCCAAACGCAAGAGTCCCAAACGCAAGAGTCCCAAACGTCAGAGTGGGACAAATGTCAGAGTGGGACAAACGTCAGAGTGGACATTGCTTAAGTAAAACATCAGAGTCTATGCTATTTTAATTATATGACAAAAAATAGACAGTTAGGCCCCCTAGCCTGCCTAGCCGCGGGCGCTCGGCCCCCTAGCCTATAACCTAACCTAACCTAATCATAAAGAAAATGACTCTGGCTGCAGCACTCAGCACCCTGGCCTACCTAGCCGCAGCGCTCGGCCCCCTAGCCTGCCTAGCCGCGGGCGCTCGGCCCTCTAGCCTATAACCTAACCTAACCTAATCATAAAGAAAATGACTCTGGCTGCAGCACTCAGCACCCTGGCCTACCTAGCCGCAGCGCTTTAATGATTATAAAATCGAGACTCATACGTTTTACTTATAAAATGTCCACTCTGACGTTTGTCCCAAAAATCCTGCGTTTGTCCACTCTGACGTTTGTCCCACTCTGACGTTTGGGACTCTTGCGTTTGTCCACTCTGATGTTTTTCCACTCTGACGTTTGGGACTCTTACGTTTGTCGTGGAACCTCAAAATGTACCTGTACATGCTGGCGTAGTTCTCCTTGATAGTGGCAATGAGGGAGGTCTTTGTGGTATGGGCACGTCTATTGATGCCTGCTTCAAAGTAGCCCCAGGCCCAAAAGTCCATTGAATTAAGATCGGGCTGCTGGGAGGCCACATTTCCTTAGGAACGTGAGTAACCGCAGGATCCAAATTCGCCCAACTTTCAAGCTACCCTTAGACAAGAAGGCTCTTATTTGAACCACAGTTGGGCTAGAACAACGTTCTTTACCTTTTTAGAAATTGCATAAAGTTTTAGCTAGGGTTGTCAGCGCAACCCATAGTCTAAAATGAGTTTAAAAGTTCAATATGGGTCCCTGAAGTCAAGAACCGAGAAATTTTCACGAATTTTCACGGTTTTTGACGTTTTTTACATCTCAAAATCTGCCCCGTTTCACTTTGCTGGAGTACTACGGCCAAGCCATTTCAGATAGAGAGCTCTAGTCTTTTCTAGTGTCTTACTTATATATCTAACAGTTTCCTCAGCAAGTTGCATAACTCTACCTCACCTACAGATGGGCTGAGGTCAGATTTAGTGGGCACTAGTCGAGAATCCAGATAAACCACACCGGCGCATTTGGAATCTGCCTTGTTGTACATATGCGCGGCCAGCTCGTTGTACACGTCCATCTTCGTCCAAAGATTTTTTTTGCTAAAAGGTCATTACATAAGCTTTTTATAGTGGGGTCAAACGTCCTGATTGGTCAAGTAGTTTTGACGCTATGGCCGTTTAAAAAACGTCCGGATTTATGTGCCGCACCCTGTATATTATTTAAATGGATATAGGGAAAAAATTGTCGTCAATCTTGGTTGCTAACATGGAACTAATTTATTGGTCATTTCGTTCTTCCAGTTGGAGGGAATGGGATAAAGGGTGTGGATAAATTCGATGGTCCGTACGATCCAGTGATCTTTAGGGACAAGAAAATGGACCAAATATTGATGTGCATCCCATGATAATAAATTGATCAAACAATATTACCCTTTCTTAATTAAATTTATTGGTTGAAAAAATAAGACACGTCCAACCAATCTAGAATTAATCAGTGCTTTGATTTTTCATGTCTGTCTGTCCGCTTGACTGATATGGTTCTCCTTTACTAGAGGTTTCAATATTTTCGGGAAGGGAACGAAAGAAAAAAACTCTTTTTGAAAAAAGTCCCATGATTTATTTTAAAAATTACTTTTTCTTCATAAAACCAAAATCAAAAGTGGAGGATCGACTTCCGATCTTCCCCCCACCCTAGTGAGCTTAATTGTCCCTGGAAGCCTCTTGGGACAATTAGCCGCTAGTATTATATAAAAAAGCTCCTATGCCAATTTATATTTCCATCCTTTTTTTATAAATCTAATCCCAGCTTTTTTAGATTAGAAAGATATTTAGAATATAGCTGTATTAAAATTATAACTTAAAATAATTAAAATTATTTAGTAATTATTTTTGACCTAATTTTACTTGGAACCAGAGAGCACAAAGACAAATTTTAACATCAAACAAGAATGAAAATATTATGAATTCCGAAAAAGGAAAAAAGCTAGATTAAAATATTTATGTAAATAATCTTATATCCACATAGGTATATCTAGACATACGATTTTCTCCGCAATATGTAAAATTAGTCGCCTCGTCCCTGCCTTTAGGGACAGGAAAAATCTTAAAATAACCTAGATATTTACAAAGCTTAACTGAAAAGTACAAGAAATTCGGACAAGTAATTTCCGTTATCTTTAGCTTTATACAAAAAGCCTTACTACTTTATCTTATAGTATCATAGTTATTTAAATTTTTAAGCTACATATTATATTAATAGATAGAAAGAAAGAGAAAAAAACAAGGATGACAGCATCCATAAGTAGCGAAGCTCAGAAATTATGAATGTATATTATGAATATATTTACAATATACCAGTGTCATCCTATATATTTGATGAAATAGGGAAATGACAAAAACTTCAAAATCACGCAACCTTTCAAGCACGAAAAATGAAAAATCTAGGAATCGATCTAGCACCACAATTTATAAACAAATCTTTATGAAACTTGATGGAAATATGTAGAATATGAGCATATTCAATCCCTGATAATTTTAGCCGCAAATCCTGAATAGGAATTGAGAAAAGAATGGAAAACCTAAAAATCTAGGAATCGATCTAGCACCCCTATTAATATAAAAATCGTAATAAAACTTCTGTAAAATATGTAAAATGTAAATTTAAGCAATCCCTGAAAATTTCAGCCCATTATCTTAAAAAGGAGTTGAGAAAATCAGAAAAACATGAAAATGTAGGAATCGATCTAGCACCCCAAATAACAGACGGATGGACAAAACAATGTATAGATTAGATGTGCATATGTTATAAGAATCTTCACTAAAAATTTCAGCTTTCTATCTTTTATAGGAGCCGAGAAAATCACGTTTCCCCCACTTTGTCTCAGACGGACAGACGGGCAGACGGACGGACAGACGGACAGATGGACGGACATTTCGAATTATAGAGTAGCTTCGCTACTAAAAAAAGATAAGAAGAAAGAGAAGGGAGGAAAGTAAAGTTAGTGGAGGGGAATAGAGGAGTCGGGAATAGAAGGGGAAGTAAAGGGAGTGAAGACGAGGTGATGGGGAAATGAATAAAAAATGAGCAACTCTAGTCTTGCAGATAGATGCAAAGACTAGTTTTTGGTTATATGACTTTGAATAAAATAAATTTATTAATATATCATAGAGTAGCTGCACAACTAATTTTGAAACAACAAAAAGCTAGTATAGAGTCCTTTAAATTATTATCAAAATAAAGAAATAGGTAAGTATTTAGGTCAAAACTTTTATATATCTTTTTTATACATCAAACTTATTTTTTCGGGAAGGAAGAGTACAATGGCTTATAAATAGATATTTATTATTTCAATCATACCCGCGACCGTTCCTTAACACGTTGCGCATCCACTCGTCGTCTTGGAGGTGAGAGGTTTGAATCTCGGCTTAAGACGGCGTCATGACTAAAAACGTTAAAAATGATTTCTTCTTCTGCCATGACAAATTTATTTAAAAACTACTAAAGGCAAAATATCATTAAAAAAATAGGGAAATTAGTTTAACCTTATTTTGTTTATTTCAATATACATATATATTTTGAATTCTTATTGTATAAGTAAGATAAAGTTAAACCCTATGGACTAGAAATATTTTCGATTTTTTTCTCGAAAATTAAAAATAAAGGAGGGTTCAAGAAATAGGTTTAAGTGAAAGCAACAATTTTCGTTTATTATTTATATACGCTACTTTTTGACTAAGTTGCCCTTTTTATTGAAGAAATTCTGAAATAAAGATATCCGTTTATCCCAGCTTTTCTCCATAAATTCCAAGTAGATAAAGCAACGAACACATTTCAAAGACAATTTTAATGCAATTCAAATGAATTTTAGCATTTAGCTTAAATAGAAATATCATGCAAGGGACTTAGTTCCGACAATTTTAAGCTTTTTGTCAAAGAGTAATTTTTGATAGACTTGTCATGTGAATATTTTCATAAATAATATTAATATAGTATTAATCTTCAAAAATTATGCCTGTCTATATTTCTTTCTTTCTCCATATTTATCTATCTAACTACTATCTATCTATCTATGTATCTGCCTTCTGTTTGTCTGCCAGTATGTCTTTTTACCTTAATATTTATCTATCTAACTACTATCTTTCTATCTCTGTCTGTCTGTCTGTATGTCTAAGTATACATTCATCTATTAGTCAGTCTGTCTGTCTTTCTGTCTGTTTGTCTGTGTATCATTGTTTGTTTGCGTATCTACGTATTTATCAATCTATTATCTCTCTGTGTTTCTGTCTATCTATCTTTATTTCTCTCTTTATCTTTATCTAACTATATCAATACCTTATCCCTATATAAAAGAAACATGATTACTGTCATTTACAGTGATAGGTCCAGGAAAAATCATATTTATTTTGGGGTAGTATACCTCTACCCTCCCAAGAGAAATCTCCCTCATCCCCCACTACAAAAAAAATTTTTTTTTTCAAAAAGTGGAGGGTTGACTTTCATCCCCCCCCCCCCCCTTCTCTCAAATGTCTATACGCCTCTAGGGGCATTGCTGCTAGTTTATGTATATAAGATATTAAGACAATTTGTAAATCCATTCTTTATCTAATTATTGTATGTTAGTGTCAACATCAAGTACACTGTTATTATAACATCATTTTAAATTCAATCATTTACATTTCTAGATTCAAATAAAATTGTAGATTATTTTCAATATTCAAGCTAGTATTATTATTCGCTAGTTGTTGGAGGTCATCCTAAATCTCATCAAAAGTAATATCATTATATGTGAGTCGCAAATATTAGCCAAATTAACTTTTGTTTTAATTTATTACTCAACTAGCGGATACGCCCATAGAAGCCTCTGGGTGATGGGGGTTTGAATTAGAATCCCCATTTTCATATAGATTTGAAAAGAAATTTTTAAAAAAAAATTCGTGGGGGTGGGTTAATTCTCTTGGAGGAATAAACCTCTCCAGGACCTATGAGAAGCTTTATTGTAACGGAGAACCATATCAGTTTAGCAGTTACTAAAATCTTTCGATACAGACACACAGACATCCTATTACTTTAGTGTAAAGATAGATACAAATTAGCAAACACGATTAAAGTAAAGATATCATAAAATGTTATAAGATTAATTGTAATTGATAGAGACCTCTAGGGGCAATTTAGGTGGAGGTAATGGACCCCGTCCCCGACCCAAAATACAATTTTATAAAGAAAATTTTAAAATCATTTTTTTAGGGTTATGGGGTCGTTTTTTCTATGGGATATTTCTCTTGGGATGATGATAACCTCCCTAAAATAGTTATAAACCTTACCAGGGCCTACATGAGTAGCTACATTGTGATGGAGAACTATATCAGTTCAGCAGTTAGCAAGATCCTTTGCTACACTACAAAAATATTACTACTTGAATATCCGAAATTTGCTTCCGGTGGTCAAGAATTATTTTAAGGGGAAACTGTGATACATGTGAATATTATTGCTATATGTCTATCAATCTATCCATCTATTTTTCCATATCTTCAATATTTTTGTGTAATTATTGAGACGGATATATGATAAAAAGAGTATTGCCTCACCAGTATTAGGTTACATCATGGTACACTTTTTATTAGCACAGCTACTATATAATTAGGGTATGTCCGTCTATCTATATATAACTCTGTAAAAGGAATTTACACTGTTACTCCTATGCAGCGTGAAACAGAGTCTCTATGGTCCATGGAGCGCCAACTAAAGTGAATCAAGACAATCCTAGAAAATCTAAATCAGCACTTTTATTTGCCTACGGTATGACTCATAATTATGTAGAAATAAGAATTACTGAATATATCACAAGATTATTTTTTTAAAGTAGAATTGCAGTTTTTTCTTTGCTGCTATCCTACTTATGGACAAATTTGTTCTTGTTTAACATAAAACAATACTTAAAACAATATCAAAAAGTTATTTAGCCTAGTCCTTAAAAGTTACTTAGGGTTTCCTTAGCCTTACATAAAGGAAAATGTACGACTTAGATAAAGATACCTTCTAGGCTAGTCTAAGGAGTTTTCTAGGATTTCGGTATTTTGGAGGTGTGCAGTGCATGGATCCAAAGGGATTACACAATGGCCAATAAATTGATGTTCATTGTTTATCCCCAATGATGATAAACAAAATTACCCCTTCTATAGATTACAATTAGTGATTTAAACGTATGGACACTAACTTATTGAAGCAACCATTCAAATTTAATTAAAGTCCCCAAAGTTGTCAAACCAACAATTAAGAAAACGTTATTAAAAAACTTTTAGGACTTTTGTAATTAACAGCCCAATGTCCCCTCCCTCCCTGGGTGCAGTGGCTTTTATACGGATTGTGCCAAATATTCTTTTTGATAATTTGAGCATTTTTCAATAATCTTGTAGCTTAGTGGGCATAAAAATTTGTCTTTTCACACACAAACCATCAGCTAGTGTGAAAGCGTAGCTACTCTAAAATCTGTTAATTAGAATGTCAGTTGGATTTACGCCTGTAACATGTAATGCATTTAATAATATATAACTTACCTTCAGTTATTTCTTTCTTTTTTCTAATTTCTTTACCTTGATTTCTTTAGGTTTTGTTAGTTGTATTGTATTTATATACATATATGTTTAGTAGCAAAGCTACCTGCTACTCTATAAGCGTTTTTGTCTGTCTATCCTTCTAGCTGCATATATGTATTTCTGTCTGTCTGTAATATTCATTTTGCCTTACTTTTCCTCCCTCAAATTATGTTCATCATTTCTTTCTTTTTGTTTCTTCCTTCCTCCCCCCCCCCCCCCTTTAGAAAAACATTCACTGCCTCAGCTAAACTGTTTATCAAAAAGATTAAAATTTAAACATAATACCTTAACTTTTAACTACACATGGTTTTACTCACATGGTTTTACCGTTTATTTTGCTTAAATATAATTTCAAAAATCTTTGCTACTATTGGACATGATTGTTCTTGTTTAACTCTATTTTAATTTCATCTCTCCAACCCTTTGCAGTTTCTTTACATTTCATCTTTGTTTTAAAATATGCTTGCATAAAAATATTTAAAGTATAGATAATCATACTTTAAGTTTGGAAAATAAGGATTGTTATAACTGTTATAACCTTCCTAACCACTTTAAGTTTGGAAAATAAGGATTGCTATAACCTTCCTAACCACTTTAGTTTAAAATCTTAATGAACAATGTAACAGTCAAAACTAATGTAAACATGCAATTGCGATGGTTTATGTCGACTATTTGGCATTGGATAAAAAATTTCATGGCTGACAAATTTTCGACATTCTACCATACAAATTTTTTTGTCGACATAATGATATTATAACAAATATATTTCATATTTACTGGTGTTGGTGACTAAAATTTTAGTCAAATAAGTGTCACAAACTACAAAGACCATTGATATTGTGGGTCAGCCAATAATTTCTACGTTTTACAAGGAATATTTTGTCTAATCCCTTTGGGCTTATACCTACAGTGCCCTAAACCTAAGAAGGTACCCAGTACCCAATATAACCTTAGCTAACTTGACCTAAAGTAATAAACAAACAAATGAAAACCTCTTCTCGTTACAATTTATTTACGTAAAAGCTAGGGTATTATCAAGGTTCATGTGGGAAAGCAGAAAGCTTTCCACCTTTGAGTAAAGAATGCCTGAACTGGCACATTTGAATCTGAAGTATTGTTGAAAGGCCGGGGCGTGCAGACACAGTGCCGACAAACGGATCAAAAAAGGCCTGGGCCGCGCCGTGCTATTTTTAGAAAGTTTCCTAGGTAGTTTAATTGGACCTCCTTTATTTTTCTATTTTCTTCCTTTCCAGAGTTGTTCACAAGAAGCAAAACATCAACAAGGATGACAACATCCATAAGTTTCTAAGCACAAAAATTATGGATGATAATACGGAATAAAATATTTAATATTTCCCCCATAGCGTAATTGTAGAGTAGAAAAGCATTGAAAACAATATTTAAGATCTAAACCTACAATGTGACATATTTAGTAAATGTAAAAAAAGTATCAAATTATTTGAGAATTAAATCAGTCCAGCGATTTGCGAGAACATAAGCTAATGTCAGACAAAAGATAGCCATCCTTTTACTTTTATATAAGGATAACCAAATTAGTTTACTTTATATTTATAACTAGCGGTTACGATCCTATCATTTAGGGGCTCTGAATTCGAAAGGGCAGGAGGGTCTAGAAAAATACCTTAGCCTTAAAACCAACACAGGACCTATGTAAAACCCTGCTAAAATTGAGAACCAGATCGGTTTAGTAGCTTTTAAGATCTTAAGCATTAGACAATTACTAGAAATTCTTTTAGTGGCCGTTTTCCATGGAACAAATCAACCTAAACAGAAAATGTAATATTTTTAGGCAAATATTCAAACTCCATGTTCACAATTTTGACGATGGGTAAAATAATTGTTTTAGACGTTTAAAAAATGAGGGCTGAAATTCTGCCCAAATTTACCTTCAACATATATGTATATATGTCAGGGATCAAAAGGGATAAGATAATGGCCGATAAATTGATGTATATCCCCAATGATGTTAACCAAAATTACCCCTTCTATAGATTAAAATTGTTAGTTAACCATTCCATTTAATAAAGTAACCAATCAAAATATATTTAAAATCCCCATAGTTGTTGAGCCAACTTATAAGAAAACGTTATTATCAAACTTTTGGGACTAGAGTATTAAACAGCCCATTGTCCCTTCTCTCTCTGATATATATACAAATATATATTATAAACATGGCCACAAAGTTACATTTTTCCCAGCAATTATTGAACACGCAATGATACATATTCACGAATATTCAGAGTAGAAAGAGAGAGATGGTCCCAATATTGGACCCTGTAGCACTCCATTCTACAGTCAGATACATGAATAGATCACAGTGCATTGGGCATTTTCATTTTAAAAAGAGAAATTCCCAATGTAGGACCATGTACTGTTTAATTCTAAAGAAAGATGGACCCAATATTGGACAATGTAGCACTCCCTTTTTCAAGATACAAGAAAATGTTTTTTTTTCTTCATGATGTTTAGAGCACAATTTTAATGTCCTAATTTTAAATCCTGTAACATTCAATTCTTAATTTAGATACCTTAAAGCTTTACTATCGACTATGACATATATTTTTCTTATTCTGAATCCTTCGTTTAGCGCAGAGAATTGTTTGCCTCCCAAAGCATAGTAATTCAAGTGTGTATCTAACTGTTCTAAACGCACACAAACCCCACGATAAAAGGACTTGAGAATACTATATTTCATGCACAAAATAAAGAAATAAGTAAATTTTATATTTATTGTGTAATATTAGAGACAGCTTTCCGCAGATAAGAAAATGAAAATAAATCGATATTTTTTTGTTCTCCTAATGTAAAATACCTGATAGCTGCACTAAAATTGAATGTGTTTTTGTAGCGTCAATCCTTGAGTCGGTCAGTCCGTAACGCTATGGGATAAATGTTGTTTTTTTGGCTCTTATTAAAAAGAGACGGCTGGATTTTTTCAGTGACTATGACTTATGCAAATCTAATCTTTACATTGTTTTGTCCGTCATGCTACAACTCACTTGATCTGCTTTTCCATTCTATGATTTTTTGGTTGCTTTGCTGCTTATGGATGTTGTCATCCTTGCTTTTTTCTGGCTCATTTACTTTTCCTAATTCACCTGATCTCATGCACGGAGCACTCATGCAATTATATATTCTAAAAATATCATATTTTTGGGCGGGGGGATTTTTCTCTGAATTTTAACATTCAGAATAAAAACTGTAGGATTATGCATACAGGGCACTTTAGAGAAATTGTCACAAACTTTTAATTTGATCAAGAATGGCAACAGTAAATTGAGAAAGTCTCTCAAAAATCAGACATGTGACGTCATAAAAATAAGGGAAATGAGGAGAGGAGTGGGAAAGAAAACCCCTAAAAAGAGATTGATAATCACTCATTTTTATGACGTCATGTGTCTGATTTTTTAGGGACTTTCTCCATTTACCAGACAACATCCAAAAGTAGCGAAGCACAAAAATCATTGATGGAAATACAGAAAACATGGTTTAAGGAGTAGATAAAGGTATATATATTTTGGCTTGACTGATTGACCGTAGGACCAAGTAAATAAATTGTATTGTGGATACTCAACTGTATACGGAATCTTCACAGAAAAAAATTCAGCCGTATATTTTATGTATCCTCCCAGAAAATTACATTTCCCCCATAGCGTTACGGACTGACAGACAAAGTTAATTATAGAGTAGCTTCGTTAATATAGATTGACTTTTTGAATTAAATACTTTACTAGCGGCTTCGCACCTAGCCTCTAGGGGCTTTGCCCTAAGAGGTTTGATCAAACTAATTTTTCGTGTTTTAGATTTTAAAAAAAAATATAAAATTTTTTTTTTTGGGGGGGGGTATTTTTAATTTTTGGGGGAGGTTAGAGGTGTCCCCCCCCAGAAAATAGTTATAAACCTTCCCAGGATCTATGAGAAGCTACCCTGTTAAGGAAAACCCGATCCTTTGCTACAAACAAACAGACAGACAATCAAACATTGTTCTACTTTGTATTATAGACTAGCGGTTTTGCCCCTAGCCTCTAGGGGGTTTGTCCCAAGAGGTTTGATCAAACCAATTTTTTGTATTTTAGATTTAAAAGAAAATTTAAAACAAAAATTTGGGGGGGGAGGTAGTCGACCCCACTATTTTAATTTTAGTTTAAAAAAAAAAAAATTTTTTTTTTGGGGGGGAGGGATTTTTTAAAATTTTTGGGGGGGTTGGGGGTGTCCCACCCCCCAAGAAAATAGTTATAAACCTTCCCGGGACCTATGAGAAGCTACCCTGTAAAGGAGAACCCGATCGGTTCAGCGGTTAGTGAGATCTTTCGGTACAAACAAACAGACAGACAGACAAACAAACAGACAGAGAAACAAACATCGTTCTACTTTGTATGATAGATTATATATTAAATGCGTTGCTACTCTACATTTGTTAATGTGCTTATGTCTGTCCGTCTGATTTGTTAAACTTTGCTTTTATGGATATTGTTATCCTAGTTTCCATTATTCTTTTAAATATTGGTTGGAAAAATTGTTATTAAGGGACCCTGTATATACAGTTTAGAATCTATTTAGAATACGGAATACCTTTTTTCTGCTATTGATAATTATACCTTTAAAATATGCCTGGAAAAATGAATTGTCTAAGTTGTCAGGGAAGGGGATAAAACTATTGACATTCTGTCAGGGATTTCAGGGAAAAGACAATGGACGATAAATTGATACACATTCCTAAATGATGTTAAACAAAATTAACCCTTTTGTAGATTTGAAAAATATTAACACATTAAGTATGGGAATAAACAAATCAAAATTCAATTAAAGTTTTTGAACCAGCGAATAAAATAATACGGTTATACATCTTTAAGTACCAGTGTAATTTACCCTCCAAAATGCCCTCCCTTCCGGCATTCATTGATATTGTTTTTAATGATTTATGTCGACTAGTAGTATGTATCTTTGAATAAAATTGGTCATTTCTGATATTATATCGACAATCGACATTCATTTATCCTACGAACGGTTGTTGTTAACTTTATCAGTCAATCACAGTTTGTATTGAAATAATATTTTTCTTTTTGATTTCAGAATATCTATCTCTCCCCCTTCTAAAATAAGCTAGGCCGACTCTATATGCAAATTTTTAAGTATCATTTCAAAATTTTAAATATTGTTTATTTTGTTTTAAAATAACTTCAACTTGAAAGTATTTTTATTTATTCAATTCATTTAGCTTACTATTTTCAACAGTATATAGATTAATGTTTTTTTTATTTATCCCTGGGGCCGTAATTCAGCAAACTTTGAAATTCCTGAAAATTTTAATATTTTTTGGATGTAATGTTTTTTCTATAACTCAAGGGAAGTGGGTAAAAAAGGGGGAAATTTTCACTTATAATTTTTTGCCAGAATCCTTTGTCTCTGATTAATATAAGTAAAAAGGATGACTATATTCATAAGAAAAAACTAAGAAAAAAAGATGTCTTAAAACGAAAGCTAAGGTTTTAAGAAAATATTTGATGTTGGCTATTGAATAAATAAATATTCATATGAGTTCCTTGCATGTTAAGGTTTAAACCAAGAAACCAACTTACACATAGACACACACACAAACACACACACACACAACCCCTCATCCAGGGCTCGGCAGCCACGACTATAAGCCTCAAATTTAAATTCAAATTTATTTCAACTAATTTGCAGTCAATAAGATGTTCAAAGCTGCCAAATCAAGTTTGCTATCATAAGAAGTAGAAAACATAATATTTTGGGGAAGCCTGCAAAAGAACAACTTACAGAAAAGTTATTTCTCGCATCGTATTATAAACGGCTTTCCACGGATATAAAATGTACAATTATAAGATTAAAACCAGTTTTTTTAGCCCCGAGATGCAAAAGGCACGGGCTAAAAAAACTGGTTTTAATCTTATGATTGTACATTTTTAAATTCGTAGAAATCTGGATATAATACGATGCTAGACATAGTTTTTTTTCGCATGGATGAGAACCGGTTCCTATTCACCGGATTCGAATGAATACGAGAAAAACATGTTCTTTTATCTGTTTAAAAATTGAGTTTGTGTTTGGGTCGGCCTCCTCCCTTTTCCCCTTTCTCCGAAGTATACAATAAAGCTTAGAGGATTTAGAAAAATTAGTTCAAGTTACAAATGTACATAACTTTAGATGAAAAATAAATGAACCTAAATTGCAAAACGCTTCTCACTTTTCATACATATAACCAGAAAGACAGTTCGATTTTAAAACATTTTCTTTTCTTGCCCAATCCCTGTATCCTTTCGAATCAAACCACCTGGAGATTTTAGTGGTTTTCATCCTTATAGATGCAAATGAGGAATGGAACAAATAGTTTTAATAGTTATTTCTTGCATCGTTTTATAAACAGCTTTCTGGGGATATAGAATGCACAATCATAAGATTAAAACCAGTTTTTATATTCGTAGAAAGCTGGATATAAAACGATGCTAGACATAGTTTTTTCGTATGGATGAGAACCGGATCCTATCCACCGGATTCGAATGAATACGAGAAAAACATGTTCTTTTATCTGTTTATAAATTGTTTTTGTGTTTAGGTCGGCCTCCTCCCGTTTCCCCTTTCTCCGAAGTATACAATAAAGCTTAGAGGATTTAGGAAAATTAGTTAAAGTTACAAATGTACATAACTTTAGATGAAAGAAATGAACCTAAAATTCAAAAGGCTTTTCACTTTTCATGAATATAAACAGATAGACAGTTTGATTTTAAACTTTTTCTATTCTTGCCCAATCCCTGTATCCTTTCGAATCAAACCACCTGGAGATTTTAGTGGTTTTCATCCTTATAGATGCAAATGAGGAATGGAACAAATAGTTTTAATAGTTATTTCTTGCATCGTTTTATAAACAGCTTTCTGCGGATATAGAATGCACAATCATAAGATTAAAACCAGTTTTTATATTCGTAGAAAGCTGGATATAAAACGATGCTAGACATAGTTTTTTCGTATGGATGAGAACCGGATCCTATCCACCGGATTCGAATGAATACGAGAAAAACATGTTCTTTTATCTGTTTATAAATTGTTTTTGTGTTTAGGTCGGCCTCCTCCCGTTTCCCCTTTCTCCGAAGTATACAATAAAGCTTAGAGGATTTAGGAAAATTAGTTCAAGTTACAAATGTACATAACTTTAGATGAAAGAAATGAACCTAAAATTCAAAAGGCTTTTCACTTTTCATGAATATAAACAGATAGACAGTTTGATTTTAAACTTTTTCTATTCTTGCCCAATCCCTGTATCCTTTCGAATCAAACCACCTGGAGATTTTAGTGGTTTTCATCCTTATAGATGCAAATGAGGAATGGAACAAATAGTTTTAATAGTTATTTCTCGCATCGTTTTATAAACAGCTTTCTGCGGATATAGAATGCACAATCATAAGATTAAAACCAGTTTTTATATTCGTAGAAAGCTGGATATAAAACGATGCTAGACATAGTTTTTTTCGTATGGATGAGAACCGGTTCCTATCCAACGGATTCGAATGAATACGAGAAACCAAGATTTCTTTGAAAAAAACTTTGCTGAAAAAAACTCTGGGTACTTTTATTGAATTATTTATTGGTTGGTTCCTAAAGACTGGTACATTTTAAATCCTGCTATCAATTTAAAAACAGAAAGTTTTTTTTAAGCGAATCTTTTCTATAATTAGGGCCAGTCAGTCCAAGACGGATAGTTTTTTTCGTTAATTTAGGCAGGTTAGAATTGTCCTGTCGATTTCAAACTTTGCATGGTGATTTCTGTAGTAGTTATGTACGATTTAGAAAGCGTAGCAACTCTGCAACTCAATGTCCCTACGTCTATTTTAAACATGTTGATTTTTTACTTTTTTAACAACAAATGTTTACGTGATCTAATTATCCGAATGTTCTGATTTTTGGTATATTGATTCCTGATTCTACAAGTGTCAATGTCCGTTTGTTCTACCGTTTCATAGCTTCGCTTTTATAGATGTTGTCATCCTTGCTTTAACATACACTATTCATGAATTTCTCAGCTTATACCAAAAACGAAATTAATTCGGAAAACAATCACGAAACCTATACGTAATTTCAGCTGTCGTTGGAGGTCGTCAACACATAGTAGAATTCATACATCTTCCCCCAAATATTATCTTAGTTTTATTTCGCTTGTTGGTTATACCTTATTAATGTGGATTTCTTACGATACATATCTAAATATTTTGAGTTCTTAAGGTGATAAGACAATTGACGAGAAAATATGTACATCTCCGATAAAGATAAACAAAATTGCCTGTTCTTTATAATAAAACTAGCGGCTTCGCTCTAGGGGCTTTGCCCCAAGAGGTTTGATCAAACCAATTTTCCGTATTTTAGATTTAAAAGAAAATTTTTTAAAGAGTTTTCTTTGGGGGTGGAATTTTTTTTTTTTTTGGGGGGGGGGGGTGTGGTAGTGGACCCCACTATTTTAATTTCAGTTTTTAAAAATATTTTATTTTTTTTTGGGGGGGGGGGGTTGGGGGTGTCCCACCCCCCAAGGAAAACAGTTTTAAACATTCCCGGGACTTAAGAGAAGCTACCCTGTAAAGGAGAACCCGATCGGTTCAGCGGTTAGCGAGATCCTTCGCTACAAACAAACAGACAGACAAACAAATAGACAGACAGACATCGTTCTACTTTGTATTATAGATTCTAGGATAAAAGTTTGGATACTACTAGTTCAGAACAAATCAATAAAAGTTTGTACATATAGTACAATAGTTTTTAGGCCAAAGAATATGATAACATTATTGTAAAAGTTTGGGTACCAGTGTAATTAACAATTTTTGAGTGATTTAATTATTTTGATTTCACACAGACCTTAAATAATTAAAATAGAATAAATTTCTGCCACTTTTCCCCCAAAATGAAAGGGTAGAATAAGGTATGTCGCCAAAAAGTCGCATCAAACCCTAAATACAAACATTTATACAATACCCAAGATGTTTTTATATTTCAGCCAATTTTTTCAGTATAGCGCAAAATTAATTTTATAGAGAAAGAATTAACTGTAGTTTGAGGTTTGCTACAAGTCTTGATATCAATAATACAAAGTAGTACGATGTCTGTCTGTCTGTCCGTCCGTCTGAAGCTTAAGATCTCGGTAACCACTGAACCGATCGGATTCTACTCTTGAGGGTATATACCTATTGGTCCTGTGGTGGTTTTAAGCTATTTTCTTGGGGGGTGGGACACCCCTAACCCCCCCAAGGGCGAAGCCGCTAGTAATTAAAATAGTAAACAAAACACTCATCGCGTGATAGGGGAACTGGTAGGGAGAAAAAAAGTATATGTTGAAAAGATATTAAGATAAGATGTTTGAAAAATTAAAAAAAAACGTTGAAGAATAGTTATTTCTCGCATCGTATTATAAACGGCTTTCCGCGGATATAGAATGTACAATTATAAGATTAAAACTAGTTTTTTTAGCCCCGAGGTGCCGGAGGCACCGGCTAAAAAAACTGGTTTAAATCTTAAGATTGTACATTTTTATATTCGTAGAAAGCTGGATATAATACGGTGCTAGACATAGTTTTTTCGTATGGATGAGAACCGGTTCCTATCCACCGGATTCGAATGAATACGAGAAAAATTTATAAATACCTCAACTGGTAATAAATAAAACTGCATCTTCTGTAGATTAAGTTATTGGGTAAAAAGTTGGAACACTACGAGTTTTGAACTAACCAATCAAAACTCAACAGCTACCAAAGTTTTAGTCACCAGTGTAATTTTCAGTCCATTGGCCCCTCTCTTCCGGAAATTGCTCAATGAACAGGTAGGTTAGTATGACGGATTTACAGTACACTGGTTATAGAAGGGCTGGCTAATATGTTGCTGTTTATTTAGTTTAGTTTCTCTCAATTATATAGAATGTGGGAACACCAATGCAAGTAGAAGAGAAGAAGACCTCATTTAGCATTCGGGCCCGAGGCTACGCAAATATGGGTAGCTGTAGGGGCTGGAAACTTATGGATAGGACAATGGCAAATGAATTATTTTTATCACCAACCCTTGGAGTAAGAAATTATTAGATGGTTAATAACAAATATTGAAGAGAATAGTCTACAAGTCCTATTTTTTGCGCCTATATGTATTGTACATATATGCCAAACGCAACCCGCGACCGTGGCTCTTCACGTTGCGCATTCACTCGTAGTCGGGGAGATGAAATGTTCGAATATCGGCTCGATACGTGGTCATATCTAAAGACGTTAGAAGTGCTTCCAACTGCTGTTATGTCAGATGTGCGACATAAATAGATAAGGGGGGAATGCCTTGGCCCATAAGCAGACACAAAATCATTACCATCCAAAGTAGAAACATCTCAAACAAGTTGACACAATCAAAGAGTTGGTTGTCTGTTACGTAACCTAATATCAAATAGTGGGAGTTAGATTATATGCGGAAGATGCCCTTGGATTCCTATGATCACTTAAAAAAAATCCAAGAAGAATGCAGCCCTATGAGGTGATAGGCAAAAATATGCTGAAAGCATTAGGTATGATTTTAATACAGGATTATTTAAGGCGAGTGGTCAACAAAAACAAAAGTCAATTGTTGATAATCTGCAATAAAAAAAAATATTTTAGTCAATATCTTTTATTAGAAAATAAGCCTTTTTACACATTTAATAAAAATCTAATATCTTCATATATATAAATATCACAATTTAACTAGGAATGGATTATTCAAACATAATTTAAAGAATGGTAACATATCAGAAAAAAGTTGTGACATGATTTAAACAATCCAACATTTTTTTTCATTGATAAAATAATATAGAAGTAAAATTTGGAGGACATGTAAAGGTCGTTAAGACAAAACTTCAACACATCAGAATTCAAGAATAGTTATTATCGCATCGTATTTTGGACATTTATGTAAATGATAAATTATTAAATAATTAAAACCAGTTTTGTTCGACCCGAGGGGCCGAAGGCTCGGGCTAACAAAACTGGTATAAAATTTTAAATTGTTTTTTATATTCGTGGAAAATTTTTCTGTAATTCGATGCTATACATTATTTTTCAGAATGGCTCTAAACCACGTTCTAAACCAGTAGATAATGATCGCTTTAGCCCTAAGAAAAACTGTTTTGTCTCAACTTTTCAGCGTGTCAAAATTAATACTTGGCTGCTCAGTTTTATAAGCATATCTAGAAAATGATTATAATAGTCAAAAGGAAAAATTGGTGAACATATTTTTTTGCAAATACAAACACAAAAATGCTTAAATTTTCATAAAATCTAGGTATACAAATGCTGAAAAAAATGTGTAATTATTTCATCATAATAATATACATATCGTTAGAGTGCAAAAAATAAATTTCGCTAAATAAAATTATTATATAAATACTTCTCAAATGTCAACTGATAAAAATCTTTTAATAATCACAGTGGTATGGTGAAACTAATAATAATATTCTTTACTATTTTACAAAAATTAATAATTAATTTCTATGTAGGTAGAGTGCAATATAAAATACTAGCGGCTGGTCCCCTAGAGGCTCTTATATTTTAAGAAATATAGAAGGGCACAAAATTAAATAGCCTGAAACTATACCAAGTCTTATTTAATAAAATAAAATAGCCTAAAACCATCTGAGGACCTATAAAAAGCTTTACTGTAAAGGAGAACCATATCAGTTCAGCGTTTAGCGAGATCCTTTGCTACAGACAAAAAAGATACTACTCTATATAATAAGGATTCAAAGGCTTTTCTACAATAATATAAGTATTATTAATAAATTTAGTTTTTTTTTATCTTACAAGTAATTAATGTATCAAAAGTTCAATTTTTAAAAACATTTATACAAATTGGTTTCTTAAATTATCTTTCTTAAAAAATATGTTTTGTGGAGATTATAAATATAATTTCTACCTATAGAAATGCTTAAAAATAAATAATTTATAGAAATCTTTGATTCTTCTTTTCTCTTTTACCCTGAAAGAAATGGCAATTATACATATGATAATATCAAAGCACAGAAATAAAAACAAGGATTACAACATCCATAAAAGCGAATCTCTTATATCAGATGAAAGTATAGACGAACAATAACTCTTGCACAGCGTCAGAAATTATACACAGTACATTCATTTGTAAGTCTCTACAAAATTTACATTAATTTGTTGCAAAATTGCTTAAATACAGGATGCAGTAAAATTAAATACTTTTATAGGATTTGATTATAGAGTTACCTCACTTGTAATATAGTACCGTGTTGTTATAGGAATCATAACAAAAATCAGATGAATAGGATAATTACACCATACAAAAGTTTATTGTCAAAAAGTCAAGTCAGCATGTTTTGAAGAGACGTAAGGACTTTCTGGTAACGATTATAGAGTTGCTACATTCCTAAATCGTACCTAACTGTTATTGGAATCATCACGCGAAGTTTGAAATTGATGACAATTCAAACATGTCTCAATCAACCACAAGGTGCTAACCGTTACAGACGTACATACGGACTAGACAGACATTCATAAAATATACTTTTAATCTATTGTTTGTAAGTTGAATGATAATATTACCTAAGGGTAGTAGAGGATTGTTGGCATCCAGTGCGGAATAAAATAGGATGTAAGCTGCAGAACTTTCAACAGAGCTAAAAAAAACAATTCATTATATTTATCCAAAAATTTCTGCTACTTTAAAGGTATTATATTTAAACAGAGGCTGCGCTCATCGAGGCCTCATGGCATTGAGATGAGGAAAGATAGCGAGGTTCCAGAGCGAATTTTCTTAGGAGGGCGGGGGTACTTTCCTCAAAAAATAACTATAAACCTCTATGGACCTAAGGAAAGCTTTACTGTAAAGGAGAACCATATCGCTTCATTTGTTAGCAGAATCATAACGGACAAACAAAGACAACCTAATACTTTATGTAATACTAGTGGCTTTGCCCCTAGCCTCCAGCTGTTTCAAATTTTTCTTTTTTAATTCTTTTTGGACTTTTCATATTTCTTAAATTTTAGATCCCTCAACAAAAAAAATCATAAAACCGCGGAACCAGTATTTATATTCCATGAAAAGTAGAGACTGATCGGTTCAGTAATTATCGAGATCTTAAGGTTCAGACACACGGGTGGACGAACTTAGTATCATGGTTGATATTCATGATTAATATAAATATACCTGTCGTCAAGTTGGCTGACATCTTGGTCATCATACTTGTACCAACTGAAATATTTGAAAATAAACATCAAACAAGGATGACAACATTTATAATTAGCGAAGAACAAAAAATCATGGATAAGAATACGGACAAGGAGATTTAAGAAGCATTTGCAGTAGCAAGTAGCCGTGTAGTGTCGATCCCCCTTCAAAACTTCCAATAATTACCTACGTCCCTGTTTGCTGTAACAAGTAGCCGTGTAGTGTTCTTCATAAAAGTTTTCTAAAATTATAATTACCTTCGTCCCTGTTTGCTGTAGCAAGTTGCCGTGTAGTGTTCTTCTTCAAGTTTTCCAAAATTATAAATTACCTTCGTCCTTGTTTACTGTAGCAAGTAGCCGTGTAGTGTCCCCTCCAGGGTTGTTGAATTGGGCCCTTTTTTTGATATTGGGCGGCCCAATTGCCCAAAAGTGTTTTGGGCGGGTTTTGGGCGCCCAAAAGTGGTTTTGGGCACCCTTTTTGGGCAAATGTCGTAAAAAGCATATAAAAAGGATATAAAATAGCCTAAAACCATACATAGACTTATTATTAGAAATAAAAAAGCCTAAAAGCTCCACTGGAAAGGAGAACCAAAACGGTTCAGCAGTTAGCGAAATCCTTCTCTAGATACAAAAAAGCTTACTAATTTATATAGATAACTAGCGGCTACGGCCCTAGAGGCCTCTAGGGGCACTTGAGGAGGGGAGAGTCAAATTTGATAATCCAATTATTATATTAGATTTGAAAAGAAAAAGTAAAAAAAAAGGGGGGGAAATACTTTTTTTTTTTTTGGGGGGGGGGGGAGTTTCCTCCCCCCATTTTTATTTTTAGTTTAAAAAATTAAAAAAATGTTTTTGGGGGAGTGTAATTTTTTTCTAGGGGCGATTTCTCTTAGGAGGGTGGTGATACCCTCCCCCAAAATAGTTATCAACCTTCCCAGAACCTATGAGAAGCTACTCTGTTAAGAAGAACCCGATCGGTTCAGCGGTTAGCGGGATCCTTCGGTACAAACACACAGACACACAAACAAACAGACACACATCCTGTTACTTTAGTATAAGGATATCACCCAAAAAATAGGCCCGCCCGCCCCCCCCCTCTTTTTTAACCCCCTCCCCTTTTTCTCTATCCCTAAAATGGGGGTGCCCAAAACTGCCCAAAAGGACCTTACATTGGGCGGCCCAAAACCGCCCGCCCAAAACTGCCCGCCCAAAACCGCCCGCCCAAAATGACAACCCTGGTCCCCTCTCAAGACTTCCAAAATTATAATTACCTTCGTCCCTGTTTGCTGTAACAAGTAGCCGTGTAGTGTTCTTCTTCAAGTTTTCCAAAATTATAATTATCTTCGCCCCCGTTTTGTGTAACAAGTAGCCGTGTAGTGTTCTTCTTTAAGTTTTCCAAAATTATAATTATCTTCGCCCCCGTTTTGTGTAACAAGTAGCCGTGTAGTGTTCTTCTTCAAGTTTTCCAAAATTATAATTATCTTCGCCCCCGTTTTGTGTAACAAGTAGCCGTGTAGTGTTCTTCTTCAAGTTTTCCAAAATTATAATTATCTTCGCCCCCGTTTTGTGTAACAAGTAGCCGTGTAGTGTTCTTCTTCAAGTTTTCCAAAATTATAATTATCTTCGCCCCCGTTTGCTGTAACAAGTAACCGTGTATTGTCCCCCCTGAAGACTTCCAAAATTATAAGGGGGGGGGGGGGAGTTCTGACACATTTGCGTAAACCTGGTGGTCTCTGTACAGGTAAAAGTGAAAAATAAGATTTTTTTTGAAGAGTTAGAGGTTAACTTATAAAACAAAATATGCTTCTTTTTGATTGTTATTCACATATTTGAAGAAAAACCATACATATTTTGTCTCCTAAGCTGACATCTAACTCTTTAAAAAAAAAATTTTTTTGTCATTTTTACCTGTAGAGAGACCACCTGGAGGCCTGGAGCTTCGGAACCTGGAGGCCTATCCAAAAAATCTTAAATCTGGGGTAAATTCATCATATAAGAATGGTTTTATCCCTAATAACCTATCCTCTCAGTCCAAAGATAAAGCCTATACACCAGGTTTACGCAAATGTGTCAGAACTTCCCCCCCCCCCCCTTACCTTCGTCCCTGTTTGTTGTAACAAGTAGCCGTGTAGTGTCCCCCCTCAAGACTTCCAAAATTATAATTACCTTCGTCCCTGTTTGTGGTAACAAGAAGCCGTGTAGTGTCCTCTTCAAGACTTCCAAAATTATAATTACCTTCGTCCCTGTTTGCTGTAGCAAGTAGCCGTGTAGTGTTCTTCTTCAAGTTTTCCAAAATTATAATTACCTTCGTCCCTGTTTACTGTAGCAAGTTGCCGTGTAGTGTCCCCCTTCAAGACTTCTAAAATTATAATTACCTTCGTCCCTGTTTGCTGTAGCAAGTTGCCGTGTAGTGTCCCCCCTAAAGACTTCTAAAATTATAATTACCTTCGTCCATGTTTGCTGTAACAAGTTGCCGTGTAGTGTCCCCCCTAAAGACTTCCAAAATTATAATTACCTACGTCCCTGTTTGCTATAGCAAGTTGCCGTGTAGTGTCCTCCTTCAAGACTTCAAAAATTATAATTACCTTCGTCCCTGTTTGCTGTAACAAGTAGCCGTGTAGTGTCCCTCTCAAGACTTCCAAAATTATAATTACCTTCGTCCCTGTTTGCTGTAACAAGTAGCCGTGTAGTGTCCCTCTCAAGACTTCCAAAATTATAATTACCTTCGTCCCTGTTTGCTGTAACAAGTAGCCGTGTAGTGTTCTTCTTCAAGTTTTCCAAAATTATAATTACCTTCGTCCCTGTTTGCTGTAGCAAGTTGCCGTGTAGTGTCCCCCTCCAAGGCTACCAAAAATTATAATTACCTTCGTCCCTGTTTACTGTAGCAAGTTGCCGTGTAGTGTCCCCCTCCAAGGCTACCAAAAATTATAATTACCTTCGTCCCTGTTTACTGTAGCAAGTTGCCGTGTAGTGTCCCCCTCCAAGGCTACCAAAAATTATAATTACCTTCGTCCCTGTTTACTGTAGCAAGTAGCCGTGTAGTGTCCCCCTTCAAGGCTACCAAAATGGTTAGAAACCTGAACACACAATTCACATATTTAAGAAGGATAAAACAGCGATATTGTTTAGGGCTTTCCCTAAAAAGGGCTTGTTGAGCACTGACTGACCCCACCCCCTATTTCTGAAATCGACTAATGTTTTAGAAATGGTTAGACAAGGCAAAAATTAAAAAGCCAAAAAATAATTAAATCTTACCGCATAGAGATTAAATGTGGTATATTTGTTCTCCCTTCCTCGTGTAAATTCACCTGAAATAGAAAAGTACAATAAATCTTCTTTTGGTTACCTTAAGAAAATTTTATTTTGAAAAATGAAAAGTATTTAGGAAGGTCATATTTTTAAAATTAGTTTCTTTACATCTAACCTCTAAGAGAGGGTAGGGGATACAACCAATATTTTTTAAAGAGATAACGGGCACGATCACTGGGACATGTCTCCGAGAGGAATAGGCGCAAAGTCCATCTCTCAAAATAGCCAAAAACGTACCATGGACCGATAAAAAAACTTCCCTGAAATTGTTCCATCCTTTGGCGGACAGATATTCATACAGACATTTACTGTTACTTTAGTAAACAGGACAATAAATCAGTTTATACAATAAAAGATATTTTAAATAAGAGCTTAGCTTCCCTGACTATCTTTTCATAACTGCCTATTCATTCTATAGCTTACCTAGATTTAAACCATTTAATCTGTAGCTCACAAACGTATTCTTCTTTCTATATCTTATGTCATCACATCGACTAAAATAATTGAAATTGTACTTTTTTTCAGAACTGAAATAGGTTTAATACTTTAGGTATTAACTTTATTATTTAGGTACTTTAAGTAAGAAATATAAATTAAGTGCCAGACCTTTGTCTTTAAGTCCTAACTATTAATAGGCAACATATTTCTCTAACTATCAAGTCAATATTTTGGTTAAATACCATTTTTAAAGTCCTTCTGTTCTTTCGATATTCGAACCCATTCCTTTCTATCAAATAAGGAAGGAACAGTAAATTTGAATTGTAGAGAGAAAATAAATTATACAGAAAAGTGTTTTATTTGAATTCTTTAATACCAAAGCATAATACTTAAAGAATAAAAAAAACCACAAACCTTAGCATTTGTTCATCAGGCAGAAATCTCTCTGAAATAAAGACATACAATAATAGTTATTTCTCGCATCGTAATATAAACAGCTTTCCGCGGATATAGAATGTACAATTATAAGATTAAAACCAGTTTTTTTAGCCCCGAGGTGCCGAAGGCGCGGGCTAAAATAACTAGTTTTAATTCTATGATTGTACATTTTTATATCCGTAGAAAGCTGGATATAATACGATGCTAGACATAGTTTTTTCGTATTGATGAGAACCGGTTTCTGTCCACCGGATTCGAATAAATACGAGAAAAAAATATAAAAGAATGAACTGATCAAGTACCGATTGAAATATACCCCACCCGTTATTATCAGGGATCTAAAGGGATAAAACAATGGAAGAAAAATTAAAGAACACCCCAATGAAGGTACACAAAATTACCCTTTTTGTATATTATAATTAATAGTTGAAACATTTGGACACTCAACTTAATTAGCGAATCAATAAAAAAATCACTAAAAGACCACAAATATGAAAACATTATTGTAAAACTTTGGGGACTATTGTATTAAACCGTCCAATTTCCCCTCCCTCCTTGCGTTATAATTTCTATATTTGTAGGCAGTATCTTTGAATAGCTAAAATAACAGAACTAGCAATCAATTTGAGCCTCTCTAGTATAACGCAATGTGTGCCAGACTCGAACCCGAGAAATAAAATAGGCTAAGTAATGTCACTAACTATAAAGTAATAGTATGTCTGTGAGTGTTTAGATAAGTATCTCGCTAACCGCTGAACCGATATGGTTTTCCTACACAGTTAAACTTCAGGCCCAGGAAAGGTTTTTAACTACTTTAGGAGTTTACCCCCCCCCCCCCCCACTAAAAACTAAAATTAAAAGTGGGGGGTCGACTTCCCCAAACTCTCTTGACTCCGCCAAGTGCGCCAAGAGGCCGTATGGGCGTATCCGCTAGTACTGAATTAAAATAAACTTACCAAGATGAATGATAAGAATTGGAGGAAGTTTTATAATTTCTACTTTCTGCTTGGCTCCTTTAGTACTTCTGAAATATAATATATTAATCATATAAAATAAAGCAAGGTTTCTGTCCGTCTATTAGAGTAAAACAATAGAGAGGGAGGGGGTTAAATAACTGTATGTCCCCTTCCCAAGGACCCTGTGCCGACTTTCAATTGTGTCTTAGAAAATAATCAATTCATGCGTCGAGAATATTAACAGTAACACAGCAAAGTCGCTTCAAAAGAGCAGAAAGCAATTTGATAGCAGACGATAAAGGTCCTAAACAGGGGGATCCGGATAGTTGACTGGTTGTACATCTATACTATAGATTTATTGTCCGTCTTCAGGGTATTTTTTATCCGAAAATTTATATGGTGAAGTTGCATTTATTATACCTTTTGGTAAAAAAACACTTGTGTAATAATTTGAATCACTTTAGACAAATATTATGCTCGGTAATTTCAATTTCAAATGTTAAGGTCACTTTACAGGGGTCAAAAATGTATTGCATCAGGCTTCATGATAACCCCTATACAGGCCTTGACGAGTAGAATATCTCGTTCCTAGCCTCAAAAAACCTCTAAAAATTGGCCAATTCCTTAAAACCCTAAAAATGGTGGTTTTTCAGTCGTTTCTAAGGCCCGGAGAAAGATAATTGAACTTCCTCAATTTTTAACCCGCTTTTGTACATAAACAAAATTTCGAAAAGATAGAACAGGTTCAGACATCCAGCTCAATTTTAATATAATAATATGACAATTTCACTATGACTTACACGCGGCTACCGAGCCCTTATTTTATACAATTGTATGTAACTAGAATCCAAATTAGTTCTTACCAATTCATTTTTTCTGAATTTTTTACAATTAAGCCAAAACTCTATCACTGAAGTTACATTACCTGCATTTTTCACAAGTGTATTCACAATCTGTTTCCTTTACATAATGTCTCAAACATTCCTCCAAACTTATCTAAATGAAGAATACACAACAATTAGTAATACATCAAGCGCAGAATGACAAGTAAGGGTGGGGGGTGGTTTTTTTTCTTTATGAATAACCCTAAACCTGACCTAACCTGTTCTAAAGTAAAACAAAAACATTATAAACTAAACTCTTTCCTATATTTTAATTTATTTCAAAATAATGGGAGGGTGGCGGGTTTCTCTCCTCAACAGGGCACTTTGAGAAACATTAAAAATGAATAAATCTAACAAGTGTAAATCCATATTTTCCCTCTTCTTGCTTCAAAGAACTGCTACAAAGACAAAATTTCGCACTTTAGAATAGGGGGGAAATTGATGTCCTATTCCTCTCTCACTGAAAGGCCAATAAAAAAATAATATCAGAAGAACCGCAGCTACTATATAAATGGATATTGTATAATGTACGTGAACATTATGACAGAGGAAAAATTGACGTCAAGTTAGATTGATAATTTTTTTGTCAGTTCTTTCATCCAGTAGAAGGGAAGGTTATGCTGTAATGGATGGGAAGGATCGTTATTTTAGCCAGCTACAAGATTTATTTTATTAGATTACATGATATTTTGGTGTAAGATCCCAGCAATAATAAATCCATTAACATATAACAAGTTGATTGTATTACTTACCCTATTTCTATCTTCTGGTATGAAAAGGTTGATGTTATAAAACTCCTGAAAAATCAACCAATACAAAATTATGAAAAATGAATTTTGAAGAAAAATTTAATATTTCCATTTATTTTTAAAAAAAAAATCAGAACATAATAACCCCTGCTGCAATCTTGCAGGGCTTAACAATACCAAATTAACAATCTAACCTCAGGTTATAAACAAACAAATGACCCCAACCCCATATGTTTAATTTATTTCAAAATTAAGAAGTTGGAGTGGGTTTAATGAAAGCCCTATACATTAAAAAGATTAATACAATGAAAGCATAGCAAATTTAATATTGGTTATGTTCCTGGAATTTTAGAGATTTAAATCCACAGTTTACACAAGTTGTTGTTTGCTGTGTCAGTCCATGGAATAACTAAAAATAAACAATATTTCAAATAAAGTATTTGGATGTGTGACTAACCTCCTGTTTGCATTATTTATAATCAAACACAAGTTATTAATCAAGCGTTGTAAGTAATTATAAAATAGTTACCTGAACTATAATTGACTGGTTTCTTTCCAAAAAAGACCTCCAGAACTTTTTAGATGCCTGCAATAAAAAAATATCAATGTATGTCTGATAGGATCTTAAAATGTACTTATAATGTTGCTGAACACCCAAAGAAGAAAATATGAGAGGTGGGGTTGATCGTTAAGGTTGAAAATTCTAGCAACCCAATAAAAAGTTGTAAAAAATCCTAGGCATAAAAATTGGCACTGAACGTATTTTTCTAAAACAGGTTTTAAATCGTAGCTGGCTTACCTCTTCTGGATGTAGACTAGAACAATCGATTTCAGGCATGTTGGAAGGTTTCTTGATTCTAATAATTTTTTATTAAAAATCACAAAAAAACCAAAGGTGGCCGAGTTTCTCAAGTTTAGGATCATAACAATACTATACGAGCAAACAGCCTGACAAACTATTTGTAGCCAATGGCACTGTTTTAGAAGCCCTTAAAGTCATAAAAACATCATCCAATAAGCATTTTTTGTTAAGTTTTCATTAGTGGAAAGGGTAAAAATTAAATACTACTATTTTTACAAGTAGATAAAATTAAATTTTAATATGGGTCTTTCTGAAAAAAGACAGGCAAAACATATTTCTTAAGATGCCATGTCATGAAAAAAATTGTGCTTTTCATTCCTGTTTGTATCGTTGTGTAGCCATTCCAGCAGTTTTGACAGAAACTCGTGCGAGTCCTGCTGATCACGTCCAGAAAACTCACGTTTATACCTGGATTAGAAAAGTTTGTAATGAATAACTAAGGGTAAAAATCCGAAGCGGATCGCATCCGAAGTTGTTTGGTAAATGCTAGATAACATTCGAATCTCATCCCAACACTACGTTGTAAAAAGACGTTAAAAATAGTTTTAACTGCTGCTATGTAAGATGGGAAGCATTAATATTAGAGAAAGGGGATGCCTTGGCCCTAAACAAGCATATCTCATTATTTGCAAAGTTAGTATTTTCAAAATTTCAAAAGTCTTGATGTTTCTAAGACTAAAAGTCTTTTATTGATGGGACAATAGTATACCTGCCAACAGCTGACTTGATATCTGTAGGACTAACACTCTTGTATTGCTGGGACCATAGTTTACCTGCCAACAGCTGACTTAATATCTGTAAGACTAGCACTCTAGTATTGATGAGACCATAGTTTACCTGCCAACAGCTGACTTGATATCTGTAGGACTAAAACTGTTGAATTGATGGGAACATAGTTTGCCTGCCAACAGCTGACTTGATATCTGTAGGACTAACACTCTAGTATTGATGGAATGATAGTTTACCTGCCAACAGCTGACTTGATATCTGTAGGACTAACACTGTTGAATTGATGGGAACATAGTTTACCTGCCAACAGCTGACTTGATATCTGTAGGACTAACACTCTTGTCTTGATGAGACCATAGTTTACCTGCCAACAGCTGACTTGATATCTGTAGGACTAACATTATAGTGATGATGGGACCATAGTTTACCTGCCAACAGCTGACTTGATATCTGTAGGACTAACACTTTTGTATTGATGGGACCATAATTGCTGTAACAAAGCAGCAAACTCCATTGCAACCTAGATTAAAATTTAATAGTACCAGAGTAAACCTGAGGCGCTAAAGAAAGTAAAAAGCCTGTAGCCTATCAAAAATACAAATTATAATTTTTAGCTGATATAAAAAGCTTTGAAACTGTTACTGTGGTCCTATTTCTCACACTACTTGTATGAAAAAGGCATTTTTTGTATCATTTTTTGATTGCATTGATAAGAAATATTACCTCTCCTCTAGTCTCACTGTATTGGTTAATATCCTCCTCAAAATCTCTGAAAAAAACACCATATAAAACAATGGCCTTTCAAGATAAAGAACCCCTGTTTTTTTCTCGATCACAGTGGAAACGGTCTTTAATATAAGTAATTGAAGAACAACCATTTAGATATTCAAAGAAAAGCTACACTTTTAAAAATAAGACTATGATAGCTAAAAAATCTGTTAAGTAAAAATATCGCATCGTAGGTATTAAAAAACAGCTTACCGCGGATATGAAAATGTTCAATTATAATATCAAAACCAGTTTTTTAGCCTCGAGATGCAGAAGGCAAGGGCTAAAAAAATTGGTTTTGATCTTACCATTTCTATATTTGTAGAAAACTTGGATATAATACGATACTTAATTTACATAATTTTTCGGTATGGCTGAGAACCGGTTCTAATCCATCAGATATTAATCAGTTTCGAAGTGATACTGGAAACCAATTACCTTGACACGAAATACTGTACAATTGGCTGAGTATTTGATACACATTGCAGGATACTGTTCATATAACATGTGTTCCCAAGGTTTCTAAATAAATAACAACGATTGTTTTTGTTAGTAGCCTAGCTTTTTAAATACATGAATAATAAAAATATCCTGATATGACAAAAAGTTTTGGAAAAAAAGTTGACTAATACCTGCGGAACCTAAACCTAGGGTGTTCTAACCCTGCAGGGTTATTATGTAAATTATTAAACTTACCTAACCTAATCTAAGGTAAAACTCTAGCACACAAAACACTAACCTCCAATTTTCAATTTGTTTTTTTAAAGGTGTGAGAGAGGGGGGAAGTTCTAACTAAAGTTTTTAATTTTACCAAGCCTCAACGTGAGAGGTGGTCACTTTCTATCAAAAGTATTGAGAGAAAAAAATGTTTTTTTTCTGAAAAGAAGCATTCAAAGAAATTCTAAACTTTAAAGTTACCTCAAACCAGTAAGTCCAGGTTTTAATGTGGTTCCCCAAACTCCAGCAAAATCTCGTTTTACAATATCCATGGGCTTCTGCTTCCTGAATAAATATTAACACTTGTGATACATGCAAGTTCTGATTCCACCAAAAGTGATAGTTCCATTAGAATAGGAAAAGGGCATTTAACAAGTCGAATTATTTAGAGTTTAAATTTTTAAAAAAAAGACTAGGTATAGTTTAGAACTTTAGATATCAAAATATGCAGAATTTTTTTTAAGCCCAAACCTAAAAGACAAAGGAAATAATCAACGACAAATAGTTACAACATTGAAATTTGGCATAGAGGTTGCTTTGATAAGGTATAATGTGAAACTGTGAAGAAACGGCGGCGGAACCGTCGTTCCTGCCGAAAATTCCCTTTTGCATGCTTAAACTGTTCAAATTATCACTTGTCAACCTGTCACCTGTTTAGCGTCAAAAACAATAAATAGCCTTAAAAACACAAGGCACGCCTCTTCCTTTAACTGAAATAGTAAGTGAGGCCAAGGTTAAAGAACACGCTAATGCTATAAAAAAATATCTTACCTGTCAAACTTAGGAACCGGAACAGTAAATCTGTCTTCATTGTTGTTCTTTTGTCCTCCAGGTAATGCACCATCCTCTTTGTCCAGCATCTAATTCATTTTAATACCATTAGATCGGTTTACAGCAGGGCTCGGCAGAGAGAGATGCCATTATGATATTTGGGTCAAGTTTAGACTTTCAGATGATTTTTAAATTGTAAAAGGTTGATTTTCCTGAGGCTTACAGGGGGTGACGCATGACTACAAGAAAGCTCAAGCTACATGATCTTTCCGTGTCGCGATTAAACAGGGTGGTGTATAACCTTTTGGGGGGAGGAAAAGGCAGTGTCTATCTTTTTATATTTGTGTGTTGACCCTTTTCACATGTCCAACAAAAAAGACTTACAATCCCCATGGAATGATTCTTAATGATAACAAAAATTTTATAGAAGGAAGGATAGATAAATTTGATTTTTTTTATAACAGTTGGACCATTAAAAAATATTTTACAACTGTAATTCCTGATAAAATTCATATCATTACCTGAGCCACATTTACACAAGAATTTGACCGGCGCAAGCGACCAGATCTAGGAGCTGCGTCGTCCTAAATTCAACAAAGGTTTATATATAATGTATAAGTTTTCCATTTACAATGCACTACATTTCCTTTACCTTTTTATCCCTAGCCAAACCAGATATGATTTCTTAAAATAAGGTAGGTTGGAGGGGGGAGGGGGGGGGGAGAGGGTTCTGAAATTTTTGCGTAAACAGGGATTTATTTTCACTATATATAAAAAAATTTGGATTTTGCCTCCAGGTTCAGGTGCTGCAGGCCTTTAGTTTTTTGGAAGAGTAAGATGTCAACTTATAAAACAAAATATGCATCTTTTATCTTCAAATATGTAAATAACATTTTATGGTAAGTTAATGCATTAATTTTATTTAGAAATGTAAAATATTTTTTTGTAAGATACCTTGACCTTAAATTAACCTACCTTCAATCTTTCTCTTCTCGTAACTGGATCTTTAATCCGCCGCTCAATCTCTTCTTGCATCTTCCGTCGCTCAATTTCATCCTCCCGCCTTCGCCGCCGATCCGCCTCCTCTTCCAACCGTCTAAACTCCTCGGCCTTCTTCCGCTTTTCTTCCTACATAATGAAATTGAATTACTTTCCAACATTATCCATAGAGAAATGTGTTTAACAAGGTTTCAAGGATGTCCAAGTTTTTTGTTAGGGGGCGGGGGGGAGGAGGTGTAACAAAATGGAAGGTATTTAATTGATGACGGGTAATACATATCTGAAAATACGCAATGACGCAAAAGAGTACAAATGATACGCAAATTCTGATCACAACTCTCACGTTTATCTAAAAATGCAACATATAATAATAGCTATTAAAACAATTTTCAAGCATAACTTTTATCTTATTAGGATAACAAATAAATAAGAAAAATTTTTTTACCATATGAAATTCGTGATCAAACACCTAATTGAAAAAAAATGCAAGACAGCTTTTATTTTAAGAAAGACTAGGGGCAGCGAACGCCCCCAAGAAGCCTCTAAGTGTTCTTAAGGTGGGAGGGGGATAAGTCAACCGCCCTTCTACTTTTTGATTTGAGTTTTAATAAGAAATATTCAGAAAAAAAATTTGGGGGGGGGTTTTAAATTGGGAGGGTGGAGATACGCTCTCCCAAAATAGTAAAAAACCTTCCATGTACCTAAAAAAAAGCTTAATTGCAAAGGAAAACCAAACAGATGTCATTTTTTAACAATTTTATAAAAAAAACATTGGCGCACTTGTATAAACACCTTATCACATAATAGATAATCCAGAATAATCCACTTCAAAGGGAATGTAAAAAGAGAGGGGGTTATATCAAGTTTGAAGATATCTGAAAATAGTTATGATCACCATCTTCCACTATCATTTAATTTTAGTATTTGGGGGGGGGGGGGTGTGAGTGGGAGACTAAACCCTCCCAATCACCATGTACGTCCCTAGTAGATTCACCAAGTATCAAAACAGATCTAACCTCTAAAATAGCTTTCTGTTGAGCTCTGAGAAGTCGCTTCTCTTCCAACTGCTGTTGTTCTTTCAACTTTCTTTTCCGGCGAATTTCTTCAACTTCTAGTTTTAGCTTTTGGTCCTCTTCCTCCTTGAATCTCACCTGGGTAAACAAGGACAATTATTGATTGTATCCATATGTAGTGCAGCAATAACAAGCTGCTTACAGTTCTGGTGGTTTTACTCAAAGTACATTGCTGAGGACTAATAACCCCCTCCAAGAGGGGGGGGGGGAATCTTTATATCATATACTTTGTATTATATATAGGCAAGGACGTCCAAGCTTTGTAATTTTTGTTTTGGGGGGGAGGTAAAAATTTATTTGGGGGAGGGGAGGGGGGGTAATCATCCATGATCCCCTCATTGGACGTCCTTGCCCCCCACCTCCTAAATTATTGTCAAAAAAGACTGAAAATAAAGAAATTTTTTTCCTTTGCCTAACCTTTAGGGGGAAGGGGGAACCTTAGCAGGGTCTATACCTACAGTGCCCCAACTCAGCGGGGTTTAACACACTATAACCTGACCTAGAGTAATTTAGAAACAAACCATAAACTACTTCAGACTAGAGAAAGTATAAGAAAAAAAATCAACCCCAACAACTTGTTTCTAATTTGATCAATAATATGGGGGGGGGGGGGGGGGGGGTTGGAATCAGTGCTCAATACCTATGCACTTTTATCAAAAAATAAAAATTAATAATAATATTTTCAAATATCAAACTTACCCTTTTCTGACTTTCGACTACCATATTTTGTGGATAATTTCTGGTTGTTACTTGATTTCTCGATAACTCTTCACGTAACCTTTCCAACTCATCCTGAACGAATAATCATTTTTATATGGAGAATTAGAAAGATTAATATTAAAATCAAGTATTGAATGATTTTTTCAATGCTGACATTGTGAAAAAAAAACCAAATCTTTAGGGAAATCGCCCAAACTTTCTAGTTAGTGTAAAAATGTTAATGTTTCCACTACTATCTAAAACAAGGTAACCCTAGGATTTTTTTCATAGTCGAGGAAACATTACCTATCCATTTTAAACAAAAATAAAATTTGAAGTTGCGGCTTAACAATTGTGTTAACAATTTTAATTAGCGATGCTACTCTATAAATAAAAGTCTGTCTGAACAAGTCATTAAACAAAAAGGAGATTTTCCAAGCCGCTAGTAAGACAGAGCAAGATATCTAAATTTATTATTTTATATTATAGTACATTATATCCTGTTTAAAAAAATTAATCTAATTTTTAAAAACCTTAATGTTTAAAAAATCCTTACCTTTAGTTTTCTTTCTTTCTCCTCGTACTGTTTGACCTCTCTGTTTCTGGCTTCAAGCTCCTCTGAGAGTCGTTCTGCTTCTCTATCATGCATAGCACGCAGATCCTCATTAGCTTCATGTTCCCTACATAAAGTATTTTCTGTCAGGGATCTAGAGGGATAAGATGATGGCCTATAAATTGATGTACATCCCCAATGATAATACACAAATTATCTCTTCTGTAGGTTATGATTAGTGGTTGAAACGTTTGAACACTCAACCCAATTAACTAAACAATCAAAATTCGCTTAAGTCCACAATGTTGTTAATTAAACGAATAAAGGAACGTTATCATAGAACTTTTGGGACTAGTGTAATGAACGGCCCATTGTCCCCTCTCTCTCAGATTTTCTGTAATCTTCGAAGCAAAACAGGATCATAAGGGTTAAAACAAAACAATGTACGATAAATCAATACATATCTCTAATGATTATAATAATCAAAATAACCCTTTTGAAGATTAAAATTATTGGTTGAAAAGATTGGACACCAATGGTGAAATACCAACCAAAATTCAATAAAAGTGTTTCGTGAGGCAACAAAAAGGATACCATGTTCTTAAAACTCTACCAGTGAAATTTATAGTCCAATGTCTCTGACCTCCCTGAACCGATAAGTTAATAATGAAGAAATATCTCAAATTGGGGAAAAGAAAGAGTTGTAGATTATTCGAAGGCAATAATTACCTTTTCTGACAAAGTTTGGCCCACTGTAGTTCCTTCTCTAAATCCTGTTTCCTCCTGTCAATGGACAGATCTGCCAGCTGGCTCTCTACTTCCAACATGCTAGACAGGTCACCTCGAGATCTTAAAAGACATTCGCTTGTTAATTCATATAGTCAATCAATCAATCAAAAATGAAATAATCAATCGGAAAGGATTTAATAGTATTTTAAAAATCAATAATAACACACAGACTACGGTTTTTAAACAATATACGAGAACTAAGACTTTTCCTATAAAGTTGAAATATCTAATAGTCTAAAATTTATACTGTACTATAGTTTCTTACGTTCGGACTTTGCTGAATCATACCAAACTGTTAGAGGAATCGTCATGTAAAGTTTGACATTGACAGAATACTTCTAATATGTCTAAATGCTCAAAAAGAGCTATCCGTTACGGAATGACGTACGGGTTGATATGAATCGATCCTACTTATAGAAGAGCTTCGCTTTTAAAAAACAAAAACTACCGACAGTGCGACACACAAATAGAGATATACTGAAGGGAAACAAGGATGTGTGTGTGTGTGTGTGTGTGTGCAACTTACTTGGCGTCATTAGCCTTGGAGTAAAGCGACTCTGCATTTGCTTTCGATGATCTGTCCACTCTAGGAGGTGCAGCTACACTACCATTTATTGTGTCCAACGTGTTCATCAACATGGCATTGTTCAAACTAAAATAATATTTGTTAACCAACCAAACAACGTGTTTTTTTGTTTTTTTTTCGCTAGTACGGCTACTCTTTAACTAAGGTGACAAGGTCTGGCTGTAAAAAACACATTAAAAGTACAACATCTTAAAAATGACAGTTTATTAAAAACCATTAAAATATTTTATCACACTTAGTGAAAGAATGTTGCTATTATCACATTCAAAATAAATGCTTTAATAAGCATAAAAATATTTAAACACTAGTCTCTCATTGGACATGAAATGACGTCCAATAAGAAAAAGGAATAGAAATATTGGAAAGAAAATTATTTTTTTCAAAATTGATTCTTGGGATTTTGGAATGATAAATATATGGGAAAGAAAATTATTTTTTTTTAAATTTATTTCTAGTCATAAAATAATAGGTATATATTATTTTTTTTTCAATTCTAGTGTCAACCAATAAGAAATAGGCATGCTATTATAAAAGTTTGGAATAAAAATTATTATATTTTGTCAATTCCTTTTTTCAGAGTATGAAATGAGAATAAATTTTCCAACATTATTATTGATTTCTAATTTAACATTCATACAGTAGGTAATATTTATTTCAACATTTTTTTGTCATTCAAAATCAAGTGTCATAAAAATAATAATATGTAACATAAATAAGAAATTTTTAAAATAATTTTGTTTTCTTTTTTTGTTGAAGATTTAAGCCCAAGCTTTTTCTGAGGGGGGAGACCCCCCTCGACCCCCCCCCCTGACGCTCTCTTTTTTATAACTTTTATTATTTCTGTAATTTATTCTAATTATCTTATATATTTCAAAACATGAGATAAAAAGGAAATAATTTGCTGTACATTATTAAAAAATTTAAAAATTGTAAAAAAAATTCCAACATGATCTTTAAATTTTAAATACAAGAATATTTTTTCCAATATGATATGTTATATTTAAATACAAGAATAATTTTGTACTGTGTAATAGAAGAAATAAATGCTGTACATTAGAGTGGCTTGATTTTCAATGATTTTCTAATTTTAAATGTGCTACATACACTTTCTGTCTGAACATCATATAAAAGACCAAAAAATGAAAAGTAAATATTTTTGATAATGGGGAGGCTCGCTGATGCATGTAAACTTTTAGGAAGACACTTATGGGGAGATTTTTTTTTTTTTTTTTGGGGGGGGGGCAATTATTTTTTCTTTCAAAGTATAGCTTTATGCACCTTCCCAGCTTTGTCTTGAAGAGTAGAATAAGAATAAAAAACCTGTTTTTAAAACTATTGATTCTAGCAAGAAAAATCCATAAATAACTTTCAAAACCAAGAGATTTTTCATGCTTGGATGAATATTTTTTAAAACCAATTTGATATTCTTATTTTACTCAACAAGACAAATTCAAAAAGATGCATAAAGCTATACTTTGAAAGAAAAAAAGTTGCACCTCCAGAATAAACTTCTAAAATTTTTTAATGCATGGGCACACCTTCCCCCACATTTCCCCTCAAGGACAAAATCAATTTTTTATATTTAGGTTTCTTATATGTCGTTTAAACTGTAAATGTTGATTACAAATTCAATGTCCAAAATTGATCCACCCTACTGTACATTATTATAATTTAATATTTGATGTGGGTATAAACATTAGACATAGATGGTCAAATCTGACCCCATTTTTTTCTTAAAAAGAAACCTTTGTTCACTTTTTGTTGTATATGAAATACAGCCCTATAGGCAACATTATTTGCAATGAAATTTTGCAATGATATAATTTTTAGAAAGCTAACTTTATTATAAGAAAATGAATTATTTATAACTAACTTTTTATATGTTGTGTCATATGATTCACATTATATGATGGAAGAAATATTTTCTTCAAATATTTCACCCAAGGAAAGCTTTAACCTAAGATATTCAACAATCTATAGCTGACTCATAATGTAAACAAAATGCCCTAGTGCTGTCTCTAGGTTATCTCTATTGTATAAATGACGTACAAAAGAGGAGGAGAGAGAGAAGGAAATAGACAGAGAAGTGAGGTAGGGGGGAGGGGGAAGTAATATAGAGAAAAATAGACAGAGATATTCATTGTTAACCCTTAGATGATGTAAATTTTTTGATACACTTACTTTTTTGAATTTAAAAAAAAGATAAAGAGTGAGACAAAACCAAGTATCATATTTTATTAATATTGCTTATACAAGAAAGGTCATTCAAAATTATTTCACCAATATTAAGGTCCAGTGACAAAAATTTTAATTTCCACCTACTTTGCCCCCAAAGGGGGCAACAGTAGAAGGAAAATTCAAATTTTGATCACATGACCAAAATTGTTGAAATAATTTTAAAATCCTTTCTCGCATTCACAATATTACGAAAATATGATAAATAACTATTAAAAAGTGGGAACATAATCTTCATGGACACCGCTAAAAAAAAATTATTATGTTCTCGCTGAGTACTTTAAGGGAAACGGCCTCCAATTATTGGTTTAAAACATTGCATCCATTTAATAGTTATGTATTATAGACAGCCTTCAGTGGATATTAAAGTGAAAAATTATAATTTGCTAGTCCCGAGGGGCAAAAGGCCTGGGCTAAAAAACTGGTATTAATTCTATGATTTATATTTTATTATTCATGGAAAATTGTCTGTGATACGGTGCTATACGACTGAAAACCGGATTTAATCCAGCGGATATTAATCGGTTTTGAAGCCATAGTGGAATAGAAATTACTATATTACTATACCTGGAAGTTGAACTAGCTGCAGAATTTGGTTGTGATAGGTCAACACTAATACCAGATAATCTATAATATAAATAAATGCTTTACAAAACACAAAACAAGTGTATTTCTAAAATTTTCATACACAATTAAATTTATAAAAAGTAACTTCATCACTTGAGCTTTTTAAAAGAGAGTACAATCATAAAAGGATTATGAATGAAACCTATCAGGCTATCAAATATAATAAGTACAATGTCAAAAAGAGATTTTTTAATGACTGTAAAATTACCTAGATATTCAAAAACATTGGTATCTATAAAGTCCCAATATTGAATTTATTACCTAAAAAAGACATCACAAATAATCAAAGAAAAAATATCCAAAATTTTACCTGGCATAATTAAACTCATCTCTTTTTCCTTCAAGGCTGCTGCTGCCGCCGTTATCATCCACGTCCCGCCCTTTCTTGCTTGACGTTAAACCGACGGGCTTCGATGACCGATCTACATTAGGCACAAGGTTTATGCTGCCCAGATCAGGATAATTTATCATAGAGGGTAGACCGTTGCCGTTACTGAAAACGTTTTGACACTCTTCTTCAATATATTTTTAATCTCTAAAGAACTATAAATGGACCTTTAATTTTATTTACTTTAGATGGTTTCAGGCTATTTTTCTGCCCCTCCTCAATCTCATCCTTCAAATACAGAACCTGATAAAATTAAATGCTAGGGACGCAGCTAGTCTTATCCTAAAAAAATATTGGAATGTCTGTCTTTGTGTAGCTTAAAATCTCGCTAACCGATGAACTGACATGGTTCTCCTTTACTATGAAGCCCAAGAGATTTTGCCCCTAGAAAAATATTCTCTCCATAAGTTTTGGAAATAGGTGTAAATAAAGAATCTTTAACACAATCTAAATGTAGAGAAGCCACGCTTTAAAGATAGTAGAGTATCAATTCCTGTAAGTATTGTTATTAATAATGTTGCTTTCCGTCGTGTTATCAAACTCTGGTCTGGTTATCCGGATAGCACCAGAAGTGATGGCCGGCGGCTGGCTCTTCGGACTAGGGGATGGAGTCACTATGAAACCCTGATAAAAATATGAATTGAGGGGTTAAGATAAGACAATGGACGATACAATAATTTACATCTCCAATGGAAAAAAAATTAAAAGTTTTTGAGCTAACCAATAAGATAACGTGATTAAAACTTTGGGTATCAATATAATTTACAGTCCAATGTCTCCACAGTGGGATCCAGTGGGACATCCAAAAAAATTTAAAATTGACTTTTATCTATCCTAGGAATTAATAATGGCTGTAAGTAGACAGCTAGAAAAGAAATTTTTAAAAAATATTCATTTTTGGCGGATTTATGCCATTTTTAAAAAAGGTAGTGAAAAATTTCTTTTCAGTTTTGATGATTTTCCAGATTTTTTTACACAATTTTTTCAAAGCAACAAAAAATACATTTATGTTCATCTTATGAAAATAATTTTTGATTGAGGTACTTTTCAGATACCTGTACCAATGTCTAATTAAAGAAAAATTTTAAAAAAATATTTTTTTGGTGGTGTAAATTGACATTTTGTGAGAAAATTTCACCAAAAATATTAAGATTTTTAACCCCAAAAAATCAGTTTTCTCCATTTTACCCAAAAACGGCCAGGATGCCCCGGGTTTTGTAATAATAATATTAATATGCAACATGTATTGTGTTTAAAACTGTCTTAACCTCTTTTCGAGGAAGCTTTGTGTTTATCAAGATCGAAATTAATTCCTTATCATTATCCCAAATTAAGCGCAAATGTCGTCTTGTTTGACTTTCCTTTCATAAAGTGACGCGGTATGGATTGTTTATATATTTTGATGCGCCACGTTCGTTACTTTTGAATGAGATATGAGTGTGTGAAGATTTCGGAGAACAAAATTGGGCCTATCATTGGTCTCATAGTGCGTGAACAACCCTAGTATACCAGGGATTTGAAACCATAAGAACTTCAGGTAGAATTTGTTAATTTTATTAAGAAGAATGGTGTATAGGACGATTATATTTAGTTTAGAAGGCTTTAGCCAGCTAAGCATGAAACTTAATTATGATTAATATTATGTTTTGGTAATTTTTTATGTGCTTTTATTTTTGCATTTAACAATGATCTATTAAACCAAATAATTTTCCTTTAAAGCCAAAAGTTTTCAAAGATTCTTAACCGTAGAGAAAAATGATTTTAAAAAGCAATTAAGATTACGTGGTTATAAAAACTGGAATTTTGTATTAATTGATTTTATAATTTCAGGACTTTGAAATAATTTCATCAATAAATCTATAATCAAACCTGCTGTTGAAACTTGATGGTTCCTGGTATTGGGGGTTTGTATGTTCGCCAACAGATCTCGAGAACTTCCCGCTAATTCGGAAGTCACACTCAACCAAAGTGTCATGGTTGAGACAATTTCAAAGGATCTGAAGAATAGGCGTTAGCATTCTTCAAGAGATCAATAGCATCCAGTGATTATTGATGCAATAAACTGTGACAATTTTTTCTGTGAAATAAGTACCTAGTGAATCAATATGCCACTAACCAAAAAGCAGAAAATTGAGCGAGCTATCGCTATTGGCAGTGAAAGGCTAGAGGTGTTTGACGAACAGTTAAAAGTGTTTTATGACAATCTAAAAGCCTGCCAAAGTTTTAGTTCATGTGAAAATGTGAATTTAAAATCAATTCGTGACATTTTTAGTGAGGTCAAGGACCAATCTGACCTAATAAAAAGTCTAAAACCTGCCGTGGAGACTAGTGAGTTGCGCGAGTTCAAGCGTGATTTGGATGAAGCTAGTGAACAGAAAACTGTTGCAGATAAAGTCTATGCGTCGTTGGAGCAGTGTACAAAAATTCTGTACTGGCTTGACAATGATTCAGACGACGCGAGGTCAAGCACTGTCGCCAGGAACCTCGACGTCATTGAGAAGGTGAAGATGGACATGGGAGTGCTTAAAATTTCCATGGAGTTGCGCCAAGAAGTACGTGATATGTACCGAAGGCTTAGAGAGATGGAACGTCGTTCATCTAACTTGGATGAGAGTGGGACACCTGCCATACTCTCCAGAAGTATGTCTGCCGTGGATATTCGGAGTTCCAACCCGCAGTATGGGCGCTGGGACAACAGTTTGCTGCCGTCCTTCGACGGTACAGATACAGATTACTCCAACTTTAAACAGGTCTTTAAGGATCTATGCGCTGGTTATGGATTTTCTGACCAGAGGTTAAGTCTGATGTTGTGTATGGAGAAGGTGATAACCAACCCGGAGCTACGCAAGCAAGTGTCAGCGATTAGAGATCATAATGAACAATGGTTGTTTCTCGATCAGATGTTTTTATCAAACACCCGCCGGTTCATGAAGATTTTAACTAAGCTGAACAAGATGAATCCTGTGGATAAACCTGTGGACGTGGTTAGTGCAATTGCTACCTTCAAGAGCACGATGCAGGAAGTAGAAGCCATCGTTGGTTCTGCAGCTAAGGATTACCACCACCTAACTCTTATTCATATTTTCAAAGACAAGTGCCCAGATGGCCTGAGAGAGAAAATTATGATGGAGCTAGGTAGCATGAACCAACCAAACATCCAGAAGATTGTAGAACTGCTGGAGAGGACCAGGGGAGCAATGTTGGCCGGTGATATGTCCTATGACACTAGCGCCGGCAAGAGAAATCGTGACAGAGCTGCCGCCGCGCAAGTATCTGGCCGCAGCGACAATAAGAATGGAAAGGCTGGAAAGGACAAGGCTTCCAAGTGGAACAGTACATGTCCTGTTGAAAGCTGCAAGGAGAAACACCCGATTTTCCGTTGCCTCACGTTTAAGAAGATGGATGTGGTTGACCGAAAGAAAGTTGTCCAGCAGAAAAAGTTGTGTGAACTCTGCCTGTGTGACGGCCATGTTGCTGACAAGTGTAATAAATCGGATAAGCTTGGTGTTTGTGGCACCAATAATTGCGACAGATATCATAGTAGGCTGCTCCATGAGGCTAGTGCTGGTGTGAATACAGTCTACAAGTCAAGTTCTGCACCCAGCCCCTGTACCTTCTTACTTCAGTTAGTTCCTGTTGTAGCACCTGGCGGCGGCACCTGCCACGCCACTGTCATGTTTGACTCTGGTGCAAATTTGCCACTTGTGTCTGAGAAGTTATCCAACAAGTTGAAGCTGAAATCTACCGGCAGATATACAACTATTTCTGTAGCTGACGGCAGTGAGTCTTCCTGCCGCAATGTTGTGTTTTATCTGAAGGATAGGGACGGTAATTTGAGGGAGTTTGAGGCAGCTGTCATGCCTACCCTCGGCGGGGCCAACGAGATGCGCTCGGTCCACCCCGAAACCGCCGCCGAAATATTTAAGATGCCGCCAGAAAGATTTACATATATTAGTGGAGGCTTAGATATCATCATTGGAAATACACATCCTGACGTGTTTCCATCAACCTACCAGAAAGTGGGCCAGTCTATGTTGTGGCGAACCATTTTTGGTAGTGGTTTTATCTGTACAAGTGCTGACGGTGGAGCTCGAGATCAAAAGTCGGCATATAAGGCTGTCAGTGTCAGTGGAGGCACCTTGCCAGACTTTCTGATGTCTGAATCGTTTGGCGTACAGCCGCAGGCACTTTGTCCAGGATGTACTGCCTGTCAAGAGTGCAAGGCTATGGCCGACGGCACTACCTGGGACCAGCGTGAGAGGCAGAGAATAATTGAGGCAGGTTTAACACTAGACTTGCAATCCAACAAGTGGACAGGTCAATATGCTTACATTGAAGATCCTCACACTTTGCCCTACAATGAGAGTTTAGCCCGCAAAATTGCTGAAAAGGATCATGCCAAGATGGTCAAGGAAGGTACCTATGATATGTATGTGGAGGTATTCAACGACGCCATCTCCAGAGGCGTGTTTCAAAAAGCCACGCCTGAAGAATTGCAGTATGAAGGGCCTAAGTCTTGTTCATCAATAGTGGTTGCTTTCAAGGAGGATTCAAGTTCCACACCCATGAGATTGTGTGCAAATAGTTCTCTGACGTTCAAGGGCACCAGTTTTAATAACATAATGCTGGGAGGTCCGCCGCCAATGCAGAAGATTTTTTATCATTTGTTGCTTTTCCGCGGTTACAAGGTTGGTTTTATAACTCCATCCTGGCCACAGAGTTCGACAGCCAGATGAAGAGAGTTTTATTTTCCCCGACGCCAGACGGTCCACTTGAAATTTACCTGACTAAAGTAGTGAATTTTGGCGAGTTGGCTGCGGGAAATTTGGCAGTTACAGCCCTGAAGTTGACGTCCCGCCTGTTCGGCGGAAAGAGTGAAGCAGAGGTCAAGGAGATGTATGGAGAGGGGCAGATAAACGGTAGTGATATTGTTGCAAAACCTGAATTGTGGAAGGAGCCGGAAATACCTACCTACCCCGAGGAAGATTTCAAGTTACCTCAGATTCCAGTTGCAGTCAAGCTTGAGAAGCACAGCTTCATAGATGATGTTATTTCGGGAGCAGGATCTGTGCCAGAAGCCAAGGAGATGATGAATGAAGCCGACAGAATTATCAGCAAAGGTAGTTTTTCCTTCAAACAAGTCATTTATTCTGGTGATGATTGCCAGCCAACCAAGGTTCTTGGGCTGATATGGAAGCCAGCCACTGATGTGTTATCCATCGCCACGAGAGTCAACCAAGATGGTAAAGTCAAGGGAAAGAAGGTGAAAGAGGATGCTGATTTGTACAACCTCCAGGACGCCTTGGACGAGAATCTGACAAAGAAGATGGTCCACAGGTTCGCCGCCCAGACCTTCGACCCGATCAGGCTTTGCAGCCCTATCCTGTTGAGAATTAAACTTGTCCTGCGGAAAACATGTTTGCTGAATTTGGGCTGGCAAGATTTCATTCCAAAAAGTCTACGGGATGAACTTGTTAAGTCGCTGGAGGACAGAGCTGAGGTCGCTAAATTGGAGTTTGACCGTTGTGTGGTCCCGGAGGAACCAACTGGCCTTCCATCCTTGATGATGTTTTCGGATGGGTCATCAGAGGCCTATGCATGTATGGCATATTTGAGGTGGCCAACTAAGCAAGGGTTTGAAACGTTCCTGCTAGCCACCAAGTCAAGAGTTGCGCCGGTCAAGACTGAATCAATTCCACGCCTTGAATTGATGGGTTGCCAGATGTCCACAAGGTTGTCAAAGTCCATCAGAGATGCCCTGCCCTTTGATGTTATCAGAGTGATGTACTTTACTGATTCATCGTGTGTTTTATCACAAATTGTTTCCAACAGTGCCATGTTGAACACATTTAATTCTCATCGTATTGGAGAAATCCAATCTGCAACCAACAAGGATGACTGGAGGTGGGTCCCTGGGACACACAATGTTGCAGATTTGGGCACCAGAAGCACCTGCAAGGTATCAGATTTAGGTCCAGGTTCCAGGTACAGATTGGGCCCAGAATGGTTGCGCCAGGATGAAAGTGCGTGGCCGGTGAAAACTGCCGAGCAAGTCAAGCAGGATTTACCACCGGAGGAGTTGAATACCAAAATGGTTAAGTTATGTTCAATGAAAGTTACCGGAGAAGCCGCTGAAGATGTCTTTAGGTTTAAGCACAGGAGATCATTTGGACAGGCCAAACGTATTATGGCAGCTGTCCTGCAAGTATCGAACACCTGGTTGAAGAAGCTAAAGAGCAGACAAGAAGGCAAGGCTACAGCCGCTGGTAGTCATGTAGCAGCCGCAGATTCTGTGTACAAGCCGTCTTTGTACAATTTTATGGCGGCGGCGGAACTTTTCATTGTGTCATGTAGCCAACAGGATGAGTGGATAAATGACGCTAAAGGCAATTATTCGTCATTGAATCCATTAGTGCATGAAGTATCATTGACCTGGCCTGTCGTTGGTCCCGGAGGTAATTATGTGACCAGGGAGATGAAAATTCTAAAAATGGTTGGACGTGGATTGAGAGCCCGTCATTGACGCCATTACTGGTGGCCGTAAAATGCTATTTGAAGACATGCCAGGTTTAGTAATTTTGGAGCCTGGTAATTGGTTAGCTGCTGTCTTTATGAGAGAAGCGCATGTTGAGCTTCATTCTGGTGTCCGTGGAACTTTAGCTGAGAGCCGCCGTTGGTGCTGGATTGTGAAGGCAAGGAGGTTGTCCATCATGGAGGTGAAGAAGTGTTGGCCCTGCAGTGTTGAGAGGGCCAAGGAATGTCGTACTACCATGAAGGATGTGTTACCTGACAAGTTGGTTCCGAGCAGGCCATTTGAAGCTGTGCAAGTTGACCTTATGGGTCCGCTGGTTACGAGGAGAGCTACCACCAAAACGAGGAGTCAGACAGCAACGAAGAAGGTGTGGGTGTTCGTGGTAGTCTGCAGGTTCTCAGGGGCGCTATGGCTGGACGCCTTGGAGAAGTATGATACCAGCAGTATCCTGTTGTCCCTGCGCAAGTTGGAAGCTGTTCATTGTCTGCCGAAGGTTATAGTAAGCGACATGGGCACACAATTATCCGCTGCTCGCAAGGTTTTAGAGCAGAAGTTGGGCAGCCAGGTAGAGTTTTCTTGGTCACAGATCCCGGCCCGAGCCCACCATTTTATTGGGCAAGCTGAGAAAATGGTAGGATTAACCAAGAGATTGCTGTCCAAGAAGTTGGTGAATAGTTCTGTTAATTTTAATGAGCTCCTGGTGCTGTTGGCAGAGGTTAGCAAGTTAATGAATAGCAGACCGTTGACGATAGAAGCTGCGAACGACGTGGAGAATTGGCGGCTGATTACCCCTGGCCAGCTGCTGGGAAATGTTGACCGCCAGCCGTTGTGCAATGTGGCGATGAAACCGGAGGACCAAATTTCCTCCAGGTTGAAGTTGTTAGAAGATTTGTCTGCCCAGTTTTGGACTGCCTACCGCCAGGAGATTTTGCCGAAGATATTACGGATGTCCAAGTGGAAAGATGAGATGGCGGAGCCGCTAGCTGACGGAGATATAGTACTGGTTACGAGTACCAATCCGCTGATGATATGTTTGCGGATGGGCCGAGTGACGAGGATTGAGGATGGGAGAAAGACTGCAAGAGTCTTGTTCAGGCTGTCAGATAAATCTCCCCTGGAAGAACATGCTGTATCAGTCAGGCAGTTATTAAAAATTATGATTAATAATTGATTCTTATTTTATGGAAATTGAGATTTTTTTAGTAAAAAAAAGCCACATTTTTCATATGCCTATTTTTATGCCTAAAATAAGAATCAAGTGAAATGCGATTAATTTTTATTCTATTTCATATGCTCAAATTTAATTTTATTGAGTTTAATTTCTTTTCAAAAGTACAATTCATTATAAAACTTACCTGAAAAGTTTACCAAAAAGGAATAAATGTGTCGAGGTTGCGTGATTCGATATTTATTCTAAGAAAAAAATCAAGTATATTTTTTAGCAGATTTTTTAAAAAAAATTATATATGAATTTCAATCAAGTAAAACATTTTATTCAGATCAAGGAATGATTGAAAATTCATATTTAAAGTCTCATATTTTTACAAAGAAAAATTGGTATTTTTTTTATAATTTCGATGAAAATTCTAACGAAGATATTATTATTATTTTGCTATTATTTAAGTATTGAAAAGTTTTATTGTTGATTAAGATAGTTACAGTTCTTATTCATTAAGTTTGAAAACTTTCTGCTAAAGGATTTTGAAATATTTTTCTTACTACTCTTTTTGATGCTTAACGAATTTAGTTTTAAGTACCTATAAATCTTAATTTTCTTGTCTAAGATTTATTTCGTTTTATATTTACCATTATTTGTTTACATTTCAACCTGATTTCGTAGGTACTTATTGATTTATTAATAATGATTTATTACCTATTGATTATGAAATGATTATTAATTAGTATAAGTTGTTATATGTACAACATCATGATTAATAGGATTATCCATTTTAGGATTTGTGTATGTGATCTTGTGAGTGTCATGTGCCTGGAATATTGTATGGTACAAACCAATCCCCATCCTTCTATCCTAAAATGTGAGGTATTATGAGTCCTAGTGAGGAGTATAATATTGTGTATGCATTTCACGAGGGTTTCATTTAGTTAGGAGTAAAATTGTAACGTTTTTCGGGATGTGGCCATTCTCATGTGATTATGGTGAGTTGAGTTTAGTGAGAAATGTTGCTAGTGCTCAGCGCAAAAAACCTTGAATCTCGTTAAGGAAGTTAATTTGACTTTCAAACGGGGGGTGTGTCTTAACCTCTTTTCGAGGAAGCTTTGTGTTTATCAAGATCGAAATTAATTCCTTATCATTATCCCAAATTAAGCGCAAATGTCGTCTTGTTTGACTTTCCTTTCATAAAGTGACGCGGTATGGATTGTTTATATATTTTGATGCGCCACGTTCGTTACTTTTGAATGAGATATGAGTGTGTGAAGATTTTGGAGAACAAAGTCTCATAGTGCGTGAACAACCCTAGTATACCAGGGATTTGAAACCATAAGAACTTCAGGTAGAATTTGTTAATTTTATTAAGAAGAATGGTGTATAGGACGATTATGTTTAGTTTAGAAGGCTTTAGCCAGCTAAGCATGAAACTTAATTATGATTAATATTATGTTTTGGTAATTTTTTATGTGCTTTTATTTTTGCATTTAACAATGATCTATTAAACCAAATGATTTTCCTTTAAAGCCAAAAGTTTTCAAAGATTCTTAACCGTAGAGAAAAATGATTTTAAAAAGCAATTAAGATTACGTGGTTATAAAAACTGGAATTTTGTATTAATTGATTTTATAATTTCAGGACTTTGAAATAATTTCATCAATAAATCTATAATCAAACCTGCTGTTGAAACTTGATGGTTCCTGGTATTGGGGGTTTGTATGTTCGCCAACAGATCTCGAGAACTTCCCGCTAATTCGGAAGTCACACTCAACCAAAGTGTCATGGTTGAGACAAAAACAGTTTTCATAACCTGGGGCCTCCCGGCCGTTTTTGAGTAATTGAGCATTTTAATTGCATGGTTTGAACAATTTCGTTCTTGTTAATTTGAAATTTTCCCTCGTTAGAGGGGGAAGGAGTCATTTTAGAGCCCAAAGTCATCTCTGCAATGTTTTCTAACTTTTTGAGGCAGAACTTTCTTTACTTATGCATTATTTGCCTCCGGCCAACCGTTTCGCCGTTATTTGCCGCCGTAGGTGTGATTTTTAACGATTTTTGCCGTTCTCGCGGTTTTAATGGACATTTAAGGGAACAAGGAGTCCTTAAAAAAAGATGACTTATAAATACTTTTATTTTAGCAATTAAATTTGCTAAATTTCATGTGTTCTGAAAAAATTGTATTTCTAACTGGTTTTGGTTCAGCAGAAATTCAAATTCGGGGATTAATTATAATATTGCAAAAACATTATATATGCGTCTGAGAGAGAGAGAGAAATATACGTTTGAGAGAGAATATAATATAGGCAATTATGTTTATATTCTTATACAAACTTTAAATGAAGATAGCTAGACTTAGAATGAAGGTATTAACACAAAATCAAAAGTGTTTTGAAAATTATGTTATTGTTGTTTATATCTGAAAAAAAAACATTAGAAAACATGCCTTATTAGTGTCCTATTTTACTTATACTGGACCTACCTAAAAATGCCGGGACTCGAACTGGGTGCACCTGACGCTATATTCATGTTCACAAACATTGTTTGCATTGAAGAAATATTTACATAGATGTTTATTTTGTTAAAATATTCCTATCCTAACTAAAGTAATGAAGGTTTATAGATTTTTTAAAAATAGGGTAGCTTCGCTCCTCCAAAACCGCCAGACGTACTTACCAAATGCACATTAGAAGTTAACAGGAGCAAAATTTATGTTATTTTTGAGTTAAAGCAAAAGAAATTACATCATTTCGTCAAATACAAGCTTTTTTATTGATGTTTACTTTTGTCTACCCTTAATGTCCCGTTTTTTGGCAAAAGATCCTACTGTGGTCTCCTCCCTCTCTGACAGATAACCAGCAATAGAAAAAAAGTTAAACTGGGGTATAAATATATTCTTTATATAACTTGAAATGCTACATACGGCTATAGGGTAGGAAAAATCTTTGAAAACAGTCAAGTACCTAAGTATTGCAAAAATGATATAATTACAAAAACTCATTAATAGCAATAAAATAATGAAAAAAATATATATACAAACGTGCAAATGTTGCTTATAAGTTATAATTGGTTCTAATTCTATCTTTATTTACACAATATTTAACAGAAAGTTCTAAAATAAATACCTGGTCAAGATTAGGAAATACAATCCTGTTGATGTCCAGGTTCGAATCTTCATTCTTCGGCTTGCCTGAGTTTCGTAGGTGATCAGGCATTTTATGCTAAACATAAAAAAAACTATTTGTATTTTGTGACAAATGTTTGGTTCTTTTATATTAAAGTGCCTGTCGAGCACTGAAACCCCCACAATTCTAAAATAAATTAAAAATAAGAGAAGGTTAGTTTTTTAATTATGCCTAAACCTAGGACAATGACCTGTTTATCTCACTAATTACCAAAGTTTTATAATAACGTTTTCTTATTCGTTGGCTTAACAACATTGGGGACTTTAGTGAATTTTGGATTGAGTGTTCAGACATTTCAACCACTAATTTTAATCTACAGTAAAAGTAATTATATGTATTATCATTAAGGATGCACATTAATTTATCGGTCTTTGTCTTATCCCTTTAGATCCCTGTATCTATTCATGCGGGGCTCTCTAGTACCCAATATCACCTAACCTAGCTTAAAGTACAGAACAAATCAACAAAAAAACTAACCCTCCCTTATTTTTAATTTATTTAAAATACTGACCTTAGGATCTGTAACTAGATGTGGAAAAGCAAGGCGAAACAATTCGAACCCTCCCTCCAAAATTATTGGTGGATTCCTGAACATAAATTATTTAAGCTTTGTTTGTATTCTAATGATTTATCTAACGACTTCCATCTGTTTGAATTATTGATAAATCTCAATTTAATTTTGTCAATGTAACTGCTTCCCTTTTTTTAACTCCCTTTTGTTCATAATACTTTGAACTTTCAGAGGATTGTTACTAAATTGAGCGTTTAAAAGCATAAGTGGTGCTTTCCCTCAAAGTGCCTAGCAAGCAGAGACCCACCAACCCTTATTTCTCCTGATGGGCTATCCTGTATTCAATATAACCCAACCTAACCTAAAGTATAACACAAACATACGGAAAACCAGTCCAGCATTATTTTCAGTTTACTTCATAATAACGGGGAGGGGGGGGGGGGGGCATTCTCTGATTGACTATGTACTTTTAGGGAAACCGCCCTATAAACTTACTTGTAAGTTTTATCTCTATCCCAGTTAGTGAGAGCATGTTTGACAACAAAATTTGGTGAATTCTGGACAAGGTCTTTACTGTTCCAATCAACAATGATCAGTTTATCCTAAAAAAATAAATATAGAAGATCTAGATGGTAAATCTAGCTCCATAATCCGTCAAACTTGTAAAGGGGTTTTAAGCATATGAGCCCTAATATTAGTTTATAAATGGAAATCGGATAAGAAATGGTAAAATGGAATAAGGTAAGATACAAACACATAAACGCAGATAACTTGAAGTCCCAATGTCCTTACAAATGACGAAAGGCATTTTTTAATTGGTGAAAAAAGAATAATTAAAAATAAATGTATTATCAAGTGTGACTCACCACTTTATCTCTCCTCTGCCAATTAGCTCTGTCCTGCAAGGAAACTACATGTTTCTCCAAAGCGTTGGCCGTTGCGTGATTTCTAAAATTATCCCATTATATAAAGTAGGAGGATTTTTTTAAAGCTGTAGTTTTAGATTGCGATAACTAATAAACATAAAAGGTTCCCACCTTCACATAGGTCCTGGGGTAATTTAAGGCTATTTATTTTCAAATCTTGATGGATTTAAGTTATTTCTCTGCTCTTAGCAGTTAGAGTCGCAATAAAAAAATAACACAAAATCTTTACTTATTTTGGGAAGGGGGAACGGGGGGGAGATATTTTCACAGGGTCGATTTCTTTTGGAAGGGTGGATGTACAATAACCCAAAATAAATATGTATATAAACCTTCTCTAAACTTTTTAAAGAAACTTTACTGTTTTGAAGAACCATATTGATCCGGCGGTTAGTGAGTTTTTAAGCAACAGAAAGATAGATTAGACACATTATGTTACTTTCTATAAATACTAGCGGCCAAGCCCCTAGAGGCCTTTAGGGGCGCTTGCTTGAGGAGGGGAGAGTCGAATTTGATAACCCAATTTATTATTTTAGATTTTAAAAGAAAATTTTTTAAAAAATCTTTGAAGGTGAATTTTTATTGGCGGGGGAGGTGTCCCCCCATTTTTAATTTAAGATTAAAAAATTTTAAATTTTTTTTTTTTTGGGGGGGGGAGGGGGTGGTAATTTTTTTCTATGGGCGATTTCTCTTGGGAGGGTGGTAGTACCCTCACCCAAAGTAGTTATAAACCTTCCCGGGACCTATGAGAAGCTACCCTGTTAAGGAGAACCCGATTGGTTCAGTGGATAGCGAGATCATTCGGTACAAATAGACAGACAGACAAACAAACACACATCCTGTTACTATATTATAAGGATTTAAATTAACTTACTGTAATTTATCCTCGGGAAGGTTGACTGAATTGCACTTTATTGAACTTTTCTTATAATCCTAAACAAAAAGTACTCTAGAAAACCAAATATTTATTTTTTCTTTTTCTTGATTTCCCTATTAAAATATGTTATTTGTACAGGTTGTGATCCTGGCAAGAGGTACGAGGCTGCCATATCGAGTCCTCACCATATTTTATCATTGTAATGTTATAGTGATTTAATCTTTATTATGTGTTGTCCACAAATATGAAAATATAATGCTGTTACTATTTGAATATGTGTTTCATTGCAGATACGGTCGGTTTATTTAGTTAAGGCTTTGTTTTATGATCTGTTTATCTATTTCATATAGCTGTTATAAAATGAGATGTGTGGGACAGCTGCCATAGTGCCGCGTATGTTGACTAAAGGAGTTCTATAGGTACGATACTAAAAGTTACCTCTTTATTGGGTTTACCCCAATTTTAACATTCCCTTTGTTGTTAGATAATTTAAATTAATGCTTTAATTAAGTCAAGTCTTAAATTGTTTACAACTAAAAGGAAAATCTTTACAAATTTAAGTATTTCCTTCTTGTTGGTTTGAAATATAAGTTAGTAGTTTTGTAGTTAATAGACTAAACGTAGCAAATGACAACAAGGATGGCAACATCAATAATAAAGTAGCGAAGCACAAAATATTAAAAGATATCAAGAAAAATAGAATATAGGTACATAGTAACATAATAAAGTGAATATCATTAAAAAAGCAATAAAGCTACTTGTCAACTAGAAATTAAGTTCTAAATATTTTTATAATCTGACAAAAAAAGGCCAAGATATGTATAAAAGCGACTTTCTTTTCATCTACATATATTAACAAAAACATCATATAATGCATGCAAATTTGATCCTTACAAAAAATGATAATATTATATGCTTATAATATAAAACTTGCCTCTGTATTTCTTGTATCTAAAATTAGATAACTGGTGGACTTTTGTTGAATTAAGCTGTACAAATCTCTAGCCGACATGGTCTCATAATCCTGAAATATAAAGTTTTAATAGCGGAGCTACTGTATAACTAGGGAAACTCAGTATGTACTTGTATCTTCAGTTGATTGTGTTCACTATCAATGCATTTTCTTTCTCAATTTACAACTCTTAGTACTACAGACCTTATTATAAACCACACTACAAAAAAAAACATGAACAACGCTTGTAACTTAATTTTTTAATTAATTGTCTTTACTTCATCGACTATTTTCCATTTAAACTTTTAATACCTATTCTGAATGTACAATGAGAATTTCGAGTTTTTCTTATTTAAAATATTGATCGCCTGTTGCTTCTGTGATACTTATTGACAAAAATGTCGTTGGATGAACAATTAAGACAAATAGGTATAATCCACGATACAAATGAATAATCAACTTACATTTCAGGTTACTTTTACGTAAAGAAATCTGTACCTGTTTAATCCCATTTTGGTGACCATTTTCTTTGGGCTTAGAATCTGTTTGGCCTTGTTCAACTCCATTTATTCCTAGATAATTAATTTTTAACTTAGAAAACAATACCTAGTCCTATTCTATTAGATTCTCAAATCCAGATAAAAATTCATTATCATCTTATGTTTTCATTTTAAAAAATAACTTCTTGCAAAGAATAAGAAGATAATTCTCGTGCCTATTAAGTGTTTAGGGGTAAAGTCATGGCCCTCTATGACCTGATATAGCAGAGTTATAGCGGTGTGGTTGAGATCTGAAAGAATGTCTTTACCTGTGTCTTTCGTTGGAGGTTTTTTACTGGATTTTGGAGTTCCCGGATCAGGATCTGGGGGTTTTCCAAGTTTTTCCTTCACCTTTGCCTCGTAAACTTTTTCCAACCTTTAATCAAATAATTTTGGTAACTCAATTTTTCTGTGTCGCAGATACCCCTTAACTTTGGAACTTTAGCTGGTTAATACAAATCCCAAATGGCAATATTTCATACTAGCGGCTACGCCACTAGAGGCCCCAAAATAGCTACAATCATTCCCTGGACCTACAAAAAGCTTTACCGCAAAGTAAGAACCATATCGGTCCAGCGGTTGGCGAGATCTTAAGATAAGACATAGTAACAGGAGACATCATGTTACTTCTCCATAAGGATTCAATTTATCTAAATCTTTTGCTTTTTGGCGAAAATAACAATCAATATTTAGCATTTTTTAGCATTGAAATTAAGTGATTTTGTACGGGAAAGAATGATATGTAGATTAATAATAGTTATTTATCGCATCATAAGATTAAAACCATTTTTGTTACCCCCGAGGGGTCTAAGGATCGGGTTAACTAAAATTGGTATTAATTTGATCATTTCTATTTAAATATTTGTGGGAAATTGTCTTTAATAGGTACGATACTAAATTATGATTTAACAGTATGGTTAAGAACCGGTTCTAATCCAGCGGATTTAATGTTATACTTCTCCATAAGGATTCAATTTATTTAAATCTTTTGCTTTCAGCTAATCACAGCGCGGCATTTCATAAAATGCTGTGCTCTCATTGGTGGAAAGTTGGCTCACCCTGATCTGGCTCACCACTAAAATGATTTAAAGATCCAGCTCAGGAATAAAAATTATTGATTGAAACTAACTTGTTTTCCAGTGCACCAATCTTATCCAAGGCTATCTTGAAATTTGTCTTCACTTTGTACATGGCTGAAAATATAAGGAATTACTTTTAAAATTCATTGATCTTGACTCTTGAGGGATAAAATAAAAATTTATCATTCCCCAATAATGATAAACAAAATCACCCCTATTATACATGAAAATTATTTAGTGAAAAGTTTGGACACTACCTACTAGTTTTATAACCAACACACCTATCAAAATTTAATATTGTAACTAAAGTTTTTAAGCAAACGAATAAGATAAATTGGTTATAAAACTTTGGGTAGGTACTTAGGTACTATACTAGTGTAATTTCAACTTACAATAATATTCTAACACTTACATTCAAAATATTTTTCATCTTTTTTGTAATCTTGTTTCTTGACAATAATCTGGCAGAGTTCACAAAGTTTCCAGTACAAAATATAGGCATTCTCATCTTCACCTAATAAAACAAGGATGACAACATCCATAAATGCGAAGCACTGAAATGACAGGACAAACGAACATTAATACTTGTAGAGTGTAATAACTGAATAAGCAGAATATAAATGGCTAAGACGAAACAAAAACAGATGAGAATAGGATTATTATGAATATCACATAAAAAAAATTTGCCAATAAGTTTAAAATTAACATACTATATATGAAAGTACGGACATTCTGGTAACGATTCTAGAGTTGGTATGCTTTCTAAATCGAAACCAAATGCTACAGGAATCACCATGCTAAGTATAAAATTGATAGGACAATTCAAACATGCGTAAATTAACGAAAAGAGCTATACGGACGGACGGACAGAACCTAATTACAAAAAGCTTCACTCCAAATGAATATGCATTAAATAACGCATATTTGAAGTTGTAAAGTATCTTTGCTTACAATGACTACATACCCTGTTTAAACATCATTTCAGCTTTGTGTTTTACTTTTTGACTGGATTCGCACAAACTCTTGGCCGGCATATCCGACACATTCACCACCTTGCCCTTTTCCTTAAAAATAAACACTTAAATAATCCAGGGATTTTAAGGGATAAGAAAAAGGACATTGTACATCTTAAAGTATAATAAACATAATTACCACTTCTATAGATTAAGATTATAAAATGAAATTTTTAGCTTTAACCAGATTTAATAAAATACCCAGTTATTGAGCAAACCAATGAAAAAAAGATTCCGTCCCTCCCTGAAAATAATTGAACCTCGACAAAAAATCTAAAACTTAGTGACTTCTTTGTCGGGGGACGTAAAGGATTCCAATATTTACCAAATAATTTTTATAACTTTAAAGTTGTTAAAAGTACGTAGTAATATTTCTGCTATGTAAGATTTGTAATGTTCATTATTAACATAAAATAAAAAACATTTATTCAGTGACAGATTACGCCCCGTCTTACGAAGCAGTACATACAATAGTACACCAAGCTACTGCTTAGTACCAGGTGTACTTTACAATTTTTCATAATATTTATAAATTTAAATTGCATGACTAACACTAGATGTTATGTGTGGCACTGATTAGGCTTCCCTAAAAGTAGGAATATGCGTATCCGAGATGTTTGCATTGCCTTTTTTAGGTTGGCATTAAGTTAATAAGAAAAATAAGAAATAATAATGTCAAAATAAATGTAGGTAAAATTAAATGGACAGGGGAAAAAGAGAAGGAAAGAAGGGTTACAACAAATTTTAAGGCTAGTTTTTCTTAAATTTTAAAACCATTTCTGTAATTAATAATGTAAGGTTTTTAATAAATCCAGGCAAATCAATATATTTTAAGTACATTCATTACATTCTTCAATATTACATATAGATTTAAAAAGTTCATCTTTAAGATTTAATGCAAATGTTTTTTTAGGAATATTCTCATTTAAAAGATCTTTTTCATGACAAAAATTATTCCATAGTCTTTGAAATGAAAATAATGGAAACCTTTCAATTTTTTTAAATTTGGCTATTGGAATATAAAACTCACTAGAATTTCTTAGTTGTCTCTGATTTCTTAGATTATTTCTAATCCATACACCATCAAAAGAATTTGGTAGCCTCCAGCGAATAAAATCATAAAAAAATAGTAGTTTTGTATAAATAGATAGCTCCTTAATAGGCAAAACATTAATTTTCCTAAACAAAGGTGGCGTATGGCTGTTATAAGCGGATTTGTGTATAATTCTAATAGCTTTTTTTTGTAGAACTACTAAAGGCTTAATAGATGATTCTAAGCCACAGCTCCATGCTGGCAAGCAATACAATAAATGGCTATTTATAAAAGAGTGGAATAGTGTTACTAAGGATTTTTCACATAATATATGCTTAACTCTATTGATTAAAAACAAACTTCTAGATATTTTTTTCCTTAAATATTCAATATGGTATTTAAAGTTAAGTTGAGAATCAATAAACACACCCAAAAATTTAATTGCAGGAATTTCACTCTGTTGGTTGATATAACCCAAATACTGATACTGAAGAAAAAAAGGGAAATACTGAAAATACTGAATCCTAAAACAAGAAAAAATACTGAAAATACTGAAGAAAAAAAAGGAAATACTGAAAATACTGAATCCTAAATTAAGAAAAAATACTGAAATACTGAACAAAAAATACAAATACTGAATAAGCATTTTTTTTATATGATTCCTCATTTCAAAATTTCATATCATCATAGCTTTATTATTAGGGGGATATTTTAATTTTGCCTCTTAGATTTTCTTGCAGCAATTAAGCAGAAAATGACTGATAAATATTTTAAATGATTACAAAACTTAAATACTTTTTAGTTGAGTTAAGAGCCTAGACGTCCAACCTTTTTTGGGGGGGGTTGGGGGTAAATTTATTTAAGGGGGGGTAATTCTTTTTTTTTTGGGGGGGGGGGGGTTAAATGGCGCGCGAAGCGCGCCGCAAATTTGTTTTACCCCCCCAAAAAAAAATTTTTTTACCCCGGAGGTAAAATTTGTTTGGGGGGGGGGGGTAATTCCCCCCCCCAAAATTTACCCCCGGGGAAAATTTTTTGGGGGGGTAATTTAAATTTTATTAAAAATTTAGTATTAAAAATTCGCGCGAAGCGCGCCAAATTTTTTTAGTTAGAGATTTTTTATTTTAGGGGGGGGTATTTAACCCCCCAAAATTGTTTGGGGGGTAAATACCCCCTCCTAAACGGTTGGGGGTGCCTACGGCACTCCCAGGGTAGGGTAAAATTTTGAATGGGGGGGATAAAATGAAAAAAAATTTGGGGGTGCCTGCCTACGGCACCCCCAAATTCGTTTGGGTGGGGGGGTAATCGCCACTTTACCCCCCCCCCCCTTGGACGTCTATGGTTAAGAGCATGCTAAAAAACTTTACCTTCAATAACCATGCAAAGTACTCACCTTAGATTAATTATTCTATTAATAGACAAAAAAAATATCTGAAAAAAATACTGTATAAAAGCATCTCAAATATCTAAAAAATTTATATTTGAGATGAAATTGAAAAAAAAAATGTATATTACCATAAAAAAAAGCAAAATTAATGTACAAAGTTATAGGGTAATTTATACTACTTTAACTACTTGAAAAAACATCTTATTTATGCAAATTTTTTTTGGAATTTAAGAAATAATGAAAATACTGAATCATGAAAATTTCCAAAAACTGAAAAATACTGAATAAAATTTTCAAATACTGAAGAATACTGAAGATTTTCAGTATACTGAAGAAAGTGGCCACGCTGCAAATATCTAATTTTATCTGTATCATTCTCATTTTCATTATTAAAATCTAATTTAATTTTAATTTGTTCCCAAGTTATGGAATCCTCCCTTTTATTAAAGATCATAAATTTAGTTTTAGTTGGATTAAGAGACATTTCATTGCAACGAAACCAATCACAGATATTTTTAAGTTCAATGTTGAGTATTTCAATTATCTCATTCAAATCTTTTCCTGATATCAAAAAATTACTGTCATCTGCAAAGAGTAGTGTCATTAAGCTAGTACAATTTTTAATATCATTGATATAAACTAGAAACAAAATTGGACCCAAAATACTTCCCTGTGGGACACCCTTGCTGATTCCTAATAAATCACTTTTTTCGCCATTTGTATAAACAAACTGATTTCTATTACTTAAATAGTTTTTAAACCATTCTAATTCTAATCCATGTATACCAATTTTTTAAAGTTTTTTTAATAAAATTGTATGCGAAATTGTATCAAAACATTTAGCAAGATCACAGAATACCCTATAGTAATTAAATTTTCATTTTTTGCTTGTCCTAGATAATTCAAAAGGTGAATCATAGGATGTAGTGTAGATTTTTTTGCTTGAAATCCATATTGATGTTCATAGATAATTTGATTAAATTCAAGATATCTTGTGAGTTGTTCAGATACAATTTTTTCTAACAATTTTGAAAAAATAGGTAGCAAACTTATTGGACGATAATTGCCAGGGTTACATTTATCCATTTTAGAGCTGTTACTATATTTAAAAATTGGCAAAACTTTAGCAATCTTTAATTGTGAAGGAATTTGACCTGTTTTAATAGATTGGTTAATAATGTGAACAAGAGGTACGGCAATACTATTTATAATTTGTTTTAATAAACAATTTGATAATCCAAACATGTCAGAGCTCTTTTTATTTTCCATTTTTTTCACTAAATTAAAAAGAACATGAATATTTATTTCTCTTAGCTTAAATACACTGTCTGTATCAGGAATAAAGTCGCACGGATTAAGTGGGGAAGGGTTAATTTGGCTGGCAATTTCATCAGCAATTGAAGTAAAATAAGTATTAAATTTGTTAGAAATATCATGATTATTACTGTAAGATGTATCATTGACAATTATTTCATCTATACACGATGTCTTGTCATTTGATTTTGAGATTACTTGTCTTAAAGTTTGCCAGGTTTTTCTTAGATTTTCTTTATTTTGATTAAGTTGTTCCCTGTAAAAAATTTTCTTTGCATCTTTTATTGCCTTATTGTAAATGTCCCTATATGTTGTATATGCAATGTTATTTTCTGGTGTTTTATTTTTTGAATAAATTGTCCCTAGCTCAAGTTTTTTTCGTCTAGAAATCATAAGCCCTCCCGTCATAAATCCCTCTATTTTATGAATATTTTTATTAAATTTAACTTCTTTGATGGGAAAATGTAAATTAAAAGCACAATCAAATACTTCATGAAAGTTTTCAAAACTAATTTGTGGGTTTAATTCATTAAGAAAATTACCCCAGTTGTTCGTGTTTAACATTGCATTAAATTGAATAATTTTTTCACTTGTTATATCCCTGCTGATAAATGTTTTAGGCTTTTCTGTTTTTTGTGTTTGAGAACTAACATGAAAAATAGGGAAATGATCAGAAATTGAGTTCAGAATAACGCCAGATTCCAATGTATTATTGCAAGAATTAGATAAAATATTATCAATCAATGTACATGAAGCATGTGTAACTCTAGTTGGTTTAGTAATTAAAGGCAAAAACCCGTTAGATAAAGTGTTCTCTATAAAATCATTTGTTTTTAAATGAGATTCAAATTTAAGGAGATCTAAATTCAAGTCAGACATGATGTAAGAGTCACCTTTATAAGATGACATTGCTGCTTGTAAATTTGATATTTTATCAATGAAATATTCCATCTGATCATTAGAACTCATGCCTTGTATTGGAGAATTAGGACGATAGACACAACTAATTATATTGCTTTTTTTCTGTTCAGTAATAACTTTCAATGTTAAAGATTCAAAAAGATTTTCTTCAAAATATGATAAATCATCAATTACAGTAAATCTATGTTTTTTATGAATATAGATTCCAACTCCCCCTCCCTTCCCCTTTTTTCTAGATGAGAATACAAAATTATAATTTTCAAGTTTATATTATATAGATTTTGATCAATAATTGAAAATATTTCTTGAATACAAATTATGTCAAAACAAATGTTGTTTTGTAGAAGAAAATTGATAGGTATATTCTTTAAATTCATCAAATTTCGAGGGTAAGGAACCAAGATTCCAGCTTAAGAATTTTATCTTCCTGCAATTCTTAAATTTATTAATGAGTTGTGTGTTGTCAAAATAGGAACATTTTAAATCTATACTGAGATACGGGCTTTCAATTTCGTTTTGATTTGCACTATTTAATTTATCAGCAAAACATTCATTTAGATAATTAATAAATGTCAAAATTTTAAGAAAAAATAGCACATAAAAAATATTGTAAAATTTTTGCGTGAGAAAATTTAGGAAATTTTATTAAGGAAGGGAAGGAGAGAGGGGGTGAGAATATTTTAACTTCCTGTTGAAATAAGATATTTAGGGTGTATGAAAGGACAAATTTAAAAATTGAGGGGAAAAAAATAGCGAGAAATACTATTTTGAATAAAATTCAATTACTAGTTTAATTTAGAAGGTTAAGATTAGGTCATAATTACTATTATATATACTAACTTTGAGCACTATTTAATTGTTCATTAGTTCATTGCATGATTTATCAAAAAACTTCATTATTATGTATTGATTAACTGAATATTCCAATGGAAAATTAGGACAAAAGTCGAGCAATCAAAGAGCAAAGCAGTATACCTATATAAGAGGTAATGAATGAATAAACGTATGAATAATGATATAGAAAATATTTATAGAATAAATTTGTATGAACAAACCTGTAATTCAGGAATACTTGAATAATTGTAAACTTGTTTGGTCATTGTAATATATGTATGTATCTGAAAACAATATGAAAATATAAACACTGTAAGAATTTTAATGTGAAACGTTGTACAAGAATTATAAATCATAAAAAAATTACAATTCTATTTGATAACGCCAGGTTCTTTTAGTAAGGTAAGAATTGTTTATTTGGGATAAAGTAATTTTAGGTCTTGGATGATTTGTCGAAAAATTTGACATTTTGTTGTCAAAAAGTAAGCATAAAATAGGGTTTTGGGATGCAAGCAAATGACAGTGGGTATGAAGGGGAGAAATTTATACAGTAAGTGGGTTTAATTAGATAATTTTGACAGAACTAAGTACTATTGCAACTAAGGTAAAAAAATTTAGGTATATTATATCAATTTTATAGCTTTATTTTTAAGATATTTCGCTGTTTTTTATATGTATGTAGGCATTCTTTTAACAGCTAACTGGAAAGCTTGAAACAATTTTTCTTTTTCTTAATTAACATCATTTTATTATTCAGTTGCCATTTTAGAATTTGCCACTGTCCAATTAGAAATTTTATGAATTGTTCTCATGTGTTTCAGCAGGGCAGTCTTACAACTTAACTCTTTATTGCATAAATCACATTCAATTCTTAAATTTTTCTTATGGACCAGTCTTATGTGCTTATTTAAAGTTTCTTTGCTTGAATATTGTTTACCGCAGTCGTCACAATGCACAGGTTTATGCTTTAATGTATTATGAGTAGCTATGGAGGGTACTATAACCCCACAAACATCACAAAATTCACCGATAACATCAATATGTACTTCCTTTTTGTGCACAAACAATTTACGTCTTGTTTTGAACTGTTGGTTGCATATTTTACAATGGATAACTTGGTCAGTGTGCTTCTGAATGTGATCTTTGTAGCAGCGAATATTCTTAAAATTGTCCTTCCCGCATGTTGGACAAACCAGGTTTTCTGTGCTCTGCTCATGAAAATTTCTAAAATTTTTAGGGATAAAATGGAAAATTAACAAGTACCTACATGGCCAATTATATCTTAGTATAAGTGGCACAGCAATATTCTCATAAATACACTAAAAACCACAATCAACACAGTACAATGTCCAGTGGTTTCTTTTAATAGGAGTAAGCAATGGAATGACAAAGCCTAATAAAAAATTTTGAATGGTTGAGAATACTATTAATAATTGTTATAGATATAAACACAACTATGATTTTCTAATTTTATATTAAGATGTTGTAAAGGAGAATTAGAAAAATAATAGGTATATCTTGTATTTTGAATCTAACTTTAATACCAACTTACTTAATGAAAAAAACTTTGGATTTACTAACATGTCCCGGTCCACTATTTTAGAGAAAAATAGCGGCTGCACCCCTAGAATAAAGGAGGATTGCATTCGAAGAGGTAAGGAGGAAGCAGGAAAATAGCCTAAAACCATGCTAAGACTTACATCTAAAAATAAAAAGGGCAAAATCATCCCGAAACCTATGCTATGCTTAACTTAAATGGAGAACTCAATTGTTTCAGTAGTTATTGAAATCTTAAGCTTTGAACAAAAAGAAAATGACTTACTACATTATTATAATAGATGTTAAAGAAAAGAATGTTTTGAAAGGTAAATATTAATCCATTTTATCCTTAAGTACCTAACATGAGCTCTTAAATGTGCGGGCTGAAGAAAGATTTTTCCACAACTAGGACACGTCAATCCTGCCGAAACTTTTCGCAGCGGGCAAATTTCTTCATGTTTTCGCGCATTTTTAATCGGCCTGTTGCAAAATGTGCATCGATCATAATGAAACATTGCTTTGTGTTGGTCTGATTGAAATTGAATATACAACATGCCCTTACAGTCACTGCAAGATTTTGTAACAAAATGAAATTCAATGTGTCTAAATAGGGTTGGAAGATTTGCTCTGTTACAAACACCACAGCGTTCCATAATTTCTCCATCTTTATTTTCTATTTTAATGAAATATTCAAAATTCTTAGTTTCTAGTGCTGTTAAGACTCCTTCCAAAGTAAGTTTGTGATTTTTATTACGTAAAGATTCTAAATATTCTAAAAATTGTTCTGCTTTAACTTTGTTTGTATAGCCAATATCGGACTTTGTTGTTGAGGAATTTTTAATTTTTTGGACATTTTTATTTAAAGACTTTTTGTTAATTTCAATACTTTCTATGTCATGTTCGCTCAAAATACTATCACAGTCACTTTGGTTATCTTCTAATCCTAAAATTCAAAGAATTTATAAAAAAAGGACCCAAAGTATAAAATTTTTCTATAACAAATATTCTTGCAATGTGCGATAAAATAGCAAAACTTGAAATTTCTTTCTCCCCTTCCTGTAGATAGAAAATCAGATTTTGAGGTGATCATTATATTGACAGAATAATCATCAAATCTATTCCCGTATGAGCAGTATTATAAAAATGTGATACAAAAAAGTATTATTTACTGTATTTAAAATTAATACTTGAATATGCATAATCTCTAATATCGTAATGCATATTGCAGTATTAATTTGTAATACAATAATTTATACCTATACATTATTGCTGTTTTAAACACCATAAAGATCACTTTGAGAACTGAAACAAAATAGGTAGTTTTTGATCTGATGAAATACTCCTCAAAATTTATATCTCTAATTTTTTACCTTCCTTATTTGTAATAGAAACTTCATCATCAATGTCCAACTTAACCTCAGTCAAAGGTGAAAAAGAATCATCGTCGAAATTAATTTTGGGCTTTTTAGACGAAACATCTGTATAAATGATAAGTTCCATGATTGGTACAAATTGAATTTGTTTGTTTAGATGCATATAGATTAAAAATTAATCTTTAAATGATCATGCAGAATAACAGATTACCAGGCTTTTGTTCGATTCTCGGGAGTGAATTATAGAAAACACCAAGAAAATTAATTTTTAGGACATATGTACCTAGCACTTAAATTTTTTAATTTAATAAAAAAGCCTTTAAAAATATAGTTGGAATCCTGAATCGGCCAAAAATAAGAATCCGGCTTTTTTTGGACGGATTCTTTTAAGAATCCAAATCCGATCCAAAATTTTGACGGATTTCCATCCCTAATAATTTTAATTACAAATACTAATATTAAATCATTCATGAAACTATCCCTTTTTTTTCATATTTGATGGATGTATGATCTTTATTGATTGATTTATTTAACCTAATAGAGTCTCCTTTTTCAAATTTAGTAGATTTAATCGCAGTATCTAAGGATAAATTGAGCAATGTTTTTTTACTATTTATAACACTAAGTTTTGTACCATCTAGGTTTAGAATGAGATCCGTAGGTAAAGCTAATTTAGCTGCTAAACTACAAACTTCTAATATATTTGATTCTATGCTTGTCATTAATTCTATCACAATCTCAAAATCACTGGCCATTTTTATTCATTTATTTATTCTTAAACCATAGCATTTTTAAACAATATTAGTTCTGAAAGTAAAAAAATTGCAAATATTAATTTTATATAGGTACCTAGATTTAATGTACGATTTACATAAAAAATACTTTGTATGACAATAAATGTTTATATAAAAAAATTAAGGTATAGAAGTTTCGAGCACTAACAATTGGGTCTATATCAAGTCTCATAATAAAAAATAAATTTAAAAAAGTATTTTTTTATGGTAGGTAAAAATTTTAAAATAATATTTCTTTAACTTATTATACTTCATGCAAATTTTACATATCAAACAAAAATTTTGCTATCCATTTGTGTTGTCGTCCATTTGGCCATTTTGTGCACATTTCTCATGTGCTTTATCAGGGCAGATTTGCAGCTAAATTCTTTATTGCACAACTCACATGCAATCAATAGATCTTTTTGGTGTACAAGCTTTACGTGCTTTCTTAAACATAGTTTATTTTGATATTGCTTTCCACAGTGGCTGCAATCAACTGGTTTATGTTTGATCCAATTATGTTGCTTTATCGAAGGCACTTTAATACCACAGATATCACAAAATTCACCTATTACATCCATATGCACGTCCTTTTTGTGCCTATACAATTTACCAGTCGTGTTAAATTGTGCTTTGCATATCTTGCAATAGAAAAAAGGATCAATATGCTTTTTAACATGCCATCTGTAATTCACCATATTTTTAAAATTAGTTTTACCACAAGTTTCACAGACCAAGTTTTTAGTGCAAGGTTTTTGTTCATGAACGTCTCTGACATGAGCTCTCAGGGACGCAAGTTCACTACAAATTTTCCCACAATGATGGCATGTCAGACCTGAAGGAACCTTGCGTCGTGGACAAATCTCTTCGTGTTTCTTGGCATTTTGTATGGGCCTGTTGCAGAAACTACACCTTCCATAATGGTATTTCTCTCGATGCCGAGTTGATTGAAAATTTATATAATACATTCCATTACATTCGTTGCAGGATTTTGTTATAAAATGATGTTCAATGTGTTTTAGGAGAGTTTGGGATGAAGCGCTGTTACAGACCCCACATCTTTCTATCACTTCTCCATCCTTTTCTTCAACAGTTATAAAATATTCAAAGTTGTTAGTATCCAATGCTTCAACTATTTCTACCACAGAAAATTTATGATTTTTTAGTTTAACTGAAGAATTCAAGTGTTCCAATAGAATTTCTGCCTTTTGTTGATTTGAAAACTGTTCTTCACATGGTTTATTTATGTTTCCTGATGAATTATTTCTGGAAGAAGATTCCACATCATCATTCTCAGATTCGTTTGTAAGTTCGTCACTTTCATTGCCGTTGTCTACTTCTAAAGATCAGTGGGGAAATAAGATTACTGGTCTTATATAATAAAGTAACAAGTGTTTACATCTCCTGTAAGGATATTTAAAAAGATAACCCCCAAAACAAGTTAATTTTTTTATACAAAAATTTACTGGGAGGGATTCAAATTAATTTTGAATAAGTGAACTAGTCATGAACGTAGAGTTAAAAAGGTACCTACCTAGCTACTTAGCTATAAAAAATGTAAGAAAATATTCAAAATATCTACTAAAAATCTTCTTTCATTAGGTATGTAAGCAGTTATTTAAAAGTCAAATAAAAAAAATAATTAAATTACTATTAATCTAATTTTCCTCCCTTGATCATGATCAATAATATTTCCATTTTCCATAGGATTTAACTTCATTTTAAATTCTAACTTCGTAGATTTTATTTTTAGATTATTTGAGTTTAAGCTGTTTATTTCAATCACTGGTTCATTTTTAATAATGGTTCCTTGTTTATTTTCTGTCTTTACTGAATCAATATGATTAGTTATCACTTGAGAAAAATTTAACAGCAAGTCTTTACATTCTAATAAGCTTAATTTTGTGGCATTAAGATTGATCATTACGTATCTGGGCACGCCCACTTTCCCTGCTAGTGTGCAGACGGTCGTCATGGATGTTTCTAGACTCTGGATTAATTCTAACAATGTTTCCATGTCGCCTGACATTGTAGCAATTATATATTAAATTTCCAAAATAATTCTATGGTGATTAAAACATTGTATAAGTAGGTATTTTCTGAAATAAAAAATATCTTTTATGTTTAACATCTGAAACATTTTTGAATGGATATTTGTCTGTCTATAGCTTAAGATCTCCAGAATTGATGGAGCTTTTATAGTAAGATTACCGATCAAGAGATTGTATTGTATTGTACAGAATAGCTAGAATTTGTTCAAAACAAAAGCTTAGCTGGGATTCACTTAGGTACATAATCATTACCTTAAACATACATTTCAGTATATAAAAACATTGATTTTATACTTACATGAAACATTAGACACATTACTTTAATGTCAATAACTATAGCTTCATAATATATATATTGTACAATACATTGACAAGCAGGATATATGTCTATAGTTTAACCTTCACAATTAATTTGTAGATTAATTATATTTAGAGTGCCAAACACTCCTAGAATCTATGGGCCCTGGTTTTTGAACGGAAAATATTGATCGTAGCACAAAAAATATAGCATAAACCACCCAAAAACTATTTACTAAGATATTAAGTAGCCCTAAAATCAACACAGGGGCTGAATGAAGCTTCCCTAAAATGGAGAACTCATTGTTTTGACGGACAACTAACTAAAACTTTACTTATAAATTAGATAAGACTTTCAAAGTATTTGAGTTGACATTGGCAGCTTTCTGATTTACAAATATGTAAACTTGTGGGTTGAAATTATGGTTCGTTTTAAATACAAATTAACGAATTTTAATTAATTAAAACAAGGTGTGCACAATAAGCTATTAGGAATTCGATGACAAATTGTTGTGTTGACGAACTGCGCCTTGTTTATGTTTCCTTTATTTTGATTGGAAACCGCGGCATTCTGCGCACAAATAAAAATCTTCATTTCAAAATATTTGGAATATCATAAAAAAGTGGATTTAAACCAAATTACAAAGTAATATCAATCATAACAAAATAAAATTACACAGATTTTAGAATATCTAAATAATGAATCCTGAAAATGATCATGTTTATAAAAGATTTTCTACATTTAAAAGCTGTCAAAATTCTTTCAAATGAACGACGACATTCAGCTGTTTTGTCACTTTCCTTTAAATGAAACATTAATTTCATGACATTTTTTCCTTAAATTAGAATTTATTTTAAGAGAAAAAAAAAATAATTTTGATATATTTTCTATATTGAATGAATACGAATCTAAATAATTAATATTCTTGTTTTTTTTCTTAAATGGAGTAAAATGCATTTTATATCTTTAAATTTTTATATAAGGGAGGGAATTTTTGTGTAGATAGTATTTGTTCCCTAAGGACATCACTGCCACACCAAACCATACTCCACATCTATTGATGACGTTTTCTTTCGCAACCCCCGATTATTAAATCATTTTTATGAATTTTTGGAGCTTTGCTAAACAATTTATGCACTAAATAGTATTATATGTTCTTTTATTAAAGTGAAGAAAAACGATAGAAGTTATTAAAGTACTGGAGATCAATGGTTTTGAAGCCCTGGGGGTCAAATAATGAGATTTTTTTTATGCCCATATAATAGATCGAAATCTAATATTTTGACTAAACTCAAGGTGATTTAGATCTTTGAAGTTAAATTTTTCTTATAAAATCTAATTACCAATAATTTCAGGTTGATTAGACTAAATAATATCTAGTCCTAAAATAAATTAAAATGACAAAATTTCAAGAGATCTCAGTTTCTGCGCCCAGCAAAGTGATTTTGTTTGGAGAACATGCTGTTGTGTATGGAATGACTGCTGTAGCCGCCAGCCTTGGCTTAAGAACTAGGTAATAAAGTTATTTATTATTAAAACTATCATATGATCATACGGCCCCTCAGATTTAGTTAAGATTTTAGATTTATAATATATCTTTAATTTATAGTAGAATTTAAAAAACAATTTATTTTTAATCTAAAATTAATTGCTTTATGTAGGTATTTTTATGGAACTTATAAATATCATTATAAAAGCAAATTTTTTTATATTTATGTCTTTTCGTCCGTACGTCAAAGTTGCCTCTTTTCGTTAATTTATATATGTAAGTTAAAATTGTTAGCTTTGCTTTATACGAATGTATGATTACCCTCCCTCCCTCCAAGCTTGGACGTTCTTGGATCTCCTACTAAATTTTTGTTGAATTTTACTTATTTTTATTTCCTAAAGGATTCCTATCTATACGTAGTATCAAATTATCCCTAATCATTCTTTTTTAGAATGCGTATCCGTCCACACACATCCAAGATAATAATCAACTTCCCAGATGTTGAATTGCAAGAAGCTTGGTCCCCCTGCCAGCTGGAAAAGCTTTTCCAATTCAAGCCAGACTTTTTTGACCAGGTAAATAATTCTGTAAATTAATTAGAAATTGGACTAAATCTTTAAAATAACAAATGCTTTCATATTACGATTAAAAGCCCGGCGTTAATTAGGTGTATTACTTTGTATCTATAATAGGTAACATAATTTTAATGGTAATAAGGATACAGGGGTGTATATTCTACACAAGATTTATTTTTTTTCCCCTGCTACAACTTTTTTTATTTTATTTCCCCCCTATATTTTTCTTAAAAAGTAGGGGGGGGAAATAGAAAAATATTTAAAGAACTCTATATTTTATTTATTTTATCCCTCTTACCACACATTTTTTTAGTTTTTTTAACCAAGGAGGGGGGGCGAAATGGAAAAAATGTTTTCAGTTTTCCTAATTTTTACATTTTTTTCCCCTCCAACCACTTATTTTTTATTCCCCCCCCCCCCCCCCCCGGCGCGGGGATCCCATGCAGAATATACACCTCTGTAAGGATATCCTAAACGGTGGTCCATTAGAAGTTTCTTGTCGGTCCCTTGCCTAAGGTTTCCAATTTTTTTTTCCGATGCTAAGGCTAATGCAATATTTCTAAACTATAATTGACAAACAATTTGCTAGTAATGTACTTCTCATGAAGATACAAAGAGCATTCTATTTAATGTCTTGTCAAGAAATGTAATTGGTTGACAAGGCCCATTTTAGCGTTGGTGTTTTTCAATAGGTTTTTCAACGTTTTTTTGGTAGGGAAGTTGAAATATAATCTTTAAAGTTTAATCTATTAATATAACTAGGTGGATGCTGAATATTTAGATAGGATCCATGAATTCTTGAAAGTGGACAAGTGTAACCTTCGAATGGCCAGTGTCATTTGTTTTCTTTATCTTTATAGGTAAACTTATTACAAACAGTTTTGTAGCGCTTAAATAAAAACTAAAAAAACTTTTAATGAACTATCTGTATGTGAGATAAAATAACAATGAATCAATGATTTTATCCAAAGTTGTTGCTCATTTTTTCCTGCGATTGCTAAGATCGCTAAAAACGACTAAAATTAAGATAATTTTACCTATTGATTCGCGCTGGTCTATTTTTTTATTATATCTAATTTTTCGTTAATTTATAGATAAGATCCGACCCCATACAAAAACTTTGATTATTCTTATTCTGTATAAAAGATAATTTATTATATTTTTACTTATTTATTAGATTTTAAAAATTCTAACTTTATATTTATTATTTAGTGTGATTATGGACGAAGTAGGTGTAATACCAATGGAAATTCGCGTAGAATCAGAAATTCCCATAGGAGCAGGTAATAAGTCTTCTGGTTAAGAAATAAACGAGGGTATTAAGTTTAATTATAGTCTGGAATCTCGAACAATGTGTAGCTTAAGTCACATGATTATAAAACTCTCCATAACCTTTCTTGTTCACAGGCAGAACAAACGACTCAGCCGACCCGTGACGGTAGCGTATCTGCTGGTCGTTTGAGGGAGGTGAAGTCTTCGAATCTCTTTCCTAATCTCGCGTCATAACTAATGACGTTAAAAGTTTTACCTAGTGCTGCTACGACAGGCGTGCGGCTTTATTTCCAGAGAAATGTTGTGCAAAGAAATGGATGTTTGTAAATATCCAATTTTACAATCTTTTTCTTTCAGGACTAGGCAGTTCTGCTGCTCTATCAGTGTGTCTGGCCAGCGGTCTGACGGGTGTCCTCCACCAACTAAACGCCAACAATACACAAGATAATATTTTTACCACAAAATCCGCTGCCATTAATAGGAATATAATGGATAACATTTCTTATAGTTTGAATATTATCTAGAGCAAATTATGTGAAAAGTCAAAATATCTTCTTTTTTTTTTTTGTAGATTTTAAACTTTTATGGAGCTTTTGTACAAGGCAGTAATCATATTGCATAGCCGTATATACGTTATTTTAATTTACAAAATATTGATCCAGAATATTAAAAATAGAATTGTGTGTAAATACGCTTATCTGAGTGAGAAAATTTTGCATGGTAACCCATCTGGGATTGACAACAGTATCAGTACATATGGAGGAATCAGGTAGTTATTGGTTCACTATTACCTTTACTACCTAGTGGCACTGACCCTAGCGTCAAATATGGTTTGAAAATGAAGGGATGGGGGCTTGTGGGTCTTCTACCACCCTACATGTTTTTAGATGAAAAAATTTGACCCTTTATTTATTTTCAACTTACCCCTACCCCAAAAAAAAAATAATATTTATCGCTCCAGTTTTCTTACAAATGATAAATTACTTAAATTAAGTACGACTAAAATTGATAAAGAATTTGAAGTTGATTATGATATAAGAGTGTTTATATTGAAACATCTTTGAGATAAGAAATTTTACAAACATAATAAACAAACTAGAATTACAAAATCTCATTTTATCTAATGATTTTGATTATTTCGGAGAAAGTTGAGTGGGGGGACAAAACAAAGATGACAACGTCCACAAGAGAGAATCTTAACTTAGACTGACAAAACAGACAAAACAACCAACAAATATAGAGTTGATATTGAACAACTGTTTTCTTATTCAGAATTTTTTATAAGTTTGAATTAAAATTTGGCAAATAACTTGAATACATAATAATGAATACGGGCATTCGCTCATTTAAAAGTTGATTGTAGAGATGCCTAGCTTACAATAATTTATGTAATTAGCTTAGGAATCAATATTCAAAAATTAATTGAATGATGATTATATTATTAAACAATATTTTGTTTTATAAATCATTAATAATGATGGACATAAGAACTTTTTTGGATATTGTGGCGGCTAAAACTTATATTCACAAGCCATAAAATAATTGCCCAATTACTTAAAAATACTTCACTTTAACGAGTAGTGATTGTCCCAATTAAAAGCTACTTTTGGTATGCTATCCTTGCAATTAAAGGAATAAAGGGGAGGTATATTTTTATTAAGTTAATTTATTTCACTTAACAGTACATTTTTACCCCTTCACACACTATTATATTACTGGATATATAGCTTACAATTCCTATAATAGGTGTGCTAATAAATTGGTGGAATTATCTGAAAATAAAATTATGTCTTTAATAAAGAATTTCAAATATAAAAGCTTCTGAATAAAGAAAAATTAATATAATTCTATTTTATTTAAATTACATCATATAAACTTTGATCTTAATCATTATCTCTGATTTAGGTAATCTTCTCATTCACAAATAATTTGCAACAAACAACCTAAACAAATATTTTAGTTATTCACAATTTTAACATAATGAATGTCCTTTTAGTTCATGGAAATTTTTAATTGACACACTCCCCCAGGGAGAAAAGATTCATTGTGGAAAAATTTGTTTTATTTGATTATGCTTGTTATTCTAACTTTGATTTGTTTAGTCAGATAAAATATAATCTCATCTAGACTAGGTTTGATATATAAATAAAATTTCATTAGTTTCAGTTGGATAAAATACAATATTTCACATTTACATGTTATGAAATAACTACATTTATGTTCATTAAGTACATAATAATACAATCATATTTGTGTGTAAGGGGTTACTCAATTAGAATCACATGGAAGTATAAATAGACACAGCTAAACACTATAAAATAGATTAAGCAATATGATGTTTATTTACTCATTTTTTTTTTTATAAAATTATAAAACTTAAAATTGAATAATAATAAAGTATTTAGTATGAAGTTGCATAAAACTTATAAGAATAGAAGTAAATAATTCAATGCTTCTGATTTGAGTATGGAATATTAAAATCATAAAACAATAAAATACAAAATATTATACTAAAAAGGTTAACTTGTTATAAATTCTTGCTCTTTATATTTAGTTTAGTCTGGGCTTTGATAATTGAGTTTGATAGATGATAAGTCAACATACACTTGTTTAGCCTTAAGATCAGGGCAATCGTTAGAATCATCATTCTCATGAATAACATCCACACCAAGTTCTTTAAAACCAGAAATTGCTACTGGGGTAGGATAGGTGAAAGTTGCAGATGATGAGGTATATGTTAAACCTTCTTCCTGAATGTTTGCAATGTCATGCCCAGTATCAATCAGATCAGGTTCCATTGCTGCCATAAGCTGAAGATATGGAGAATACCTGTATTGATTAATCATTTCAGCAAAATAGACTGATATGTGATTTACATTTCCATTAAACTTTTTGTTTATTGAGGTAAAAGTTTTATGGGGTCCACCATAGCAATACATGCTTCCATAGATATCTTTGAAAACAGATTTATAGAGACCTATTCCACTAGGAAGATTCATGATACAAACAGGTTCCAATTCACTATTCTTTAATCCAATAAGTAATTTCACTCTATCTCCTCCAACATAGGGTGGCATTGAAGTTCCAGGAACGAGATGAGAGTACCTTAATGCTTCTTTGTTGATATCTTCTAAACTATATCTTGGAATAACACCAGTAACATCTTTGATTCCCTGGGCTATAATTTCATGATATTTACCTTCAGCTGTTGGCCCTAGGTACATTTGGTATGTTCCATAATCTGTCCAGATCTTACCACCTGAAACAACACCAATAGCATTTGCCTCAGGATTATTTACTTTGATTTGCAATTCCTCAGCAAGAGAACCATTGATCAGGTGCTGGTTAGCTCCTCGATCATATAAGGTCAAAACTGGTTTTCCCTTCAAACAAAGTAATTGCATGACAGCAATGGAGTCTTCATGAACTTCTGCAACTTTATCAAGCTCAGAGGGTAACTCTTCCATTCCAGTAGAAGTATTGAAGTGCTGTGCATCTTGATTAGGATCACTTTGACGTGTCAAAGTTTTAGGTTTACATCCTTGTTTAGATGAAGAGTAAACCTGAAAGTGGCAAGCAACATTGATAGGTGAGTTTAATAGTGAACCTTTGAAGTTGGGTATGTATTGCTTCAATGCTTTAATCATATCATTGTTGGAAGGCTTCTTGTGATCATCATTAAAACAAAAGAAAACTGAATAACAAGCTGTGTGCTTTGTTTTTGATAACTCTTTGCAATCTCTGCAGACCAGTATCTTGGGAATATCTCTATTGTTCATACACTTTTTATATTTACATTCTTCAGATGATTGTAGGCATAAGGTACAATGTCTGAATTGAAATTCCTTTCTGTGCTCTACTCTTTCTTTAGGGGTATGAAGGAAGAATTCAACACAATCATGTATTGCATGTTTATGACCTTTCAGAATACAAGGAAATGTATTCTTGGCAACTTTTTTACCCTTCTTTGAATCATCATGAGATCTGTATGCTTGAAAAACATTGGTGGTTGAATCAGAATCTGATTCAGTGTCACTAAGGTCAGACAGAGTACTGTTTTCACTAGATGATGGGTTGGGATTAGTGACATGTTTAACCATCTTAACAGTCTTAACTTTCTCTTTATGATTTGACTTCTGATTTTCCTTTGCTTTATGTGGTATTTCAGTTCTGGCAAGGTCATCATATTTTTTATATAACAAGTCTACTGATGAAACCATGATGTCAAAAGCAATCTTTCCAGAAATTCCAGCAATGCTTTGATTGAGAGCATGCATTGAATCAATGTAAGTATCAACACACCATTCAGGAATAAGATGAAGTAGAATTTTCATAAAGTCATGACCATACACATACATACCTAATTGGTTTGTATCAACATCAGCAAATGACAATAACTTGTTGATCTTTTGCAAGGAGCTTCGGAACTTTCTGAAATAGGTCAGCTTTGTCTTAATGTCAGCTGTATGCTTAGGAGGGCCATCATTTCTTACAGGATCAAGGGCACTACTAACCATGGTACGAACATCACCATACCTTTCCATTAGCATTCTTTTCATAGCATCATAATCATCTCTTTGTTTGATCAGCTCATCTTGTATATTAGAATCAAGATACTTAGTGTAAAAAAGCTCAGCTCGTTCAGATGGAATTTCAAAATCAGAAGTAATGCATTCAAATCTTTTGACAAATTCAAAGACATCAACATCAGATTTAGAAGAGAATTTATCAAGTGAGTCATACAGTTTGCCAGTCTGAGATTTCTTGTTGTGGCCCTTTGAGAGATATAGATCTCTCATCTTATTACACCAGGACTCTGCATTTTCAATGGTTTTCTCAACTTCAGTACATAAGTCAATATTGGCATCATTATACTTTAGATAATCTCTCAGCACCTTCTGTAGTTCTCTTCTCTCAGAATTAACATTTGGGAGCTTGACTTGGTATACATCTTGCAGTGTATACTTGTCTAAGGATGTTGAGGGCTCAGGGGATAATAATGATTTCAAACTCTTTGATTGTCTGTTTAAGGACTTACCATATATATCCAAGTTTGCAGAGAATGATGACTGGATGGAGGCAGTTGAATTGTCATCAGAATCAACACAATTTCTTGGTGTTTGAGATCCTCTTGGAATTTGTGGTCCTGTTGGAGTAGGACGGGATTGAGGACAATGGCTTTGATTATTAAAATTGTCCTTATGACAATCTACCCAGCTTCTAGTATGATTATAGACTGATTCTACCTGCTTTGCTGATGTTCTATTTGTTCTATCTTGATGTTCAGCTACAATAGCAGTAGTTTGTTGAAAAGTAGGATTTCCAGCTAGGTTTTCTACAGCTCCATGAATGTTCTCAAGTTCATTATTAATGGTCATTCTAAATGATGAGAATTCCTTTCCCATTCCATGCTGAAGCTGACTGAAAGAGTTGAATTGGGTAGATAAGTTATTTAGACACTCTTGAATTATGTTAAATTGATAAGTGCTCTGACGGGTTTGCTCATCAATCTTAGAATTTGTAGTTTTAAGTTGATCTTCAAGAGAGTTGATTTGGTTTGAGTTTTCTTTTACATCATTTTCAACAACACTTATCCTTGAAGAAAGATCTGAATATTTATTCATTGCAATTTGATAGCTGGTTAGTGTATGTTCCAAGTCATTTATTCTTGTTCCAATATCAGCTAGTTGTGTGAACAACTCAGCTGAATCAGAAGAAGTTGCATTTAACTCCATAAGAGGAGTTTGTTGTTTAAGCTCTAGTGCATTTATCCTGCTGGTCAGACTATTGATGAGATCAGTAGGGGGAACTTTCTTTTCAAGATCACTTAGCTGATTTTTAAATTCCTCTCTTAAGATGTTAGCAGTAGATGGTTTTTGCTTGACTACTGGATCATTGTTTTGTCTTGACAATTTAGGGGCAATAGTTGCAGCAGGGCTAATGGATAATGGTAGGGTAGGAAAACCATGGAAATCTGATTAATTTAGCAATGAGTTGTTATTACTTGACATATTCCATTTGAGTTTAAAATCCTCAAGCTTTGAGCTGAGTTCAGAACATCTGATCAGTAGAGCATGATCATTTCTTTCAATAGCAATACTTTTAGCATTACTTACCTTTACAAGAAGGTCCTTGTATCTGACATTAGCTGATTTTTTAGCATCAGGATCAACAGACAAGTCATTACCATACTTATCAATGTGAGCATTCACAGTATCCAGGTAGTTATTAAGATTAACTGGTGTGCTTTCAGCAGTAATCTTAGTTACTGGACTTGGGGATGAAATGAGTTTGGTGCCTGCACTGTCAATAAGTGGTGTAGTAGTGAATTGATAGTCATCTTGATAATTGGCAAGTCTTATCTTAGGAGTCATATTGTCTCTTTCAGTACTTGGAGAGGTGGCAGGGGTGCTATGAAATGGAGTGAGACTGCTTTTATCAATAGATAACACGGGGTTCACTGAATTTTCTTTAAGTGCCATTTCATTCATGTCTTTCTGTAGTTGAGAAGCTCTTCCAATTGATACAGGAGCTTTCAATGGGAGGATTTTAGGTCTGGTGGACTTTCGGAGAACAGTACCAGTTTTCTCGGACACAGAAGATTTAGGTGTCTTTACACTATCAGATGTTGGTGTAAAGGTTCCCCAAGATAGGTTAGACATGATATTACTTATTTTCTGAACAGTAGTTTTAGTCTCAAAGGTTCAAAAGTTATGTTTTGATTGGGTTTAGTCGGCTCTTTGCAGGACCAGACTAAGTTCTAAACAGCTTCAATGAAACCAGTCTTGTTAAACAGCAAGCAGAAGTATAGGTCAGTTCTTTGCAGAACCCGACTAATACCAGTAATATTATTTGCAGGAACAGATTAGGTTCTAGACGGCTTCAATGAAACCAGTCTAGTTAAACAGCAAGCAGAAGTATAGGTCAGTTCTTTGCAGAACCCGACTAATACAGGTAGGGTTTCAGGAACAGATTTAATTCTAGACAGCTTCAATGAAACCAGCCTAGTTAGACAGCGAGCAGAAGTATAGGTCAGTTCTTTGCAGAACCCGACTAATACAGTTAGGATTTTCAAGGAGCAGATTAATCTAGACAGCTTCAATGAAACCAGCCTAGTTAGACTCCAAACAGAGGTATAGGTCAGTTCTTTGCAGAACTAGACTAATACTGGTAGGATCTTCCAGGAACAGATTAAATTCTAGACGGCTTCAATGAAACCAGTCTAGTTAAGACTGCAAACAGAAGTAGTATAGGTCAGTCCTTTGCAGAACTCGACTAATACTTATTACCAGAGTAGGACCAGGTAATTGTAGGTATGAAGTATATAAAAAGGTATATTATATTATGTTGGATATGCTGGTGATCAGGTGAGTAGTCCAAGTTAAGACATAATCTTTAGGTAAGTAGGAGTTCCACTTACACTTATCTCCCTCTTTCCCCTGCCTGCAACTCTAATAAGAGGAGGGGGGAGTTCTGTGGCCGCACCTACAGGTAATCCCTGTTACTTAATCAGTGAGACTCAAAACTTGGTATGCTTCCACTTACACTTATCTCCCTCTTTCCCCTGCCTACAACTCTAATAGAGGAGGGGGGAGTTCTGTGGCCGCACCTACAGGTATTCCCTGTCACTCAAATCCAGTATAAATCACAATGATGTAAGATAGTGGGATCAGCACCACCATAAGATTATTGACTTAGCTGATATGGTCACTAGTTCCTTTTATTAGCACTGTGGCGGCTAAAACTTATATTCACAAGCCATAAAATAATTGCCCAATTACTTAAAAATACTTCACTTTAACGAGTAGTGATTGTCCCAATTAAAAGCTACTTTTGGTATGCTATCCTTGCAATTAAAGGAATAAAGGGGAGGTATATTTTTATTAAGTTAATTTATTTCACTTAACAGTACATTTTTACCCCTTCACACACTATTATATTACTGGATATATAGCTTACAATTCCTATAATAGGTGTGCTAATAAATTGGTGGAATTATCTGAAAATAAAATTATGTCTTTAATAAAGAATTTCAAATATAAAAGCTTCTGAATAAAGAAAAATTAATATAATTCTATTTTATTTAAATTACATCATATAAACTTTGATCTTAATCATTATCTCTGATTTAGGTAATCTTCTCATTCACAAATAATTTGCAACAAACAACCTAAACAAATATTTTAGTTATTCACAATTTTAACATAATGAATGTCCTTTTAGTTCATGGAAATTTTTAATTGACACAGATATTTATATAGATTTATATACATCTTATACAGATCACCATGCCAAGTTTGAAATCATTAGGACTATTCTAACATAATGTTAACAAATACAGCTATCAGGTTCGGACGGGCTGACCTTATTTCTAGAAAAGCTTCGCTGTTAATAACCTCCCTTTTTTGTGTTAAGAAGTTTCAAAGCTGGCGAATTAACTCCCGTGGAGTCTTTAAGAAAATTAAGAATTCTCCTGGTCAATACAAATACATTCAGGTGGGTTTTAGTTGATTTAAGTAAGTCTTGGTAATCTTTATTTAATGGGATACAAGTTGTAGATTTCACAAACCATGATATTAGTTCATAGCATCCGCTCGTTCAATGGATTCGAGTATCTGATTAAACGAAGTCTTAACTAAAAAATTAAAATTAATTTTACTCTTGATGGTATATCTGGTGTAAAACGTTATAATAAAAGAGTATACATTGATTTAGCCCATAATTGGTTGGCACATTTCTTGAAAACGCACAGTTATGGCTTCCAGACTAATGTTAGGCAATCAAAGAGATGGATACTTTTTGGGGGGCATTGTCCACGACCACATGCCACACTTAATCAAAGATGTACCTGCCTTTTATTTTTGCGGTTATACTCAAGAATCAAGATTCAAATACTGAATTAAATAAAAAATTATTTTATATTAGAAATACTAAAGACTTGGTGTTACGAGTAAAAGAGAAGAAGAATTCCTACCCTGAAATTATTGAACCTGTTTTAGAGGCAATTGATGGCATTAGTACAAGGTGGGAATAGTTATTTCTCGCATCGTATTATAAACGGCTTTCCGTGGATATAGAATGTATTGTACAATTAAAAAAATTAAAACTAGTTTTTCTTAGCGCTGACTAAAAAAACTGGTTTTAATCTTATGATTGTACATTTTTATATTCGCAGAAAGATGGATATAATACGATACTAGACATAGTTTTTTTCGTATGGATGAGAACCGGTTCCTATCCACCGGATTCGAATGTATACCTACTAGAAAGTTTTTTTTCCAGTGTGGCTTCGAAACCGATTACTATCCGCAGGATACTGAAACATCATATATAGCATCATATTTCAAATAATTTTCTATGAATGTTTTTATAAAAATCATAAAATTATTACAATTTTGTTTGCCTGGGCCTTTTCGGCCTCTCGAGGCTAACAAAACTTGTTTTAATCATATAATTTTTTTTATTTAATTTCCGCGAAAAGCTGTCTATAATACGATGCGATAAATAACTAAAACATTTCAACAGTTTTGCCAGAGAGTGAAAGGACTTTGGACTGTAAATTATACTGGTAGCTAAGGTTTTGTGAACACGTTCTCTCATTCTTTGTCTTTACAACTTTTAGCACTTTTTATTAAATTCTGATTGTTTTGGTCAAACTAACAGTGTCGCAAACTGTTCAATAAATAATTCAAACTTTGCATAATATTTCATACATCCGTTAAGTACAATTTAAAAAGCGTTGCATCTCTATAATCATTACCAGAATGTCCATAAGTCTCTGTTAAAGATTAAATAAGTTGTATATCTTGGGTTTTATTCTCTAGGTAGGTAGAAAATCTTTTAAAAATAAAAAAAATTATTTAGATTTCTATCTGCTGGAAGTTTGGAAAGCGAAGCAGAATATTATAAGACTGTTACAGACCTCATTGAGTACAATCAGGTATAATATTAATCAGAGATAAAGAAAATTAAAACTTAAAAATCGTTAAATATTTGCAAATTTGTTAGTTAACCTCTAGAGGACGGGATACCTTATTAGGTCTTATTTTAGTGTTTCTCTGAACCAAACCTTTGTAGTTAAGTGCATGATTACGCAGTAGACCGACTCAAAATGCAAAATTTTTTGGCGTGCAATTCTAACCCATTTCTTTTATGATATAATAACTATTGATACCAAAAAAAGTGATCTAGTAGCTTTTTTTCAGCGATATGTCAACTTCGATTTTCGTAAAAAAGGGAAAAAGTTCCCCCTTGGGGAGAATTTTTATTTTCTTTCAAACCATAGCTTTATATACCTTCCTGAATGCGTCTTGAAGAGTACATTACGGATCAAAAATTTTTTTTTTTAAATATTGACCCTGGCAAAAGTTATCCTCAAAAGACTGACAATATTGGCCATTTTGGCAAAATCAGCTGATTTTGACAGTTATTTAAGAATAACTTTTGCCAGGGTCAATATTTTTAAAAATCTTTTTTTGATCCTTAATCTAGCGCGCCAATTAAATTTCAAAAAAAGTGGTAATTCTGAGTCGGTGTATTACGCAGTCAAACGTCCTACAGACAGCCAACCCTTTAGTTTCTTTATCTTTATTAGGAAGTCTGAATTGTACATTTTCAACGTCTTTAATTATGAGGCCATGTTAGGCCGAGATTCGAACCAATTAACTTTCAGACAACTAGAGGTTGCGTGCAACTACCTGGGGATCAACACCAGCAGATCTGCCAGCAAAGTCCATCAACCTACTCCTCACAGAGGAACATGTATTCTGCCATGAATTTTTATGCTAATTGACCAGCCAATGTCGGCTGGACTGGTCAAACTCCTACTACTTAAGGCCGGCATAGAACCTAACCCTGGACCCATCTACATCTGTCCAGTATGCAACGTCGAGCTTAGAAGAAATTCAAGATCTGTCCAATGCTGCAGATGTTCTGAATGGATACACTTTCGTTCACAAAACAACTGTAGCAACCTTAAATCCACAACCAAAAAAGACTACAACAACAAAACCTATATTTGTCCCAAATGTTTAAATGATCCTTTGACTCTTCCAACCAACGCTTCAACTCCTACACAACATTCACCATCCTCTCAAGCACCATCCCAACCTGCTCACCCACCTCCACCTTCTTCACATCATCAACTAACTCTCGACAACGACAACCTTGACTACGACCTCAAAATATTACAATGGAACTGTAATGGTATTAAAAGCAAGAATAATGAACTTATCTCATTCATTGATGAACATCAAATAAAAGTTGTGGTCATTCAAGAAACTAAATTATCAGTCAACTCAACCCCTCCAGTTATCCCCAACTTTACCCTGGTCCGTAAAGATAGGAGAGACAATGGGGGTGGCGTTGCCATCTTTGTCCACAGATCCATCTTATTTGCACAAGCACCAGACCTTCCAGAAGATGGCCACACTGAATCAAATGGAATTAAGATTGGCGATATTAAAATTCGTAATATCTATATTCCACCAGTAACCAGTTGTGCACCTGGATTTGAGCCCAACTTTCAAGCAATACTCTCAGAACCAGACTCTCTCATTCTGGGTGATTTTAATGCACATAACCCTTTATGGTATTCAAACATCCAAGATGCCAGAGGTGAGAAACTTGCAGAAGAGATTGCAGAATCCAACTTTGGAGTTCTAAATGAGAATGTGCCAACCAGATTACCATCAAATGGCCAACCCACATCACCAGATATCTCATTAGCTTCAACATCTCTTCTACCTTATATAGAATGGGAAACTAAAACTGCCCTCAGCTCTGATCACTTACCCATCATCATTAAATTAAAAACCTCCATCCAATCAATTAAAAGTGATTTCAGAAAATTCGTGAACTTTAAAAAGGCAGACTGGCAATCTTTCACCAACATCACTGAAGAAAGATTCAACAGACAACCTGAACCAGTCAATGTTCATGAAGCAGAGAAGAAGTTCAGAAAGATCTTAAATAAAGCCTCCAAAAAGACCATACCTGGAGGACGAATAAAGGAAATAATTCCTGAAATACCTACAACAACCACCAACAAGATGAAGGAAAGAGACAACCTCCGTGAAACTAACCCAGATTCTCCAGATATTCAAACACTCAACAAGGAAATCTTACAAGAGATTAATGTCCATCGTAAGAACAAATGGAGAGAAAAGATCAGTGAAATCACAAGCGGCTGCTCCTCTAAACTATTTAAACTTATCAAAAATTTAAATGGTAAGAACAAAAGCAATGACAACCAAGCAATTAAGTTCAAAGGGCGATACCTAACATCATCACTTGGCATTGCAAATAGTTTTAATAAACAATATACATCAATTGTAAGACATGTCACTTCTCCAACATCAAGACTTGTCTCAAGAGGATTAAAGAAAAACAGCCTAGAGGAACCTAACTCTTTCACACCCCAACAAACTGCTGAAGCTATAAAAGCATGTAAAGCCTCCAAGGCAGCAGGACCAGATAACATCTCCAACCTGCATCTGAAACACCTGGGCCCCATAGGTATAAGCTACCTCACCAAGATATTTAATCTTTCCATAGCTAGCTGCATTATACCTGATATATGGAAGAACTCTGTCATTATCCCCCTACTTAAACCTGGTAAAGATCCCCAAGATTCCAACTCCTACCGTCCTGTCTCCCTTCTTTGCCCTGCTATTAAAATCCTGGAACGTTTGCTTCTCCCAATCTTAACTGAATCCTTGGAAATCCCTGTCTTTCAACATGGTTTTCGAAAGAACCACTCAACTGTATCAGCACTTAATGATTTTAATGACCAAGTTGCTTCTGGCTTCAGCAAGAAACGACCACCTGATAGAACAGTTTTGCTGCAGATTGATCTCAGCAAAGCCTTTGATATGGTGTCACATGATAAACTACTAAATGACCTTGGACAATCACCCTTGCCAGATTCTCTGAAAAGATGGTTCTGCTGTTACCTGAAAGGCCGACAATCTCGTGTTAATTTCAGAAACACTACCTCTAAATGCAGAAATGTTAAGGCAGGTGTCCCACAAGGAGCGGTAACATCTCCAATCCTTTTCAACTACTACCTCCGGAACCTTCCAAATCCACCCAAGGGTATCCAAGTAGTCCAGTATGCTGATGACATCTCAATATACGCAACTGGCTTGGATATAGATGCTCTAACTGAAGCCATCAATGCATATGTACCCAAGGTTATAGACTTTCTTAGCGAACGAGAACTTACTGTGTCACCAGAAAAATCAACTGTTACTTTATTTACTCCAGACACCAAAGAGTACAAGATCCACCCTCAAGTCAAAATTAACAACATCCTGGTAAAATTGGAGCATGAACCCAAGCTCCTGGGAGTAACATATGACACAATGCTCACATTCTCCAAGCACATCAAGAACATATCCAGCACAGCTAACACCAAGATCAACATGCTCAAGTCTCTTTGTGGCACTGACTGGGGCCAAGACAAAGAGACAATGACAATGACGTATAAAGCCATTGCCAGAAGTGCCATGGAGTATGCCTGTCCAATTTGGAGTCCTATTATTTCAGACTCTAATTGGGAGAAACTTCAGATCTCTCAGAATAAAGCTTTGAAAGTAATCACCGGAAATCTTAAAATAGCTCCTTTTCAACATATTCATCAAGAAACCAAAGTGATGCCAATAAAAGAACACTGCATGATGAAAACCAAGCAGTTTCTATTAACTTGCCATCTTCCTGAACATCCAGGCAACAAACATGTTGAAAAGCAGCTACCTATCAGAAAACACCTTAAACCAACAATTCAGAACTTCAGAAGCAGCATAGAAGAACATCTACCTATAAATGCTGACAACAGGAAAGCTAAGCTTAAAGCTATCCACACAAAAGAAGTCAAAAACACGCTTGACAACCTTCCCCCAAATAATGTTTTGGGGCGGGCCCCCCCTGAAGTTAACAAAGCTGAACTAAAACTAAGCAGACATGTCAGATCTCAACTTTCCCAACTGAGATCTGGCTACAGTAGAAGACTAAATTCCTACCTAACCAGACTTGACAATACAGTTGAAGATAAGTGCCCCAACTGTAGCTACATACCTCATGATACGGCACATCTTTTTAACTGCCCTGACGACCCCACAACCCTAACAGTTTTATCATTATGGACAAAGCCTAAACAGGCTGCTGAATTTCTCAAGCTCGACGAAGGAACCCCCTGATAAACTTCACTATAAGATGCAAAATACATGTTTTTGGCAGATACATGTGATGATCCTCTGGAGGCTAATCAATCAATCAAATACGTGTTTTTTCTCAGTTGCGGGTTATACCTTTTCTTGATACTGAAGTCTTGATTTAAGACTAACATAGTTTACTAGCAAAATAAACCTAAAGTTTTTTCCGTAGAATTCGCCCCTAAGATCTTCTTATTAATACGAAGGATTATTTTTTAGTCGTTGTTATCAAGCCTGGGGGTAAGCCATCCAACCCTGGACGACGTTTGTCTAACGCTGAAGACTGTCGGAATGGCGGGAAAACTAACGGGGGCCGGCGGCGGAGGATTTGCCTTGGCACTGGTACCGCCTACCCTTCCCGAGAAAATACTTTCCAAAGCGATTGACCAGTTAGAAGCCAAAGGTATATTTCTTAGAAATAAAGATTTTCTATAGTGAGTTTGTACGTTCAACCGTCAATCCTAAGTCTTTGCCATCTAAATTATATTGAAGCTGATATTGCTGTGCTAGTAACCTTACAATCATTATATTTGCCATGCCTAGACATTTGTGACATCTATTTTTAAAATTGCACCTTTTTTAAAACTTATTAGCGGTATCGCCACTTTCCTCTGGAGGCTTCGCCTCACGAAATAGTTGATGGTAAAATGTGTAGATTAAATTTGGAACCGGGTTGTTTTTTTTTTTTTTTCAGGGGGGGGGTAATTTCCACAAATTCTATGGCTTAAACCCTTCATCGGACCATTATTACATTATTTCCCTGAAAATTATGTAACAATCGGTCCTGCTCTATACTATATCTTTGAGAATCCATGAAATAAACTGAATATACTTTTAATTAAGGTTATACCTGTTATCAGACTGGTATTGGAGTACACGGGTTTACCATAGAGAAATCTTAGTAACCACATTAATAGAAAATTTTTAAATTTTTAAAAATCTTAGATGCTTAATTAGCTATGTTAAATTTGCTTCAAATGGCATAATTTTTAATTAAAAGTGTTGATTAATGCTTTTATTTTGTTAATAAAATATGAATGTTTGAGAATAGCGCCAAGATATTTCCCAATTTACTTTTAAATGTTTTCTAAAATTTAGCTTAACCTAAACTTAAACTTATTGTTACAATGTTATTAGTAAAAACTTAGATGTTATTTAAATAAACTCTACTTATCTGTGATATTTATTAGAGCTTCTAGTTAACTATCTGAAGGTAAAAATTCTCCTAGAGAAACAAAGAGGACTGGACATGAATTTGATTTCTTTATAAAAAAAAATTACAAATAAAACATTGAAATCTTTTTCGTAGAGGCTCCTCTTATAGCCCAGTTTATTATTTCGTTTAGATCAATTCCATGGATGTGTTTTTGCTTCCATTTGATAACTAAACCAAAGATATGTTGTATTATGTGACATTTGTTGTACAGGCGAATTATTTTTGTTTTAATAATCTCAATAGAAATTTTTCTTTTTAGTAAATTGCAATTTCATTCGAAATGAATCATGAATTTTATTTATAAATCACTTAAAATTCGCCTATTGTGTAACACGTTGTTCTAGTCTTATAAAAATTGTGATTAGAAAGAAAATTTAAGTTTTAGTAAATCATTAGAAATGAAAATTTCAGAATATTTACTCTCTTGCCAACTAAAAATGGTCCGCCTGCGCAAGAAAAAGCTGCTGCCCGGTCAGATGTCGGATGTTGGCGCATTTTTATTTGTCTGCTTCATGATACCTTTCACCTTCCTCTGGGAGATTTTCTTTATAACGCCAGGTTTGTAAGTTAAAGTATTACAGCCAGATTTCCGCGGATATTTAAATAAAATTTTGAGATTAAAACCAGTTTTGTTAGCCTAACGCCTGCGCTAAGAAGAACAGTATTAGTTTTATAAGTTTTATTTCAATGTTCGAGGAGAATTGTCTTTAATACAATGATTTTAATTCATTGTCTTCTCTTTTAAGATTCCTGATATTTTCTCGTACTTATAGATTTGAAAGCGATCAAACAAATCCCTATTTTATTATATTTCCAGGGACAATTTCTATAAATCCACACATGATATTAAGGGGGGGGGGGGGGGGTAATGCAACCATCTCGTAATCAATGATTAAATGGCACTTGGAATTCGAATTTCGGTCTGAAGTTTTGCATGAATAATCCTTGGTATGTCTATTTTCCCTAAATCGAACAAAAAGTTGGAAAACTAACGGCTGGCGGCTCAGCAGTTTTGCCATTTTTTGGATATCTTAATAAAAACCTATCTCCACCTAACACTTTTTGTCGCTCAAAAACCTTATCAAACGGTTATATCTAGCCGGTAGCTGTTGGTACTAGAAAGCTAAAAAAGGGTTATTGCCAGCGTGTCGGAGCCGTTTAATTTGATGCGGCTTCGGCTCCTACCTTAAAATTAATATATAAATTTTTGTTCATTATTATACTTTTCCAACTTTTTGTTCGATTTAGGGTAAATAGACCTACCAAGGATTACTCATGAAAAATTTCAGATCGAAATTAGAATTCCAAGTGCCATTTAATCATTGATTACGAAATGGTTGCATTAACCCCCCCCCCTTTTCTTGAAAACAGGTTATTTTATGTTTTCATAATTTTAGAATTTATCACTTTTAAAAAAAGAAACTCTAGGTAATCTATTTAATCTTTTATTTTTTTAGAATTATACAAGGAGGGTGGAGAAATGTGGTATCTCCACGTAGTTTTGGGAACTATTATGCTTGTCAACATTGCTGGAAACTTTCTTGGCCTCTGGCTAGTTGATACTTCCACCAGGTGAGTGTGAGCGAGTCGAGCATGACATCCAATACGTAGTTTGCGTTTTGACCCTACTCTATAAATTCACTTTGTCCGTCTGTAACGGTATCGGGTAAATGTGATCTTGCTTTTTAGCAAGGGATGCATTATTAGAATTTTGTTATTTCCGTAGTTGTGTCTCTGATCCATGAACGACGTAAAACATCCTAATCACCGAAGAATATAGAGAATCATGGATATGAAACGTTGTAGTACAGATGTATAGTGATCAGAAAATGAAAGGGATTGAAAGAAAGATTATACCTAAATATATATAAAATGACAAAAACCTTGTGTACTGGATACTTATTAGTATAGAGAAACTTTCAAAAAAAAAATTTAGCTGTCTATATTGAATTGAAAAGTAGCTGAGAAATTAACGTTTCCTGCACCATTTAGTTACAGACAAACTGACAGTCTTTTAAATTCATACAGTAGCCTCGCTACTAACAGACAACCTATTTTGTAGGCATATTGTGGTGCCATCGAAGAAGATTGGGGAGAACTGGCATTATTGTGCCTCATGCGAAGCTGTGGCCCCGCCAAGATCTTGGCACTGCAATGTCTGCAATACCTGCATTTTAAAAAGGTAAGCAATTTTTAATAGGTATTATTTTTTATCCTATATTTTTACAAGTCTTTCAAGAGGTTATTGTCAAATAAACAATAAAAGATTTGGAGAAGCTTCACTGTAAAGGAGAACTATACCTACTGGTTCAGCTGTTAGCGAGATCTTTCGCTTTACAGAGATAAAGACATGCTGTTACTTTTAATTATTGAATCTTAAATTAAGAAAAATATAATATGATTAACTAATGATGTGGAAAACTGCTCATATTAACTTATTATTATTTAGAGAGCATCACTGTATGTTTGCTGGTTACTGTGTCGGCCATTACAATCACAGATATTTTCTACTTTTCCTGGGTAAGTATCTATCTACAACATTTTGGGGTGGAGCTACTCCTTAGATATATCCTTTCTCGTATTCATTCGAAACCGATTAATATCAGCTGGATTAGAACCGGTTCTCGACCACAATAAAATATCATGTATTTTGACAATTTCCCCTAATATTAAAATGAAAATCATAACATTAATTCCAGTTCTGTTAGTCCGGGCCTTCGTCACCTTGGGCTCATTAGATTAATTGATTTTAATCTTTTAATTTTTCAATTTAATATCCGCGGAAAGCTGTCTAAATACGATGTGATAATTGATAAATAACTATACCAACTCAAATTAAGTGTCGTTTTAAATCAGGAATCTTAAAAGAAAAGGCAATGGACTATTAATTGATGTACATTCCCATTGATGATTCGCTATGTTACCTATTTTTTAGTTTAAAATTATTGGTTGAAAAGATGGAACCGAACCAACCAATCAAAATTAAACAAATATATCCAAAGTATTAAGCGAACTAATATATGAATTTTGGGATTAGTGCAGTGTAATTAACAGTCCAATGTCATATTCCTCCCAGTGTTATTATCACATTCGAAAAACATTTTATGTGGGTTGGCCTGGCACATCACATACCATACTCTAAAATGCTATTCTGTAAAAAGAAGAAAGGAAATTATTAACTTCACCCGCACTTGTTTTTTCCACAAACATTCCGAAAATTCTGGCATTCGAATGTACTTATATTATTTTTATTTTAGCCTGGCTGTGGGTAGGAGTTCTGTACTGTATATATTTTAACACCACCTACCTTTGGAACATGGAGGGGGTATTCTCATTCTACGCCGTGCTCAAGTTTATCTTCCCGCTTATCATGATTATGACGGGAGTTGACATGTCGACTGCACAAGTATGAATTTATTAATAGAAACGTTGCTACTCTGAAATGAATAAAAATCTAGGGATCTGAAGGGATAAGACAATGGTCGATAAATTGATGTAAATCCCCAATGATGATACACAAAATTACCTCTATGGAAGACTACAATTTTCTGATTAAAACGTTTGGACACTCAACTTTATCAACCAATCAAAATTCAAAAAATGTCCCCAAAGTTGTTAAAAGAAATAAAAAATAGTTTCATAAAACTTTTGGTACTCGTTGATATACAGCCCAATGCCCTTTCCCTCCCTGGAAAAAAATCAGCATATTTTAGCCTTTTACAGTAAAACAACAACAAACAACTGACTGACTAATTACTTTTCTAGGTTGCCATATTTTTCTGGAGTGTTCATGTAGCTGCCTTCCTGTTGGTTTCTGTCCTCCTTGTTTATCACATTCACCTTATCTATCATGGAAAAACTACATTTGAAAGCAATAGGTAAATTAAATCTGTTTGTGTGTACTGTGTAGCCATTGTTCCTTAGTGTTTGGACCTAAGTAGTCATGGAGTAGGACGAGACACTTTTGTATAGCCACTATGGCTATCAAGCTCCACACTCAAGTACATTATGACCAGCTGTCTCTTGTAAATAAAAATAAACTTTCTTAGTACTAGAAGAAAGCTTGATTGTAGGAATTTATTTTTGGATGGGTTGAGAGAAGTTCGTAAAAAATAGCATTATTCTGACAAATACAAACAACTGTTGTACAATAATAAGATAAATTGAAGATAATGCTGGTCAGATTTTTGTTTTTGAAAAATAAAAATGTTAATATTATGAAAAATATTTAAAATTAGCCTTTATAACAAAAACTGGGATAGTACCTAATGCAAATTGTACTTTGTACCTTAACTAATGGGAAAGGCTAGTAAAAAGGGTTGCCATTTATATGAGCATGAGCACAAACAGACCAACTCACGTTAATTGTTGAGTAATTTTCCTTCTTCAAAAATTTCATTAATTGTTTTTTTAGACGTATTGCCAATTATGACCTTGGTTGGAAGCAAAACTTTATAGAAGTGCTCGGAAAGAGCTGGAAACTGGCATTGATCTGGCCATTTGGGTAAGTTATACTTTTTAAAAGTAATTTACATGGACTTTTTTTACTCCTATTCTAGATATCAATTATTGGTGGAAAAGTTTATACACTACGTTTGGAACTAATATACCCCAAGTTTGTGAGCTAACGAATAATATAACAATGTTATAAAACTTTGGATACCAGTGTAATTTACAGTCCAATGTCTTTCCAACCTATCTTAGCATTTTAAACAAATGTTTAGATATTTTTCTACATAGTTTACTTTCGATTTTGTGGATTTTATATATCTGGGTTTAAAATGTTGGTAATATTTAAGACCGGTATTATTATTAATAGGGTTGGCAATCAGTATCCGAATCCGGGATCCGGAATCCGCCCAATTTTGGAATCCGAATCCGGAATCCGTTTTTTAATAGCGGATTCGGATTCTTAATTGGTACCTAGGCTAAAATTAGCGTCTAGAGTTTTTTCTTTCAACTCCCTCTTTTTGAAGGCAAAGATTATCATTATATATAAAATCTTTTAAAATCTGGTTCGATCCTCGGAAGTGAATTATAGAGAACACCAAGAACATTAAATTTTAGGACATATGTAGCACTTGAATTTTTGTAATTTTTATAAAAGCCTTTTAAAATATTGCTAGAATCCGGAATCCGCAAAAAATAAGAATCCGGAATCCGCGGGAATTCGCCATTTTTTTTTGATGGATTCTTGTAAGAATCCGAATCCGGTCCGAAAATTTGACGGATTGTCATCCCTTATTTTTAATTTTGTTTTTTTAGTAAATCTAAGCTGCCCCACAACGGCGTAGACTGGGACACGGAGGCCACCTGGAAGCTGGAGGCGCCCAAGAACAGATGAAACTTGCTCCTATTGGATGCTGAGGCGGCTAAAAACAGATAATTTTCCTGTTTTTATATCCTTTCTAACATCAATATGTTAAATGCGTTGACCGTTTTTTGTTGTTGGTTGTTTTGACTTGGTTCTAATATATATACAGGGACTGTATTGAGGGTTATGAAGAATAAGTAGAAACAGGAGTTTGTCAATAGAAGATAAACCAATTTTCCACAAGACGGCACTATATTTGAAAGCTCTTGTATTAAGAATTATTCATTAATGGCGAGGAAAATCTGCTTTTTTATTTAAATATTTAAAAGATTCATTTTGTTTATCCCTGTATTATATGCACTTTAATAGAATCGAACAGACGTAATTTGATTATTATTTGTCATATTTTCAGTTATGGCATTCTTGTGGCTTCGCCCATAGATACCTTTAAGAGCACTTTTGAGGTATGGGGGAAGGTGGGGGCTGTCCTCCCACTTTCAGATTTTTTTTCTCAAAGAATCTTTTTTTGGGTTTGGGGATGGTTCCGTACAAACAAACATCCTATTACTTTTATATAAGGAGAAGAGTACCTTCAGACTTAATATTTTTTTAATCTTTTAATAATAATACTTTGTTGGTTCCGTTCTACAAACAGTCCTACATGATCCAATATCTGTTCCTGATTTAATGTATTTTTTATTTATGTATCTATGTCAGAATCATATTTTAGTGCAATATAGTAAAATACGTCCAAAAAAGGGAGTTTTATTATAATAATATTGTATAGAACAAGGCAGACAATAACTAAATATATTTTGTCCTTTTTTGGCCGAGATACAATTTCTTTTCCAATGTTAAGAAACCAGTCCTAAATCGAGAATGAACCTAATTTTATCGTTAAAAATAAAGTTTCAACAGAAATTAGGACCCATGATTCCTTTTTTGTTGGCACATTAAGGCTGTATGTTACCAAAAAAGGGAATTAAGCCAAAGAAATTTTTTATACTTAAAATTCTTAATTTAACGAAATTGTTGCTTAGTTCTATCAAATATTCTTCAGAATATCATTCCCTGACTTAATATTCTTATTGATTATATTATTTATTTTATTTCTGAACTTATTTTGATCTCTTCTAACCACCTTGTGTCATAATTCATTTTATTTCGCCAAAGATAGTTAGTTATTAGTTACGTAACATACTCATCTATATTTTTTTGATTACATCATGTTGATTTATTACCTATTTTTTTTATTTCTAACTGCCGTAAGCATTCAATTAAAAACGAACAAGTATAAAAAATGTCATAAGTAGCGCAGACGAAAAATAATACCTAGAAATTTTCTAATTTTCTGCAATCCTATAATGAAATAAAATTGAGGTTTAGGTATGGAGTAGCTGCGCTATAATTTAAAGTTAAAGTTGTTAAAATTTTTATATACAAAGCTCTTTACATAACAAGAGTTAGCCAAAAAAAAATTAACGTGGGCATTTCTAATGGTAGCTAGTCATTTTTTTTAGATATTCATAGATTTTATACTCTTGTAGTTGTTAAGTCTTTACACTTTTAAAACTTTTTAATACTCATAATTTATTTATATTAACTTTTTATAAATGTCAGATAGTACATGACTGAAAATGTTTTTTGGAGTTGACAAAAAACCTACAATATCGATTCACCAAATTTTTGTTCTGTAACTTAGAAGGGTTTGAACGGCCAAACGGCGAACCGCACATCCTAATTTCGCTTTTTCTTGACTACCACTCAAGAAGTCCTGCCACACGCAAGGCTAAGGTAAACGAGCGTTTTAATTTTGAATGACTTTTTAGTTGGCTTTTACGATATAATGGCATTTGCTGTGCGACCAGCGGTTTTTCCGTCAATCGCCTTTTAGGATGCTGAAATAAAGTTTTTAGTGGTGCGATATTTAGGTTCTTTGATAAAAATCTGATTTTCAAACAGCATTGATAGTTAATATTTGAAATAGTTCCTAGTCAAAGTATTGTGTAAAGTTTTGTATTTCCTAGCAATAAGATAAAATATTGTTTTGACTCGTGAATATGCTCAAATTTGATCTCTTTAAAGTTATATTTAGAAGATATTAAGATTTTGTTAATGCTTAAAAAGCACAAAAATAAGATTATGGGAGGGGGGGTGGGGTTAATTTTACCAAGTATGTCATTATTTAGTTTGTGATTAATAACACTTCATACATTCTTCGGTGTTGAGACTCATTTTTAAAATTCTCATTTATTCGGTTTTTAATTGGGTTTAAAATTCGAAAGACTTTGTTAATAATCCTCTTCCCTCTCACTCTGAAAGAGTATTGTGCCATTTATTCTTAAAAGCTTAAATTAAAAAGAATAGTTTGAATGTACAGAATAACCCTAATTTCTACATTACATTGTCAATTATAAATTGTGTACTCGTTTTAGTAGTTGTTTATAAACTTATTTTATGTAGTCAACTGTTTGATGAAATCAACTTATGTGAGCAATTTTAATTTAAAATCCATATTATTTGAAAATATTACTTTTTTTCATCCTATTCTTTTTATTAGGTAGGTAACTATTTATAATTGTATTTAAACGCCAAATTTTTATTCTAAGCAGAAAGATGTAAATCTTAAGTTTTGCATCCAAATATTTGTTCTAAATTTGATATTTTTTGTGTATATTTTTATTGAATATTCAAGGACAGTGGCTTGTATTCTGAGAAAAGTTATAAGCATGGTAAGGAAAATGTAAAAACCAGAAACCTAAGGGATATGACATTGGACGATATAATTATGCACATCTACTATGATAATAAACTAAATTACCCCTCTGTAGATTAATATTATTGGTTGAAAAGTTTGAACACTTGTAGACTTAAAGAAACCAAATAAAATCTCAGTAAAGTACCCTATAGTAAAGGAGCCAATAATTAAGATAAAATAGGTATATAACTTTGGGGACCAGGTTAAATTACCATTCCAATGTCTACTCCCTTCCTGACGAAAACTTGCTTCTGTCCTTATGTACATTAACCTATTTCCTGACAAGATCTAGTAAATGAGAGCGCAACGTCAACGAAAAGAGTGTCCTCACAAATCCGCCATTTTTGATAGTTGATAGTTTCTTTGAAATTTTTGCCGCTACAGTCTGAAGTCTACTTGAATTCTCCACGAAAAAGAAAATATACTACCAACAATCTATGTCTTTAGGCAATAATACAATTGTATTTATTTATTTTTGACGGATTTTAACTATTTTGTGAATTTTCTTTTTTAAAATGGCGACTTTTTAAGAACACTATCTCAGGAGACAGCTGATTTTTGTTTGCGTGTGTGTCTTAGTGTTAAAAATTACGCAATAACTCTTTGTTTTTAATATTTCTGCGACTATAATTAAAACAGTTATCACTTAAAATCTAGTTATAAATTTTGTAAGAGCTTAATTGATATTTTAGTCTAGTCTTATTATACTGTTCTTATTCATTTATTAACTCATTGTTTTGATAATAAAAATTTAGGTGCGTGTTGTGATTTTAAATAATGTTGAAATAAGCTATCATGTTTCAAAACTTTACTTTTTTATTAGATTAGTTCTACGAGTAATTTTGATTTTATTAGATTAATTCTACGAAAGTGTTTAAGAACTGTGAAATATCGAAACAAGCATCTAAATTTATTTTGATCAATCAATATTTGTTATTATATAAAAAAAAAACATTTTTTGAAAACATTTTTTTATGGATTTTATGAAGATATAAAAACTTTTAAACGTGCTACTGTTTATTTTAGTCATTAAAGCGTATTAGGGTGTTTTATTCAATAATTTATTTAAATTTTGTAAAAATCGGAAACAGGATTCATAGAGCGATATCTTAGATATAGAAATCTTAAAATTCATATATATCTTCATAAAAACAGGTCTTCAGAAAAGTCGAACTGAATTTGTTATTCAAAATCTTTAATTCTTCAGCAACAAAACATTTATTTAAACAAGGGGGGGGGGGGAAGTTCTGACACATTTGCGTAAACCTGGTGTATAGGCTTTATCTTTGGACTGAGAGGATAGGTTATTAGGGATAAAATCATTCATATATGATGAATTTCCCCCAGATTTAAGATTTTTTGGATAGGCCTCCAGGTTCCGGAGCTCCAGGCCTCCAGGTGGTCTCTCTACAGGTAAAAATGAAAAAAAAAATTTTTTTTAAAGAGTTAGATGTCAGCTTATGAGACAAAACATGTATGTTTTTTCTTCAAATATGTGAATAACAATCAAAAAGAAGCATATTTTGTTTTTTAAGTTAACCTCTAACCTTTCAAAAAAAAAATCTTACTTTTAATTTTTACCTGTACAGAGACCACCTGGAGGCCTGGAGCTCCAGAACCTGGAGGCCTATCCAAAAAAGCTTAAATCTGGGGGAACTTTATCATATAAGAATGATTTTATCACTAATAACCTATCCTCTCAGTCCAAAGATAAAGCCTATACACCAGGTTTACGCAAATGTGTCAGAACTTCCCCCCCCCCTTATTTTATATTTAAACATTCTTACTTTAGCACAACATTTGACGTTCATAAAAGTAAAAAATTGAGCGAGGAAAAAATATTTAAATTGATCTTTCAAAATACATTTTTCTAGATAGCTAAATATTATATGGATTTTAAGATCTCTAAGGAATTTTTTTAATGTACTTGGATTACAAGTCGTTTAAACCTTTATGTTTTTTTATACACCCAATACTAGTTGCTCATTGTGTAAATTATTATTTATTTGTTGTTTTTAATGAATTTTGTTTGATGCATGTTTTGCCACTTTTCAGAGAAGGATGTTTTTGTGGGATTGGTTCACTGGTGCCCTCGGTTACTTGGGATTGTGGAAGAAATCTGGAAAACTTCTTTTCTTAGGTTAATATTTTGGTGCTTATACTTATTACGTCATCACCGACCCTTCCTTAATTTCAAATTGTTAAAGAGAAAAAAAAATATTTTTAGCTACAGACAAAATACATTACTACTTCAGAGGACTAGCTGTTTCACCCTTATTCTCTAGTGGAGTCAGTAAAATAGCCTAAAACAGCACAAAGACACTTTTAAAGATTCCCCCAAAAAATTGCAGTCAGACCTGGAATTTTCGAGATCTTTTGTTTCAGACAAAAATACCTTTCTACTAGAGGATTCGCCCTTAGTATCTATTTTATTTTAAGTGTTAACAAGATGTTAAAAAAACCTTAAACCTACAAAATAAAGTAACTTTAACTATTAGTGTTCCTATTTGAAGCTTCCCTAAAATGGAGAACTCAATCGTTTCAGTAGTTGTTGAAATCTTGAGCTACAGACAAAATGTCATTCTTCTTTATGTAATAGGACTAGTTGAATTCGTCCTTAGTCTTTAGGGAAGGGTGGGGGAAGTCATTAAAATAGCTTATAACCACCTCAAGACACTTATGACGAGTAGTTTATTTGAAAAAAGTCAATAATCATTTGAATTTCTTGTTTAGGCCTTGACAATGCTGGTAAGACAACCCTCCTTCACATGTTGAAAGACGACAGGATGGCTCAACATGTCCCCACACTCCATCCAACATCAGGAATATTTTAGTCACTTATTATTAGTGGTAGGGATGGGAATCCGTCGAATTTTTGGGCCGGATTCGGATTCCGGATTCTGAAGGAATCCGTCAAAAAAAGTGACGGATTCTTGCGGATTCCGGATTCGGATTCCGGATTCTAGCAGTATTTTCAAAGGCCGTCCGTCACAGAGGGATAGCTTTTTTCGTTAATTTATCACTATGTTACTTGGTTGAAGCCTTGATTTGTTTAAAGTGTTGACTTCCAGCATAACTAAAACATTTACATCACATTGGTAATTATTAAAATTTGTTATGTAGAAAAAAATTTAAGTGCTACGTATGTCCTAAAAATGTGCTTGGTATTTTCTAACCTATTTAAATTAAATTTAGCCTACCAATTTAGAATCCGGAATCCGCTATAAAAAACGGATTCCGGATCCGGATTCGGATTCCAAAATTGGCCGAAAATTGGGCGGATTCCGGATTCGGATTCCGGATCCGGATTCCCATCACTAATTAGTGGTCTTATGTTCGTTAAGATCTCTCTAACGGATGTTATACGTCTTCATGAATCCTTTGATTTGTCTTAAGCTTTATGTTAGAGATTAGCTTAAAACCGTCCTAGGTCCCGGGCCGTGTGAGATTGGATATATAAAATTGTTGGATCTTACACCAGATTTTCATGTTCTCTAATTAGGCGAGCTAAAATAACAATTTCTCCCTTCCACCACTTTACCACATCCCCTCCTACTGGATGAACGAACTAAAGAACAAATGAATACCATGTTAGCAAGCTAAATTGACGATACTTTTTTCCACTGGCATGACATCCACGTAAATTCTTCAATCTACGTCCATTTATATGAGCAAAAATGCAGAATACACCATTCCGGCAGTAGCTGAGATCTTTTGATGCCTACAGACGTTCAAACACAATTTTACTTTATTTTGTTGTGACTGAAACGAAAATGTTCAGAGGAGCTGTCAATTGACAGGATTAGATTCACAACTTTTGACCTGGGTGGCCATCACCAAGCTAGAAGAGTAAGTTTGTCTTTTATATTAGCGGCTTTGCCCCTACAGGCTTCAAGAGGCACTCGAGGGAAAAGGGGGCACTATGGTCTATTTAAGGGGTTTAGTGGAAATTTGGTATAGCTTTAATCAAATTTAAATATTTACACTTCTACCAGTCCGAATTCATTAAAATAAAAAGTTATGAGTAATATATTACACTAGGCAACTTTTTAAAGTTGGTCATGTATAGGTGCGTGTACAGGAATGTGATTGGGGGGTAACCAAAAAGGGGTGATTTTTAAAATATAATTTTTGTTACTACTCTGTTATTTTTAAAGATAATTGAACCAAATTTTTTCCCTGAATCAAATACTACCCTAGGTAAACGATTATTAATAAATAATAGGGATTTCCCGCCGAAACCGCCGTCTACCGCCGAATTCCGCCGTGTTATTTGCTACCTCCTTTGGCTGTTTGGAGTCAATAGAAAAAGATTGATATACTTGAATAAAAGTATTATAATACACCTTTTTCAATCCACTTACAACTGCTTTTTAATATTTATAATTTATTTAAGAGGGGTTAGGTCTTTTTAAACTTAAAGAAAATGAATATTGAGACTGGATAATCAAGCTTCCTATTAAAGATATTGATTAATTTTTTTTTGTAAACTATCTTATGTGTATTTTTCTATCTGTATAGTCTACCATTATAAGTACCTATTTAAATTTAGTACTGTCCCTCAAGGGCCTACAGGGGCCAACACCACCACCCCCCCCCCCCCCCCCCTTTTAACTACCAAACCAGAAGTTAAAATTTTACTTCTGTTTTTAAAGGTATCAGACTGAGTTTTAAAGGAAAAAAGTATTCTTATAACTGAACTAAATATTTTTTTGGATATATGCCCCCCCCCCCCCCCCCTATCTAACCAAAAATAAGATGACCATCATAAAATTGATATCAAACAAACTTTAATTCATTTTAGAACAGTAAAGAAAAATCGGTAGACCAAGTAATAGACTAAAACAGTATTTGCCAGCTAAATCATAACATAAAAATGCTTTGTACTTACAAAAAAAAGACAGAAGAAACGAACACATTTACTCTTTGAAATCTTAATGTTCTTAGAGTTTTACAGACAGATGAGGGGACCAAGTGAACTAAAGAGTAGATGCTTGTTGGTGAGCTTAATCATCACAAAAAAATCAGCTTTCTTACAAAATAAAACTGCGTAGTAGATCAAATTTTCCCTACAGATACAGCATGACCCTCAAAAAAGTATTTTTAAGCATCTGCAGCCCTTATTTCTCAATGAATTATAAAAAAATGCATATGTCCTTGTTCTCCATAGTATTCCACATAAGTAGATATAAAAATATTTTTTTACCTCCATTAACACCGGAGATTTTTAGAGCTAAAGTTTTGAAAAAGTGACTGAGGAAAAAGTAACTTTTAACATGAAACGACTTTTTTAGCAAAATTAAGGTAGAAATCCTTTTATTTTTGTTACTAGCAGAAACTTTATACAAAAATGAAATAAAAAATTTAGTTTTTGAGTAAAAAGCATTTTTTTACACATATTTTTTGAGTCTTTTTAGTTTAATGATATTTTGAAAAACTTACTTATTAGGCAAAATTTTTTAAGATTAAAAAACCAAATAAATCTTTATGAATATAGCAGGAAAATTGTTTTTGTTTCACAATCCTAACTTTAATAACAAAAAAGTTATGAAGAAAATAAAATTAAAACATAATGATTTTTTTGTCTAAAAAGCTTAATTAACCCCCTATTAAATTATTGAGATGTCAGAAAAGTAGGCGGAGCAACTGTCATAATTAATCCTTTTCTCAAATAAGGGTTAATAAATAACCTAAAATTTGCAAATAATCAATTCATTCAGTAGTATTTTTTGCCATTAAAAATTTATATTTTTTGGTGGAATAAAAAAGAAATAATTAGTTAACTTGTTTTTCTTTGTGTCTCATTATTAAGAACAAGGACATATGCATTTTTTTATAATTCATTGAGAAATAAGGGCTGCAGATGCTTAAAAATACTTTTTTGAGGGTCATGCTGTATATGATGTCTGTAAGAGAATTAACAACAGTCCGACGGACCAAATAAATCTAACAATAGATGGTTGTTTGTACAGATAATGTTCATAAAATGATTTTCTTTCAACCGTCTTGAGTCGTAGCAAAAAAATTCACGACGTTTACATATCGATTCATACAGACTGACGGACTTTGCGAATTTGAAAGTAGCCACGCTACTACAAAATTTATTTTTGCACTTTCCTTCTAAGGACTAGAGTTGCAAACACCTTCCCTAAACAGTAAACACTAAAACCAAAAAAGAAATGACCTATATGCAACAAATGGTTTTTTTTAAATCTGCGGGCGGCGGATTTTTTTGCGGGTATTGCGGATAAGTCGTGGTTTTCCTTTAAAATTATTGTTTCTCATGTAATTACTGATTAATTTTTAAAAGTTTTACTCAATTATCTTTAATAGTAATGGAATAACAGAGAAATTAAGTTTGCTGTTATGATTTGTAATTCCCCCCCCCCTCCAAATTTAGGTTTTACAGGCAATTTTCAGATTAAAATTTTTTAAAGTTGCGCTACCGACCCCACTCTGGAAAAATGACGAAAATTATTTCATAAATTTACTTTCAAGGCATAAAATTAACACTTATAAGGTAAAATATATAAAAAAATGTTTTTATTTATTGATTTGGTGTATATATTTGTAAAGAATATGAACGAAATTAGTTTTTGATAGATATTTATGCAAAAAAAAAATTATTTTTCATATCTAGGTAGAGAATAAAAAGTAGATTTTTGACCTTCAAAAAATATTGATTTGACCCAACTTTGAGATAAAAAAAAACTTAGTTCCAAACGTTATTTTTTCTTTTCCTTGTCCATTATGCATGAGCTGGGGTATGTAAATCAATAATATCAAGCTAAAATAAGAAAATTTGACCATGACTTTTTTGCCAAATTTCCACCCTTAGACCGTTGTGGGGGGGGGGGGTTGACTTCCAATTACCATTTTAGTTTTTTGAAAATAAAGTATGAGAACTTTGGGATCGACTTCCAGATGCGATTTCTCTGTGAGATAGACCTACTGTTATTTTTATATAAGAATTATCTAGCATCCCTGATCACAAAGGATAAAATAAATCGATAATATACTGATGTATAATCCTGATTAAGATAAAAAAATTACCCCTTCTGCAGATAAAGTTTTTGTTGCAAAAGTTTGTACAAATTGTGATCAAATTCGCAACTGTGACATAACACGTTGCGCATGCTCACGTTGTCTGGAATACGTTCAAAAATGGTTTCTACTGCTGCTATGTCATGTGTCAAATTTAAAATTCATCACAATAATGTCTGGATTATCATAGTTTTTTTGTTATGTCTTTGTCTAAATTACTTGATTAAGTTGTTCTGGTTAGTGTTATAAATTTTCGTTTAAAGTTCATGTTTCTTATATGAATTGTAATATTAATGTTTTGGCAAGTCTATGGAAACCGCATATCCTAATATGAACTGCATGAGATTTCAATTACAACCTTTATTTATCAAATACATCTTGCCTGTCAAAACCGTTAAAGGCAAAAATGCAAATATGATATATCAATTCAAATAACAAGGATGAATTTCATGTTTTGAAAGCTTATCTTTATCTAATTTTAAGAACACAAATTATAATTGTTTTTCTCTTTTAAGCTTGGGTTATAAGAAAAACATATGTCTAGCCCCTGCGGGGTTTAATGACCCTGCAGGGCCACATCTTAATGGGATACTTTCCAAGCGAGGCTTAAAACATGCATCAAATATATATCTTTAAAAAAATACTTTGCGATATTAATGAACCTACAAAAAAATCATAAGTAACGATGACAATCAGAACCTGACAGTTAAATATTTATAGAATATATCAGAAGAAAAATCTAATATACGAACGTTATATTTATTAACTAAAATTGCGAGCATGTCATTGATCAAGGATATTAAAGCTATTATGTGGGTTACGCCGACTCAAGATGCAAAATTTTTTGGCGCGCTATTCTAACCCATTCTATTCATAAATATAAGACTATTGATACCTTTAAAAGTGTTCTCAGACTATTTTTTCAGCAACATGTCAAAATCGACTTTTTTGAATTTTTTACCATTTTAGCAAAAAATCGGCGAATTTCTAAAAACAGTAACAAATGCTAAATTGTTGAAAAAAATGTATTCATGAATCATTATACTAAACACATGATGCATTTATAATATAGAGGCATTTAGGCATTTTTGAGCTCCTCTTTGGTCATAAGTTGGGTTATTTTCTTGCGGTTGTTCCTTGCAACTAACATTAGGTTTTGTTTCATATCCTCTTGACTTGAAACCACTAACAAAATCCTGAATCAACCTTATGTTTCTTTCGCTGCATTCATTTACACATGTTAAACCTTTTATGAAATCCACAAATGAGAGGAATGACCTCACTGTCAGGTCAGCAGGCCAGATTTGAACATATACCTGATTAACCTCGGCTACCTGGAGCAACAGCCAGCTCTCACCTGACACAAAATCCACCAGCTCTGTTAATCCAACCTCTGGCACCTTTGCAAAAGTTAGCTGGAATTTCAAATGTCAACAGTTTTTTCTTAACATTTGCTGTTTGACGTCATCAGAAACTTCACCATTACCAAGAGCTCAGAAATGTACATTTTTCTCGCACTCCTTTGGTCAATCAAAAATTCAATGTTTTCATCCTTTGCTTCTACTGTCCTACAACTGTTGCCTCGTATTTGTTTTTCAATGTTACCTTGAGCTATATCAAGAAGCTTTGCTGTTTCATCAATATAGTTTTCAGTCAAAGCATCAAATGTGATTTCATGTTTTTGAAGTTTAACTTCTTTAACCTTTGAACTTTGCAATATTTTTGTTGGATTTTCTCTATCTTGTCTCTAATAGCAGTAGCACTTATTATATTATTGGTGAAGCCAGCAATGTGCCAAACATCAACAACGGCAGCTGTAGCACATCTCTTGCCTTTTAATCCATCACAAACCTCTTTTTCAGTACAAATAAGATCTCTAGAACCTCTTTTCTGAGGGCAAGCAATAAAGAATTTGTGTGGCCTAGATAGATAAAGTACAAGTTTTATACATATTTTAAGTAACAAATTGAGCTGCTCTTACTAAATAATTATTTTCAATATATATTTCAGGGCTTGGCAGTCTTGCCTTAGCGGCACTTAAGCCTCAAATTTAAACATACTTGTGTGGAAAAAATAAAGATCTGGAAAAATGGATTGTCTATTTAGGAAAAGGTTTAGACATCTTGCTAAATTTTAAGTTATTATATGACAATTTCACTGAGGTTTAAATGCAGCTGACGCACGGCTGCCGAGCCCTGATATATCTTTCTTTATTTTTCAATAATTCATATAATAAATTATAAATCATACAGAACCATTTGAAATTTGTTTCAATGCTTTATACCAGCAATAAGTCATAACAGAAGGGTATCCTAGAAAAAGCAGTTTTTCTCGTATTTTCGAAAAATCTTGAGTTTGACATATTGCTGAAAAAAAGCTACTAGAACACTTTTTTTGGTATCAATAGTCATTATATCATAAAAGTAATGGGTTAAAATAGCGCGCCCATTAAATTTCCAAAAAAGTTGTAATTTTGAGTCGGTGTAATGTGGGTTGATATTGAATTTGCATAATACAGGGATTTTATAGTCTAAACTTTTTGCATTTGCTCCTACTATTTACGCGGATACGCCCCCTAGAAGCCTCTAGGGGCACTTATGGTGGTAGAAGGAAAAGTCGACCCCCTCCCATTTTCAATTTGAGTTTTAAAAAGAATTATTTTTTAGGAGGTCATTTTTTATTTGGAGGGTGGAGATACCCTCCTCCAAAATGGTTAAAAACGTATTCTTGACCTATATAAGAAGCTTCACTGTAAAGGAGAACCATGTCGGTTCAGTGGTTCGCTACAGACAAAAAAGCCTATTACTTTATATGATAGGATTATCTTGATGTTTGTGTTTGTGTTAACAAAAATGCCATACAAAAAGGATCTATAATCTCAGGGATCTAAAGGGATAAGACAATTGGCCGATAAATTGACGTACATCCCCAATGTTTATACATTAAATAACCCCTTCCTTAGATTTCAATTAGCGGAGAAAACGTTTGGACACTCAATTTAACAAACCAACCAATCAAAATAGATTAAAAGTCCCAAAAGTTGTTAAGCCAACTAATAATAACATGTTATTATAAAACTTAAGGGACTAATATAAAGCCCATTGTTACCTCTCTTTGAGTTAATCTACAACTTTCAAGGCTAAGTTATTTCCTTCATTTTTTAGCAGGATGGGGTTGGTACCCCCCCCCCCCCCCCAAATAAATGTTTAAAACTAATACCCAGCAACCCACAAAAGATATTTTTTTACTGTAAAGATACCAAAAATAAACCTGTAATAAAATAAGACAGACAAAGATTGAAGTGCAATATACAAGATTATCATCCGTATTGTATGTACTGCTTCGTAATGCAGAGCGTAATCTGTCACTGAATTAGATGTCTGTCTCACCGCATCTTTTGTTAATATCCTTTCAAATGTTTTTTAGATCTTAAATGCAATACCTATTGAAGCAGTAAAAATATTCTCTTTTTTCACCAAGTTACCCAACACAACCCCATTATTATAAAAAAAAGATAAAAATTAAAAGAGGAGGTATAACCTTACCTGGCCTAATGAAATTAACAAACTAAAATCGAACTCTTCCCCCCTTATCAATCAATTTTAAAATAGGGAGGTATCAGTGCTCAAAGGACGTTTTTACATACTAGTGACTGCGCCTTAGCATTTAGGACTAATAAATAGTATAAAACCATTTAAAGATTTTAATGATAAAAAACAAAACCATCCCGGGATCTGTATGACAAAATTTAGAACTTAATCAGAACAGTAATTACTAAAATCTTCAGACAGACTACAGACAAATAATACTTAATCTTTATATTACTAGCGGCTACGCCCCTAGAGCTCTAGGGGCACTTAAGGTAGGAGAGGGAAGAGTGGACCTCATCCCATTTTATATTTGAGTTTAAAAAGAGTAAAAAAAATTTGGGGGAGGGGGGGAAGACAAACTCCCCAAACTTAGTTTAAAACCTTCCCAGGACCTATAAGAAGCTTCACTGTAAAGGAGAACAATATCGGTTCATCAGTTAGCGAGATCCTTCAGGACAAACAAAAAACGCTTACTACTTTATATAATAGGATAGGATGTATAACAAGAACAAAATTGTTTCAGGTGTGGAAAGATTATTTCCCCGCTGTAGACGCTATCGTCTTCTTGGTGGACAGTTTTGATAGAGAGAGATTCCATGAGTCTAAGGTGAGAAAAAATTTATCTATCGCATCGTTTTTTGGATAGCTTTCCGCGGATATTAAAATGAAATAGTTTAAAACCAGTTTTATGAGCCTCGAGGGACAGAAAACTGGTCCTAATCTCATGTTTTTTATTTTAAAGTTTGTGGAAAATTTCTGTAATACGATGCTATATATGATTTTTTTTTAGAAAGGCTGAGAACAGGTGCACCTAATATATTACAGTTTTATGGTTTCCTGTCAAAAGTACAACAAATATATTATAGTTTTATGCAGTGTTTCGGAGCCGGGAGTAGTAACATTTTTGGTAAAGCCGGATCCGGAGCCGTATTTTTCGTTAAAAACGGCTCCGGCTCCAGATTAGCTAAAAATGATTTTGAAAGTAATAGGTATTATGATTTGGCAACGGTCTATTTCCATATAATAAACTGAAAAACTATTGTTACTTGACAAATACACACATCCTTCTACTTTTATATAGCTTTAATCAAATAAAAGCAAAATATTTTATATTATTTTTTTTATTTTATCAAATTCAATAATGAACAAAAATTGATATATTAATTTTAAGGTAGGAGCCGGAGCCACATCAAAATTAAACGGCTCCGACACCCTGGTTTTAAGGTTCTTGTCAAAAGTTCAACCATTAAATTACAGTTTTTTGGTTCTCTGTCATAATTTCAACCAGGAATAAAATTTTCATGGTTCCTTGCCAGAAGTACACCAATATATTACAGTTTTATGGTTCCCTGTCTAAAGTACAACCAATCTAGTTTGTACTTTGTCATTATTAAACCAACCACAATTCTTTAAGGTTGAGTTGGACTCTTTGTTGACTGACGAACAGTTGGCTAACTGCCCTGTCCTTATCCTTGGAAACAAGATTGACAGACCAGGCGCAGCATCTGAGGTAAGCATTTATTTACAACATAGGTCAGGATCTTAAGGGATAAGACAAAGATAAAAATAGGGTTGGCAATCCGTCAAATATTTTGACCGGATTCGGATTCTTACAAGAATCCGTCCAAAATTAAAACTAATTCTCCACGGATTCCGGATTCTAGCAATATTTTAAACGGCTTTTTATAAAAATAAATTAAGGTATTTAATTTTACCGGGTACTGGGAAGAATTTAAAGATGCGTTTTTCATATTTTCACAGTAAATTTTCTCCTATTTATTGGTGGTGTAGGTGGGGTGAGATATGGGGGGGGGTGAAAGAAAATTTTTTTGCCTAGCAATTAAGAATCCGAATCCGCTATAAAAAAAAAACGGATTCCGGATTCGGATTGCCAACCCTAGATAAAAAAAAAAATTACCTAATCTATAGATTATTATTATCGGTCAAAAAGTGTGGACACTAAAAGTTTGGAGCCAACTAAACAATAAATCAATTTAAGTACCAAAAATGTTAAACAAACGAATTAAGCAACTTGTTGTCTTTGGGTAGGTACCATTGTAATTTACAGTCCAATGTCCCACTCGCCCTTGGTAATTCCATAATTTTTGCCATTGTTCTAAGTTGGTGTTAATTTATATATTTAAGATGTTAACAGTCAATTTTAGAGAAGCTTAGCTTTAGTACTGAACTTAAGTAGCCTTTAGATTCATAGAATAGGAGAAATGTTTAATTTGACAGATGGACGGGTTTCATGATCTATGATGTTTTAGTATTACATTTGAATATTTCTCACTTTGCTGATATCCTACGGTTACAAAATATTTAGGAAATGTTCCTTAATGAATGGAATAAATAAGAGACAAGGAAAGATTGTACAAGGAATTTTAATCCATTGAAATCATTTTATGTTTGTGTGTACTACAAGTTGTTAACAATATTCTTCTCTCTCTCTCCTTATTCTTACTCTACTTTTGTTGTAGACGATGTCTTATTTGATATAGAAATGATTGTTTTGTGTTTGATATTAAAGGGAATTTTAATCATAATTATTAGATATCCAAGTATTTGACCATTTTAAATGCTCCCCCTTTCTTTATATGACCACCGAGCATCTGCATTATAACTCACTTTATCCGTTTGTCCATCCATCCATGATTTTTTTGTGATTGCTACTTATGGATTTTGTCATACTTTTTTTTTGTTGAGTTTATTTATAGTTACTTTGAATTCTTATATTTTATCCTTTCTTTGAATTATAACTTTACTAAATATAAGTTGCACAGTTTTTATGAAATGCTCATACCTAATTTCAATCAGATTTAAGTACCAAAAAATGTTGACACTTCATGGAGCTCTCCCTTTCAAACAAAATTGAATAATGCATAGCAATTAAAATCTCTGAATATCTGCCCATATTGTACAAGGTTTGAAATGTATAGGTATGTACTGTACAAAAACCCGACCATATAATACATTTTTAAAGGAAACAAAATATTTGCAAAAATTGCCCCCTATCATTAAATATGTGGTTATTTTTAACAGTAAAAATTATGAAAACTAACAACAATAAAAAAAACAATAAGTTATCTTAACGTTTAAACTATGATTATACACATGATTATATTACTTATAAATTTGCTACGCATTTTATAATTTCCAAAACTTTTACCCACAAACTTAATCTTCCCAAAAACTTAAAATCGATCCAGCTGTTATAGATCTTAAGTAACATGGACACCTAGACTGTTAATTTCTTATTGATTCACAAGCTTAATATATTTTTACAAGAATGACAATAACTATAAGTGGCGAAGTAAAGAAAAATACACGGATATACTAAATATGTTACAGAGCATATGTTAAGTTGCCACGCATTTAAAAGGAAAAGAAATATAGTGTATATGCAAAAAAATACGAAACATTTTTTTAAAAAAACATTTAACTCTCTTTCAGCAAAAAGACAGAAAAAAACGATAAAAGAAAATAAATTAGATGCGCACTGGTCATAGGAACCTACGCTGAAAATTTTAGCTGTCTAACTTTGATAGCAGTTGAGAAAATTACATTTTCCTCTTACCGTAACGGACATACAAATGGAAGGACAGACAAATTGCTTTGCTTCGCTACAAACAATATTCTAAGATTTTAAGTTATACACAATTGCGTATAATATTTTTAATAGAGATGTTTTTTTAGAAACTAAATTCTTAAAATTCCTAAAATTTTTTGTATTTTTGTTGTAAAACCAAGTTAATTCTTTCCAATAGTAGCGCAGATCAGTGAACTGTAAGACACATGGATCTTAAGGGATAAGACAATTGAAAAGAATTTACATTGCCTGTTTGAAAAACCAATCAAGATTTAATAGAACAAAGAAGACAACATCCATAAAAGCGAAGCACTGAAACAGTAGGACAAATGGAGATTAACACTTATATAGTGTCAGAACTGAATAATCAAAATATAAATGTATAAGAGTTGAAGCAAAATCTTAAGTAAATTTGTAGAAAAACTGCTTTATATAGGATAATGTTTAAGGAGATACTTACATTTTTAGGACTTGATTATAGAGTTGCTTCGCTTATAACATCATACTTTGTTGTCCCAGGAATCAATATACCAAAAATCAGATTAATCGGATGATTAGATCACATAAAAATTTGTTGTTAAAAAAGTAAAAAAATCTACATGTTTAAAATGGACGTACGGACATTTTGGTAATTATTATAAAGCTGCTACGCTTTCTAAATCTTACCTAACTACTATAGGAATCACCATGCAAAATTTGAAATCGATAGGACAATTCTAACATGCCCAAATTAACGAAAAAAGCTATCCGTTACGGACGGACGGACCGACCCTAATTATAGAAAAGCTTCGCTTTTAAAAATCTAATGTATTAAAGCCAACCAATATAGATTGTTTATAAAACTTTGGTTACTAGTGTAAGTTACAGTCCAATGTACCACTCCTTGGTGTTAAAACAGAATCTAAAATATCTTGATTTTCTTGCATTACGTTTAGACAGACACGGCTTAATATATACCTAAGAGTAGCTGCGCTACTAAAAAAATATAAAATATAGAAACCTAAATCATGCAAGAATGTAGGTTTTTTATACGCATCTTCTCCAAAAGTTTGTATAGTATGCTTATGTAGTGTTTAATAATTATGGATATAGATTATGTGGATAATGATATTGTGGTAGGGGAATTTCCTATTTACTTTAGAAATTGAGTTAAGTGTAAGGTAAAAAATAATAAATATATCCTTTTTGTCTCAAGAACTGGCGTGGTTAAAGAAATTAAAAATGGTAAAAAATAAATACCCCTTAAAAAATATTACACAAAACAAGTTTGTACCAGTACACAGCATTCGTAAATTCGGAGATTAGTCATCCGCTGTTTGTCTTTACTTACTATATTTTCATACACTTGAACCCGCATTTTCAAATTTTAATCTTTTACATTCATTGATTAGTTAAGTGCTCAAATTTTCTTTGTCTTTACTCTGATTGTAAATCTTTGGCTACTTGTATATCCTGTAAAGGAACCCTGCAAGAAGTAACTGCTAAAAGCCTGCCACGAGTAGACCCAATACCCAAAATTTGAAGCCTCCAGCTTTAATAATAAAAAGTTAGACATTTCAAAATGATTATTTTAGTACAATGAAAATTTTGAAAGATTTTCATTGTTCATGATGGAAATTTCAATATTAAATCACGGCGTCTGGAAGCAAAATTAAAAGCTTATTTTTGTCTGAAACTTAGACTGCCAATAACTGATAACATTTTTACAATAAAAACACCCCTTTTTATAGTCAAAATGTCTTTACAAAATTCGGTTTAAATTGCATTTGTAAGCGTAAATCATAGCGAAAAAATATGAAACTAAAATTCAAATGCTCAGCTGTGATTGGTTGTTTAGTGGACTTAGTGTGGACTCAGACTTCCTATTGGCTGGAAATCCTAAAGGCTGGCATTCTCACACTACAGTACTCTCAGTACAATGCAAATTAAACTGAATTTTTTTTTGGATGATTTTGACTATAAAGAAGGGTGTTTTTATTGTAAAAATTTTATCAGTTACACGCATCCTAAGTTTCTGCCAAAAATAAGCTTATAATTTTCTTTTTAGGCGACGTATTTTAATAATGAAAATTCTATTATTAGCAATAAAAACTTTCAAAATTTTCATTGTTATAAAAATATCATTTGAAATGTCTAACTTTTTTGTTATTGAAGCTTGAGGCTTCAAATTTTGGGTGGTGGATCTACTCGTGGCAGTCTTGGAGCAGTTAAAGCGGTATATTTCTTGCAGGGTTCCTTTTAAATAAGAGATCTTAAGGTATGAGACAGTGAACGATAAATTGAAATATATCCCAAATTATGACAAACAAAATTTATCCCTTCTATAGATTCAATTATTGGTTTATAAGTTTGGACACTACTAAATTTGAACTTGCATCAATCAAAATTTAATAAAAGTACCCATAGTTTTTATCAGTGTTGCGGATCCGCATTGATTGTATGCAGATCCGGATCCTTGGACTCAAAAAAAATGCGGATCCATCCGGATCTGCAACACTGGTTTTTATGTTTACGAATAAAATAACGTGGTTATAAAAGTCTGGTACCATTGTTATTTTTAGTCCTATGTCCCATCTCTCCCTGGTTTTAAATGCAATTAATTGCAATTTTGTTTCTATTCACTTCTTAAAGGTTACAATGGGGATTTAAGGATAATGAAACGACATTTAAAATTTGGGGTCTTAATCTAATAAGTTCAGAGCACTTAAAGTAAGCCTGCAGGAAATACACCGCTTTAACTGTTAAAAGACTGCCAAATATCTTTTTGTTATTGAAGATAGAGGCTTCAAAGGGGGGGGGGGGGGGGGGAAAGCGAAACCAAAACTAAAAGTCAAAGGAACTCAACTAAAAAAAGAGTTACAGGTCTGACATTTTGCATGGCAGTTGCTTTATAGGGGTACAATATGGAAATGTGAAGAAACGGCGGCGCAACCGCCGAAAACCGCCGAGAAAAGGCAACAAAAATTACGGCGGGAAACGGCGGTTGCGCCGCCGTTTCTTCACAGTTCCATATTGTACCCCTATAAAGCAACTACCATGCAAAATCTCAGACCTGTAACCCTTTTTTTAGTTGAGTTCCTTTGTTGACTCTTAGTTTTGGTTTCAAAAAGTGTCACTTTCGCCCCCCCCCCCCCCTTTAGGGTATTGAGAATGATATTTTCAAAAAGATCCGTGGCATAGCCCTGAATCATATTAATAATCCTTATTTCCTTCAAAACATGTACAAAATAATCATAATTTAAAACTGCAGTTGCATAGCACTAATGCTAGAGTTTATAAAGTACAAATGCACAAAAATGATATAAAATAAGAATGCCATGAATAAATAGCGAAGCTCTGCAATAGTAAGTTGTAATAAAAGTACATTTCCCTATTGAATTTTAATGTCCTAGAAAGTCCTAAGGCAGAATAAGTAGTTTATAGAATATGATCATTAGTAAGCCTAATCTTCACAGAGATATGAGCATTCTATCTCTGGTAACACTGAAGTAAATAAAGAAACGTACTATTGGATGCTCAATGGTTAGGGAAACTTTCACAAAAAAATAAGTAGCCCATCCTTAATAACAGCCTAGAAATCCAAATTTCCTCTTTAGTGTTACAAACTAACGGGCGGATTATCGGATATAGCTGTAGAGTAGCATTGCTAAGAAAAATTATGCCTTTGGTTTCATGGGGGATATTTCTTAATGAGAAGTTGTTGTACAATTCTACTAGAAATATCAGAAATTGCAGTCAGCCCGCCCCAAGTTAGCTCTTCATAGCTATAGGTACTGTTGGTTTGCAGGAAGGAAGAGAACATAGAGTTATATTACACTAGTCTCCAAAGTTTTATAGTAACATTTTCTTATTCGTTGGCTTAACATCTTTGGGGACTTTTATTGAATTTTGATTGGTTGGTTATTAAGTTGAATGTTCAAACGTTTCAACCACTAATTTTAATCTATAGAACGGGGTTGTTTTTTACCCTAGTTCTAAATAATTTAATCACTAAAAGTGATTTAGGTAAATTTTATTATGTTTTCCAAACTACAAGGAAAAAGCTTAACTTTTTTAAAATCTGGTTGTAAAACCAGAGATATAGGGAATAATGGGCTTTTTATTACTAAAGTCCTCAAAGTTTTATTATAACGTTTTCTTATTCGTTGGCTCAACAACTTTGGGGACTTAAATTTTAATTGGATACTTAGTACATTGTATTGGGGATTTATATCAATTTATTGGCCCTTGTCTTATCTCTTTAGATCTCTTGATAAATACACTTGATTGAGAGTTTTCCAAGCTTCTCGTCTTAAAATGTAGTTGTAAAATAGAATACAGACAAAAAAAGCTAATAAAAACTAATGAAGATCTAAACCATATATAACTATCCATTACCCTGTCCCGTTTTAGAAAAATTTTGTTAAAATCTTTGCCCCCAGCCATAATATGGTTGATTTATGCAAAATAATGATCCATGCAAAATATTTTTTCTGTAATGCAAAAATTGCGATGGTACAAGCACTGCAAAATTTTTAAAATTTGCAAAAAGACCTGTTTTTAAAGCTCTTGAACCATCTCAATTTTAAAGATTTTTTAAAAATTTCAATTCTAGTGTGTCAAAATAAACCTGAAATTTACCAAAAAAAATGGGGGCAGTCTCAATTCTAACATATGAAGATCAAAGGTGTAGCAAGTAATCTTTCAAAGTAAAAATTGTTAGATTTCATACACAAATAATAGGGTTAGGCCGGATTGGATGGATAAAGATATCCGGGTGATCTAGGGTAAGGCGGGGGAAGTTTTGGTAAGGGGCTATTTTCGGTAATTTCGACCTACCTTCATTAAATGACCTTTTTCTCCATGTTCCTTTCAAATGACAGAAAAAAAACACTAAAGCAAATTTGTTCCTTATTAAATTGCCTACAAAAAAGTAGAAAATGAATTTTTTGTGAGATGAATATTAAGGGTACTTATTGGGTCTCAAAGTCGGACGAAAAAATTTTTTTTTTCAACAATTTTTTAGTAGGTGTGTAAAGATCGACGTACACAAAAATTGGTAAGACCTAGAGCTGATCCGTAAAAACCTTTTGAACTAAGAATTGCTCGCTCTTTCCAAATCTGTTGAGAGCTTTAAAATCGGGGTAATATTTTTTTTAAAAATGACCAAAGTTGGCGCCGGGGGAAATTTCGGTAATTTCAAAAGAAATTAAAATTCAACTTTTAAGGTCATGTTTTCATGTTTTCTTTTGTCAAATCTATTATTCCATATGGACTTTTTAAGAATTAGGCCTAAAAATGAATAGAACAGATAAAAAAACAAAAAAAAATTAATTTTATTTTTTGAAGCAAATTTTTGCGAGGAAAAAATCAAAATTTCTGGTCCTTTGAAAAAAAATATTTTTGACATAGGAGGAATAGTCCGATCTTTATGAATTTTTTTGTGGTTAATCCCAGTAACCTATACTAATTATGATTTATTACGCTTGTTTGGTCGTTTGGCTTTTTTTCATCGATTTTTTAAGGTTAAAATGTAGTCAAGATTTTTTGCAAAGATGACACTTTTGCTTCAAATTCGATTATTGAGGTCAATTTTTAATCAATTTTCATGTTTTTTGGTCTAAATCTATAGTTCAATGTGAGCTTTTTTAGGATCAGGCCTAAAAAGTAATAAAATACGTTTTTTTCTTATATTAATTTTAAGTTTTTTTTAAAAGAAATTTTGAAAAAAAAATCGAAAATTCACGTCTTTCAAAAAAATTCATTTTTAACATAGAAGGAATAGTCCAATCATTATGAAATTTTTGGTGGATAATCCCTATAACCTATACTAATCATGATTATTTATGTTCGACTGGCCGTTTGGCCGTTTTTCATCGATTTTTTTAGGTTGAAAAAAATTACCGAAAATTCCCCCGCTGGTGGGGAATTTTCGGTAACTTTTTGCGGTCAATTTCGGCAAACTTCTAAAAGTCCTAGGATAACGTCCTTTTAGGACCTGATAGTTCTTTCCATAAGCTTTCTACCGGTCTTGGTTTCATTTGAAAATATTAATATTTACCCCATTTTTTTCAAAAAAAACGAAAAAATACCGAAATTTCCCCCCCTTACCCTATAATTCTGGATATCAAGTATTTAGGTTTAAATTGACACACTTGAATTGAAATTTCATAAAAATCTTTAAAATTGAGATGAAACAAAAGCTTTAAAAACGGTCTTTTTGCAGATTTTAAAAATTTGTACCATCTCAATTTTAAAGATTTTTACGAAATTTCAATTCTAGTGTGTCAATATAACCCTGAATACTTGATATCCCGAATTATGAATCAGCCGGATATCTGTATCTATCGATTCCAGCCCAACCCCATTATTTATGTATGAAATCTGGCGATTTTTACTTTGGAAAATTTCTTGCTACACCTTCTTTCATTGTATGTTAGAATTGAGACTGCCCCCATTTTTTTTGGTAAATTTCAGGTTTATATAGACACACTAGAATTGAAATTTTGTAAAAATCTTTAAAATTGAGATGGTACAAGAGCTTTAAAAACAGGTCTTTTTTGCAAATTTTGAAAACTTTGCAGTGCTTGTACCATCGCAATTTTTGCATTACAGAAAAAATATTTTGCATGGGTCATTATTTTGCATAAATCAACTATATTATGGCTGGGGGCAAAAATTATAACAAAATTTTTCAAATCCGGGACAGGCTACTATCCATCTATCGTGTTTATATAACTGCAACAGCCAACAGTTAAGACAAAGGTTTAAGAAGTACAAATGTTTGTGTGCAGGCGCTCAGACACTGGTGTCGTAAGATTTAGAAATTAAGCGCTGCGTTTTTACTCTTACTATAGATTTTAATAGTGGCCTCTAGGGAGACTTGAATGGGAGGGAGGGAGGGGGAGGTGAGTCGTTTGAACTTTTCTTTTACTCAATTTTTGATAATTTTATTTTGTGGCTTCAATTGGCGGTTTATTTTGTGGCTTTAATTGGCGGATTATTTTGTGCCTTCAATTGGCGGTTTTCCTCAAATTGGTTATTGATAACACAGAAGCATTTGGGGGGGGAAACGACTTTTTGATGCTTTTAGGTTTGGTTATGTTTAGAGGGAATGTTGGAAGAGCTCCATAGGGATAGAGACCCCCTTTTATGCTAGAAATATGAGTTTCTTAAACAAATATGGGGAGTGGGGTGTAAAGATGGTTCAACAAAATATTTGGTGAAAACACCTTTCAATTCATTTGAAATATAGGTCCTGTTTAATTGTTACATAACTACAGCAACCAATTATTCAAACTAGCCCTTATAAAAAATCCATCTAATTCTAAGACCATATATTTTAATTACGTAATAATGTTACAATATATTTTATGGACGTCTAAGCTATCATGTTGATTGTTGATGATAACGTATTGTAAAGTACAGTCTCAAACAATTTATTTGACATTGTCCTTAAATTTACTAAAAGGATTTGGCTAAAATTAATTAAGTTGCCATTTAAAGTAGACCTTACTGGTGTTAAAATCTCATAATGCTAAATATTAAGTACATTAAGTAACAAAGGCAGTATTTAACCGGCCAAGAATAGTATTTTTTTTATAAATGCACTTGCAAGATTTGCAATTTTCCTCACGCAAATGCTTGAAATCTAAATGATATTTAGTTATTAGATAGAAAGAGTATTAAAGATCTCATCGTATCTTATTATAGCACCCTCAATATTAAGGGATCAAAAGGGAGAAGGCATTTGTAAATAAATTAATGTACATCTCAAATAACGATACACAAAATTACCTCTTCAGATTACAATTAGTGATTGAAACGTTTGGGCACTTAACTAAATGAATCAACTAATCAAAATTCAAACAAGTCCACAAGGTTGGTAAGCAAACGAATAAAAAAAGTTCGGAACTAGTGTAAATAAAATCGTCCATTGTCCCCTCCTTCCCTGCTCAATATTAGATTAATTTTAGTTAGTGGAACATTTATCTTTTTCCTTGAAAATTGTCCATTTTGTACAACAACAAAAAAATACGCTAGATGTTTCCACCTTTGCCTTTTCAGATATTGTCTACTTGTCATCCTTGTTTTATTAAAGCAAGTACGACAACTTTCATTAAAGATAGCCGGACAAGACTGCATTAGGTATCAAGAATAGAGCAAAACTCATTTAATATTTAAAACATTTGTTTAGATTGACATTAGGACTTTATTATAGAAAGGCTTCACATGCAACATGAAAAAGTTTGAGATAGATAGGATAATTCTAACATGCCTAAATTAACGTTAAGAATGATAAGTTACGGAAGGACGTTCTGATTTATCCCAATTATAGAAAAGCTTAGATTTAAAGAAAGAACAAAAATATTTAAATAAGCGTAAAAATTTATTTGTAGCTAGGGCTACATTTTGAAAGCAAAACACATTAATTGACTATTTGATTCTCTTCTATTTGTTTTTGTACTTGTTTAGCGTCTCTTTCCATATACCTATAATAAGATTTCTATGAAATAAAGTAGTAAGATTTTATGTATCAAGCTTAAAATTTTTCTGAAAGTATAACTACTGAACTAATTGAGTTCTTTATTTTAGGGTAGCGTCAATTTGGTCCTGGGATGGTTTTAGCATTTACCCCCCTTTTTAAACCTTGGAATACTCTATATGCTATGGGCGCAGCCTTAAGTTAGCTAAGAAGAAAGACTTTTTAAAATGTTTATATTTATAATAGTAATAATATTCAAAAAGCGAATCATTCTTTGAACTACCTAAGCAATTGAACCTGTTATATTTTAACATTTCAATATTTTCAAAAATTATGAATATAATTTAGATACTTATGTCCTCTCCCTCTATGATGTGTTCGTTTCATCACATGGATAAAACATGGTAAACTCCAAAATTTGCTGGGAGGGAGGGGAAATAGGATTGTAATTTACATTAGTACCCAAAGTTTTATTATCACTTTAAATTAATTGCAGGTTCAAAAACTGTGGGTAAATATTAATTGGGTTGTTCCAAACTTTTAGTGTCTTAACTTTTCAACCAATTTTTTTACCTGATTGTAAAGACCTCCAGCCTGCTGAGCCAGCTGCTCTGCCCTCTCGGCCAGGCTCAGGGTGTAGTTAGGTCCGGCAAAGACGGTGGACTGCGGATTGGCTCGGATTGGTTCCCTTGATTGACTGCGGGCTGTGCCATACACCTGGGTGTACAATCCATTGGCCTAAAACAAAAATGTAATCAAGTTTTGTTCAGGGATGATGGGGACTTTCCATGGAAAATTAAATCGATACCCAAAGTTTAGTTATTTTTTACCTTCAAAACATTTAATTTTGTTTGGTTGGTTTAAATTTGCGGGTAAAAACTTCTTTAAAAATAATTTTGATTAACAAAAGAAATATTTTTGTCCGTCAATGTATCGTCCATTGTCTTATCCCTTAAGATCCTTGAATTTTAATTTATTTTAGAGTTTTACAAATTTTCTATTTATTGATCTCTCGAAAGCTTTATTAATCACACAAAAATCTTTTAACGAGCTAGATTAATTTATACAGCGAAGACTCTGTCGATAGCCCTCACTTTCCTTGCTATTGTGAAGCCCCCCCCTGAATTAAATCAAATGTTATGAACGTCCTACTTATTAAATATTTTGCTGTTACCAAATTATTACCTGCAATGCCAACATCTCGGCCCTTGCGGCCGCGACGGCTGATTCAATGTAGTTCTGGTACGCTGGGCTGCCAGCAGTATGATGCACAGAGTAGCCAGGACTGACAGTTTTACAAGGATATAAATTCAGTTCTTAATAGCAACAGGGGTAGTTATATGGGCATCAATTTTACCATGTAGTATTTTACTTACAACAGAAAATGAAAATAATTTAAGGATCATTAAGTTTTAACTTATTTGTATACCTGTATCTCCTCTATAAATAGTCACTTTATAACAAGGATCTTAAGGGATAGGACAAGGGAGGTAAATATAAGTACATCCCTGAACTAAACTACCTTTTTTGAAGATTAAAAATATTGGTTTGGAACCACCCAATTAACATTCAACAAAAATACGCAATGTTTTTAAGTCAACCAATGAAAGAGCATATATAAAAAAAAAACTTGGGGTACCAGTGTATTGTACAGTTTAATTTTTATCCTTTTCCTGGTATTTTTATTGAATGCGGTAAAAGTTCCGCCGTGTCTGGATGCGTAGCCGCCATAATGAGCCTCTGGTCCCGCAAAAACCGCAGATACAACAGCCAAGAGAATCTAAAATGATAAAGTTTAAATAGGGATATAACATTTAAAGGATTTTTCAACTAAGCCAAAGTTAAATTTTGTTTGCCTATATTATTTCTTTAAAAGAGAATACGCGACCAACTTTAAGTTTTTGCATATTTAAAAGTTGCATTTTCTATATTAATTTACTATTATCAAAGCAATATGTTTCCTTTTTCATGTTATCTCTCAAATTAAGGTTTTAGGCCAGTAAAAATTAAGGCAGAATAGTTTTACTATATGTGTTTTATCACTCCATTTATATATAAATTATTTTGTTTCACTGTTTTAATTTTTTTGGGATTTTTAAAATTCTTATTTCATATTAAGGACTTTAAATTAAACTCATAGTATAAATTAAAGGAAGTAAAAATCCTTACCAAAAACTTCATTGTGTTTTACGTTAGTGCTAATAATGAACTGACGAGTGAATTTAACCCCCCAAGCTTTTATACGTATACTTTGGTATGCTTATATGTTTTTTTATCATGGTCGCACAAAGTAGTTTAACCCAAGGAAAATCCTCAAAAAAATTAACGTTGAACATGAAAATTTTTCATAAATCAACCGTAACAAAAAAGCAAAATTTTTGCTCTAAAACATATAAGGGATTATTACTGATAGGCTTCTATATTTTTTGTCTTTTTATACATATTTGCCAATTTCCTGTTAAAATGTGCAAAAATTAATATTTTTTTGCTGTTTTGTAATTGCGTCTATATTTTTAGGTACGTTTTACTCGCAATCGAATATGACGCTCCAACAAAAAGTAAATTATTTTAAAGGGTTGTGAAAAACAGCATTTTAAATAAGGTAACAGGATGTCTATCTATGTGTGTGTCTGTCTATACCAGTGGATCTTGGTTATCAATTATCCGATATGGTTCTCCTTTACAATGTAGCTTCTCATAGGTCCATGGAAGGTTCATAATTATTTTGGTAGGAGGGTACCACAATAAATAGCATAATGTCTCCTCTTTCCCTGCGTTTTCTGAGACATATTGTCTGCTCAAGTATTTTAGTTGAATCGAAGGAACGCTATAGTTAGGTGTCGGCTTGTTGGTGTGAAAGATACAAAGCAAACAAGGATGTTATTGTTCTAAATTACAAATTAATATGCGTGATTGGATTTCCCTACGAGCCCAGAAAAAGTAGTCAAAAACATGCCTTAAATAACAATCCAATAATAGGCTTCCATAACACAATTTAGAAAAATTTAGAGGCAATAGAATTTATTTACTTTCAGGTCTGATTTAATTTGGTGTTATATATATCAATTTTAAGTATTGAAGTCCAAGGAACTTATTTTTCATCTTATCAAAAACTTTTTCAAGACTTAAAGCTCAGGGAGTAAGGGAAGGGACAATGGGCAATTAATTCAATATAAGAGTTATCAAAGAAAGGGCATGAAATCCAGTTAAATCCAATAAATTTGTAGGAAATTATAAAGGGATTGTTAATTGAATAATAGATTTCCATAGCGTCATGTAAAGTGAAATCACAACTTGTTTTTGATGATATATATTGAGGTTTTTTGGTGTGATTTTTATATTAAAAGATTATTGGACCCGGCCAGCTGCTAGCAAGAATATGACTGCCCCTTTTTATTCTGTTTATTTCCATTGCCCCTTGCCCCCACCTCTTCTCCCTTCTCCCCGTCTGCTACATTCCAAACTAACACAACGAGTGTTTATTTCCCTTCCCCTCACTTCCCTTATCCCTTCTCCCCGTCTGCAATATTCAAAACATTCATAACGAGTAGCGGCATTCTATGCGCAAGTCCCCAAACTCAGTCAGAAACTGCTAAATTCTTGCACATTCCCTTTAAGCCAGTCCCCAAAGTCTGAGACTCCTAAAAATTGAATATTCGATCCATTGTCCCCTCCCTTACTCCCTGCTTAAAGCTACCCTAAAGATGTAATATTTAACAAAAACAGTTGCATTTTTAAAGTTCATTTTTGCCATATTCATATTTCAGTCACCCCCTTCCCCCCATCGTTGGGGTACATAAGGGGGGCAAACAACCAGCTCTTGCATATCAAAAATCAGGCTATTAGACTTAAACAACCTTCAAAACAATATTTGAGTCATATATAAGCCCTAATGTTCATTAGTTTCTGAAATTTCTCATAATAAAGAATCCCATTTGTCGATGTCATTATTTTCAGTTTCTAAATAAATCAAATGTCCTTTATATCATTTATGTTAAATGGCATGAGAAGTTCAGACGAGACGTTTCATTATTTGGAACATAGCTATTCTGCAAAAGATTAATTTCGCCAAACTATATTTAGTAACCTCTTACACTGAGCTCAGACATTTATGGGGCAATTATTGCATTTTACAAAACCTAAATTACTGTTTAGAAAGCATAATCTATGCTATTAGATACTTTTACTTTATTTATCTTCTAGCAGCTATGCCACTAGAGACCTTCTAGGGGCACTTGAGGGAGATAAATTAAAGTTTGAAAAGAAAAAGTAAATATATTTTTGGGGTGCCCTCCCTGAATTTAGTTAAATTCTGAACCTAAAGCTTCACTGTAAATAAGAAGTACATTGGTTCAGAGGTTAGTTAGATCTTAAGCAACAGACAGTTGGACATAATATTACTTGCATATAAGGGTCAAACAGCTCCCCATTGTTAGATATTTTATTAAGTGTAAATTGAAATAATCTAACTTAAGAAATATAGTAGTCTTACTCTACTAATTATGTTAAATCAATCAAACAAACAAAAATGCCATATCTGCAAAGAATTTATTCCACAATTTTTACATATGCAAATTTTGTTTCATAATAGGGTGGTAGTAAAGTGTAAGAAATGTTGATTTTTAAAGGCCATTATAATCTAGCGGCTCTGAAAGTTCACTTAAATGGATTCAATTGGTCATTAGGAACAAACCAGCAAAAAAATGCAATTAACCTTATGTAAAAATATTATTAAAGTATGAATTACAGGTGAATCGTGTATTTTTTTAATGAACAATATGATTGGAAGATCTTTCAGTAATTTCCTCTTCTTTTGGGATTGAGATAGCTACTGACAATTTGATTTTTCTGCTAGTTTATTTTAACATCCCTGTAATCAGAGAGAGGGGACAATAGGCTGTTTATTACACTAGTCCCCAAAGTTATATAATAACGTTTTCTTATTCGTTCGCTTAACAACTTCGGGGACTTTTACTGAATTTTGATTGGTTGGTTTTTTTAAAATGAGTATTCAAACGCTCCAACTACTAATTTTAATCTACAGAATTTTTTTTTGTGTGTCATCAATAGGGATGTACGTACATTGCACATCAATTTATCGGCCATTGTCTGATCCCTTTAGATTCCTGGCTGATAACGATAAGAAAGCTTTCCAAACAGAAATGACTCTTTGAAAGCAAAAAAGGACGCACATATTTTCGTGTTTTAAATGCATATAGGAAAAATTTACCATTAGAGCGTAGCAACTCAATAATTCACCTATGTTCCAAAGAATAAATTAATAGAAGATTAATACAATCTTTTAATATTAATCAAAAGTTGTTTTAAAAGAAAGAATTGAATTATTGGAAGCCCAGATGATCAATCCATTAAAATTAAGATAAAAATATGTTTATATTGAATGCTTGAAAAATGCCTAATTTAGCGATAAAAAGCAAAAAATCGGCGGGATGTAGTGGTTTACGGCGGTTTCGCCGCCGTTTCTTCACAGTTCCATATTATAATACCCCATTAGAGGGTACACCGACAAACGTCCTAATGCGACAAACCTCCTAAAAGACAAACGTCCTAATGCGACATCTCTTAAGTAAAACCTCCTAATTTTGTTTGTCGCATTATGAGGTTTGTCACCGATTAGAGTAATATCTATATGTTCTAATTATTTTTAAAGTCTTATATTACGTAACTTAATTGAAAATAATACGAAAAATGGCAAACATTATCACAAGTTCCTGTATCAGAGCTTATACTAAAAATTGTTGTTGCTGCACTATGTATGGACCTAATTATCCTTGTTACCTTTAAAGTGAAACCTCTTAGAAATAAGTAATAAAAACTGAGTAAAAGCATTAAATGTTTTTTTTGGACAGTCCCAAACAAAAAAATAACTAAAAACTATCAACATTAAACTTTTTTCTAATTATGTTTTTTAAAACCAACTAATGTTCAAAATAGTTTAAAAGAGTTAAATTCTGTGTGTGTAATATTGTGTGGTTTAATTATTTACAATTTTATCTACAATTAAGGACCATGGTCCCTTCCATTCCCATCCCCAAAAAATAGCATATAACCTATTCAGTGCCAATAATAAGTTTCCAGGTAAAGAAATTTTTAAAAATTTGGAGGAAAAAATAGTATAACATGGAATATATATATATTTGCTGTTTTAAGATACTTTCCCTAATTTAAGTACAAAGAGTACACAACCCGTATCCTGTGTTCCTAATGCTTAGATTCTCACATGAAATTCCTCATTCTCGTGGAAATAAGATGACTTAAAATTATTACTGATGTAGAATATATATGTGGATATTAAGACAGAAAAAAATTATAATCAATTTAGCTTGCTAACATGGAAACCAATTATTGGTCAGTTCGTTTATCCAGGAAGAGGGGATTGGATGGGTTTAGGAGAAAAAGCATCAGTTTAGCCCACTTTATTGAAATACTTAAAAATCTCATGTAAGATCCAAGTAATATTAAGTCCAAATGGGGTGACTCGCCCCTCGTTAAATGGCTCAAAACCTGACTTGACTTTTCTAAAAAGAAAATGTAGAACAATCGATCCAGCCTTGTGCTATTCAAACACAACTTCTTTTGGACACAGATTATTGTCTAAACTACTTGGTTTTCTATCCTATCATGAGTTGGATATTTTTGTCTTTGTTTTTTGTAATCGATGGCATTAACAGTATGGGTATATAACCTAAAATAGCTTGAGATTTGCCTCCTACTAATATGGAATATATGGATAAGTATATCACTAACTTTTTTAATAGTTGCTTCGCTCCTAGCAGCTAGGGAGGTCAGGAAAATAGCCAAAACAATCCTAGACATTCATAAAGAGTACAATCGGGCAGCAATATCTTAGGGTATTGGTAAAAAAAACATTGAACATACATACATACAGTTAGAAATCTTGAAATTTTATGTTGAAGATTTCATTTTCAGATTTAATGGACATGCAATCTTAAAAATTTCTTGTGAAATATAATTAAGATGGTAAGCCAAATTTCTTATCAATTCAATATTTTTTTCTTATACAGAAAATCCATTAAAATGGCAAAAATGAATTTTTCCTATTAAAAGTACGATTATATAAGTGAAACAAGGACGGTTTTTTGCCAATAAAAGAACTATCAAAATTTTCGTGCCTGCTTTTTAACAATAAGCTTTTTCTTAAATACCTCGGTAAATATTTTTCTTGAAAAAGTTTGTTTTTAAATGTCAAATTGTTAAAAATACATTTTAGTTTTACAATGTTATATCTTTGTAAAGTCCAATAAAGTAAAGATTAGAAAACAAGGATTATAACATCAATAAGTAGCGATTTAGAATAGATGATTATTGGTAATCCACGTGGCATTAGCGTAAATGATAGCGTGCCTGCTTGCTGTCGAGAAGGTGTCGTGTGTGTGTCATACTAAAAACGTTAAAAATGGTTCCTACTGCTAAGACGTCTAGCATACCATGCCCTGTTAGGACTTCCAGACAAAGGTCGTTAATCTAAGGTTTAGTTGTCTGTTGGATGTTACTTAACTTGATGTCCGTGGCCTGGATGATAGAGAATCGCTCATCTAGATGATTACTTTAAAATAGGAGGATAACCCTCCCTAACGAGGTAATTAATTGGTATGGACAATATTCACTAAAGGAAGAGGGCGGAAATGACACTTTTTGAAACCAAAACTAAAACTCAAAGGAACTCAACTAAATAAAGAGTTACAACTCTGAGATTTGGCTTTGTAGTTGCTTTATAGAACTGCGAATATACAGTGGTGAAATCGCCGCTCCCGCCGACAACTGCCAAAAAAATTGCCTTTTCTCGCCAAATTTTAAAAAAAATACAGTCTTCTTTCTTGAATAGCAGCTGAGAAATTAAGTTTTTTTATTAACGTAGTCGAAAGGCAGACGGAAGGACATGCGAAGATAATAAATTATAGAGTAGCTTTGTTACTAAACAAGGACAATTTTGTTTGTAATTGGTTCAGTTAAGATGTAAAATTTCTTTTCTTTAGACCAAGTGAATCTTAGCAATGCATTTCAGTAAATATAACAGTGTGTTTGTACTGAAAGAACAACAAATTAACACATGCTTTGATAAAACTTTAGAACCAGTTATAGGTATATTTTTAGTGTAAATCTGTACGAAATAGAATAAAATTACGATTTAAAATACTTTATTAGATTTTATTTTGATTGTAGAAAACATATATTTATGAGAATAACTACTATAAACAAACAATATAAACCACATGATTTATGTTTTTATTATTAAATTTTTCTTATTCTTGCTCTTCAAACTTTATTGCTGTATACCTGAAAAAAATATGTATTAAAAGATTTATTTTATGGCTTCAAAACAGATTAGATCCGGTGAAAAATCACATAGAGCCTCGTATTTTAACTAGACAATTTTCTATGAATATTAGGATAAAAATCATAAAATTAAAATCAGCTTTGTCAGCCCGGGCCTTCGGCCACTTGGGTTTGATAAAACTGGTTTTATTTTTTAATTTTTCTGTTTAATATCCGCGGAAAGTTGTCAATAATACGATTTGATGAATAACTTTTCCAGTATAGCTGAGAAATCTTCCCTCTCCCTCCCCCCCCCCCTCGCCTAAATATTTTTTTGGTCATTGAAATCAATTTATGGGTTGGGGAACCCCGCATATATCTTTATAAGCAAAGCCCTGTGAGGTAATGGATGAATCCACTAGAATAATAAAAGGGCGTAGTCATTTGTTACTTAATTGTCATGCTAGCTTTCCTAATTAATAGGAACATTCAATAGGTTGTTGCACTTCTAATACTTTTTGCTTAGGATACTCAGGGATATCAGGGGATAAGACAATGGCAGATAGTGATGCACATCCCAAATGATGATACACGAGTTTATACTTTCTATAGATTTAGATTAGAGGTTGCAACTTTTGGACACTCAATTTGATGAACCAACCAATCAAAATTCAATAAGTCTCCAACGTTGTTAAGGGTAAAAAAAATGAGAACTGCAGTTGCGATTCCCAAAACAATGCTTTAATCTAATCCTGTCTTATCCCCTCAGCTCTGTACATTGGCTCATTTACTACTGGCTGTTATTTTTGAAGGGGAGGGGTGTTGATATCTCTTTACCCAAAGTATTAATTATCTTTAACATATGGAACAATGCACGAACAAGAGCAGTGATTTTAAGCTCCTTCAAGCAGTTAATTTGAGTAAATTTTTAGTGATTATACTAGGTTTATTTGAAAAACATGAATTTTCACCATGGTCTTGAAAAAAAATTTTTTGAAATGTTAAGCGAAATATTACTTGCTCTCGTTCATGCCTAGTCCCCTTTGCTCCTACCTGAGCAAATAAACCTCTAGCTTGGAGCGCAAGTTGCTGTGCTCTGGCAGCTTTAGCGGCATCTTGCAGCTGCACAACATATTGAGGCTGTTGAGGGCTGACAGATCTAGTATCAGCGGCTGGGTGATAAATCTGTGCATACAGACCATTTGCTTGCAGCGCCAATTGTTCAGCTCTAGCTGCCTTGGTGGCAAATTCAGCATCGTTGGTAGATTGTCTAGCATCCACAGAAATTGCGGAATTTGTTATTGGGCCATAGGCGTATGGGGAAGAGTAGGCGATAGCATAGCTGGGGTACACATTATTATAGCCTGTGATTGCTGAATTGTGGGCTGCGTAGGCGGCATTATAGCCAGGATAAGCAGATCCAAAGTAGGTAAAGGCGTAGTTACCATTGTTAGCTTCAGCGTTCGACAAAGCCGCAGGTACACAGACAGCAAAGAGAATCTGAAAAGAAAGAAATAAATGAAGTAGCGTAGCTTATGTCATACTGTATGTAAATAAATGTTTTAGGGAGTGGAATTTTCTCAAAAGCTCTTTAGTACTTTTAAAAGCCGGACATTGAATTGTTTATCACACTGGCACCGAAAGTTTTATAGTTTTATAATCACGCTATCTTATTCGTTTAATATCTTTTATGAAATTTTGATGAAATGGTTTCAAACAAGTAAAGTTCTTTCTTTCCAACAGATAGTTTTAATCTAAATTCTAAAGCAGGGTATTTTTGTTTATAATCATTCGGGATTTATATTAATCTATCGTCCCTAGTCTTAACCCCAAAGAAACAGGATAAAAGCAAAGTAATCAGATTTTGTCATACACAAAATTACCCTTCTGTAGATTATAATTAGTGGTTGAAACGTATTGACACTCAATCTAATACACCTAACAATTAAAATAAAAAGTCCCCAAAGTTGTTACGCCAACAAATAAGAAAACGTTATTATTAAACTTTGAGGACATGTATAATAAGCAGCCCATTGTCCCCCTCCTTACTCTCTCTGTTTTAATTCATCTAGAAATGACTTACCAAAAACTTCATGGTGTTAATTGTTACGATGGTGATAGCCGACTGAGAAGTTATCTGCTGCTCACATGCTTTTATAACTTTGTGATAAAGAAACCAATGCGTCTCTTTTAACTAACATAGGTGTGTCTTCAACTCCGCACATGTTTCATGATATTATTAAAACCAAAAACTGATTTTTGTGTAAGAACTACCATTTTTGGGGTTAGGGTATACCTCTTAGTTTTTTGTAAATATGTAAAATTTGACAAAAAAAATCCAAAAAAGTCTAAACCTGCGGTCCCATAACCCATGCCAGGCTACCCCGAACCCACTGAAACATCTAATCTAATTTGACCTAAATAAAAATGAAACAATAGTTATTTCTTTCGTCGTATTATAAACGGCTTTCCGCGAATATAAAATGTACAATTATAAGATTAAAACCAGTTTTTTAGACCGTGCCTTCGGCATCTCGGGGCTAAAAAAACCGATATGATTGTACATTTTGATATTCGTAGAAAGCTGGATATAATACGATGCTAGACATAGTTTTTTCGTATGGATGAGAACCGGTTCCTATCCACCGGATTCGAATGAATACGAGAAAAAAAATAGAAAAAAACCACTGCGGCTGATAATGAAATTAACTTACTTTTCCCTACAACCATGGATAATAAACCCAGGAAGGGAGGGGACAGTTGGACTGGTAATTACATTGGTAAACAAAGTTTTACAAACAATTTTCTAATTCGTTTTACTTAAATTACATATATTAAATTTCGATTGGTTTGTGCATATGTCCAAACTCTCCAATCAATAATTTTAGCTTTTAGAGGGGTAATTTTGTTTATATAATTGGGGCATTACATCTATTTATCATCCATTCTCTTATCCCTTAACCTCCGTGATGAAACCAGAAAGAAGAAACTATATTTTTGTGTACGATAACTTTAACATAATCATTATAATTTTCCTGATCGTTAAAAAAGAGAAATTCTTACTAGGGATGGCAATCCGTCAAATTTTTGAACCGGATTCGGATTCTATCAAGAATCCGTCCAAAAAATGGCGGATTCTACGCTGATTCGGATTCTTATTTTTGTTGGATTCCGGATCCTAGCAATATTTCAAAAGGCTTTTTTTATTTAGAAATTTAAAGTGCTACATATATCCTAAAAATTAATGTTCTTGGTGTTCTCTATAATTCACTTCCGATAATCGAACCAGATTTTAAAAGATATATGTAATGATGACTATCTTTGCCTTCAAAAAGGAGGAGTTGAAAGAAAAACTCAAGACGCTAATTTAAGCCTACTGATTAAGAATCCGAATCCGCTATTTAAAAACGGTTTTCGGATTCCAAAATTGGCTGGATTCCGGATTCGGATTTCCAACCCTAATTCTTACGTGTATTAATTTTTAAGAAACGCATAAAAAAATTGGCTGGAAAAAACGCATTTCCTACGTATTTTCTTTGAATTAAAAAAAAAACAGTTTGATTGAATATAGGAAAGACATAGAGGGAGGGGACAATTGACTGTAATTTTCGCTGGTACTCAAGGTTTTATTGAATTATTACTGGTTGGTTTCAACTTTTTAACCAATAATTTTTTTTATCTGTAGAAGGGTTAATTTGTTTATCAACATTGGAGATCTACATCCATTTATGTTACATACTGTTTTCTAAGCGAAGCTTCCTAATAATGTGTTTTATTTAAGGATGAGTTGAGACAATGCTTTGGTCTGTACGGCCAAACTACTGGCAAGGGCACAGTTCCTAGGTAAGTGGATTGTTGTTCATTTTTAAAAAGTTGGAAACCCCTTCCCCCTCCCCCACCCCTGAGAGTATTATAACACAACTTATGTTTGTATGCACCCCCACGAAGCTTACAAAACCCGTTATTTTGAAGTAAAGAGAAATTTCAAATTTTCGTGTGCTTTTCGTTCACGAAAAAACGAAAATTACCTGCCAGTTAGTAATTAAAGTTATTATGCTAACGATTTTTTATCCAAATGTTGAAATTAAACTTAAGTCGTTACAAAATTGCAAAAATACAGATCTAGTTTTGGATAGAATAATTTAATGTAGATTAATATTTCATTAATTACTGAATCAATTGACATCTCTCCATTTTGGGGAAGTTTCATATAGGTCATAGGATGGTTCTAGGCTATTTTCTGCCTTCTTAACCCCTTCGAATAAAGGTTATACTAAAATACAAAATGTTATTTTAGGTCTGAACTTCACGGCAGGCCTCTGGAGCTGTTCATGTGCAGTGTACTCAAGAGACAGGGTTACGGAGAGGGATTCAGGTAATTTCCTTACTCATGCGCACATTTATTGTTCTTGTTCTACATAGAAATTGATTTATGACCGTTGAGGAATTAGAAATATTTTCACTTTAAATTTCATGCAAACTAATCTTGTTACTTAATTATGCCTTTATTTTTATATTTCCTACCAATTGAACTTTTTTTTAAAGACTGTTCCCGTTGGTGTTATTTGTATCCCCAAGGGACCTCCAAAATCGAGGTCTAAAAAATATTATGTCAGCTTAACATTTTTACATTGCCCTATCATTTGAAATATCTTTACCATTTTTGGCCGGATTTTCTATTTTTGTCGGCTGTACGTTTATCTGGCGTTTTATGCAGTACTTAAATATCTATCTGCCAAAGAAATAGAATACAGGGATCTAAATGGACAAGACAATGGTCGATAGATTAATGTACATCCCCAATGACAATACACAAAATTTTACCGTCTGTTGATTACAAGTTGCACACCTAACTTAATGAATCAACCACTAAAAAGTCCTCAACAATGTTAAACAACGACAAAGAAAATGTTATTTTAAAACTTTGGTGACCAGTGTAATCAACAGCCCATTGTCACCTCCCCTCCCTGAATAGAATATATGTTTTTATACATACTTAAAAAAAGTTTCTATAAAAACTTAATTTTTTAATTGTTTTATTTTTCAGGTGGATTTCTCAGTATCTTGATTAGAAAGGTAGAAACTATCTGCACACCTTCCTTCTTCTACAACATACTGAACTACCATCCTACAGTTAAATATGTCCTCTAAAAACGTTTACTATTGTACGCTATTTGAGTGTACTAAAAACGTACTTTACATATTTGTATACTATGAGTACATAATAAATGTTCTGTACTACATTATAATGTACTACAGTACACCTGCATACACTCTGCCCTATTTCCCCCCTTGGTCTGTATGTTCTTGTGTACTTGCTAAGTACACAAAAATGTAATTTTTAATCACTTGTACTGAATAATTTCACATGGTCACCCCTTCCATGGTAAGGTAGTTGGTAATCGTTACATATTTTAATATCCACAAAGATTATATCATTACAATTTCAGTTTAATTCTATGGCTTCGAAACCGATTAATATCCGCTGGATTAGAACCGATTCTCAGCCATTAATATTAAAACCAGTTTTGTTAGCCCGTGCTCTTGGCATCTGGGGCTAACAAAGCTGGTTATTATCTTATAATTGTAAATTTTATATCCGCGGAAAGCTGTTTATAATACGATGCCATGAGTAACTATTCTTTACCATTTTTGAGTTCTCTATTGAAATATTAGTTGTGATTACCAACTTATCTTTAATCATTATTTACATAATTTTATGATTTTAACCATTTTTATCTACACAAATAGTACATAATAAAACATTTAAGAAAATTAAAATAATTTATTTACCAAGTATTTTTGTTAAAATAGTTTTCAAAACAAAAAAGATTTGTTTCAATCTGTTTTAAAATTGATTATTTCAAATTCATTTTTTGGTTTTTTTTCTAAGAAAATTGTTTGAATCTTATGCTTTACTTTTAAATTAATTGGATAATTAAAAACCTTTGACAACGAATGTTGTAAAAAAAATTTAAATCATGTTCAGTGATAAAATAAAAATATTTATTATTTAACACTTATCCCCGTGCTTCAGCCAAGTCAAGACATTTCTTTAATTATAATTTTCTCTATTTATTTGTATTTAGTTTAGAATATTTGCACTTTTAGTTAAGAACATTCTTTCAAGCTTCCCCCCAAAATAAAGTTAAGGTCTAGGAAAGTTAAATTCTTGTGATGTATTTTATACAATTCTTATATTAGAAATAATAATAATGAAAATTGGTTTGTAATTGTAATAATATTCATTTTGATCCAACAAGAAAATAATATTTAATATTAATATTGAAACTATTCTTTAACCAAAATACAAGCATTTAAACATTACAATAGATTTGTATATTTTGGTAACAAAGCTACTCTATAATTATATGTCAACTTTATTAGATGGCTTTTCTAAACATTTATATTCTTCATTTGAATGGTCCCAGGGACCCACAAAACAGTGGTCTGAATAATTGTGTGTGCGTGTCCGTCACATATTTAAAATTTGGTAATCTTAGGATTTTGGTAATATTAGGATAATAGGATATTTTATTTTTTCACTCAAAAACAAAAACCAGTCGTTCAATGTAGCAATTGGTTGTCAATGTCTAATGCCGAATTAGTTGGATGTATGTGTGTCTTAATGAAATTTTTGGGGACTTTTCTACTGCTAAATTAATAGGATTTATGTTTTTTCTGCTATTAGAAAAGTTTGTGTTTGACGGTCATCATTGGTAAAATTATCAGGCAAAAAAAAATTCACCAATCTCTCATTTAAAGTATTTATAATATCTTCATTAAAATGATATTTACAGGTAACAATGAATTTATTCTAAACAAGGATGACAACATCCATAAAAGCGAAGCTCTGAAACGGTAGGTCAAACAAACATAAACACTTGTTGAGTGTCGGAACTGAATAATCAGAATATAAATGTATAACAGTCGAAACAAAATTGTAAGTAAATTTGTTGAAAAACTGCTTAAATACAGTATAATGTTTAAGAACCTACTTTCATTTTTAGTTCTCGATTATAGAGATTCTTTGCTTTTAACATTATACTTTGTTGTCCTAGAAATCAGTATTCCAAAAATCAGATCATTCGGATATATTACATATAAAGATGTTAAAAAAGAAAAAAAAATCAGTAGAAATCGTTAGAACATGCCTAAATTAACGAAAAAAGCTATCCGTTCAAGACGGACGGACGTACGAATTTACCCCAATTATACTAAATCTTTGCTTTTAAAAATCTATCGTAATTTCACAGCTGTCTTAGTAGGGCAATATTTAAATTAATCTAGTTTTTTTTACTGTTGATTCTTTAGTTTTTTTCTTATTTTTATGGCTATTTATAAAAAAAAAATTTGCTTCGCTCGAATTAAATGTATTATTCCTTGTAATAATCTGATAACTCCTACCATTCCTTTTATTGACATATAAATAAAATAATGGGAGGAGATAGTTTGCAAAGCCCTAACCTCACCTAAAGTAACAAATAAACACAGAGTCCCTCTTCATTTTCATATCTTTTTAAAATAAGAGGGGGAGGGTGTGTTAGTGCTCAAATGATATTTCGTGTGAAAGTGTCAACCTTGATATAAAGTTTATTGCAATGTAATGCATACAGAAGGATAATGTAACTCTTAACAAGGATAACAATATCTAATGGTGCAATCTGGTGGACAATCCTTTCCCCAAAATATATTACATTACACCAGGAATCTAAAAGGATAAGGCAATGGCAGATATATTGATATACATCTCCAATGATTATAAACAAAAATACCCCTTCTATAGATTTACATTAAATAGTTTGAACTAAACCAACAAAATTCAGGAAAAGTACCCAAAGTATTTTAGCCGACCAACTACATATGGCAGTTAAGAAACTTTGGGTACTAGTGTAAATTGGAATATAATGTTCCAACTAACAGAATCTTACTATCTTCTGGCCAGAGGTGGATTCTTAAAAAATCCCCAACCTCCTTGAAACATTGGTCCCAAGCAGAGGTGGATTCTTTAAAAAAAATTGCCCCACTAATAGCTTAGTGAGGCAAAATTGTTTTCGTGAAAAATCCACCAAAATCACATTAAAAATCTACAAAAATTAAAGAAAATCATAGAAGGGTTATTAACATAAGATTTTGTTTAATTTTTGTAGATTTTTAATGTAATTTTGTTTGATTTTCACGAAAACAATTTTGCCACACTAAGTTATTAGTGGGGCAATTTTTTTAAGAATCCACCTCTGCTTGGGACCAATGTTTCAAGGAGGTTAGGGATTTCCTGGATTTTGACGTACTAGTGATCATCACACGTATTAGATTCACCTTTATATGTAGTGAATTCCAATATATTTAAAAGGTGTAATTTAATAATTCCAGATTTTATTCTGTACAAGATAAAATGACCCATACCCCCCACCCTGTTAGTGGGATTAAAGAATTAGACCAGAGAGGAAAAAATTAAAAGAAATTTTAGAATAAATACCATTAATAATGGTATAGACAATTGAATTAATTTATACGCTACAAGGGCGTCGCACTTTTTTCCTCCTTATTCCGTAAATTAGTTTAGGTTATTTCTTATTCGTTTTCGAAGTAAGTAACATTTGTATTTCATTTGCGGCAATGATAGCACCCTCAAAATCTACATAAATTGCAAATCGTGGTAGTCAGGAATTAATTTATAATCTTTTGTACTCTAAATTAAAGTGAAGCTTGTAGTGGGCCAAAATAACGATCTTCTCCATCGACCTTCTATCCTCTACAACAGGATAAACGAACTGAACAACAATGACAGGGGAAATAGCAATCTATATTGACGAAAATTTTCCACGTATATTCTACATCCATTGCTACGGCCCCTCATCTCTAATGTCGAAATAGTTTTTAAAAATTGAATTTATGGACCCTTTATTTATTAGAAATACTTTTTAAAATGCGATTTCAATTAAAAAAAACCTAGTCTGGCCACTGTTAAAGAATGAATAAAACCCATAAAAAGGGTAGCACAATAAATCATGGATATACATTATACAATAGATTTTCAGTTGTTTTTATAAAAATCCACGGATTTATCCGCTATATTTTGGGGCGGATTTTAGTAAGAATCCGACCCAAAAGTTAGGCGGATTGCTAGCCCTAATTCCAATTTATTCTCTCTATAGTGTATTACGATATTTAGCAAGATCAATGTTATGTTGATATGATTAATAAGCGTAACAATGCATTACAAATAATTTGTCTTAACATCATTACTTATCATTAACAAATTCACACAACTTCGGACAATAATTAATTGTAAACCCTTGAAAGTTAAAAAATTTTGCTGATTTATGATATTAAGATTTGAATTATAGTATTAACATGGTATATTAATTATCAACAAATATATTGCGCATATTTTTATTTTTCAACTATATCTGAAACGTACAATTCCAGGGGATAAACTATAGTTATGTAGATTATAATAAAAGACTAGCAGCTACGCACGTAAGATCCAGGGTTCTGTATTTGAAAAATAGAAGACAAATAGCCTAAATCTTCACAAAAGTTATTATGGTGATAAACGAAATTATCCCATCTATTAATTAAGATTTGGTTGAACAAGGATGACAACATCCATAAAAGCGAAGCTCTGAAACGGTAGGACAAACGGACATTAACACTTTTATAATGTCAGAACTGAATAATCAGAATGCGAATGTATAAGAGTCAAAGCAAAATTGTAAGTAAATTTGTTGAAAAACTGCTTGATACAGGATAATGTTTATGGACATACTTACATTTTTAGGACTTGATTATAGAGTTGCTTCGCTTATAGAATTGTACTTTGTTGTCCCAGGAATCAGTTTATCAAAAATCAGACCAATCGGATAATTAGGTAACATACAAATTTGTTGTTAAAAATGTAAAAAAATCAACATGTTTAAAATGGACGTACGGACATTCTGGTAATGATTATAGAGTTGCTACGCTTTCTAACTCGTACCTAACTATTACAGGAATCACCATGCAAAATTTGAAATCGATAGGACAATTCTAACATGCCTTAATTAACGAAAAAAGCTATTTAAAAAAGTAAAAAAATCAATATGTTAAAAATGGACGTACGGACATTTTGGTAATGATTATAGAGTTGCTACGCTTTCTAAATCGTACCTAACTACTAAAGGAATCACCATGCAAAATTTGAAATCGATAGGACAATTCTAACATGTCTAAATTAACGAAAAAAGCTATCCGTTACGGACGTACGGACGTACGGACGGACGGACGGACGGACGGACCGACCCTAATTATAGAAAAGCTTCGCTTTTAAAAATTAGGATACCACGATTTTAGAACCAACCAATCCCAATTCATTAAGATTACCTAAAGTTTTAAAGCCAACTGATAAGATAACGGGGTTTTAAAACTTTACATAGTAACAGTCCATTGTCCCCCTCCTCCCTAAAAATTATCCTTGTCTTACTATCTTCACCCAAATACGATGGTGTGCATATAAACCCAGCATAGTCTTTTATAATAGCAGTAGACACAAAAATAAGGATGACAACATCCATAAAAGCAAAGCTTTACATAGTAAAATGTCAGACAACCAAACATCAACAAATATAGAGTATCAACGCATTTAGCAATCAAGATTATTTAAAAATCTAAAAAAAATATGTACTTATATCAAAATACGTACTTATATCCAAAATTACTTAAATATAGAATTCTGAACATGGATATACTTACATTTTAAGACTTAATAATAGGAATACGCTAATAACATTATGCCTTATGACCTCAGGATTCCACAATCACTTACCAAAACAATATTGCCTTTCAACAAGCAGATTTACAATTGACATACAGAAATTCTGGTAATTATAATAGAGTTGCTACACTTCTAAATCGTACCTGACTGTTACAGGAATCAGCATTCAAAGCATGAAATCGATAGACCAATTCTAACATGCCAAGCATAACGAGTTACGGACGGACTGACACTAATCATAGAAAAGATTTGCTTGTAAAAATCAGGGTTGATATATCTATAATACAAAGTAGAACGATGTCTGTCTGTCCGTCTGAAGCTTAAGATTTCAGTAACCGCTGAACCGATTGGGCTCTACTTTTCAGGGATTATACCTACTGGTCCTGTGATGGTTTAGAGCTATTTTCTTGGGGGGTGGGACACCCCCAACCCCCCATAAAATGAAAAACATCCCCCCCCCCCAAAAAAAAAATAAATTTCTTTTTAAAACTAAAATTTTAGTGGGGTCGACTACCCCCCATCCAAAAAAAAAAATTTCCCCCCCAAAAAAAATTTTTTTTTTTAACTTTTCTTTTAAATCTAAAATACGAAAAATTGGTTTGATTAAACCTCTTGGGGCAAAGCCCCTAGAGGCTAGGGGCGAAGCCGCTAGTCTATAATACAAAGTAAAACGATGCCTAGCTGTCTATCTGTCTGTTTGTAACAAAGGTTCTCGTTCACTGCTGAACCGATCGGGTTCTCCTTTAAAGGTTAGCTTTTCATGGGTCCCTGGAAGGTTTATAACTATTTTATTGGGGGTTGGGACACTTCCAAGCCCCCCCCCCCCATACCCCCCCAAAAAATTAAAACTAAAATTAAAATAGTTAGGTCGATTAACCCTTCCCCCCCAAAGAAAAATTTCTTTTAAATCTTAAATACAAAAAAATAGGTTGATCAAACCTCTTTAGACAAAGCACCTAGAGGCTAGGGGCGAAACTGTAGTATAATTACCATAAAGAAATAAAGATCATAAAGCAGTAAAATTTCGCTGTTTGGACGGCACTCCTTACACCACGATACGCTACACGATTACGCATTATTTTTAACTTGGGTCCAAGGAATTGCGTAATACAGAAAATAACATAAGAACTAATACTCTAATTAATCCGACTTTATTACTGTGATATTATTAGTTCTTATTGACTAGAGGAATCACCCTTTATTAGGTCAAACAATTTTAGAGTAGACTTTTCCTTTACTTTGGCAAATCTTTTTGAAAAGTAATGTGCATTTGTTTCGCGGAAAAGGAATGGTTAATGAAAAAAGCTTAGATATATTATTTTACTTTTATAGTTGATATGAATAATGAGCTACGCCCCTAGAGGCTTTTAGGGCACTTAAAGGGAAGGAAGGAAAGATAAGTCGAAAGTCGACCCTTCAATTTCAATTTTAGTTGTAAAATATCAAAATAGGGAGTGAAATAATTTCTGCGCGCTATTTGACCCCCTATCCTCCCTCCGAATGATATTAAATCTAGGGCGTCCTTGTATTATCTTTTCCCGTAAGATTCCTGCATAATCGACCAAAGTTGCAAAGACTGCAATCCCTTACTTGTGAGAACTACCGACATTTGCAGAAATAGCCCGCAGAAGTATGATTCATGATGTAGTAGATGTCTTTTCATATTCCTTTTAGAGCAAAGCTTTTCTACCAGTTCCTTTTCATGTTTTCCCGAGCCTTCCATTCCTTTGGATTAACCTAAAAGAAATATATTGTATAATTTTCTATTTTTCTATCTGCGGACATTTGTCTATATTACCATTTTATAAATAAAACTGATATCTAATGCTACACTTTAGAGGGACAAAAGTAAAAATTATCCAAAAAATTGTTTTACTGTGAGTCGCCAAGAATATTTTGTTCTTGTTTTATTCTTAAGGACAAGGTGGACATAATCAAACTATTATTTGAATTATGTTACGAAAATCTCCACCCTTTTTAAAAGCGAAGCGTTAGTTTAGACACGTTAGAATTGTCCTATAGATTTGAAACTTTGCAGGATGATTTCTATAAAAGTTAAGTCATCTTAGAAACTCTATCATCGTTACCAAAAAGTTACTATATCAATTAATCAGACGTGCGTTCATTAAAAATAGGCTGATTTTTTACCTTTCTGAAAAAATTTTTGACACGTTATAATTGTTCTATGATTTGAAACTTTGCATGATGATTACTAGAACAGTTAGGTGTACTTAGAAACTCGTTACCAGAAAGTCCGCACGTCCATTTAAAACATGCTGAATTTTTACTTTTTTGACAACTTTTTTAATTTCTAACTTTTTGCATGATTTGATTATCGTGATTTTTTGAATAATGATTTCTAGGACAACAAGGTACAATATCATAAGCAAGGCATCTCATACCTCCAAAATAAAAATTTAAACCCACTAACCAAAAAACTATCCCAGACGCCCTTAGAATCTTTTTAGGTAAAGAATAGACACCAAAGAAAGTTCTACTAAAGCCATGGTATTGTTTTAGACCACTTATTATATCAAATTCTTGGAATTGTGTTATTTTTTTTCGGTGCCCATATTCAAATACACATTCCCTTGATGCTAGGGGCGTAGCTGCTAAATAATAAAAAAGGCGCATGAAAATAAATTCTTGTTTAAGCATTAACAATTTGATAAAATCTTATTACAGTAATTATTATTTAACAGCAATTTTCATTCTAACCAATTTTTTTATATTTATAAATATTTTAAAATTGCAATAACTTTTTAAATAGTTGAGAGGTTGAAAACATTTTTCTCTTCCTAAAGGGCTAGTTTTATGGGGTCTTGTTTTATTAGTACAACCCTTTTAATAGAAATAAGCTTAATAATTATTTTTACCCTTAAATTTATTGGTTAAAAAGGGATATAATATTGCTAACTTGCGGATACACGTCCTTTAGGCCTCTAAAAGTGAAGGGGGGGGGAGGAGGTTAAGTGGTAGTTTCTATAGGGAGGGTGGTTCCCTCTACCCTTAAGTATTTTAAACCCATGGACGTAAGAGAACCCCTACTGTAAAGGAGAACGATATGCGTCCAGCGGTTATTATATAATCTTTGCTACATACGCACGTACAGACATCCTGTTACTTTTATAAATAAAGTATAAGACTAAGTCAGAGCATGAGGGAAGAGAAAACTTACAGAGATGCTAAAAATTTGGTACCTCATAGGTTTCGTGATTTTTAAAGTAACAAAAATATAAAATGAGCACCAATCTCATGATAATGATGGACATATACTAGAGACTACAAACATTAAGGCCTCTATGGGCACAAGACATATGGCGAGGGAAGTCGAACCCCTCCCTTTCAATTTTAGTTTTGATAAGAAATTTTTTTGGGGAGGGGAGATACTTTTTTCTAGGGGCGAATTCTCTTGCTATACAAAAAAATAATTAAAAACCTTCCCTGGAACCATGGGAAGCTAAATGAGAACCATTTAGGATCAGCGGTTTAAAGTCTCTCTTTTATGTAAAATATACATTTTTAGCAGCGAAGCCACTCATTAATCCAATGCGTTCGTCCGTTTGTTCGTTGAATTTACGTTGTCTGGTGGTAAATAAGTTTTATGTTTTGTATTTTTTATGGATGTTTTAATATTTTGTATCAGCATTCTTTTAAATTAATCTATCATTTATCAATTTTGTGCTAATTGCAACAAAAACAAGGATGACAACATCCATGAACGTGAATCTGAAACGGTAGGACAAACGAACATTAACACTTGTCAGAACTGAAAAAGCAGAATATTAATGTATAAGTCTAGACAAAATTGTAATTCAATTTGTTGCAAAACGTCTTAATTACAGGATTCTGTTTAAGGACATACTTACAGTTTTCGAATTTGATTAAAGAGATGCTTTGCGTATAGCATTGTTCTTTGTTGTCTTAGGAATTAGTATTCCAAAAACTTATGAAAAATTGTTGTTAAAATTAACATGTTTAGAATGGACGTATGAACATTCTGATAACGATTATAGAGTTGCTACGCTTTCTACCACAATAATCACCATGCCAAATTAAAATCGATAGGGCAACTCTAAAATGGAAAGGCCCTAATTAGAGAAAAGCTTTACTTTTAAAAAAAATCTTTATTTTTAACGCCTTCCTTTTTATGTGATGCATTAAAATTAATAAAAAAATAAACTAGTTGATACAGGGATCTTAAGGGATAAGACAATGGTCGATAAATTGAAGTATTTCCCCAAACACAATTCCAGTATGGCTTCAAAACTGATTAATATCCGCTGGATTATTATTATAAAAAAAATTAGCATAGTATTACAGACAATTTTCTACGAATATTAATATAAAAATTTTAAAAATAACACCAGCTTTGTTAGCTCAGGCCTTCGGCCCCTCGGGGCTAACAAAAATGGTTTTAATCTTATATTTTTAATTTTAAAATCCGCAGAAAGCTTTCTATAATACTATTCGTTAATTATTATTATCCATTATGTAGATTAAATTGTTGGTGAAATCATTTTGACAGTAAAGGTTGGTACAATCTAATTTGGATTTAATAAAAGAAAATGTTGCAAATTGTTGGTAATGAGTATAATTAACAGTCCATTGTCCCCTTCCTCTCTGGATTAAAATACCATTATTTATCTGGATCCACTGCAGTTTAGGAAAAAAATATTGCAGGAATCCAACTTTTTTTTACATTGTCGACAACTTATGTTAAAAATAAATTGAAAATAAGAGGAGGGTAGTAGTTTTTTGCTGTTTGATTATTATGTTAGTTTAGGTTATGTTATGTTAGGTATTGCCCCCCCCCCCCCATTATAGACATCAAGAAAAAATTGTCTCCCATTTATATACAAATTATTTGAAAAATATTAGGAGGGGTGTTATGTCAAATGTACCTTTATGTCAAATGTACCTTTATGTCAAATGTACCTTTATGCTAAATGTACCTTTATGTCAAATGAGTTTATGTGAAAGGTATTTATGTGAAATGAGTTTATGCCAAATGATACTTTATGTGAAGTGATTTTATGTCAAATATTACTGATCCAATAATATCCGGGTGTTAGATGCTAACTAGGCTCTTTGAGGGAACACAGGTCTCCTTAGCAAAACCTTAGATTAAAAAAAATCTCGAAAGAAACGGACAACAGGGCCTTCAAATAGGGTACAGTGGAAGTCAGAATCCGTTGGAGATTAAATCTTAGCTGCTCCTTCTTACCAGATATTGCAATTTGAAGTTTTGTGGTAAAAATGCCTAAAATTACAAGAATTCCAAGGATATATGCATAAGTGAACACCTTAATTCATCAAATAAAAAGGGTGAGTTTAACATTTGAGGAGTATATATGTCTCTGCATATGTAAACTACACAGTCCCTCCCCATTTAGAAAATTTTAATACTTGAAAGAAATTATTCAATGAAAAAGGTACATTTTCCAGTTTACAACTTTAAGCTAGAGGCTGTACCCTGTAACCAGTAGAGAAAACCTCAGTTCAAGTTTACATATAGCTAAAGTTAATTTTTAAAATACTCTCACCCCCCCCCCCCCTTCAACCCCCCCTAGCAACCCATAAATTTTAGGGGGGAGGGGTTGGGAAAAGTAACAGTATTATGTTTTACTCAAAACTACTTGAAGTATTGTGAGAAAAAATTACATGAAGAGTTCTTTAGATATCACTAAAGAAATATATAAGCTTTAGTACTTAAACTTTAGAAGGCATCAAAATCTCTTACAAATATTGCTGCAACAAACCCCCTCCCCCCTTCTTAGACCAAAAATTATTAGGAGGTGGCAGTGGATGTGGAAAATACTCTTGTGTTACTTGAAATCACTGAATTATATTAAGCAAACTTTGGATTTAAGCTTTTTTAGGATATTAGTTACTTTCACAAATATTGCTGAATCCCCCCCCCCCCCCTCCATCTGCTGGAAATATTGGCTAATGGCATAGGTTAATAATATTGTATATCATTTAGAAACCATATTTACAGGGTAGGCCCAGATTTACTTTTATAAATATCTATTCCAACTACAACCATCTCAATCTAGTACAATTATTTTGCTTTATAATCTCCTCCAAACCTTTGGACTTATAAAAGAAATATTGTCAACCCATTGCTACTTCCCCAAAGCAATTTGGAAATCCGAAAGCTTTATTCCAAAGTTTGCTTCTTATTGCTTTAGTGGTTTCTGAGTAAAACACAGGTGGTGAAGTTGTATGGAGGATAGCTGGAGAGGGAGGGAGAGGGCAAGCAATATTCTAATATTTTTTTATGGGGGTGGGGGAAATTGTGCAACAATATAATTTTTCTGGATGGGGTTGGTTAAGGTTGGGGAAAGGTCAGCAATATTTGTTCAAGTATGAAGTAATAATGGACCTACTAAAGTTTAAATCAAAAAGCCCTTTATATCTTGAGTATTCTCAAAGTAAATCACAAGGGTATTACTTAATTTGGGGAGGGAGGGGGGAGATTGTAAAGCAATAGGAAGGGAAAGGGGGTCTGGAGGAAAGTTTTATCAAAATTTGTAAATGTTACTTTTGACCTAACAAAGTATATCTTAAAGGTCTGCTTTGCTGCTATACTTCTAGTGGTTTCTTAGTCACACAATATAGCAGCACCCTTTCAACTGTAACCCATCCCCCCCCCCCCTTTCTCTCTTTACAAAATGTTTTTATTTATGAGGGGAGGGCAAGAGGGCAGCAATATATGTAAGAGTGCTTTGGGTCCTACAACAATACAAATCCAAAAGCTTATATATATCTCCAATAGTTTTTTAATACACATTGGAATGATCTTCTGCCACCCCCCCCCCCCCCCCCATTTAGGTTAGGACTAGGGGGAGGGTTAGAGAAGGTGGTCAAAATAATTTCTATAAAAATTTGGCCTAAAAACCTTACATAAAAATTTTGCCCACTATAGGTCAATTAGTTTTTGAGAAACATATAATATAATTACTATGCTCCCCCCCCCCTTCCACCCTAAAGTTTGTAGGTAATGAGAGTATGGGGGTTGGGGAGCAGAATTAATAAAAGTAACTAGGGTCATATGTAAACTTAAACTGATGTTTTTTTCTACTGGTTCCAGGGTAACAGCCTTTAGGATAAAGTTGTAAATTGGACAAACCTCTTTAAGCTTATTTATTACTCTTATTGAAGTTAAAAACATCACTTATAGTAGTAAAAATTGTTCTAAATGGGGATGAAGTTTGTAGTTTACATATGAAGAGATATCTAAACTCCTCAAATGTTAAACTCACCCTTTTTACTTGATGAATTAAGGCGTTCACTTATGAATATAACCTTGGAATTCTTGTAATTTTAGGCATTTTTACCACAAAACTTCAAATTGCAATATCTGGCAAGAAGGAGCGGCTAAGATTTAATCTCCAACGGATTCTGACCACCACTGTACCCTATTTGAAGGCCCTGTTGTCCGTTTCTTTCGAGATTTTTTTTAATCTAAGGTTTAGCTAAGGAGACCTGTGGGAAATCACCAAGTTTCGACTGAATCAAAATTTTACCGCGAACTGCATTTTAACCAATTATGTTGTTGTTAATACTTTAAGTCATTTATTGCTTTGATTTACAATTAAAAATACAAATGCTGCTTTTTAGTATCATTTAAAATTGCAATTGATCATATTTTTTTAGGATGGATGTGGCAATTTTAAAAAAAAGTAATGCAATTTCTCTTTGGGACTTTTTGGGCTATGTGGAAAAGAAAGATGGGTCACATCTCACTAACTAATATTTCTACCAGAATATGGAAATCCTAAAATGTAAATTATTAGAGTATTTTTGTCTAGAGCGAGAGATCTCGGAAATTGCTTGTTGTTCTAACTTTGCTGGGTAGCCTGTTTAGAGGCCAAAATATTTCTCTTACTGGCATTATTAGGGCCACACACACGCAATAGGTATCAGGTATTTTTTACTGTCTCGCGAGTATGACGCGATGTTGTCCAGATTTAAACCGATAATAAGACGGACATTTTTAATTAATGAATAGCTGCTAAGCTAAGAAATTAACATGAATAAAGATTATTAACCATAAGCGATTTTAAGTATACTTAATTATGATAATTAAATTAGTTTTGTACACCTTAAAACATAAAATAATTGGACTCGATCTATAGAAGATCTATGGGGGTGTTCTTACTATTAAAGTAAAATAAAAGAGAAGACATGAGCTATATGTAACCCTGCCCGCAGGGCGGGGACCCTACCTAATTTTGTATTGGGTATTTGAAATCATCTATTAGTTTTGGAAATATAAACAAAGCCGAGTCCCTACAAAAGAACAGAAAGCAATTTGCTAGCAGGCGAAAAGGGACCCCACCACTGTACACTGTACTACTAAAACAGTCGCAATCGATCCAATTCGATGTTTAATGTTGTCGACTGTTTGTTCGGAAGTAATATTGGGTGATTCAACTGCCTTTATAGCTTTCGGTTATAATAAAGTGTCCATGGCTGACATATTAGCGACAATACCTGTTTCTCTAAACGTAAGTAAAAACATATAATTTTACATATAGGTTTGTGTTTGTTTTTTTTGGTTGAATTCTTGTGATGATTTTAGGCTATATAAAACTATAGATTGATAAACGGATGCAATTCAAAAAAATAGCTATTTATTAAAAACACCTTAATAATGAGGTATTATATCACCTTTTACGAGCTTCTATTACGTTAAACACGAAAGTTTAAACTTTTAAGCAATAAAATAATAAAATTGTTTGCATATTTAAATTACTATATAAGAAACATCCATAAAAGCAAAGCTTAATAAATTAAATAGACAAACGAACATGCACAATGTAAAGTAACAACGCATTAAATCTTTATCATTAAAACAAGGATGAAAACATCCATAAAAGCGAAGACCTAAAATCAGAAGGAAGGGCAAGCGAACTATTACTCTTGTAGAGTGTAAGAACTTAATAAGCAGAACATTATTTTGTTAAAAAATTGCATAAATACAGGATTCAGATAAAGGACGTACTTTTATTTTTTTAGGATATGATTTAGATTAAGTTAAGAAGTTAAAAATCAGCATGTTTGAAATGAATGTAACGATTATAGAATTGCTACACTTCCTAAAACGTACCAAACTATCATAAGAGTAACCATGGCAAGTTTGAAATCGATAGAATGATCTTAACATCCATTAATTACTGTTAAGAACTATCCATTACGTACGGACGGACAAACATCCATACATAAAACTTTGATTCTAGAAGAGATTCGCTTTAAAAACTAGTTCATATTGGATTATTGTTGATCATAATAGGTACAATCAGCCTGTAATCCATTTAACGTTCTAAATTAAAAGAGCAAATTTATGTCCTCCCGCAGAGGTTAGTTATCTTGTGAGAAAACACTGAAATGGCTGCCGAGCCTTGAGCTATACTCCATACCTCAACTATTTGTCCTGACAAAATTAATTTAATATTGAGGAAGGTGTTAGTGCAATGTATTATTGAAACAAGGATGACAACATCCATAAAAGCGAAGCTCTGAAACGGTAGGACAAATGAAAATTAACACCTATAGAGTGTAAGAACTGAAAAGGCAAAGAAAAAGGTTAAAAAGTAACATGTTTTAAAAATTTAAATGGACGAACGAACCTTCTGATTTTATGTTCAAGTCTTGCTAAAGGACGGACCAACCCTAATTATAGAAGAGTTTCGCTTTTAACAATTTTACTTGTTTAGAATTTAAAGTCTTAAGATAAAAATATTTGATTAATTTATCATTAGATGAGCAATTTATTTTGAATAGCTTATGTATCGAACTAAAGTCCCTTTGTCCGCCAGTCTGTAAGACATTAAACAAATCAAGATATTCACAGTTGCTATAAAAGATAAAAGCTTCATTTGTTGTGTGGTAGTCAGACAGATGGATAGACCTTTCCTAGAGTATGCTATGCTCCGTGTCTACCGCTAACACCAAGACGTTAATCCCCGGCTTATCACAATTCTAGCCAGCCCATTTTGCCATTGTTTGATCATCAGTGAAAGTGGTCAACTTATCCACCGCTGATATAGGGAGGGAGTTGCCCCTCCCCTCTACATGTTCCAGTAACCTACCCTTTTCCGGGAGACGTCTACCTTACCCCCCTACCGGAGCCTACCCCTTTACTATTCACCTGGCTGGGGCTCCCCCATCTCCTCTACACCCCTTCTCTACCTAACCCATTTGTAATCTGTTTTGTTTATAAGCTTGTTGTATGTGTATTCAGTTCAAATATATCTTTCAAACAGTAACTACTTGTAGTACTTTATTGATAGAATCCTCAAGGCTAGGGGCTCTTTTGAATCGAACTCGCGTTGTAGGGTTGAAACGCTTCACCCTACCACAGTTGCTCTCTTTTGCGTATTATACTACTAATTGTATCAATGCATTTTTTGTGTGTAGATTTCTTAACCATAAATTTACACTTGCTGTCAGACGAAATATTTATAACTAGCGACTACGCCCCTAGAGGCCTCTAGTGGCATTTTAAATGTTTTTTTAAAATAATACAATACCTTGCAATGTTACGTAGGATTCTCTATCAATATTCTACGATACCGTGCAATGTTACGTAGGAGTCTCTTCGAGAGAAAAAATTTCGAGGAGAACCCGATCGGTTCAGCAGTTAGCGAGATCCTTCGGTACAGACATCTTTTTACTTTAGTATACAGATTTAGGGCGCGACCCCCTATCATCTAGAGGATCTGTATGTGAAGAGCAGTCACTCTGAACATCAGATAAAGAGGGTACAATGGGTTGTTTATTACACTATAACAAAAGATTTTAAATAATGTTTTCTTATTAGTTGGCCTAAAAACTTTGGAATTTGATTGGTTGGTTTATTAAGTTGAGTGTTCAAACGTTTTTTACTACTAATTTTAATCTACAGAAGGGGTATAATTCTGTGTGTCATCATTGGGGATGTAAATCACTTTATAGGCCATTGTCTTATCCCTTAATACCCATGCTTAACATGGGCTGCTTCCGAATCCAGTTTTATCTATAATACAAAGTAGAACGATGTCTGTCTGTCCGTCTGTCCGTCTGTCTGTCCGTCTGTCTGTCTGTCTCGGTAACCACTGAACCGATCGGATTCTACTCTTCAGGGTATCTACCTATTGGTCCTGTGGTGGTTTTAAGCTGTTTTCTTGGGGGGTGGGACACCCCCAACCCCCCAAAAAACCAAAAAATCAAAAGATTTCTATGGTCCTTAACGATTTTCGCCATAATTTTTTTTTATCACCTCTTGGCGAAGCCGCTAGTATAATATAAGACAGGATGGTCTGTGCAAAAAAAAATTTTAAGCAAAAACAGACTTGTTTACGCTATTTAATTCCTTACAAAAAGGCATACTACGTTTAAAGTACAATAGAATATAGGGATAATTAAATGGAAGATAAATTCTATCAAATCACTGAAATCGCTCAAAACAGAAGATTTTTTCGTTTGTTAGGTCAGGTTAGGTTTTATTGGGTACAATGTAGCCCCGCAGTGTTTGGAGTTTTTGGCTCACTAGGCACTCCTGAGGGAAATATTATTTATTCTTATAACTTAGAATTTGGCCAACAATTTGACATTTAAATTTTCTTTGCAATAATGTTTTCTCCAATCAGGGATCTCAAGGGATAAGACAACGGAGAGATAAATCTAAATACATCTTTAATGTTGTAGAACAAAATTCCTTGTATGCATATTAGATTATTAGTTGAAAAGTTTGAAACTATTAATTATATTTAATTAAATAAAAACCCAACAAATAAGATAGCTTTTAAAAAAAGTTTGAGTACCAGTGTAAATTACAATCTAATGTCCTATCCTTCTAAATACAAAGTGTACTTCAAACAACTGTTAATTCCTCAATTAATCGTTTTTGTGGCAATTTATTATAAGATCAAGTGTAATTACAAATAAAAACCCGCGGCTTTGTATGTCGTATTGGTAATGTGTTGGCTAGCTTGCAAGTCTGGAACACATACTACGTCATACTAAAGACGTTAAAAATGGCACATACTATTGTTATGTCAGGCACATGACATTGATAATTAGAGTAAGATTTGTTAAATTGGCACCTAAACAGACGCAACTCAATAACATTCATATTTAGGATTTACAGATACAAGGTCGAGCAATCAAATAATTAGTTGTCTGTTGGATGTTACTTTACTGTTACTAGTTTAGGACCGAAAAGGAGACATTGTTCCACATAGATATTCTTGGTAGTTCTACCTGTCGTTATAAATGAAGGCCTCTTAAAATAACTTTGAAGGCTACTAGCGGCCAAACGGCTGGCTGAATGAAACCGGTACGTCAATTCTTACAAATAGTCTTAAAAACACGTCTTTATTATCCACTAGGATTGCGCAAAGATCATAAATTCAGAGAGATAGAATTAATTTTTTTCTGCACATTTTTTAAGGTCTTTGAAACAGAGCTGTTTTCGTACATTGTACTGGATAGAATTAATCTATTAAATTTTTTTTATAATACAAGATTTATTTCATCTATTTGTCTACAACGAAGTAAGGCCTTTTTCAGCATCGCAAATACTCTATGACTGTTTAGTATGTTTGTAAGTCCGTCTGTGAGTTGGCTTAGTACAAATAATTGTTTTTTTTTGCTGGTTTTCAATCGGTCTAAGACAAGGATGGCAACATTAACAATGGCGAAGCTTAACAAATCAGACAAACAAACAAACGACATTGCATATTAGAGTGAATGCACTTTTAGTATCAAAGAAATAATATAATAATATAAAATCTAGGAATAAATTTGATATAAATCTTTATAATAAATATAACAGGGTGTGTGTTTGTCTGTTTGTTTGTACCGCAGGATCTCGCTAACCGATGAACCGATCGGGATCTCCTTTACAGCGTAGCTTCTCATAGGTCCTGGGAAGGTTTATTATAACTATTTGGGGGGAGGGTAACACCACCCTCCCAAGAGATATCACAAAAAAATCATTTTTTTTACGCAGAGACTTCTACGCAAAAACATAGATAGGTATCGTAGAAACTTGAACAAAAAAAACAAACAGTCAAAGTGCCAATAGAGGCTTCTAGTAATAAATATGTCGTTAAATAGCTTGAATACAGGATTAGTTATCGTGCTATAGAGAGCTTTTTGCGGACATTAAAATGAAAAAGATTACAACCAGTTTTGTTAGCTTCGATGGGCCTAATCCCCGGGCAAACAATACTGGTATTAGTTTTATATATGTATAATACTTGTTTTACTATTTGTGGAAAACTGTCTGTAATATAATGTTATACGTATTTTTCATAAACGGTTCTAATCCAGCAGATATTATACGGTTTCGAAGCCATACTGGAAAAGATGTTATTAATTACAGATAGATAGATAAATTCACTAATAGATGAATAGACTGGTAGAAAAACAAACCACACGTTAGACATTCAGGTACTTGTAGCATTAGTAAAATCTTAAACAATTGTTCATAGCTCTTCACACAAATAGAACTTTTATTATCTTGCGTGGAATCTTTATAAAGAGTGTGCTAAAAATGCGAACCTTAATTGTGCGGCTTGTGTTGATAGTAGAAACAAGGATGACAACATCTGTAAAAGCGAAGCTCTGAAACGGTAGGACTAATGAACAATATCTCTTGTAGAGTATAAGAACTGATAAAGGTTAATTATACCACATAAAAAAATGTTGTCAACATGATTTAAAATTCTGATATCGATTATGGAGTTACTACACTTTCTAAATCGTATACCACACTACTACAGGAATCACCAAGCCAAGTTGAAAATAGGACATTTATAACATGTCTAAATTAACGAAAAAAGCTAACCATTTCGGACGGACGGATCAATCCTAATTATAAAATAGCTTCGCTGTAAAAGGCTATGTATATATATATATGTAATGATAGAACCACAATAAGTTCTATTTTTTGAAAATAAAAGTACCATCTTTGCATGGAGAGAAAATGCAACTTTCGAGTAAATGATAAAAATCTTCCAATTAATGATAAAAATTTTAATGTTGCTCAGAGTTCAAGGCGGTTCTAACAGTATGCATAATATTTTTCTATTATTAACATTAATTTCAAAAGATTGTTGTTGATATTACCTTCCCTGACTTACCAATTGCCAAATTATATAAACTTACACTGTTGCATGGCCAGATGAAAAAAGTTTATTTTAGTGTTACGCAAAAATTACTTTGCAATTGTATCAGTAAGTAGGTCTAATAACACACTTTGCTAATTTAAAATCCAACTAAATTTAATTTTTGAGAAAATTAGATTTGAAAATTTTAAGTTCAATTTTCAAACCCTAGGAGTTACCAAACAATCATGACAAGAAAAGCAAAAAATTTATACTTTTCAATTCTTTACAGTTTTGTTTTTATGAAGTCTTCCATAAAACCACCCTATGTACGATTTATTTAAGGCTGAATTTCCGTGATCTTAGCAAAGCAACTGATAAAAATGGCCATTGATTAACTCCCTTCAAGAGTAGTTTTATGAAGAACTTTATAAAAGCAAACTTGTTCAAAATTTCAAATCAATAATCTTTGCTTTTCTTGTCATGATTGTTTGGTAACTCCTAGGGGATGAAAATTGAACTTAAAATTTTTAAATCTAATTTTCTCAAAAATTAGATTTATTGGATTTTAAAATTAGCAAAGGGTGTTATTAGACCTACTTACTGATACAATTGCAAAGTAATTTTTGAGTAACACTAAAAAAACTTTTTTCATCTGGCCATGCAACAGTGCTTACCTAATCTGGCCTCAAGTAAAAAACCAGGGAAAAGGGAAATGTAATTCGGACAAACAATTCTAAGTGAAAATTTCCCCTCAACAACCTTCCCTCTTTTCTCCCCTTCTTACCCACTTCCCTTTCAGTTATCAAAAAACAAGTTTTACTCCAACTTTACTCCAACAAAATATTTAATTTTCGGAAATTTTAAATGGAAATAATTGGCTAAATAGCAGCCCCTGGTAAAAAAAAACCAAAAAACATATTTTCAATTTAATAACAAGGGAGGGGGATTTCCATCTTGTAAAATGTTTTTCATGTACTATATACTAAAAAACTTTTTTTTTCTTTCTGTTTTGATGAGAACGGATTAGCATCTCTTAAATGAGCATAATTTTGTACTAAGATGAAAGATTCGATGCTCAAAGTGTCAATTGAGCACATAACCCACACTCACCACTAACCCTTGAAAATTTAAATTGAAAATAAGGGTCCTATACCTGCGGTGTTGCCTCTTAATTTCAATAAGTTCAGATAGGGTGGAGAGGGGGTTATGTGCTCGAGGAAAAACCACTGAATCAATTTGTGTAATTGTAGGACTCGACAACGGGGAAATAAATTGTCTCTTACTTCCCACCAACAACAAAAAACAATTAGGTACTGACACAATAATTTAGAAGGGGGAAAGATGAAATCAAAATAAAGTGAAAGTGTAATCGTCAGGAAATATTTTCGATCGACTTCTTATGATAACCCCCTTTGGGTAAAAAAAATCCCTATATTTCAAGGGGAGGAGGGAGAATTGTATTTTCCACTAGCTGTTAGAAGGGATATGGCAAAGACATTTGATTTGCACGTACTGTAAATATTCACAGTTTTTGCACTGATTAGCCTTAGTAATTTTAATTTCAATTTGGTTCAATAATTCACATTATTTGGTAGCTGCGTCACGTAAATAATTTTGTCATGTCTGTTCGTTTGATAAATTTGACGGTCCTAAGGTTCTTCAAAGAACACAGTCTCTTCGCAATCGGGGGGTGGTGATGATTCCCCCCCCCCCCTATCTTTAATAAAAGTCAATATTTTAGTGTGAAATTTGCAATTAATTACCTGATTTGTTTAAACTTTATGGTAAACTTTTATAGAGGAAGCGTAAAATCTATTTATTTCCAAAAAATTTGACGGGAGGGGGGGGGGGGAGTCAACCATTTCCCATACCCCAACCCCCCCTGTATTTCATTGTCTAAATTTTATGTATGTTGGTGTTCTTGTAAGAAGATTATAAATGATGAATTTTCTAACAAGTTTAATTACGTACCATGTTGATGGACCAATATGACCATATAAGTAGTCAACAGAGTACTTAAAAATATGCAGCATGGTCATTTGTATGTTTTGACGCATTTACAAAAAAAAATCATTATAATAAAGTTACAGGATGTCTGTTTGTTTGTACCAAAGGATCTCGCTAATCGCTGAACTGAAACTGTTCTTACCCAACCCCCAAAAATTTTTGTTTACTTTTCTTTATAAATCTGAATTTTTAAAAATTTGGTTATAGAATTCAACTCCCCCTTCTTGGAGTCTTCTAGGGGCGTATCCGCTAGTTCTTCAATAGAGCAAATATATGTTATAAAAAGAAGCTTTTCTTTAATCAGGGTTGGTCCTCACGTCCGTTTGTACCTCTTTTCGTAAGTGATGATTTAGGCATGCTAGAATAGTCCTATCAATTTGAAAGTTGACATGATGCTTCCTGTAACAGAAAGGTACAATCAAGGAAGCGAAGGAAATCTATAATTATCACCAGAAAGTCTGTAGATCCATTTTGTCCATGCTAATTAATACTTTTTGATCACACTGGGAGGGGGGGGGGGGGTGTAGATGGGGTATGCACCTCCTGGCAAAATTAAAGGGATCGGATAAAGTAAATTGCTGTTTATTTTAAAAATCATTTGGACCATTAGATCTTAAATTATTTTACCCTTAAGCAAATATTTTATTGATGAAAGCTCCAGATAGACCCATCTGCTAAACCAGCAAATATAATCTTAATGTTGGTTGCACTGCTTCTATGTTATGATGCCAAAATTATGTTAATTTAGTGCTCTCTTTCTTTCTTGTTTATTTGAGGATTTTAAAATTTAAACTCAAACTATGTTTGTAGACAAATGAAAATGTTCTTCATTTTATTTATCTATAATACAAAGAAGAACTATGTCTATCTGCCTATCCGTCTGAAGCCTAATTTCTCTTCGGGGAATATACCTACTGGTGCTGTGATGGTTTTAAGCTATTTTCTGGTGGGAAAATGCGAAGCAAAGCTTATCAGATTTTTATTGATTAAAGACTTGTAAAAGATTTGCGTTGAAAAATAATAATTCCAAAAGTCTCTTAATCATTAATACAAAGTAGAACGATGTCTGTCTGTTTGTTTGTCCCCCACCCCCAAAAAAAAATCCTTCTTTTTAAAACAAAAATTTAAAATGGTATTCGACCCCCCCCCCAAAAAAAAAGCCCCTAGTAATTTTATATTTGAGTACCTACACTTGTGAGAAAATGGTTTGCAGTGATATTTTGACACAAAGTAACCCACACAATTATTTTTAGGTTAGTTTAGGTTAGGCATATTGGGTACTTCATGGCTAGGCCCCCCGCAGGGGATAGAGAAAGGGAAAAAACTACCCCCTCCCTATTTTGAATTTATTTAAAAAAAAAAGGCGGAGGAGGGGGTGGGTTAACATGTATCAGTGCACACCGGCCAGCCAGCGAAGCTTTTTTATAGTGCCTATAAAAAAAATAACGTCATACTGGCCTAAAATTGCATGGTCAATTAAAATGTTTACAGGCCTGCCATTGGTCATTTAGTCTGTGAATTGGCCTATCTTTGGTCATTTGTATTGTATAACGTCATTTTTTATTGGCACTATAAAGAGCTTCCGAAAATTAACCTTATTATGCTTTAAGTTTTATAAGTAATGTTGTTAAAACGTCTCAGATTTTATAATAGAAACACTGTATACACATCACATCACAATAATTTCTCTAAATATTTTCACCAACCAACTCATGGCCTAGGATTTATTGTTTCCATGACAAAATTTAGAAATCTGTAAGAATGGATATGATGTAGAATATAATACGTAGATATCTTATGACTGGAGAAAAAATTGTTGTCAATAGCTTGCTATCATCTCGTTTATTGGTCAGTTGTTTATCCCCTAGGAGGGCAGGGAATGGGATGATGGAGGTGGAAAGGGGGAATTGTTATGTAAGCCCGCTGCAAGTCTCACTTAATTAAAGAACATAAAAATCTGGTGTAAGATCCAAGCAATAATATATCCATTCCTATAAGTTTCATGTCAAAACATAATTTTGTAAAATTAAGAATAAACAAGGATGACAACATCCATAAGTAGCGAAACATAAAAAATCATGAATGGGAATACGTACAAGTAGATTGAAAGGAACACAGTAATAGTGTCTGACTGATTATGACGTAACAAAAAAAATTAGCCAATGAGAGGCCACTATAAATTTTACCATTGATCAATAAAGGCCTCTCATTGGCTAATTTTTTTTTGTTACGTCATAATCAGTCAGACACTATTACTGTGTTCGATTGAAAGTGTATTTATTAAAATTAAGAATAGATTTATTGGAGAAAATAAACACATATTTTGTATAATGATGATTGAAATAAGTTGTTGAAACGTTTGAAAACTCAACTTAACGAATTAACTAATCAAATTTCAATAAAGTCCCCAAAGTTGTTAAACCAACGAATAAGAAAACGTTGACATAGGACTTTGGGTAATAGTGTAATGAATAGCCGAGTGAATATCATAAACGAGTGAATCATACTCTTTATATTTTTATCGGAAAATGACGAAAATAAAAAAATCTTAATTAAAATATTTTTTTATCCGCTTTAGGCGATGTCTTATTTACATAATCTGTTTTTAATTTTTATACCAAATATAAAATCAATTTTGAGATTTTATGTAATGATTGGAAACTTCACACAAAGTACCTTGTTAAACCCCCTAATTTTTTTTTATAAAATTCGAATAGGGTGTTTTTTGTTTGTTTGTTTACTCTTAGGGCAGGATAGGTTAGGTTATATTGGGTACTTTGTAGCCCCACAGGGGTTAGTAATAGGAGAAAAAAATACTTACCCTGCCGCCCCCTTTTTATCCAATAACTTTTGAAAAACAAGGATGACATGATCCATATAAAGTGAAACTCTAAAATCAGGTGGTAGCATAAACGAACATTAAAACAGAGTAATGCTCTAGTGGGCAACAAAAGTAAGAAAAGCTTATTTTTTGTTTAAGATTTTGCTGACCACAACATCTTTACACATCTTCTCTTTAAATAACTTGGTCCATCGATCTCTCTGTACTCCTCTGAAATACGTCAAAATTTTGTACAATACATGAGTTTTTATTGTTTGTTATCAAAGATAGAAGAAGTTTGTGTAACAATGAGCACCTTTTTGATATGCTGTATGGAAATCCTGTTTGGGAAATAAACCCCGAACAAACATATTATGCAAATCTGAATTTTCAAAATAGCAGCTTTATTATTCATTTAGGATGATAATACAATAAATATGAAATGTAGATGCCTCTTTTGGTTACAAAATTCTACTGTTATTTTTTAATTAATCAGCACCAATAAAGCACAAGATCTCAAAAACAGCATTTGAGGGAAATACTGGTGAACAAACATATTATGCAAATCCAAAACAAAGCAAAAAAAAGGTTTTTTTGCACTTTTCTCCTCTTTTAAAGATTGATTATGGATGAACATAAATACATGTTAAAGATAAAAATTACCCTGAAAATTATACATAAATATTTTTCGGTGTGTTGAAAAAATCTATTTTAAAATCTTGATTTTGAGGATGGTGACCTTTAAGATGCCCCTATTGGTGGTGATGGTGAGCCAAATGTTATCAAAGTGCATGTCCATGATGACAACTTATATTTTAAACTATGATCCAATTTTTGTAGTTATAGCATCCTCCAGCCCAGCATTATTAAAAAAGAAAAGAATTGCAATATTATTTACTTCAATTCATAAGGTGAATACTGTAGTTTTTAGAAGATGGTTACATTTCTTGTTGGAAGGCTCCATTGGAGGCTGCTATGACTACAAAAAATGGTACATAGGTTAATAGACAAGTTGTTGTAATGGGCATGTACTTAGATAACATTTGGCTCACCATCACCACCAACAGGAGCATCTGAAAGGTCATCATCCTCAAAATCAAGATTTTAAAATGAATTTTTTTAACACATAAAAAAACATTTTTGTATACTTTTCAGGGTAATTTTTATCTTCAACATGTATTTAGGTTCATCCATAAGACTGGGGGTCAGCAGCTGTCCTCTAAAGTGATAGGGATCGAATTTATTTTTTTCAAACATTTCTTATTTAGAAAAATTATTAATTTCTACCTTATACCATATTTCATAATAATTAATGCACAAATCCCTTAAAAAATTATTATTTTATCATAATCAATCTTTAAAAGAGGAGAAAAGTGCAAAAAAACCTTTTTTTTTGCTTTGTTTGGATTTGCATAATATGTTTGTTCACCAGTATTTCCCCCAAATGCTGTTTTTGAGATCTTGGTCTTTATTGGTGCTGATTAATTAAAAAATAACAATGGAATTTTGTAACCAAAAGAGGCATCTACATTTCATATTTTTTGTATTATCATCCTAAATGAATAATAAAGCTGCTATTTTGAAAATTCAGATTTGCATAATATGTTTGTTCGGGGTTTATGATTGTTCTCAGCTGCTTTCCAAGATAAATGTTTCGAATTCAGTGTGTAAATATTTGTAAGAGTACTTGCTATTTCACTCAGTTTTCCTTCCATCCACTTTACTTATCTATAATAAATACAAGTAGTAAGCGTTTTTTGTCTGTCCCAAAGGATCTCGCTAAACGCTGACCCGATATTGTTCTCCTTTACAATGAAGCTTCTTTATAGGTCCTGGGAAGGTTTTAAACTATCTTGAGGAGGATGACTTAACCCCTCCTCCCCGTCCCCCCCCCCCAAAAAAAATGTTTTATTACTCTTTTAAGACCCAAATTTAAAATGAGATGAGGTCGAGCGTTGAGTGCCCCTAGAGGCTTCTAGAGCGTAGCCGCTATTCTATAATATCAAGTAGAATGATTTATGACCGTCTGTCCGTCTGTCTAAAGCTTAAGATCTCAGTAGCTGCTGAACTGATTGGGCTCTACTCTTCAGGGTATATATAATGGTCTTGCAGTGGGTTTTAGCTACCCCCCCCCCAAAAAAAAAAATTACAAAAAATATAAAATTAAGTTTAAAAGTCTCCCTACTAAAAGATGTTGCCATCCTTGTTATATCCATGGTTATAGAGGGGTAATTTAACATTTTAAAAGCGAAGCTTTTCTACCATTATGGTATGTCTGTCCGTTCTTTTCGTTGATTTAGATATGTTATTTTTCTTGTAAGGGGGGGGGGGGGTTAGGGGAGTATAACCTCTGTTACAAAACTACTAGGGCGTCCATAAAAAAAGGCCCTAAAAAGATAATTGCTCATATTCAAAAGTTTAGCAAAAACTTTCCATCCGGGACAAGGGAGTGTTTATTTCAAGGAAAATATTTTAAACAAACTTTTCAAAAGTTAAATTTAGAATTTTCTTACTCGTATTCATTCGAATCCGGTGGGTAGGAACCGGTTCTCATTCATACGAAAAAACTATCTCTAGCATCGTATTATATCCAGCTTTCTACGAATATAAAAATGTACAATTATAAGATTAAAACCAGTTTTAATCTTATAATTGTACATTCTATATCCGCGGAAAGCCGTTTATAATACGATGCGAGAAATAACTATTCCCGTATTGCTATGAAACCGATTAATATCCGGTGGACTGGAACCGGCTCTCAGCCTTACTGAAAAATTATGTCTTGCATCGTATTATATCCAGTTTTCTACGAATATAAAAACGACATTTTATATCTGCAGAAAGCTGTTTTTTTATACGATGCGAGAAATAACTATTATCATCATATTATTTTGGTTATTGGTTAATAGTTATAACATGTTTATGTACAATAATATGCATACAAACAATTAAGTTTGTCTAATTTGGCAAAAAGTTGGCGAAACAGTTTTCCTTGAGATGAAGAGACCCTGGTTCTTAGAGAGAGAGGGGTCAATGGGTTGTTTATTACACTAGTCCCCAAAGTTTTATCATAACATTTCCTTTACAATATATGTTCGCTTTACAGCTTTGGAGACTTTAGTGAATTTTGAATGGTTGGTTTATTAAGTTGAGTGTTTAAAATCAACCACTAATTTTGATCTAGAAAAGGTGTAAATTTGTGTATCATCATTATGTTTATATATCAATTTATTGTTTATTGTCTTATCCCTTTGGATCCCTGATGTTAACACTCTGGGGTAATTGAAAAGGTCACTTTTTCTTCAAAAAGTGTTTTCTTCAATATTTTAAGTAGCAATTAATATTCACATTAAGTAGCAGGGATCTTAAGGGATAAGTCAATGGATGATAAACTGATGAACCCTTTATGAGTAACAAATTCATCCCTTCTGTAGATTAAAATTATTGGTTGAAAAGTTTTGACAAACAAAGTTTTTAACCCAATATGAAATTGTGTTTTTAAAACTTTGGGTACCAGTATAATTTACATTACATTGTCCCCTCCCTTCCTAAATAAAAGTATTGTCAGAAAATTTTAAACATTTCCAAACTTTTGGAAATCTCGAAACCTCTTTTTAACAAGGATGACATTATTTGACTAAATTAATGTAAATCCGTAAATCTCTTTGGAATGGATATCTATTTTCATTAGTTTGGGCATTTTAAAATTGTTCTATCGATTTCAAACTTTACAGTGATAATTCCTTATCTTCTTAAATCAATGTTTTATTATTCTATTAATTTGATTTTTGGAATATTAATTCTTGGACCATAGGCATAACATCAAGAGGACGGTCTACACCACGAGATCTTAGTTTGGTGTTGTCTGAATGAACTGTTAACGAATAGCATGATTATACTGACAAACAACCTTCAGTTTTGCACGACCCTTGTTTGAAAGTCCTAATTGTACATGGTAAAGAGTTTCGCCACTTAATGGCGCGCAATTGACATAGCGGCAGTAGGAACATTTTTTAACTTTTAAGTTATGACGTCGTGTTAGACAGAGATTTGAACCAATCAGAGGACTCTACAATGAGCGTATGCGTCACTTGTCGCAGGTAAATATCCTATCATATAAAATAGAACCTAAGGTTTTTTTTGTCTGAAACTTCAGATCTAACTAACTACCAAAACGATTAAACTTATTAAGGTAAGCCTCACATAGGCTATGTGTTGGTTTTAAGCTATTTTGTTTTGCGATATAGTTTAAGTATGGTTTTTAAGCCCCTTTTCTAACCCCTCTCTGCCCCTTCGGATGCAGAAACCCTATATGCAAGAGGCATAGCCGCTAGTAAGCTAACCGGCAAAATTAAGTCTTACGGGCATTATGTCTACATTAACATCAGGCTTATTGCACAAACGTCAACGTTCATAGGGACGACTGATCAAAAAACCAACCAACAAATATGCAATACTTGTAAAGAAGCTTCGCTCCTAAAATATCGAAACCAAACAATTTTGTAATTTTACTGTCAAAAAATATCAAATATTATAATTAGCCTAAATACTAAAATTTTAACTTTATGACAAAATGCTTATTAACGTGATAAGGCAATGTTGTTAAATTGGTTACAAAATTAACAAAAAAAATAAAAATTCCATGTCTCACAGTTTTCTAATAAAATTAGAGTAATATGGATTTTAGCCAGCTTGTACCAACAACGAAATTAATTTGAAAAAAAATCAAGAAATCCACACGTAATTTCAGCTGTCGTTGGGGGTGAACACTTCGTAGAATTGACGACCTCTACATCTGCCTCTAAATTATTGTATTAGATTTATTTCGCTTGTTGGTTATAACTTATTCCTGGATTTTAGATATCGAGACTCAATGGCGGACCGACGGACCAAGTCAGCTGTTCACTGGATGCTCAATGTTAGGGGATTTTTCACGATTAAAATTCAATAAAAGCCAAATAAGGTTTATCCGACGGACAGACGGACTATCTGAATTATAAAAAAGCTTCATTACTAAAAATTCCAAAATTGATATCATCCATAAAATACACTAGTTTAGATTTTGACCATGTGCTTTTCAGGGAAGGAGGGGTGTTTGAATTGTCCGAAAATAATTTTCATCAATATTTAACAGACGGTTCCCTTCCAGACCTTTATCAGTGAGAGTGTTAGAGGGGGGGCGGGGGGGGGGGGGTAATTACATGTTCAATAGCTTCTGATAGAGCTAGAGTGCTAACAAATTAACCAGGTATCTAAAGTGATAAGACAATGAATGATTAATTGAAGTACATCCCCAATGATGATACACACAATTACCCCAACTGTAGATTACAATTCCTGGTTGAAACGTTTGAACAAACATCTTAATGAATCAACCCATCAAAATTCACTAATAATAAACAGTAATAAACAGTTCATTGTCTCCACTCTCTCTCTGCTTAGGGTGGTATTTTTCAATTTGAGGGGGGGGGGTTGTCCCACCCCCCAAGAAAATAGCATTATGCACAATGTTGATTAAGTACTCAAAAATTAAAATTATATATAATTTATCTATCACAGGTTACCTGAAAAAACGTGGTTTTATCTTTAACGAAGAAAATTGGGCTAATTGGATGCTTTCAAATCATTCATCCGACGATAAACGCGACGCATTTATTTAATTATTCATTTAAACCAACAAAATAACCACAAAATCAAAACCTAAGGAATAGAAGTAATGCTGCCATATGCTTTTGTATAAAAATATCGAGAGATAAAATTTCAACATTGTCCAATTCCTTAACTACTAGCGTCTAGAGGCCTCTTGGGCACTTGAAAAGATGGGGGTTGAATTTACCCCCACCCCCCCCCCCTTCACGTTTTATTTTAGATTTAAAAAGAAAAGGGAAAAAATGTTTAAATTAGTTATAAACCTATGAGAAAAAAAGAACCATGTCGGTTCAGCGGATACAGAGATCCTTTTGCACAGACAGACATACAAAGTTCCTCTTACTTTCATATAAGAATACAATTTTCTCGCATGTTTAATAAAACACTGCACCGTAAAAGTAAGGTCACCAAAAATGACATAATTTTTTAAAATCTAGTATTTTATAACAAAGAATATTTATGCAGATATTATCAAACAAGAATGACAACAGTCATATATACGGGCATAAGACAATGCACAAACAAACATAAACAAATATACAATAATTGCCCTTCAAATAGAATATTATTCATGGATCATGGAAAGCAAACGAAGTAGCGGGTTTCGTCGTATTTTCATAGTAGTTTTTCCCTATTTCTAGCTACTGCGGGAGGGGGGAGGGGGGGAGCTTTATCACTGCGGGGCCTATTTTCTAACCCTGCGAGGCAATTATTAACATTTACATAACATAAAATAACATATCAAAGATAACGTGAAAATACGACAAAAACCCGCTACTTCGTTTTCTTTTCATGATCTTTATTTTTTAATCTAAAAAAATCTATATTCTGTAAGATAATAAGGATACTTGAAATAAACGTAATTACATTTTGAGACGTATTATAGAGATAATTTGCTTAACAAATAATGCCTAACTGTTATAGGAATACTCATGGAGGGTTTGTTATTAATAAGTAATTCTATTATGCCTTAATTTACTAGTAAAGCTAATTTAGGTTATGTATGAAAAGCCCTAAATGAAGAAAATGTTCACACTTAAATATGAATGAAACTAGTATAACCACATTCAAGAGTAGCAGAGCAAACATAATTAAGTGGAAAAAACTATATTTGAAATATTCTGTACAGATGGATCTCGATAACCGCTGGACCGATATGGTTCTCGTTTACATATATCTTCTCATAGGTCCTGGAAAGGTTGATAGCTGTTTCGGGTAGGGTACCACTACCTCTCCCAAACTCCCCCCCCCCTTTTTAAACTCTTCTTTTTGAAACTAAAATAACAAAATAGGGGGGGGGGGGCGAATTCAACCCACCACCACCTTACTATTGATATAACTATTGATATAAAATACAGAAAAACAGAATTTTTGTTTCAACAATGATCATCAATAGTTTGTAAGAAAAGGGGGAATATTCATAATAAATCTATCACATAACTATTAATTATCAGAATTTAATTAGGTATTGAATTTTCAAAACATTTTAAGAGTTGATTAATTTATGTTCAATTTACCTGTCATATCCTTATACTAATGTAACAGGATGTCTGTGTGTTTGTGTGTTTGTACCGAAGGATCTCGCTTACCACTGAACCGATCGGGTTCTCCTTAACAGGGTAGCTTCTCATAAGTCCCGGGAAGGTTTATATCTATTTTGAGGGAGGGTACCACCACCCTCTCAGGAGAAATCGCCCCTAGAAAAAAATTACCCCTCCCGAAAAAGAGACTTGAACGAAACATAAACCAATTATTTCTGTAATTAGATATTTTAAATAAAAAAAAAACATATAAAGTGCCACTAGAGGCCTCTAGGGGCGTAGCCGCAAGTGCTAATTAAACTAGGGTTGCAACACTGGTACCCAAAGTCTTTATTTGTTGCTCAAACTTTTAAAACAATTAATAAAGTTTGGAGAAGGGGTAATTTTGTTTATCATTATTAGGGTCGTTTATCAATTTATCATCTATTGTCCTATCCCTTATCATCCCTGTTAATCTAGGATTGTAAAGTGACAAATGTGCGAAAGTAGATAAATCATAACATTGTGATATCTAATTACTCTTCTAAGTGATAAGTAATCCAGTTTGTATTTTGAACATTTTAATCTTTTTGCTACCAAAGATTTTCAATAGGTAAGACATTTAGCTTAGTGCGTTATATTGATTAATGAAGTATAATATTATGGATCTTAAGGAATAAGACAATGGCCGATAAATTGATGTACATCCCAAATAATGATATACAAACTTACCCCTTTTCTACATTACAATTAGTGATTGAAACGATTGGACACTCAACTTAATTAACCAACCAATCAGAGCTGGATCTTTAAATCATTTTAGTGGTGAGCCGGATCAGGGTGCGTCAGAGGTGGTCACTCAATAAAATATCGATCTTTAAATACTTTTTTTTGGCTTCCCCCCCAAAAAAACAAAAATTTAATCATATTCCAATCTTGTTAATAATATTGCTGTCATAAATCCCTAAAATAACACATCTTAATGATATTTATAGATTTAATGTTTAAAGAAGGTGTATCAACTTTTTCACTTTTTATTTAAGATAGCTAACTGGTTCTTTTAGTAAGTAGTAGATGTAAAATTTTTCATAGAATTCAGATATGCAATTGGTTTTTTTTTGTAGACCTCTTATTTTTTAATTAATTTAAGTTTTTAAAAAAAATAATTAAGTCGGTTTTAAGGTACTAAAACGCAACAAAATAAAAGAAGAAAATGGCCAGTATGAACAAAAATAGTAAGATCTTTAATTTGACACCTTACTTTTAAAATTCTGTTGAGTAATTATTGAAGAAATCAATTTTTTTAACCTCGGTTTAATCAAAACTTTGAAGTAAAATATAATCTTTCACAGGCATAAAAAATATGGGTTCATATATAACTTTAGAATCAGAAAAATATTATGAATCCATTGTAAGCTAAATTGAAAAAGTTTTATAAAACTATAATAAAAAATATAAGTTTATTTTAAGAATCATAATTTTCGGCTTTAAAGGGTTGAACAACTTGAAAACTTGAAACTTGAAATAAACCTAAATAAATATACATACAATGTAACTGATATTTTTTAAACACAAGAAACAATAAAGCATTTTTAACTGCATTGTTTTGAAGTTTATAAACAGATTGAAGCATATTTGTTCATAATTTTTCGTTCTTTACATGTTATCGTTATGTAAGTATCACTATTTTCATTGTAGTATCTATTGTATATATTCTATGAACATTATCCTTTTTTTTTGTCAATTCTATTGGTTGAGGTTTTGAGGTTAAGCTTCCCGATTAGTCAATTTTTGAGACTTGTGATTGGCTAGTTTAATAGTTACAATTAAGTGTTACCTGTAAAAAATAATACGTTAGGCCATTTTTATTATTTTTATTTTTTACTTTTTTCAATTTTGCTTACAATGGATTCGTAATATTTTTCTGATTCTAAAGGTATATATGAACCCATATTTTTTATGCCTGTGGGAGATTATATTTTACTTCAAAGTTTTGATTAAACCGAGGTTAAAAAAATTGATTTCTACAATAATTACTCAACAGAATTTTAAAAGTAAGGTGTCAAATTAAAGATCTTACTATTTTTGTTCATACTGGCCATTTTCTTCTTTTATTTTGTTGCGTTTTAGTACCTTAAAACCGACTTAATTATCTTTTTAAAAAACTTAAATTACTTAAAAAATAAGAGGTCTACAAAAAAACCGATTGCATATCTGAATTCTATCAAAAATTTTACATCTACTACTTACTAAAAGAACCGGCTAGCTATCTTAAATAAAAAGTGAAAAAGTTGATACGCCTTCTTTCCCAAAATTGTCACCTATATGTTTTGCAGGCAACATATCCATACGAGCCGGTACAACTTAATAACTTAAGCCAGGTTAGTGCGGTATTTTATATAAAACAATGTATAATTTATTTTAAAAATAACTATAAAAATGTTTTCACAATAATTTTGCAATAGAATATTAAAACTAATTGAAAAAAATATTAATTAATGAAATACAGCGCACCCTGATCTGGCCCACCACTAAATGATTTAAAGATCCAGCTCAGAATTCAATAAATGTTCCCAAAGTTGTTGAGTCAATGAATAATAAAATATTATTTCAAAACTTTGGGGTCTAGCGAAATAAACAGCCCATGGTACCCTTCCTCCCTGATATTTGAACAATAAGTAAGACATATATATAGCCTAGTGCTCAATATTGATTTATGAAATATAATTCTGGCCTTAGCAGCCACAGCCTCAGTTACTGTGGTGGAATATGTCACAAGATTTTTTGAGTTTAAAAGTTTAGCCTATAGAGGACATGATACACCACAAGATTTGATTTTGGTGTATCTTTGAACCAAAGTGAGTGATGTTCATGATTATATGGTCAAATACCCTTCAGAAAACCAAACCTTTAAGTTGCACGGCCTTTGTCTGACGTCAACTGCTTTGGTCCAAAGCATAGCCTCTACTAGCAGCAGTAGAAACCATTGATGTGTTTTCAATGTGTCAAAATACCAGCGTATTTTTCTAGTATGGCTTTGAAGCCGATTAACATCCACTGAATTAGAACTGGTTCTGTGCCATACAGAAAAAGTTTCCTTATAGGCGTGTATTCATCTTTAGTCTGAACCACTTGCATTTATACTTTGGTTGCTAAGAGATGTGCAATTTTATAAGGCGCCTTTTTACAGATTTGATAATTTCTCACCAAGTAGGAAGGGTTATATAATCCCAGGGAGGGAGGGGACATTGGGCTGTTTATTACACTAGTCCCCAAAGTTTTATAATATTGATTTCTTATTTGTAAACTTTATTGAAATTTTGATTGGCTGGTTCATTATATTGATTGTCCAAACGTCTCAACCATTAATTGTAATCTACAGAAGGGGTAATTTTGTGTATCATCATTGGGGATAAATATCAATTTATCGGACATTGTCTTACCTTTTAAGATTTCTGATATATTCCACAATACAATGATGAAATGGCTATAAACCTTGCATTATGCCTTTCAGGAAAGCTCTTAAAATAAAAAGCCTTTCTGTTGGTTTCCAGCAAGGCTCGGCTTTAGCGCCATCAAACACGCAGCTGCGGCTGAGGCTTATTGAAATTTAGACGGCTGTAGCTGAGGGCAGCTTATTTTTACTCCAAGCTGCCCAGCTTTCCCCAAATGCATATAGTTATTTGCTTTTGACATTTTAGATTTTTCTAAGCTGTTTTGTTGAGTATTCTAGCAGCTACAGCTGCTAAAAATTTCTTCGTCAGGAGTCTGCGGCAGTGGAAAGTAAGGCTTCGAGCGACCGAGTTTTCAATGACTGAAAATTGAAAATTGGTTGCTGAGGCTTCCTTTGGTTAATCAAAATAATATCTTATATAAGGTACTGTATAGGTGAATTCCTTAGGATCAGTGCAAAGCCAAACCACACGATGCTGCTTATAGTGTCTAATAAAAAATGACGTCATACAATACAAATGCCCAGCCAGTGTACATTTTATCATTAATCAATTAAAATGCTTGCTGGCCTATCATTGGTCATTTTTATTGTATGACGTCATTTTTTGTTAGGCACTATAAGCTGCTTCGCAACACATAGACAGACAACAACATATAATCTTTTGTATTTACCACAACAAATACAGGATTAAGAATATAGAAATTCATTTAATGTTTATTTCCTTTATTCAATTGTTTTAATTTATCTATTTATCTTAATTGGTTGTACTGTTCAATATTCAATATTCAGGGAGTAAAGGGACATTGAACTATCAATTCACTGATGATACCCAAAGTTTTATTATCATGCTATCTTATTGCTATCTTATCAAAACTTTGGGTACTGCAATTTAATATTGATTTGTTGTTTTTTTAACTGGTAGTGTGAAAAGACTTTCTAACCAAAAATTTAAATCTGCAAAAAGGGTAATTTTGTTAATAATTATTGGGAATGTACATAAATTTTCGACCATAGTGTTATCCACTAAGACTCCTGCAAATTGGAGTTTCAGTTGCGTAAAAGCGCCAATTATTACATTAGAAAATCTATTAGTTTAGGTGGTATTGTTTAATGTCATTCAATAAGCATTACTTTATACATTTTTGAAACATTCTATAAAAGACACACAAACAAGGATGACAACTAGGAAAAAAAATAACTATAGAGCAGTCTAATAAAAATAAACATTAAATTTTGATTGGAGTTGAGTAAATCATAAAAACTTTAAAATCTAGGAATCAATTAAGCACCCCAACCAATAAACAAATCTCAATGAAACTTTATGTAAATATTTTGAATGTAAACATATTTAATCCCTGAAAATTTCAGCCGTCAATCTTGAATAGGAATCGAGAAAATAACGAAAACCTAAAAAACTAGAAATCGATCTCGCACCCCAATTATTGGGCAAATCTTGATGAAACTTGGTTGAAATATGACGAATCTGAACTTGTTTAATTCCTAAAAATTTCAGCTGTTTATCTTAAAAAGGAGCCGAGAAAATCTCGTTTCCGGACTGACTGACAGACTGACGAACGGTCTAACTGACTGACATACAAATTGAATTATAGAGTAGCTTTGCTACTAAAAATTTAGAGATATAGAAAAACATGGATGAGAACATCAACAAAAATATGATATTATATTTATATTTTAGTGTGTGGTGATAAACTGATAAAAAAAGATACAAAATTGATTTTGTTTGTTCTATAGCAAGGCTTTTCAATATTATAGGTCTTTACGTTGTCAAATGTTTCTTTAATTGCATAATTTGATTTAAAAAATTCTATAGCCGAATTTATGTAGAATATACGTGGATGTTATGAAAGGGAAAAATTTTTAGTTGTTATTCACCTGTCATTTATTGGTCAATTCGTTCATCCAGAAGGAGGTGAAGGTATCTGGTGTAAAGGAGTAAGGTGGATCGTTATTTTAGCCTGCTACAAGTTCATTAAAGTGGTCATCCTTGTTGATACAATACTATAGTTACATAAGTAATATGTGGGCGAATAGTTATTTCTCGCATCGTATTATAAACAGCTTTCCGCGGATATAGAATGTACAATTTTAAGATTAAAACCAGTTTTTTTTAGCCCCGAGGTGCCGAAGGCACCGGCTAAAAAAACTGGTTTTAATCTTATGATTGTACATTTTTATATTGGTAGAAAGCTGGATATAATACGATGCTAGACATAGTTTTTTTCGTATGGATGAGAACCGGTTCTTATCCACCGGATTCGAATAAATACGAGAAATATAATTAATATTTGTCATGTACGATACTCTTTATATACAGGGATCTTAAGGAATAAGACAATGGAGGATAAATCAATGTACTGATAACAAATAAAAACTAAACCTTCTGTTGATTATAATTGATGCTTTTAAAGATTAGACACTGAAGATCTAATGAAGTACCCAAAGTTTTTAAACAAACGAATAGGTAAATGTGGTTATAAACTTTGGGTACCAGTATACTTAGTACATTGGCCCCTTCCTCCCTGGTTTACCATCATACTGTTTAACCCCCCCCCCCCCACACTTAATAGACATAATCCTGACTTGGAATAATACAATCATGATAATTTAGAAACGATAGGTTAAGCCGGTTGCGAGATCTTACTGGAAATAGCATGCACTGCACACGACCTCATAGTCATTCTTTGTTATTAAGGATAAATACTTCATGTCCAAAACTTTGAGAACTTGTATAATTAACCAGGGATCTAAAGGGATAAGACAATTGCCGATAAATTGATGAACATCTCCAACGATGATACACCTTCTGTAAATAAAATTATGTTTAAAATGCTTGAACACTCATCTTAATTAACTAACCAATCAAAATTCACAAAAGTCCCAAAAGTTGTTAAGCAAACGAATAGGAAAACGTTATTGTAAAATTTTGGGAACTAGTGTATTAAACACTAAACAGTCTATTGTCCCCTCTCTTTCTGACCCCACACCTAAAGGGCGAATATAGGTTTGATATAATATGAGCTTATTTCAAAGGTGCCATTATATAGATTATAAATAACTTAAAGATATTGAGATATCTAATTGTATAAGTCTGTTTATAGCTTAAAACCTGTCTAACTCAAGATAATATTATGTAATTAGTGTGGTTCCCTAAGAACTCAAACACCCTAGAATCACACAAGGCTTCGTAGCAAGGTTGAATTAAAAAGCTTTCGTTAAAGGATAGTCATAATAACGTGGAAACCAATTAATCAGGGGTAAATATACCCATCTTCTACCTTCATACAAATTATATAAAGTAAAATATTTAAAAGTTTAAAAAAACATCAAATAATGTAAAAAGTAAAAAAAAATAATCGATAAAATTTTCTTGGAGGAAGAATGATTTCAAATCCCTGTTTTTTTAAGGTTCGTGTGTGTGTGTGTTAAAATGGCGTACTTGAGGGTTTTTATATTTTCCAGAATTAACCAATGATCTTTGTACAGGAAAATAAACTTGAAGACGTATTATTTACCCTAGTCAAAACTATTGGCGCACTTTTACGCAAATTATTTGTACGCTTTTTAAAAATTGAATTAAAGAGTATATAATCTAAAATAATAAACATTTAAATTATCATTTAAGATGCGTGCTATTGTAATAGTCAATCAAACTTAAGCAAAATAGTAAAAAAAAGTCTTGTAAAGGGCTAAAATAAACCGTTTGTCGTCAATCTCATTTATCATATGTTCAATTGAAACAGAAAATTGCAAAATCTACTTAAGGATTTTTTTGAATTTTTAAATTTGGCATAGATATTCTAAAAGTATGAAATGGCACCTTTCATATAAGCTCATATCATATCGAACCTATATTCGCCCTTTAAGATTGGCCGAACCTGACCATCAGTTGCAAGATCTTAAGGGACATATAATTAACTTACATATTACATCTTAATGTGCTACTACAATAAAATCGTTTTTATAAATTAAAGTTAAGTTAAGTTAATTTGAAAGATAAGTTTTTTATTTTCCTTTAGAATATTTCACTGTTTTTAATTAGATGCCATTAATAAAAATAAATACTTTTTTGGCCACCTAAAACATTCTTATACTAATTAGTAAATCGTATACTATCTATGATACAAAGTAGAATGATGTCTGTCCGCCAATCTGGCTGATGCTCAAGATCTCCACCCGCTGGCAAAATATATCTTTTGACTTTCTTACCCGCGGAAAACTGTATATGTTAACCTACGATAATTACAACATAAAGTCCGGGAGGGAGGGGATATTGGGCTGTTTTATTGAACTGGTCCCCAAAGTTTTAAAATTATTATTCGTTGGCTCAACAACTGATTGTTTGGTTCATTAGGTGGAGTTTTTAAACGTTTCAACAACTAATTGTAATCTACAGAATAGGTAAATTTGTGTAACTTTTTTTATTCGTTGGCTTGGCAACTTTGGTGACTGAATTTATATTGGTTGGCTCATTAAGTTAAGTGTCCAAACGATTTTCACCACTAATTTTAACCTGCAGAATAGGTAAATTTGTAAATCATTGGAGATGTACATCAATTTATCAGCCATTGTCTTATCCCCTTAGATCCCTAACATACAGTACATTCATTGATTTGTAAATGTGAATTGATAATTGAAAGGTTAAAAGACATGTCTTATTGTAGACAAATCAATTCTTTATGTTTCTTCAATACAGTAAAATTGGCCAGGGATCTAACGGGATAAGACATCGGCCGATAAATTGATGTACATCCTCAATGATAAAGACAAATCTACCTCTTCTGTAAACTAAAATTAGTGGTAGAAACGTTTGGTCACTCAACTTAATGAGCCAACCATAAAAATTCAATAAAAGTTCCCAAAGTTGTTAAGAAATAAGAAAAGGGACTAGTGTAATAATCAGCCCAATGTCCCCTCTCTCCCTGAAAATCTGCTCATAAAGTATGTTTACACCAACGTCTCTTTTTACAGTAGCTTTTTATAGGTTTTTTTTAGGTTAGGTTATGTGATTGCCCCCACAGGGGCTAGAAATAGGAGAAATGAGAAAGGCTACTGTGAAAATACGAAGAAATGCCTGAATATAATTTTTACACGAACACTTTGCAAAAAGATATTTAAAATAGTGTCACGTACAAATAGTGAATTTTATCGTTTCTAATCATGTCTCCGCTAAAGACATCTTGTTTAATTATAATTAAAACAGAAATGACAATATTTAACAAAGCGAAGCTTTAATTTAAATTATTTTCTTGTGTTTTAGTAATATATATCGTATGGACTAAGCTGCTGTCCTAAACCTTTAACATCGGGGGAAACAACCAATAACAGCTAAAGGGAGCAAATATCTCTTTTTCTGTCCAAACACCCGGGTTATTATATCTAGTGACACCCATCAAACAACCCACTTTATGATTGCACAATCCTAACTATGCATTGCATCTTGTTGGGCCAAGGCGTTCCCCCTATTATTAAAGTCGCGTATTTAACATAGCAGCAGCAGGAATTACTTTCTTTTAATCATTACGCGGTGTTGAGCCGAGATTCGAACCAATCACCTTCCCGACGACGAGCGGATGCGCTTCGTGTTAAACCGCGGTGGCGGGTTATGCAAGCATACATACATACATCCCATTTCTTTAGAATAGCCTAACTTTACAATCCTTATACTAAGTAACAGGATGTTTGTGTGTTTGTGTGTTTGTTTGTACTGAAGGATCTCGCTAACCGCTGAACCAATCGGGTTCTCCTTAACAGGGTAGCTTCTCATAGGTCCCGGGAAGGTTTATAACCCCCCCCCCCCAATTTTTTTTTTACTTTTTCCTTTAAAATCTAAAATAAGAAATTGGGTTATTAAATTCGACTCTCTCTTCAAGTGCCCCTAGAGGCCTCTAGGGGCGTGGCCGCTAGTAAACAATAAAGACAGAAGATCCAGGGATCTAAAGGGATAAGACAATGGCCGATAAATTGTTGGTCATCCCCAATGATGACACAAAAATTACCCCTTATGTAGATTAAAATTAGTGGTTGAAACGTTTGAACACTCAACTTAATAAAACAAGCAATCATAATTCAGTAAAAGGCCCTTAAAGTTGTTAAGCCAACAAATAAAAAACCTTATTATAAAACTTTGGGAACTAGAGTAATAAACAGGCCATTGTCCCCTCCCTCCATGCATAAGATGATATCTTATTTGAAAAGTATGACAACTGTTGATTAATCAAAAAAAGATTGGGTTTAAAATAATGCCACGGTCGTAGCGGTCATGCGTCTTGCGTCAAATTAGAAGGGTGACGCGAATTTCAGATCTTAGTTTTCGCTATTTGATTTACTATTTTTCTCTATATGATAAAAGCGATGCTTGCTAGATTATCTAATTCGCTATGATATAAAGATAAATTTTTCTCAAATCGCCAAATCTGGGGTCTGAAATTTGCGGCATCCTTCCAACCTGACGCAAGACGCATAACAGCTACGACCGTGGTATTATTTTGTCCACTATCCAAAAAAAACTCGTACTGTACAATATTCAGTAAGGTAGGGTACATTGGACTGTAAACTGCCTGGTATATAATTATGTTATTTTTTTCGTTGGCTTAAAAACTTTGGGTACTTGTATTGAATTTAGATTGGTTGGTTTCAATCTTTCTGCTAATAATTTTATTCTAGAGCAGGGATAAATTGGATATCATTGGGGATGTATATCAATTTATCATCCAAATTGTCTTATGTCAAGTTTGTAATCGATAGGACAATTCTACCATGACTAATTAACGACAAGAAATATCCGTTTTCTAAGGTTAGGCTATGTTAAGAAAGATATGTATTCCCCTTAAAAAAAGTAAATCTGTAGACATTTTTGCAATAATGGTTTAATCAATATAACTAAAGATTACTTAATTTATGGATGTATTTGGTGACTTTAACGCTAGTATATGCCACTATCGTATTGAAATTTAAAACGCTCGCGGATTTTATTTTGCTTTAAATTAAATTTTATAACTATACTACACCAAATTTACAAAATTGGAGAGAGAGAGTGAGTGAGAGAGAGAGAGAGAGAGAGAGAGAGAGAGAGAGAGAGAGAGAGAGAGAGAGAGAGAGAGAGAGAGAGAGAGAGAGAGAGAGAGAGAGAGAGAGAGAGAAAGAGAGAGAGACAGACAGACAGACAGACTAATAGAGGGAGAGTGAGACAGAAAATTGTACAAAATTAGGAGGTAAAAAAAGTTTTTTTAAGATAATATGTATTAAGTTCTCTTTTTGAGTAAGCTTACTTATAGCTATTTAAACCTATTTCTAAACCCTGTGGAGCTCCTCTAACCTTTATTAACCTAAACTAAATATTCTAAAATAAGCATATTTTTTGTGGTACATTTCAGTGCGAGGGAAACCCTTTTAGATGTGGTAAAGAACATCCTTTTACCTTCAAAGCTGATTTAAGTTTGCTTATGCAACTGCCCTAGGCACTAGGGGCGTAACAACTAGTGCATATAAAAAGTTCTTCGCATCTTAAAAGAGATCTTTTTATGTAAAGGGATTATAAACTTTTTCAAATAAACAAGGACAATTTTGTTCAATGATATAAGAGCTTTTTTTTAAAAAAAAAGCCTGCTTGATTATTAACAATCATAGACGTTTCATTATCCTTTTATAAAAGTAACAGGATGTCTGTCTGTCTATAGCTAAAGATATGCTGGACTGATATGGTTCTTCTTTTAAGTAAAGATTGTTAAATGTTCACGGAAGGTTTATACCTATTTTGGGAGAGAGTATAGCCATCCTTTTTAGAAGAAAATACCCCTAGATTAAAACTACTCCCCACTTTTTTTTCTTCTTCTAAGAATAAAATAGAAAGTGGAGGGTTGACTCCCCACCCCCCTTCCCCTGGAGGTTGACCCACCCCCCCTCCACAATTTTTTTACTTTAACCTAAAATAAAAAAATTGGGTTATCAAATTCAAATCCCCCGCTAGAGGCCTCTAGGGGCGTATCCGCTTGTAAGACATAATGTAAATAAAAAGTATATTTTTGACCGACATAAATTTCCACATAAAATAACTTGTAGTGTAGACTTACTACTTTGCCAAAAAGTGCTTTGAATAAAAAGATCTCGTTTTATAATGTCGTGTTAAATAATTGAGATTTTAGCGAGGGAGGGAGGGGATATTGCAATGTAAATTATTATTGTACCCAAAGTTTAATAATTACACTCTCATTTGCTGGCTTAAAACAATGGGTACTTTTATCAAAGCCTAATTGATTAGTTAAGACTAGCAGTCAATAATTCTAAAATAAAGAAGGTGTAATTTTGTTTAGAATCATTTTTGAATTACATTAATTTATCATTCATTGTCTTATCCCTCAAATTCTCTGAATTTTAGCAATAGTAAAATATAACTCGATCATATAATCTCAATATTCACTAATCTGGTTATTAAACCTTAACTTGAGATTTTTTAGAACCACATATTTTGTGCACTAGGGTTTTAAAAAATTAATAGTTATTTATCGCATCCTTTTATAGACAGCTTTTCGCGGATATCAATATGAAAAATTATTAGATTAATATCAGTTTTGTTAGCCCTCAGGAGCCGAAGGCTAATTCTTATGGACATAATAACAATCATCTATGGCTTCACACTTTTTGCATCGCAAATGGACAGTACACAAAACTAAATTTCAAAATAATTTAATAAATATTTAAAACAGCTAAGTTTAAGGTAGATTAGACTTCCAAACTGATGTGATTATATCTATTATTATTTTTAAAACCAGTCTATTCACAATAAGTATTGCTTTTCTGTAGCCCACCAAAAATGGTAACCAAAAAAGTCTAACGTAATAAATATAACACAATTGCGTTTAAAGAAAGCATAAACAGTCTTTCTTCGTAAAATAGCTTAAAACCCGTCCATAGTTAAAAAAAGCTTTTATAATAGAGCATTATAATCATAAATGATAATTATTGCCCATAGATTTAAGTAAAAGGATGTCTCTCTGTGTGGATGAAGACAGTTTAAAGAATCGATTTTTTTTGGGAGAAGATTAGAATTGATATCATGAAAAGTTTGGACCGTGAAACAATTTACGTTTAAGTTTGGCCACTAAACAAAAATTCCACCTCTCTTCCTTTTTATTTAAACAAGGATGACAACATCCATAAAAGCGAAGCACTGAAACGGTAGGACAAACGGACACTAACACTTGTATAGTGTCAGAACTGAATAATCAGAATATAAATGTCGAAGCAAAATTGTAAGTAAAATTGTTGAAAAACTGCTTGATACAGAATAATGTTTATGGACATACTTACATTTTTAGGACTTGATTATGGAGTTGCCTCGCTTATAATATTGTACTTTGTTGTCGCAGGAATCAGTATACCAAAAATCAGATCGATCGGATTATTAGATCACATAAAAATTTGTTGTTAAAAAAAGTTAAAAAATCAACATGTTTAAAATGGACGTAGGGACATTCTGGTAATGATTATAGAGTTGCTACGCTTTCTAAATCGTACCTGACTACTACAGGAATCACCATGCAAAATTTAAAATCAATAGGACAATTCTAACATGCCTAAATTAGCGAAAAAAGCTATCCGTTACGGACGGACGTACGGACGGACCAACCCTAATTATAGAAAAGCATCGCTTTTCAAAAGTTAATGTGTAAGCTTAATGTATAAATGATTGTCGATATGCTACGCATATAATATCTGCACGCGTTAACTTTAGTAAATTTGACCTAAGGAGTCTATGTATTACAATTTTGCTTAACAAATTATAAAGTTACCACATTCAAGCTAAAAAAGGTTTTAATAAAATATTATTATGATACCTAAAATTCAAATGATAAATAAGTTTTTTCAAAAATTGTGAAACAATCGGATAATCCGTTTATGAGATCTTATTGGAAATTTATCAATTTTATTATAAGTATTATTTTATTGGTTGGATTACATAAACACTTTTAAATGGTTGCGTATTTTTAGCAAGTGAGAAAAGGTCACACTTAGGAGTAGGGACGTTTATTCAAAAATTTTAGCAATGAATCTGCAATAATATATGCTATTAACTTAAACTAGTTGCTTCGTCCGTCTTTATCCGAAGAGTGAGGAAGGGAAGCAGAAAAAAATAGCCTAAAATCATCTCAGGATCCATATGTTGCTTTTCTGAAATGGTTTAGTTGTTAAAAAGATTCAACCCAAAACTTAAATTGTTAAACCAAAATAAAAATGTGTTTTTTGTTTAATTTTTTCCTTCCTTCTTAACATTTTAGAAAAACAAAATATAACATAATCTTATTTGATTAAAATCTCTGGATATTAGTCTATGTTAAATATTACATAATTGCTACCACTACTCTGTCTCTACTATACCATTCAGTAAAAAATTAACATACACATTACTTTACTTTTTCGTATAGCCTGTTCAAGAGTAATGCAGAGGCATGCAGTACTACCCATACACGCCCATGACAACGGGTCTACACACCCTAAATGGGGGTGTATCTATATTCCTGACAATATAATAACACCCCTCTCTTAGTCTGTATTACACCCCCCCCCCTTTTCCTACAACCCGATCAATTTTGTTTAAATGGGGGGGTGTAGCAAAACCACGGCACTGAAAAGTAGTAAAACTTTTTTAAAAATTCTCTCTGTAGGCATAGACGTCATTTATGACTGAAAGAAACAAATTGTAAAGAATTTATTTGAGCACGTAATTGGTAACCAAGTCCAATTTTTCTTCCATTAACATTTCTCTGCAATTCTGAATAAAGAATGTCTGGGACTTCAAGTCTTTACAAGTAAAGTTCAACAGTCAAAATCTTCGCTAATTTTAAATCTTTTTATCAATAATGCCTTCAAGATATAACCGCGTAATTTGATAAAATATGATATATATACTATAGTAGATTAGATAACGTGGGTCAAAACTATTTTCTGCTCTATAAATCACTTTAGTAGTCTGTCCGTCGGTCGGTCCCCTACTCTAAATATTGATTTGTTTATTAAACTAGGACATTTTGTTTATAGGTAACGCTGTTACTCTGGTACCAAAAGTTTTTCAACCCTTGCTCTTATTCGTTGGGTACTTCGTTAATAAATCTTCTGTTGGTTCAATATTAAAATGTCAAAATTTTTTAACCAATTACTTTAAACTTAGAAGGAGTAATTTTTTATCATCTTTGAGAATGTACATCAATTTATCAGCCATTGTCTTATTCCGATCTCTGACTTAAAATTAGGTATATTCAATAGAACAATAAATTGAGCGTGAAAAAACATCATAAAATCTCATAATTTTTTTGGGGATTAACCTAAAGTTGAAATGTTAATTCTATTACATTTCAGTACTTTAAAACCTTTGTACTTATCAGGGAGGCAAGGGACATTCAAGGTGAAACTATAATCTACAAATCTGTCTCCCTTCTGCTAAATATAACAAGGGTTCTAATGGGATGAGACAATGGCTGATAAATTGGTGCACATCCTCAATGATGAGACACAAAATAACCACTTCTGTAGATTACCATTATTAGTTGAAACGTTCGGACACTCAAATTAATGAACCAACCAATAAGACAGCGAATAAGAAAAAAATATTATTAAACTTTGTAATGCACAGCCCAATGTCCCATTCCTCCCTTAATCATGACATCTATATGCCATCTATAATAGGCAATAGGACAACAAGCAAAAAAAAGATAAAATTCTATAATAGACATAATTTTACATTTTTAAAATCATCCTGCTATGCCCCATCCCTGCATCTGTGGGTCTGGAAAAAAATGAAGACATTTGCTATAATAATAATAATAATAGTAATAATAATGTGTCTGACCATGAATATAAGGTACTAGATACAAGGAGTCAAATAAACCATTTACGCTTAAAAGCCATAATAGTTATTTCTTTCATCGTATTATAAACGGCTTTCCGCGGATATAGAATATTTATATTCGTAGAAAGTTGGATATAATAAGATGCTAGACATAGTTTTTTCGTATGGATGAAAACCGGTTTCTATCCAACGGATTCGAATGAATACGAGAAAACTTCCTTAAGATTCCCCCAAAAAAATTATCTTATATAGGAGCTTAGTCCAATTGTTTAACTTTTAAAGGTAAATATTGAAGGTAATATTATCCAGGATCTCTGTCTGTACAAAGAATCTCGCTAATCACTGAACCGATATGGTTCTCCTTTACAATGTAGCTTCGATCATTGAGAAGGTTTTATAACTATTTTGGGAGGAAAGGCAAACATTGAAAAGCACAAATGCAGAGGAGACAAAAGCAGAATAATTTTTTAGATTTTATTTTACCTCAAAAAGAATACTTTATTACATAGCCTAAATTGTATTTTTTGGCACCTTTAAAAATATGAAAATTACCCCCTATAAATATTTTCTAATCTTCTTGTTTACATAATGTATAGTAAAATATAAAGAAAAAGCTACTTTAATGTTTTAAGTACAAGTAAGAAATATCTACAAAACAAGAACAAATGAGTGCATAAGTCACCTGCAAAAGTATCAAATTTTTATAAATCCAGCAACTAAAATTGAAGATGATAGAAGTCCCTCCAGAGATTACGACGTCATGCGATAGAATAGCCAATGAGAGGCCAGTATAAAATTTATGTAGAGGGACTTTAATCATCCTTACTAAAATTTAAAGAAAGGAGGGAGGGGGGCAGATAAAATGCACCCTCCCAATTATTCCTTATTCCGTAATATAGCAGTCAAGGAGCACTTATAAAGCTTCCAATATTGAATTCTTAATCAATAAAGCTATACCGAAAAGCATCCTAAATTGCATCTAATTAAATATCAAATAATGTTACTTACAGACCTACATTTGTACTTATTGAGCATCATAGTATGTCAAAAAGCAATAGGAAAATTTGTAAAAGCAGTTATTATTTGAAACGTAAATAGGTTGAAAATAATTTAAAATACTACATTTAAATCTGAAAAGATCTTAGTCAGTGGCGTGCGAAGCACTTTGTCTAGGGGGGGGGCATTTTAGAGATTTTGTAAAATTTTGCCCCCCCTAAATCAAAGTGCCCCGGGGGGGCACTTTGCTTTAGGGGGGGGCATTTTGATTATACATACTAATTTTAAATAAGGGCGTTTTAAGGGGTGGGATTATTTGATTATGGGCCTTCTAGTCATTATCCCTTCTTCCCCATCCCTATTTCCCATTTATATCCCCCATCTCTTCCCCCCCTCTCTTCTCCCCCATCCCTTCTCCCCACCCTGCAATGACCGAAGGGAAGGGAGCTAGAAAGCATCTTCGAAAAAAAAGTACAGAAGATAATTTAACCTTCCAACCCCCCCCCCCCCCCCCCCCACCACAAAACATTTTTTATGGGAGGAAGGGGATGTTATAAAATCTCAGCAGGAAGGATGAATAACCCCATTAAAAATTTTTTTTGGGGGGGAGATAAAAACACTCATTTTGGAAATAATTTACCAAAAATCAACCTAATATGTAGAACTGATTTTAAATATTTCTTTATTGTATGACAACAAGGATGACAACATCTATAAGTAGCAAAGCACAAAAAATCATTAATAAGAATATAGACAAGAAGATTTAAAGAGCATTAGTTTAAATAAATATATATTTTAGGTAGAAAAAGTCACAAATCCTTTTTCTTGTATGTTGTGTGATGACAGTCAAAGTAAATTACATACTAGATGCTCGGAACAACGAGAGATTTATTTTTTTGATATTATAATCCACAAAAAAATTTATTGTGCTATAAAATCCAAAGATATAAAGAACTTTGTAAAAAATAAAAAAAAATACTTGTCCTTTCATCTACAGATATGAAAATCTCTTAGAAATATGGAAAACTTTGGGGTATAGTCTCTTTTGTGGCAACGCCTCTTAAGGGGCATTTCATCGTATTTTCATAGTAGCTTTTAATAGTTTATTATAGGTTAAGTTAGGTTAGGTGATTTTCCCGCAGGGTTAGGCAATTGGCCCCACAGGGGCTATAAATAGGGGAAAAGCTACTGTGAAAATATGAAGAAATTAAGAGGCAATGTCACGAAAGGGACTATACCCGAAATTTGATTTTGATACCCTTAGCTACAAAAATTTTGTGAATTGGACCAAACAATGGGGGAATTGTGAAAGATACAAAATTGCCAAAAACGTCCTAAAAAGCAGTCTGACCTCCAGAAATTTCTAATATTTAATTATACTCCATAATGTTGGGAGTGTTAACATTAAGTTTTAGCCTTCTATCTTTAATTGCAGTTAAGAAAATTACATTTCCCCATTAGCATTACAAACTGACACCCATAGTTATTATAGAGAAGATAAAAAGTTATATCAACATATCCTACCCTCTTCAAATGGCAATTTAACAATATGTCAATTTTTCATGAAGTGGTGTTTTCAAGGATTTATTAGGGCAGTGTGCAAAGCGCACTGAAAAATATTTATTTCCTCTTTGAACTAAAATCAATTAAACACAACAAGAGTGACGTATTTTCATAAGTTAGGAATATAGAGTGTAGTTAGTTTTAAGCCTCTTTAATGAAAATTGCCATAAAAAAACATGTCTTTTTGTAAGGGTATGTACACAAAAAAAATATAAACTTATCCTGAACATCATATGACATCATATATAGTTATTAATTTGGACAGACATACAATGTTGAAAAAAAGGCTTAGATAAATATCAACGCTGTTTCATTTTTATTTAAATAACTTTTTGATTAAATATTTGATTTTTACAAATGTTTTTATACAATGTGATAAAAAGCAGAAACCAATTGGAAGGGCGCGAAGCACAAATTTTTTTCTTCAAATATGCAGGGAAGAGGGAAGGTGTTTTGGGCTATTTATTACACTAGTCCCCAATATTTCATATAAACATTTTCTTATTCGTTAGCTCAACATCTTTTGGGACTTAAATGGAATATTGATTGGTTGGTTAATTAAGTTGAGTTTCCAAACGTTTCATCCACTAATTGTAATCTATATAAGGGGTAATTTTGTGTATCATCATTGGGGATGTACAAAATTTCTTTGGTAAAAAGTTTATATTATACAAAAAAAGATACTTCCTATTAAGGTTGAATGAATAGTAACAGTCTGTTTGGCGCGAAGCGCCAAAAAAATTTTTTGTTGAGTATTTCTTGATCTTTATTTTGGAAATTGGGAGAGTTTTGCTTTTTGTAGGGTAGGGGGCAAAAAGGGGCATTTTTGTTTACCAGGGGGGGGCAAAACGGGGCATTTTTCAACATTTAGGGGGGGGCAGGGGGGGCGGTCGCTAGGGGGGGGCAGGGGGGGGCGTTTTGGTCGCTAGGGGGGGGCGATTGCCCCAAACGCCCCCTTCGGTTCGCACGCCACTGATCTTAGTACGATTAAACAAATTCCTTAAGCATTTTAATAAACATAGCATCTGTATGATAATGTACTTATGTGGTAGGGTGAAGCGTTTCAACCCTACAACGCGAGTTCGATTCAAAAGAGCCCCTAGCCTTAAAGATTCTATCAATAAAGAACTACAAGTAGTTACTGTTAAAGAGATATATTTGAACTGAATACATTTATAACAAGGTTACTAGTTTATATACACTTAATAGTCATTTATCACATCGTACTATAGACAGCTTTCCGCGGAAAGGAAAAATAAAAAAGTAAAAGTAAGATTAATTTTACACTTGTTAATTTTAGTTTCCATGGCTGTTTTGTACATTTGAAAAAAAAAACAAGGATCACAACATCTTTAAAATAAAGCTCTGAAATTTAAGAACAGACGAACATTACCTCTTCTAGATTGTCAGAACTGAAAAAGCTATATTAAATGTTTATTTTTTGACAACATTGTACGTAAATTTGTTGCATAACTGTTAAATACAGAATACTGTTTATAGGAAAACATGATTTAAATGAACATACGGGCATTCTGGAAACGATTATTGAGTTGCTACGCTTTCTAAATTATACCTAACTGTTAAATGAATCATCATTGAAATCGATAGAACGATGTTAACACGTCTAAATTAACGAAAAGATCCAACCGTGACCTAACCGTTGCGGACGGAAACACATACCCTAATTATTGAAAAGCTTCACTTTTAAAAATTCGGACAATTTTCAACTTTCAATTCTTTGAAACAACTACTAAGTTGACCGATAATGTACGAAAGTTTTAAAAGTACAGTGTCAAATATCAACTAAATTAATGCTTCTGAAAGTTAATTGATATTTGTTAATGACAAATCTAGTTAAAAACGAAGCTTTTCTATAATTAGGGTCTGTCCGTCCGTACGTAACAGTTAGCTCTTTTCGTTAATTTAAACAGGTTAGAATTGTCCTATCGATTCCAAACTTTGCATGATGATTACTGTAGTAGTTAGGTACAATTTAGAAACGTAGCAAGTCTATAATCAATACCAGAATGTCCGTACGTCCATTTTAAACATGTCGATTTTTATCTTATTTGACAACAAATATTTGTATGTTAAAATTATCCGATTCTTCTGATTTTTTGAAAACTGATTCCTATTCCAACAAGGTACAATGTTTTAAGCGAAGAATCTCTATAAACAAGTTCCAAAAATTTTTAGTATGTTCTTAAACAGTATCATCTATTTATGAGTTTTGCAACAAATTACTTACAATATTGTTTGTACTGATGCATTTAATATTCTGATAATTCAGTTCTGACAATCTACAAGTGTTAATGTTCGTTTGTTCTTCCATTTCAGAGCTTCGTTTTTATGGATGTTGTCTAGGGTGGGTTCATATTGGAATTAGACAAAGAGGGGATATGCAACAGATAAAATTAACCTTAAAAACATTTCTGACTGAAAAAGAATTTTAAAAAATTGAGTTTTAGAACACGACCACTTAAAAATATAATTCATTACTTATTAGTATGCAAAGACGACATTCAAAAAAATTTTTGAATCAGAACTATGGCTTCATGGTGCTCCCTGGAAAGGCCTTGAGGAGCTGAATCAGGAACTTTTGTCTGTTTCAAAATATCTCGTTCCTAGCCTTAGAAATCACTAAAAAACTAAAAAAATTTAAGGTTTATTGAGAATTGTCCAATTTGTAGAGGTTTTTTAGATTTTCTCAGGCTAGGAACGAGATTTTTTGAAACGGACAAAAGTTCCTGACTCAGCTCCTCAAGGCATTTCCAGGGAGCATCATGAAGCCATAGTTCTGATTCAATAAATTTTTTACTCCCATTTACAAATAGCTATACAATTGAATGTCTGGTCGTCAGCGGTTTTAAGACTTAGGATAAATTTTTAATCATCCAGAGGTGTATTATATCTATATAAATTGAGTGCAGATCCCCGCTTTGGCCTCAGAAAAAAAATGTCCAAAATCGACCCACCCTAAATTGTTGTCATCCTTGTTTATATATATTTTAGTAAAAAATTTTGTTCAGAAAGGGAAATAGAAGTTTCACAATTAGGGATCAGATGCAACTAATCGAAATATATTCCTACTCATGATTTGTCTCTTTTCAACATTAGTGCCGTGTATTGTTCCAGTGTGAAAAACAAGTAGAAATACTTTTAAAACTCTTTTTTTTCTGTACGAAAATGGACTCAAATTTGGTCTGTCTTTTTGTACTCCATTGTAAGTAAACCTTTTGACCCTTTTTTTGTCTCACCATATCAATGTTGACATAAAATGTCGTTTGACCTCTTTTCTCCGAAAACTAAATATTTAGTTGACAAAAAGAAATGAAACACAGGTTGAAAAGATATATAGAACAGTGTAAAAACTGATCACAGAGATCCAGTAGACCGAGAATGTTTGCAAGTTTAAAAGTACAAAGATTCTAAAACATTGCTTATAAATTAACATTTTCTTTTTAAAATTTCTTTTCTATACATTCTAGTAAATATATCTTTTCTAAAACGATTGTAACAGTCGAGGTATATCCTTAATTAAATCATATTTACTATACAACAAGGATGACAACATCCATAAGAGTGAAGCACTGAAACGGTAGGACAAACGGACATTAACTCTTATATAGTGTCAGAACTGAATAATCAGTATAAAAATATATAAGAGTCGAAGCAAAATTGTAAACAAATTTGATGAAATACTGCTTGATACAGGATAATGTTTATGAACATACTTTCATTTTTAGGACTTGATTATAGAGTTGCTTTGCTTATAACATTATACTTTGTTGTCCCAGGAATCAATATACAAAAAATCAGATCAATCGGATGATTAAATCTCATAAAAATTTGTTGTCAAAAAAGAAAAAAAATCAACATGTTTAAAATGGACGTACGGACATTTTGGTAATGATTATAGAGTGGCTACGCTTTCTAAATCGTACCTAACTGCTAAAGGAATCACCAAAGTTTGAAATCGACAGGACAATTCTAAAATGCTTAAATTAACGAAAAAAGCTATCCGTTACGGACGGACGGATGGACCGACCATAATTATAGAAAAGCTTCGCTTTTAAAAATCGACCCTATATTACCCTTTCATTGAAAAAACTGTTCCTTTGCATATTTTCAATCTTGTTGTTTTATCATAATTAAGTTACTCAAAAATATGTCTAAAGAAAGCAGGGCAACTTTTTTTTAATCCACGCAGTATACAATACATACATCATTATGGGTAATCCCTATGGGCCGCCAAAAGAAAAAATGCGCCAAGTAGTTTTACCGGTCATATAAAAGGCGGAGGGCCCATGGAAATTCTTCAGTTGAGTAATAGCACACGTACTATAAACACAATATGAAGTTTTTGGTAAGAATAATTTAAACATTTAAATGTTTTTTTTTTGGGGGGGGGGTCATAATCAATTTAATTTAGTTTATTAACCTAAACGCATTCAAAATATTTTTTTAGCTATATAAAAGTTTCTTTAAGATTTAAAAGATTGTTTTGTAAACATAGAAATCACTTTTTTAAATGCTTTAATCTTATATATAAATTAATAATTATTTCTAAGCTTCATTTAGGTCCCAAAAAGGTATCTTTTTTTACCTATTTTGGGGGAGGAAATCTTGTACATGAACCAAGTGAAAAATTCAATAATCCATAAATTTTTGTAAAAACTAAACTTTAACCTAGATTGTATTTAAAGAAATAGCTAATTTTTCACAAATCTTTCCTTCTTACTGATTAATTGGCAAAAACAATGACATAAGAATAATATGATAAACTATAATACTTTGGACTTGGAGGTATTGTCAATGAAAACCTAAATATGACGTTACCCTTAGAAATTTCAAGCATTTTTTTCACTCCATATTTGTATGCTTGAAAATTTGAAATGGACATACGAACGTAATGACATCATAATCACCTGATACATATAGTAATTGCTTAAGGAATCTTATTTGATAAGACACTAGCTGTAAATAAATTTGGTATATATGCATAATTATGTTAAACAAAATTGTTCATTCTTTAGATTAAAATTATTGGTTGTAAAGTTGTACATGAGTTTGGAAGCAACCAATTAAAAGTCAATTAAAGTGCCCAAAGTTTTTAAACAATAGAGTAAATAACGTGGTTATAAAACCTTGGATACCAGTGTAATTTAAGTTCAAAGTCCCCCCCCCCTTCCTCCCCTAAATTGCAAGAATATCTTAAGTAAGTTTTTATTTATTTTATCTCAAAATCATGTTAATTTAAAATCAAGTTTCAATAAAGATTTTATTTTGATAACCAAATTCTTGATTTTAATAGGTATTTTTACCGTTAATTAGCATAATTTTAAGAATATTTTATTTGGAAATAAATTAATATATCCTTATACTAAAGTAACAGGATGTTTGTCTGTCTGTACCGAAGGATCTCGCTAACCGCTGAACCGATCGGGTTCTCCTTAACAGGGTAGATTCTCATATGACCTGGGAAGATTTTTAACTATTTTGGGGGAGGGTACTACCACCCTCCCAAAAGAAATGACAAAAAAATTGAAAATTTTCTTAAAATCTGGGAGACTTCAACGTAACATTAAGAGGTATCCGTAAAATAAAGAATTATCGTAAACTTTAACAAACAAAAACATTTAAAGTGCCACTAGAGGCCTCTAGGGGCGTAGCCGCTAGTAAATTCATAAATTAAGACATCTAAACCATGAATCTTTACTAACACGTAGTTAAGAATTTTATTATTGAAAAATAATATTATAATTCCTTAAATTTAATATTACAATATTCATCTAAATGAAAATTAAATAAAAATCATATATTCTAAATTAAGAATTTTTTCTTAACAATATATCATCTTTAAAAAGGATAAATAGATTTTAGAAAGCATTCGTTCTTAATTATTAATCCTATTTTTAAAAATTATAAGTTTTTGTCTGACGCTTAAGATTTCAATAACTACTGAACCAATTGAGCTCTGAATTTTAGGGAAGCTTTACAAAGGTCCCGTAAAAGTTTTAGGCTATTTTGTTTTAAGATATATGCCTTTTTCTGTCCTTCCCTACCGCTTCGAATACAGAGCGCAGCCGCTAGTATATTTGTATTTGACTACTAAAAAAGATTTCTATTAAATGTTTTAATAAAAATGTATAGCAAAATAATTAACAAATCTTCTATTTTAGATTCTCGCCGCAGCTTGTGTGGGATTGGCGCACGGCAAAGCCCAGGGATTCTTCGGTCTGCAGGCCAACTTTGACGGCTCCGTCACTCCTCTGGACGAACCCGTGGTGGCAGCCGCCAAGGCTCAACATTTATATGAGAAATTCGGCGGCTATGCCGCCACTTATCCCTACGGCTATGGATTAGGCTATGCTGGATATGCACCTTATTCTCATGTTTACGCCAGTCCAGTGAGTGTGGCCGCCCCTGTTTCATACAGTCCCGCCTATGTGACCGCTGCCCCAGCCCCAGTTGTTTCTCCCGCCTTTGCCGCCCACCAGGCCGCCATCGCTGCTAACCAGTTGGAAAGAGAGCAACTGTTTGTCCTGCAGGCCGCTGAACCTGCCCCTATCCCCCAGATAACAGCTGCCCCCGCTCCTGCCCCTGTAGCCGCCACATTCGAGGCTGCCCCTGTCGTTACAGTTGAGGCTGCCCCCGCTAGACCTACTGTGACCCGTGTGAAGGCTAACCCTGGATCTACCGTTTTCGAAACCCGAAAGGTCGTCCAGACTAACCCCACCTCCCAGGCCGCCTTCGACGAGGTGCTGGAGGCCAACCAGTTGGCCAGAGCTGAGCTGCTCGCCATTCAGGCCGGCGGTCTGTACGCCTCGGTGTACGGCAATGACCCCTACGCCGGTTTGGTGAGACACGCCAGCGGTGCTGTCACTCCTCCCGAGCCAGCTGCCAACATTGAGGCCAGGCGTAAGTTGTTCGAGGCCCAGAGAGCTTTGAGACGATAATTCCCCCCCACCCCTTCAATTTTGATAATCTATTTGAAACCTATGAAATTCAGCCAGAGGGAAAAGGAGAGAGAGAGAATCAAATAGTCAAATTGTCCAAGTGTGTGTTGTGTTTATTTATTAAAAAAAAAAAATTGTCGTGTGAGTTTTACATCAACTATAATCAAATATATTGAACAATAAAATATATTTTTGTTTTCTTTATTTCCAAAAGTTCTAAACCTTGATTTAGTTAGACTAAGCTAAGTTTACTAATTTTTAAACTGGTTTGGGCATATCATTTTGTCATGAGTACATTGAACGTAAGAGATAGTGTTATTCTCAAAGAGTAAGGGAGGGGATAATGAGCAATTCATTCAATTTAAGAGTTTTCACTGAAAGGCAATGAAAACCAGATTTATCCTGAAAGTTTGAACAAAATTGTTAAGTGATCATAGTAATCTAATTTAGAACAAAATCAGTTCTATGAAAAAAATCATTTACTTAAAAATCAGATTACCAGTACATCACAATGTAGTAAACAATATGCAATTAATCACTAGAAAAATTGTGCTTAGAACTTCGTCATCCCTTCTCATATTTCATTAAGTGCCACCTAATTTGAAGATAATACACTAGGGTTCTTAGATTATTTATTACATAAATATCACAGTAGAGTTTCTATACATGAAATGACATTTTCTTGGGAAAAAATATTTGTTCAAACCAGCCGCAATAATTTTATTAAATATAGATTTTTGGGAATAGTCCCTTTCATAACATTGCCTAATAAGGGGCGATTCGTCGTATTTTTGAAATGGCTTTTTATAGGTTATTTTAGGTTAGGTTAGGTTATATTTGGTTAGGTGATTTCCCCACAGGGTTAGGTAATTGGCCCTGCAGGGTTAGAGCCCCCGAGGGGGCTAGAAATAGGAGAAAAGCTACTGTGAAAAATACGAAAATATGGACTATACCCAAATTTTGCTAGAAATTGTGTTAATTTTGATTTTTGTCTGCTATTATCATAACAAATTCAGTGGCAAATGCGCGCCAGTACCCAAAGTCCCCAAAATCTTGCTAAATACTTCTCGAACACTTTAAGTTGATACCCAAAGTTTGAGACCCATTATAATTGAATATTCAATACATTTTCCCCTTCATTACTCCCTGATTAATCTTGAATTTAGACATGTTGTTAGAATCGACTGATCAATTAATTCACTACAGCTATAAAATGTACTCTTTGAAGAACAGCAACAATATTTTCATATGATTTTAAAACTTTACGCTAGAGCTTCTAGCAGAGGACCGGAGATGGGTTTTTGAAAGTTGAATGCCGCGTTTTTCAACATTTTTTACGATATGAATAACAAGCGCGGCATTCGCGAAATCTAAACAGAGTATACAAATATTTATTTAATTATTTCGCTTTTGTTAGTACAGCCTTTATAAAAGAAAACAAATTATCTTAAATCCATTTTTGCTCCATATTGATTAATATATGTTTTTAGAGCTATATTAGATATTATACAAATGGCTAAAATAATAATTTAAAATTTTGAATTCTTAAGTTGTATACTCTATTTAGATTTCGCGAATGCCGCGCTTGTTATTCATAGCGTAAAAAATGTCGAAAAAACGCGGCATTATCTTTTAAGAACCCATCTCAGGGGTATGAAAAATAGGCTAAGACCTATAGCCTTCTTCTATAGCTTCTCTGAAAAGTACAATTAATTCAGAAAAGAATATTGATGATCCTTCTAGAAGTTCTACAGTTTTAAAAATGTACATATTCCAAGTCATCTAAAGTTATAATATTTTGATGAGGAAATTAACATTTTTAAATAGGTCTCATCATTCAAAGTTTGAAATCGATGGGATAATTTTAACATGTCTATTTTAATAAATCTATCATTCAAAAAAATGTTGTCAAAGAGTCAAAAGCAACATGTTTTAAATAGATTCCGGACTTTTAGGTAACGATTATATAGTTGCTACGCTTTCTACCACGTACTTAGCCGTTGTTGGAATCATTATACAAATTTTGAAATCGATAGGACAATTCTGACATGCCTAAATTAACGAAAAGAGCTAACATATAACATATATGGATGGACGGATGGGCCGACCCTAATTACAGAAAAGCTTCGCTTTTACAAATACCAAGGATGACTTTGATTAAATGTTGAAAACAAAAAAATGTCAGTTGTGTTACTATTGAAATTAATTGGTAAATAACATAAACCATTACGTGGAAAAATAATTCTTTTTTATCACGCAAATCGTGCTCTATAAAGCTTAGGATACCACATACTTTATGTATGTATGTCTGTCTCTAATGTAACACTTGATTACTTCCATAGTTTTATTGTTGTTAATTATTTTATCCTCCCTACACATTAGTAATTCACATTAGTAATTTTTATCCCATTTTGAATTGACCCCAAATAGTAAAAAATCTGCTCAATAATCAAAGTTTTCTGCAATAATCAAAGCTACTTTACTATTCAGTTTGTCTGCCCGTCCACCCTACATCTTGTTACTTTTCTCTAAGGATGAAATATCTAAAATAGTTCATTTATAAAGATTTGTTGCCTATAACTGCTAAAATATTGATAATGTCTATATTGCTTCGATTAATGAAAGAATTTAATTCTTGTTTAAATGATTAAATGAGATTTGAATGTTATAAATATTCATCGAGGGAGATTTAAATGAAAGAAAAAGAGACATCGTTTTTTAAAAACTCAATAATTTAACTTTCATAAAAATGAATGCTTTTTACTGGATAGATTGTCCGTTTATCTATATATTTGTCTGCCAGTGAAAAGCTTAGATAAAAAACATAGAACTTGACTTTAAGTATATTAAACTTTTGTATAGTTTAATTCGGGTATCTTAAGGGATATGACAATAAACATGAACAAACTATTCTGTTTTGGTTAAAAGTTTGAACACTGCTAGTTTGGACCAACCAATTAAGATTTGTAAACGCACTCACATTTTAAACCAACGAATATGAGTATGTGTTTATAAAGCGCTATTACAGTTAACAGTCCAATTTGATTATTCTGTACGAAAAAAAGCAAAGCTAATAAATCACTTATATATTTCAGATGTTTTTCTTACTAAAGCTTACTTTTTGCAAAACAAAATAATTTAAACCACATGAGAATATGGGAGAACTTATTACCCCTCTTGGGGTGTTTCTTGATCTGACTGTTCGCTCGATGTAGCTGATGTACTTGGTGTACTGCTTTTCTCATCATAATAGCTGCTGCTTTCACTCGAGCTTGTAGCCTTGTATACACCCTTACTGTCCGGCTCCACATTAGCACCAAGAATATTTTCAGCCCACATGAAAAAGCCAACAACAAGACCTGTTGCTACCAGGTTGAACAGAAGGTCAATCAGCGAGGCTTTCATGACAACAGGATCAATGTCGTAGCCAAGCCGTCCTTCAGCATATGTGTCACATTTGGTAAGAGATTTAAGTCCATCAAACATTGAATGCAGAGCCCATAATATACGACAGGTAAGGTGACGGGTACTTTCAAATGAAAATAGAAACATGTCTCTGATAGTCAGCAGGATGCCAGTGATAGGACACCACAGGAAAGAAAAACAGTTGATTACATGAAGCAGGGCAAACCAGACGTCGACAACGGCCTGGCCAGCACTTTTGAACGAGTTCATCAGGTCTCTCCATCCTGCACGCAGACAATCCAGGTTAAACATAAAGTATGTATTCCAGAAGTTTTTGATGAAACCTGGAATATCTAGACTTATTCCTGGCAGTGATATTGAAGGCACAGATACAGTGGGCATATTCAATTCAAATCCAGGACTTGGGCTAGCGGCGCAGTAACAATCTTCGTCATTGAGTTCAACTTGGATGTTGGCATAAGCTTCAACTACATCTCCACCAACATCTATCTCGACCTGAAAATTTTAAAAATTATAATCTTTACAATTATAATTTGTTTACAGCTTAACTTGCAATAAACATCGACAGACATTTGTAATATTTATTTACCGTATCGTATTATAGACAATTTTCTGCGGATATAAAAATGAAAAATTGTAAGATTTAAATCAGTTTTGTTAGATACGAGGAGCCGAAGGCTCGTGCTATCAAAACTGTTATTAATTTTATGATTTTCATTTTATTATTCATGACATACATGATTTTTTAGTATGACTAAGAACCGGTTATACTCCTGTGGATATTAATCGGTTTCGAAGCCATACTGGAAAATAATAGTATAGAGAAGATATACTTTAGAAATCTAATATTTTTTTTCTCTTGAATGCATTAAAGAAATTTTAAAATCTAAGAATTTTTACTAAGTTTGAACAATACTTTTGGTCATATAATGGTTTATTTTTGTGGTGTGAATTTACTATAAAAACTATAATATTTATTATATTTAGATTTTTTACTTTGAATGCTAGTTGTTTATCGTATCGGATTATTTGCAGTTTTCCGCCGATAGTAAAATAAAAATAATAAATTTATGTTTTAATGATCCTCAGGTGTTGAAGGTCAGGGCCAATAAAACAGAGATTATCCATAATACGATACATGATTTTCCAATATGGCTTAAAACCGATTCTTACCAACGGATGTTAGTCGGATTTGATGCCATACTTCAAGAAAAAATCGTATGATACATTGAAATTACTTACCTTTGCAGTTGCTAAATGATCAGCGTCAGTGAACTCGGCAAACACAGAGTATATAATTGACGCAAGCACAAAAACTCCCAGAGTTCCGAGGCATACTTTCAAAAATGTTTTCCTAATTCTTTTGCCATCTTTACGGCGTTCATTATTAGTTTTAACATCCATTGTAAAATTTTGATATTTACTAACGACTTTTAATTTTCACTGATGATTTTCGTCGATTTATTTGTTTCAAATTGGAAGATTTAAAAAAAAATTATTTTACTAATTTTTTTTTTCAATATCTAAAGTGCCGTCGAATCTTTAAAAATTAGTTAAATATATCTAAGATGTGTGAATTATTCTATATTGTAACCAGGACGATTTTATTCAATATACGCAAATCTGCTTTAATGATAAAATTGAAAGATATTCCAAGCAGGAAGGCAGGAAACATTGGACGGTAAATTACACTGGTATACCTAATGTTTTATAATCATATAATCTTATTCGTTGGTTAGATAACTTTGTATACTTTTATTGAATTTTGAATGTAAAAAGCTAGTAGTGTCAAAACTTTTCAACCTAATGATGGTGTAACTTAATGTATCATCATTGGGTATGAATATAAATTTATCATCCAATGTCTAATCCCAAGTAAGATCTATAGATTCTAATGCGTTTTAAGTTGCAATTACACAAAGAGTTTAAAGACAAAAAAAACTAGGGTTGCAGACGGAACAACCGACCAATCACACTTCCTACACAAGGACTTGTAGAGTAGCTTCACCATTATAAATTATATCAAATAGTTTCAGTTGTAAAGTTTTATTGTCGAGTTTTCAAAATAAACAAGAATGACAATCCTACATAGCAGTTGTAAGATTAATAAGACTAATGTAAGTTGTTAGCCCATTAAGATCTCGTAAATGGCTCGGAGGAATGCTCGATAATTTTCAGCTTATAAGATAAGCGAATGTGCAATAAATAAAGAGAGTGAACAATGGGCTGTTTATTACACTAGTCTTATATTAACGTTTTCTTATTAATTGTCTAAACAATTTTGGGGACTTTTATTTAATTTTGATTGGTTGGTTTATCAAGTTGAGTGTTCAAACATTTCAACGATTAATTGTAATCTACATTCGGGATAATTTTCTTTATAATCATTGTGGATGTAAATTGATTTATCGGCCATTGTCCTATCCCTTTAGATTCCTACTAATAAAGTCTTGTGGCGTAACACTACATATTATCTACTTTGGTTAAAAGCTATGGAGTTGAAATAAAAACGATAATTATAGAAAGGCTACGCGTTCCAAAAAATAGCCTAAAAATGACTTGTGTACTTTGTGTACTGCACTTTCAGTCGCTTTCCTAAAAAAGACAGAACATAATTGGATGAAAATTAACAAAATATCCATCACCACTTTTTTCCTTAAACTAGATATTACACTTTTACACAAGAACGAAAAGATACAAAATACAAAAAAAGTGGCAGATTGAAAAGAAAAAGGACGTAAGTAAATATGGATGAAAATAGGCATGGACTATAACTGCGGGGTTACCAGTACCCAATATAACCTAACCGAACTATACCCACATTAATAATGAAACAACTGAATATCTACACCTCCCTTATTTTCAATTTATTATAAAACATCTGGGGGAGGGTTTAGGAGGATAATAAGGTACATTGGGGGAAAAGACCATTGATACTCAAAATGAAACGTTTATATCTGTATTATATCAATCTAAATATAATAATGCGGGAAGAAAAATATTATTGAGGATGCAACGCACCAAATTTTATATGTATATTGCAATTTCCATTAAATCTGCCTAGCTGGATCTTTAAATCATATTAGTGGTGAACCAGATCGGGGTGCTCCAAATTTCAGCCAATCACAGCGCGGCATTTTAAAAATTCTGCGCTGTGATTTGCTGAAATTCTGCGCACCCCGATCTAAATCACCATTAAAATGATTTAAAGATCCAGCTCTGGTAAATGTTTTTAAAATCTATGTCAAAACTGTCTAAAGGTGTCTAGTAACTTCTGCATGGTTTGTTTGTCCAAAGACATTAGCATTACGAATTATCACGAAAGAACAAACTGTACTTTTGCATCACTCTCACGATTAAATAGGGGATCTTAGAGGACAAGGTAATGAAAAAAAAAGTTATTACTGGTTGAAAATTTTAGACACTAATATTTTTGAACTAACCCATTAAAATTAAAGTCCCCACTGTTTTTGAGCCAACGAAAAGGATAAATTCATTTTAAACTGGTGAATCTTACACACGCATGTCACCTCCACCCCCCCCCCCTAAATTTAATTTTGCAAATGTTAGATATGACTATTAGAGGAAGTGATTGTAGACTCTGTCTAACATAACTTAATTAACATCTAAGAATTTTCATGGAGGAAAAAGATAAAGAGATAATTATAAAACAGATAAATGAACAGGGTGTCTGTCTGTCTTTGGCTTTAGTTCTCGCTAACTACATTTAGTAAAGCATTTTAGAGTTTCTGGATTTAAAAAAAAAAATTTTTTTTGGGGGGGGGTAGGTACATATATCCTTCAAAAATGAATCACTGTAAAGTTATGCCCTCTCCCCAAAGTTTTCAATTTGATTTTTCTTTTTGTAACTAAACCTTAAGGTGGTGTCTCTTTTCCCTTCCAAACCCATAACACTTTTTCAAATTCTTTTTATTGACCCTTTAAGGGCCTAACTATCATCTTATAACAAAACAAATAAGTAAACTTTTGTTATATGGAACGTCTTTTAGAATCAAAAGGAAATCAAGTTATCTCTTTATCTATTTCGTCTTTGAAATTTTCTATAGACTAGCAAAATTCCTCATTTTTCACAGATTTTTAGTAGAAAAGCTACACTGTAGTTTACTACAAAAATGTGGAAAGAATCAAATTACATTAAATTCTTTACTTGGGGTTGGGGGGGGGGGGGGGTATAAATGTTTAAGTATAACTCAGACAACCTGGCCAAAGAGGTGGAGACCTTTATTCATCTTCTAGCAAATTGCTTTTTGCTCTTTCGTAGTGACTTGGCAGTGTTTATATTTCCGACAATGTTAGCTAATATTCAAAGACCCATTTCAAAGTCGGTGCAGGGTCTTAACCCGTGGATAGAGTTACATAGAGCTCGTGTTTCTCTTTTACTTTAAGGGGGGGAGAAAGATCAATTTAAATCAATGCTCATAATCTTTCGGAAGGCAAATATCTTTTCCTTCCAAAAAACCTAATCCTAAATCTCAGATATCAATAAAAAGTTATCCAGTATGGTTTCGAAACCGTTTAATATCCTTTGGATTGGAACCGGTTCTAAGCCATACTGAAAACTCATGTTTAAAATCATATTACAGATAATTTTCCGCGAACAATAAAATAAATATCATAAAATTAATAACAGTTTTATTAGACCAGGCCTTCACCAAATACAACTGGTATTTTTAATTTCTTTTAATATCCGTGGAAAACTATCTATAATACGATGCGATGAATAACTATTATAAAATTATCGAAAATGGAACTTTACCTTAAATAAAATTAGCTTAGTTAGACCTTTTTTATTCTTGTTCAATATAAACTATAATTACTATTCTTAAAACCTGAAAAAATTCTCTAATCTTTTTAAATCAAACAGTGTATAGTAAAATATCTAAATTTTAGGTCAACAATGCAAAAAATTTACAAATTATTTGTAAAAATGTTGATATTTTTACACTAACAAAAAGGAAGATCTAATTGAAATTTAGGCTTTTTGAAGCTTGCCTTTTTAAAATGATTGAATTAAGTTTGCTGTACACTTACACTACGTTAGTTTTAATTTTACCACAGAGGTATTAGGTTCTATAGATTTTGCTTCTGCGAGATATCGTAACACGATGCCACCTAAAAAACGGCAGAGTGTAATTAAAGACGACAGTTTTGATTGTAATGTAGATTTCTCAGTGAACGATTGTAAGAGAATAGCTGTAAAAAACTGGAGCGGAGTTGCCGATGCCTTGCACGAGAATTTTAATGGCGACCCAGTTGTGATATGTGGGTTAAAGCTGTCGGCTGATAATCACACTATTATGGATTCTGCAACAATTTTGGATGGCAGCATTTTTAGAAATGAGGCGAAAACTTTTAGCTCGGCCAAATTGTGGCCATTTGGCGATGGTTTAACGCTGAAAATCGGGAAAATAGAATGTTCAAAATTCGTATTCAAATATGGTTTAACTTCTGAACTATTAGACCACAGCCTCATTGACTACTCCTTAGTTAGACAGAACGGCAGCACTGTAAGCCTCGAGGATCTAAATACAATGGGTTTCACAGGATTCTGTAGTCGAGTTTTTATTCAACCTGTCTCGGTCAGCAAAGCCAAGTTAACAGTTCTGTTGTTTCCCCTACCTGCTGAGCAGCTAACTAGCGATCACCCGCTGGCTAAAGATCCTGGGTTTCCAGGGATTGCGATACACAGGCAAGAAATAGACCTGGGTTTAAAGGCTGCGGCGATTTTTGATAAACGAATGGGCAGCCCGATAGTGCCCGCTATCCTGCCAGGGAGCCCGCTTAAAACCGGTCAATCCATAACAAAGGGTGCAGACATTCTCGCGAAATTGTCGGCAGTGCTGAGATGTGTGACAGTGCCAGAGTGAAAATCCAATCACAGCGGTCTGGCCGAACGCTGGGAGGCAATAACCACTGGCGGCAAGGCTAGCTTGAAACTGAAACAACCTGACTTATTGTGGCCGGAAGCTGCAGCCGCTTACGCACAGTCAGGTAAAGTCCTTATTGTTTTTAGTAAACTCGTGATTTGAGCAGAAGTAACATTTTGTTTTTAATTAATCGAACGGAGATAAGAGAAAATTCTGCTTGTATTAGTATTTAATATAAACACAATTTGATAATATTTAGTACACATTATACTTAAACTTTCTCAAGATTTTAATATTAAATTTATATAAACTACAAACTATCCTAATATTGGTTTGATATTGTATTTTTTTATACACACTTATATTTTGGGTGCGGAGTACATTTAATATTATATAAAGTTTATTTCTATAATATTATCTAATTGAGATTTAAATGTTTTATTCGCTTTTATTACAGTAGTTGATAGAATAGATGTTACCCTAAATTGAGGGTAAAACAAATATATATTGAGTAAAGGAAACAATTTTTAAACAAGATCGAATGCATCCTTAAGTCGCGAAGATTTTACAGTGACGGACTGATGGGGAAAGTTACAAATTAGACATAATCTAATTAGAGAAATTTTTACCTCACAAAATTCTATAAATGGTTTGGTTGTGTTATCTAAAATTATTTTGATCCCGAAGGGGTAGGGGGAGAGGGGTGAAAGTGACAAATGATACATACATAGATACATACAGCTGTGCCTTTATTTTAAACAAGGGTCGGGAATTCGCACCGGGACTTTATTATATAAATTAGTTTGTTTATATAAAATTTTATCGTATGGGAGTAGCGGTGAGGGGGGGGGGGAGGAAGCTAGTAAGAAATAAAATATACATATAGTTATACATTTATTGTACTATAGACCGGGAAATCTCATTTCTCTGAGCATTTTTATAGTAAGGGTTAGAACAATATATTATTTCGAATTTTAGAGTTTCCTTTGCTGCTATGAATTGTGAGAAAACAATGAACTGATTGTTTTTCTTTTACTTGTTCTGAAACTGTAACGAAGTCGGTTACATTTATTTTAAAACTTACAGATGAATAATATAACATTTTAAATAATAGAGGTTTATTTTTGCTGTTATGATTTTTTTTTAAAGAAATCAATAAACTGATTGTTCTCTTTTTATTAATTGTATAGAAACTGTAACAGAGTTGATTACATTTATTTTAAACTTGATTTGTATGTTTTCATTAGTTTGTGACAAGTGTCGACTTGAACACCTTAATTATTGATTAACCACGAAAATACTAATTAGTGGATTTAAAAGATTTAAAGATTAAAAGATTTAAAAAAAAAAAAAATGATATCTGTAATGTGCATTTATAAGAATATGCACAAACATCATTATTTGATTTATTGCTGGGTTTAAATTAAAATGTTTAATTTCACATTATAATCCAAATTTAAGAATAAATCTCATTATTTTATTACAGATAAGTTCAGTACAAAAGGGAAGAATTTACCTAAGAAATGCATCAAGGAGAAAAAATACGGACCGAAAGGATTGTACAATCTTAATTCGTTAGAGCATTTGAATATACCTGCAAAGTTAAAATGCATACTAATTGATCATGCAAACCATTCACTAGCCGTTAGAACTTGAAATACATACAAATCAAGTCTTAAAATGTTGTCAAAATGCTCAGATGAGCTAATGTTTTCTTATGATTTCCCTCTGAAAGAGTAAACAATTCTAACTTTTATTGCTTGGTGCCTAGAAAAAAGAAACACCGCTAGTACAATAAAGTCATATTTTTCAGGGTTAAGGCAAGCTCATATTGCATTAGGCCTTAAGGGTCTAAACCTTAATACTGACTTAGTGCATCAAGTGCTAACTGGGAGTGCAAATATTGCTATAAGTTCAAAGTCTAATAAAAAAGAGTCCCATGCACGTTAAATATTCTGAAACTACTTAAAGCCGAAATCAAAGCCTCTAGTTTATCTAACAGCATGCAAATATTGGTTTGGTCGGTTTGTTGTTTAGCTTTCTTTGGAGCCTTTCGCATGGCTGAACTGTTAAGCAAACGAACATCATGTTACAACCCAGATTTTACTTTGCTAAAAAAGGATGTTAAACTTCTAAACACTATTGGGACAGATAGAAAATGTTTGCAGTTTAAAATAAAGAATTCCAAAACAAATAAATTGGTAAACCAGAAATTGTCGATGTTTATGCAACAAATACATCAGTGTGTCCAATTAAAGCTTACATAAAACTTCAAGTTATCACTATAAACTCCCCACCTGATGCTCCAATGTTTTGTGGGAAAGATGGGAAGCCTTTAGTTTTAAGTCAGCTGAATAAACTTCTAAATAAGCTTGTTGGAAAACAAATTCAAGGTGGAAAGTTGACAGGACACAGCTTTAGAGCTGGGTTAATCTCAATGTTTGCGAAATTAGGGCATAACTCTCAAGAGCTTAAACAGATTGGGCGTTGGTCATCCAGGGCCTATGAGAGTATATTAAATTAGGCAGAACAAATAGACAGCAAATGGCCGTAGCTTGCAGCATAATTGATGCTAAACTGTAATTTTTATGTATTTTATATATATTTCAATATGTCTAAATTGTTATTCTTACTTCAACAAGTTACTGTAATTGTAGCATATTCATAAAAAAGACGCGCACCAACTATAATTGTAATTGTAACAAAATGCCCATGTGGATTGTGTGCTTTTTATTATCTTATTGAATCCTAACAATAATTTTGTACATATTGTTTTATGAATTGACAAATGAAATTTGATAAATACAATTTATTTCAGACGCTAATTCTGAATCCCATGACGATGTACAGCTGTCTGAAGATCAGAGCATCAACACTTTGAGGAGAAATGCGTGTTTAGACTTCGATATTGAAGGTAAAATGCGTTGGTTGTAAAAAGGGGGGGGGGGAAGCGAAAAGCAAAATGTTGGATTTTAGATTTATCTGTGCTACAGTATGGACAGCACGAATTGAATAATAGTTCACAAATGTGATTTAAAGTAATTGTAAAGTATTCTTTTAGATTTCTGCTCTTATAAAATATTAAATTATTGGTCAATTTTTAGAGTACTATATAATTATTCATTTGAATTTGATGGTTATAATTATGGTGGTGCTTAGTGAAGTTTGTTAAGATTTATTTCTTATGTTAAAATATATTTATTTGTAGATAATGCGGACAGCTCTGCCAATAAAAGTGGAAATGAATGCCACAGTGCTGTTTCTTCAAATGGTAATTATTTTAATTAGCTTAAGTTCGTTTGAATTACCCTAGTAAATTCACATTTGACATAGTTTATTTTGCAAACCATTTATTTTGTTAATTGCAGAAACTAGTATGACTATTATTTATGACTAGTATTTGTGTGTTATTCTTATAACAATACAGAAGGAAGGATTTGTCAGAACACGATGACTGGTGTTGGTTGTACCGATGGCAAGAAAACTTTTGCTCATGTCTGTAACGTGTGGTTATCTGATAAAAAAGATTATTGCTTCAAAAAGCACCCAAGGAAAGATCATGTCTGAAATAGTCTTTGGGACTTAAAAAATTATGGAGAACATATTTGTTATAATATTAAATGTGTTTAATTTGTTTTTTTTTTCTTAAATAAACTGTTTTATTATAGTTTATGGTAAATTTTTTGTTTAGGGCCGAGCTACTCTATAAATCGTTAAAGTCTAGTTAGCTTAAATATTTTGGAATATCTAAATTTAATATTTAATAAATTGTTTATTGTAGTTTGTTGTACATCTGTTGGACAAAGCTGCTCTATAAACCATTAAAGTTTAGTTAGTCGAAATATATTTGGAATGCTTAAATGTAATTGCTATTACTGGCTAGCTTATATTTTACTTAAGTTTGGAGAATTTCTGATTTATTTAGCATATCTAGCTTAATTAAGATAATTAGAATGTTAGTGTTAGTGGTTTTCAGCTGTTGTTGGGGTGTAACAAATTGTAAAAGCGACAACCTTGTTTTGTCCTCCAAATATTATTTTGGATTTATTTAACTTGATGGTTATACTTTATAATGATAGTTTTCATTCCTTAAACTTAGTTTTTAGTATAGTTTTCACAATTTTAAGTTATCCTCTTTCAAATCCGGAGCCGCTTGATTGTAGAGGCGCAGACCAAGAAGTGAGAAACATTCGACAATTTATTACATTAGTCAATAAAGTTATGAATAAGGTTTCTTATTTGTTGACAACTGTGTGAACTTTCGGTGAATTTAGTTTGGTTGGTTCATTAAGTTAAGAGTCCAATTAATTTTATTCTACAGATTTTTATGTGTGATATGGTGTAAAATCATAGGGCATATATATCAATTTATTCGCCATTGTCTTATCCCTGTAGATCTCACTAAATTTAATACAAATATATTCAGAATGTTAGGTTGCTAAGGTAGCAAAGCTTTGCTGGTCTACTAAATCTTAACTAATATTAAAAGTTAATGATAAATATTTAAGTCTTAGTTTATGTCTTGGCTTATTAATGCAGATTTTACTTTTCAATATGCATATTATTAGTAAAGGCTATTTATAATAATTTTAAATTTAGAGCTAGGTCAACATTGTTTATATTCGTATGTACATTGAAAATATTTGACAAAAATGTGAATTTCCAATTGTATTCTCGGCTAAATTTTCAAAATGATTGGGTTTTTTTTACTATATATTTTCTTTTAATATTGTGTGATAGATTAGAAATTATGAACATGTCTTTTGTTTCAGGGTTTTCTGCTTACACTTTGCTAGTAAGAGATTCATGGGAAGCTTTCTTCTTGGAACAATTATCTAAAGATACACCAGAACTCCCTGAAGCAAAGAAGTTTAAGGCTAAACATGATTTGCCATTATTGCAAGATTATTCTAAGCCAGCACCCGATTGGTTCTGGGAGAAGTTTCCAAGCAATTTGAAAGATGGGAAAAGTTCATTAATTAATGCTGATGTCCTTTATGATTTAGCTATAGAGTGTGGTTATAAAGACCATGAAAATTTGGAGAAGATTTTGCGGTTGGTTGAAGAATGGTGCTGTTATTGGTTGTAAAAGTCCTTTTAGGGACCCGGTGTCGGCCAGTAATGCTAAAAGTGCTATTACAGAAGGACAAAAAGTTACCGACAGTATTTGTGTATTAAAAAAGGATTTGTGTATGGTCCAGTAGATCAACAACTTGTTCCAAATAATGCTAAGTTTTCTGGTCTCATGACAAGACCTAAGCCTAATGGTGCAGTCAGGATTATTCTAAACCTTAGTGCTCCATCTGGTAGCTCTGTTAATGATGGCATTGATAATGATGAATATCCAGCGTTTATGTCTTCTACTACAGATTGGCTGAGAGTTTTAAATAAAGTCGGCTTAAGATGTTATATCAGCAAAACAGATTTTTCTGATGCTTATAAACATATATCTGTAGCTAAGGAAGATACAGATCTACAGTGGTTTCGATGGTTAGGGAAAGCATTCAAAGAACTATGTCTAATTTTTGGAGCTGTTAGCAGTGCTGGTATATTTGATGCTGTAGCCAAGATCATCCTCTTTATTGTCATTAAAAAGGCTAAGTTCTTTCCTGACCAATGTATTCAGCATCTAGATGACATTTGTGCTGCTGCTTCTGAAAATTCAAATCTGCTTCACAAGTTTGATGACAAATATTTTGAGATTGCTGCCTTGCTTGGTGTGAAGTTAGCTCCCAGAGATGATCCAACTAAGTCTTTTGGACCATGTACCAAGGGATTTGTACTTGGAGTAGAATATGATACAGTAGCCTGGACATGGGGTCTTTCAGCTGAGAAATTGGTCAGGTTGCAGAAATGTCTTTTAGATGCTATTGATTCTGAGTTTGTCTTGCAGAGAGACATGTGGTCGATAGCAGGTAAAATAATTAATGTGAAACCCTTGATACCTGGTGGAAAGTTTCATGTAGACCATATCATTAGAGCAATGGGACACTCAACAGTTGGTACTGATAAAGTTTACATAACACTATGCTTGAGGAAACAGTTATGTTTTTGGTATCATATTTTGCCAGTCTGCTCTGGTAGAGTAGCAATTCCGGATCCTGATAGATGTCTTCCTCCTTGGACATTTAATGTTTATACTGATGCGGCTGGTGGTTCATCTCAAAACAACTGGCATGGGGTTGGTGCTGTAACTAGTTTTTGGTGGTCTTATATTCCTTGGTCTAAAGCTATAAACCTGGGAAGAGATGCTGGCAATGGCAGACGTCTGAATAGGGTAATGTCAGCTTTGGAACTTGTAGGACCATTGTTGGTTGTGGCAGCTGGCTATAGATGGTGCAGAAACATTTGTGTTAGTGTGTGGGTTGACTACAGTGCTTCTGTGTGTATCTTTAACAAAGGATATAGTTCATCATGTAGGTTGTCTTCTACCATTGTCAAAGCAATATCTACAGTGGCTGCTGGTATAAATTGTAGAATAGAGATTCAGAAGATAACTAGATGTTCAAATGAGTATGCAGTGATGGCAGATTTCTTATCCAAAGGCCAATTTCTTAAATTTTATGAATTGGCTAAAGCTCAAAAGGCAAATATTCCAGTAGACATGGCTATAGTTCCTAAAGCTGTTAAAGTTTGGCTGTCTAACCCATGCGAGGATGACTTACTTGGTCACAAGATATTGCTGGAGTTGGCTGATCACACTGATGTTCTCAGCTACAACTGCTAGGAAAGTAGGGATAATTTGGACTCGGCTTCGCCATATTGGGGTTGTTTTCATGTTTCAATCATTTTAAACCTCTTAATTTTAATGTCTTAAAAAATAAATTAAAGTTTATAAGACAATTCAATATTCTGAAATTAAAGATTTCAGGTTTGGTTTGGCAGAATTTTAAATCTGTTTAAATTTTGCCAAATATTTATTTTGAAATTTATTTTTGCAACCCTTGTTCTATAGTCTTTATTCTATGTTGGGTAGAGACATAGACTTCCTTTTATCCTACTAGATTATTTAGGTTGGAGACCTGAGAAGTTTTATGATAAAGTTTTTATATTTGTCATTAATTGTAAATAAATGTAATTTTAAAATATTTTGTTTCTTTCTTTTAGTTTTAGTAAGTAGGTAATTAATTTTGATTCAAAGTCTTTTTTTTTTCAAGCCGTAGCAGCCTACCAAAATATTGGAAAAATCTACTATTTCATCTGTCAAAATTTGCAGTTAATTATTATTGTACGGTAGCAAACACAGCAAGAAGACTAAAAATTTTACATTAGCAACTCAGGTATTTTTCAGCTGCAATCCAAGCTTCAGTGTCTACACATAGAAAAGCTTTACATAGCAGCTGTGATGGTATTAGGCAATTCAATTTATAAATTATTGTCTTGTGCTTTTATCGCAATCCTCCTCATTTTTGTAGAAAGCTCCCACAGATGCAAGGGGCGAAGTTTCTAGATACTGTATGACATAGAATAAATCTGAATTTATCACAATTCTGACCTGCAAAAATTCTGACCTGGAAATATTATTAATGATTTTACTATTGCGAAACAACTTGTCAATCGACTGGACAATTTAGGGATAATAAATTATCCATGCATACAGAGAGGGGGGACAATGGGCTGTTTATTACACTAGTCTCCAAAGTTTTATAATAAAGTTTTTCTAATCGTTTGGTTAACAATTTTGGCAGCTTTAATTAATTTTGATTTGTTGGTTCATTAATTTAAGTGTTCAAACATTTCAACCACTAATCTTACGCTGCAGAATGGTAATTTTGTGTATCATTATTGGGGATGAATATTAATTTATCGGCCATTGTCTTATCCCTTTATATCCCTGTAATTTATCACTGCAGACACAAGGCGTACAAAGAGATATTCCTTGGGGGTGTGCAGGGTGAGAAGGGGAGGGGGTAAAATTACCCAATGCTTACATGAAAAAGGTTAAAACAATAAAATGAAATAATAATTTGTGCTTGCTATTCAAGTTTTGCAATGAATAGTGGATTTGTTTATTAAAATACGGTTTTTAAATTAAAAAAAGGTCATAACTCCCCTAAAGCTTTAAAAAGCAAGGCTTTTCTATATTTAGGGTCGGTCCATCTGTACATTCGTCCGTAAAAGAAATATATTATCGTTTATTTTAGTCGTGTAAAAATCTTCCTATCGATTTCAAACTTTCATTTTACAAAGCGTAGCAACTATAAAATCATCAGTGTATATAAAATTAAATTTTGAAACTTTTTGTCAATGATTTTGAATTCAATATTATTATCCACTTAAGTTTATTTAAATTATTGATTCTTCGAACGATTAGGCACAATGTTATAAGTTAAACAGCATCTCTATAATAAAGTCTTAAAATGTAAGTATGTCCATACTTAAGTACATCCTGTGTATTGTAGTAATATTGCAAGCGCGACAGATTTATACAGATTTTAAAAAAATATTACAATTTAAAAGTGCTGCCACTCTTTATTTGTTAATGTCTGTTTGCTTTAATGATTAATGTCATCCTTGTTTTCTGATGCAATTTTTAGGTCATAAAAAAGAAAAATGGTTTGTGCGCTAATCTTTAGTTTTTTACAGGGATTTGATAGATAGGACATTTGACGATAAGATAATGTACATCCCTATGATGAAAAACCACTTCCATTGATTTGAATTATAGGTTGATAAGTTTGGACACTGCTAATTTGAACCACTTAATCAAGAGTTCATAATAGTTATTTCTTGCATGAACAGCTTTCCGCGGATATAAAAAGTAAGCTTTTTTAGCCCCTAAATGCCGAAGGCACGGGCTAAAAAAATTATTTAATCTTATGATTTTATATTCGTAGAAAACTGGTTATAATACTATGCTAGACATAATATTTTCGTATGGATGAGAACCGGTTCTAATCCAACGAATATTAATCAGATTCGAATGAATACGACAATAATAATCATCAAATTCCAAGAATGAGAGAAAGCCATTTATAAAACTTTGGGTACCATATACTTTAGAGGCCAATGTCTGTCTCCTACCTCCCTCAGTTTTTCAATTGTTAAATATTTAGTTCTTGTCTATGATATTTCTTGAATTTTTTTTAAATCTCACAAAAACTTCAAACAAAATTTTTTCGTTTTTTATCAAAAAATTCTTACATGTACGGAATAAGAACACTTATATCCAAAGAAAGCGTTTCTTTGAATTTTAAATGAGTTACATTTATAATAATTCAACTTTAATTGATAATAATAATACAATAGATTCTTTTTTGTCAAATTATGAAAATCAAAATTACTCCTTTTTGTAGGTAGTTTTAAAGTCTTACCGCCCAAAAAATTAAGATAACCAATGCCAGAACCAGTTTTTGGGGATTATTTCTATTGGAACAGAAAATTATTTAAAAGGAAGACAAACAAACCCTTATAATAAAAGTTGTGCCTCTTTAAAGCATTAACTACCGACAGGAAGACAGACTCAATCACCTATAGAGTAGATTCGCTACCATAACGACATAGTAATATAGTATGTCCTATATACTATAACTACTAAGTATACTTACATAAAAAGGAGAAAATTTTCATTGTATAAGATCACAAATATTTTTCTTAAGGTGGGATTTAAATTCTAAAAAACATTTAAAAGAATTCAATTCTTTAAAAAGTTAATATTCAAGATGTCCATTTATAATACAAAGTAGAATGATGTCTGTCTGTCTGACCATCTGTCTGTCTGTCCGTCCGTCTGTCCCTTAAGATTTCGGTAACCACTGAACCGATCGGATTCTACTCTTCAGGGAATATACCTACTGGTCCTGTGGTGGTTTTAGGCTATTTTTTTGAGGGGTGGGACACCCCAACCCCCCCAAAAACAAAAAAGTTCCCCCCCTTTTATTTTTTTTATTTTTGAAGATTTCCTTGGTCCTTTTTTTTATTTTTTTTTGAAAATTTCCTTGGTTCTTTTTTTTATATTTTTTTTGCTGAAGATTTTATTCATCCTTTTACGAATTTCGCCTTAATTTTTTTTGGATCCCCTCTTGGGGCAAAGCCCCTAGAGGCTAGGGGCGAAACCGCTAGTATTAAAATATACTAGCAGCTGAACCCCTAAAACCTAGGAGCTTTGTATTTGAAAATTGGAGTGAATTTCTCTTGGTGGGGGGGGGGGGGGGTAGTAGTACTTTTACCCAAAATAGTTATAAACCTTCCAGGACAAATGAGAAGCTACCCTGTAAAGAAGAACCATATCAGTTCAGTGGTTAACGAGATCCTTCGGTACAAACAGACAAACAGACAGACAGACAGACAAACAGACAAACAGACAAACAGACAAACAGACAGGATTATCAGATTGTTTTATTGAATGAATGTCCGATTTTATTTATCTACAAAGCAATGTCAAACATTTTTCTTATCAATATTTGTTGTTAGATTTTTGTAGCGCAACTACTTTATAAATAGTTTATCTTCTGTCGATTGTTCCGTATGTCTGCCATAAATGCAAGGACTTTTTAAGAAATTGGAGAAAGGGGTAATACTCTCCTTTAATTATTCATAGGGTTCCCTTGACCCTTCTTAATAAAATGCGGAAGGGGCTAATCATTTACAGGCGATTAATTGTATTTCATATGCGTTATATGGGTTTGCAGCACCCCCCCCCCCACAAAAAAGGTCTTTTATATTACTAGCCAATCTATGGATCCTGTATTTAAAGGGTTAAGAGAGGGCATAATATTAGCCTAAAACCATCCCGGGACCTATCAGAAGATTCCCTAAAAGGGAGAACTCAATCAGTTTTGGAGTTGTCGAAATCTTAAGCTTAAAAAAACCTTACTACTTTAGCTATATAATAGTATACTTTTTTTTATTTAAAAAGATTGTTATTGTAGTTATTACTGCGTAACTTATGGATATACTTTTCCTTGTAATTTATTTCCCTAAACAAAATATTTTTGTTCCAATGCAATGGTTTTAAAATATTATAGAAAGTTTAGAAAGCTATTTTAGATAGCATATTGTCTTTTTTAGAAACGTAGCATCTATGTAACTTATACATATAAGTACGTTCTCCTGCAAGACACTTATTTTATTTTTTGTTTAATTTTATAAATATATCAAGCATTTATATGTTGAGTGATTTTTTTTAGAATACTTCCGGATAATTTTATTTCCGTCCATAATAAAAACACCATTAGGAGGTAAATTTTTGGTACCCAAAGTGTTATAATCACGTAATTTTATTCGTTGGCTTCGAAAATTTGAGTACAAAACTTTCAATTCTCCATTGTCAATGTTTAACCCCTTCAGATTCGTGTAAATCTGAAACTGTTGTTTTTTTTGCCGTCTCAATGTTGTTAGCTGGCTTTACTTTGCAGAAATGTTCCTTGTTTTGGGTCAAGATAAAAGATAACTTAGTCTCAACAATAAAATTTCTTAAGTCCTTTTTTCCATTAAAGTTTCTTTTTTGATAACTAGTCTTTAGGAGCTTCACAACGAGCGCAAAGCTCTGAAATGGTAGGACAAACGAATATTAACACTTGTAGAGTGTCAGAACTGAATAAGCAGAATAAAAATGTATAAAATATAAATTGTAAGTAAATTGATTGCAATGCTTAAAAAGAGGATACTGTTTAAGGACATACCTACATTTTTAAGACTTGATTATAGAGATGCTTCGCTTATAGCATTGTAATAAGAATCAGTATTAAAAAAAGCATATTAATAGGATAATTATATAAAATTTAAAAAATTGTCAAAAAGGTTAGAGAACAACCTTATAGGAATCATCATGCAAAGTTTGAAATGGATAGGACAATTCTAACATGTTAAAGGTTAATGTTAAAAGGTTAAGCAGCAAAAAAAACAGAATATTAAACTTCCTACTGTCTTTTATCTTAATTTTGTATTCTTGTTGTTACTGCGCTACTTATAGATAAAATTGTACCTGTTTTTGTTAACAATATTTACACCCAGGGATCCTAAGGTATGAGACAATGGATGATAAAATGATATACGTCTCTGATGATTATAAACAAAATAGCCTCTTCTGTAGATTAAAACTATTGACACTGAAAAAATGAACCAGCCAACCAAACAAAAGTTTTTAAGCAAGCAAAAATGTGATTATAAAAATGTTAGGTCCAAGTGAAATTAACATTCCAGTGTACTTTCCCTTCCTCATTTCTATCATTAATTGTATATATTTTAGTGTACACATGAGCATAATTGCCAATTTCGGTAATTTTGTGTTTTATATAATCTTGAGCTGATAATAGGGTGATAGTTATGGTATCATTATAGAAGCACAGCTACTCTATAACTAGGATATGTCCGTATGTACGTTTTTCATAGAAAATTACTGCATTTTTTAGTTTATTGACTGACAAAAATTAAATTATATTTATAGTTCATCTAACTTATTATTAGTTTGTATAAAATCTGCAAAATTATAGTGACTTTCATAAAGCTCCTTTTAGATTCTATCTTTAATGAAACATTCCTTACTTTAACTCATCAATTTAAACTCTTGGCGTACGGACTTTCAGGTAACGATTATAGAGTTGCTACGCTTCCTAAATCGTGTCTAACTGTAGGAATCATCAAGCAAAGTTTGATATCAATAGGACAATTCTAACATGTCTAAATTAACGAAAATAGATCAGACCGACCTTAATTACATAAAAGCTTTGTTTTTAAAAATATGTTGCTAGTTTGTTAGTATTGCGCGGCTCGTGTACATGACCGTTCTTGTTGGGCCTAATAATCTTTTAAATCTATAGTATGGGGCCTTAAATTAAGATGTTGTTGGCACTTGGATTGTACCACAAACATTTTCCAAATTAGTACAATAAAACTTGATTGTACGTTAAAAACAATTGACTAATCTATATATCATTACCTGGACGTTGCACCAGATTATCATGTACTCTAATAAAGTGAAACTTGCAGCTGGCTAAAACAACAATCACTTCAATCATCCCCCTTACCCTATTCACTCCCCTCATACTAGATGCGCTGGCAAAAAAATGAGATCCATATAGCAAGCAAAAAATACTGGTTGTAATATTGTTGACAAATTTTTACAGAAAGATTTTAATAGTAAGATATTTCAAAATATTTCAAGATATCTATTACTTGGGCTTGCAAAGAAAATGCTTTAGTATCTTAGGACGAGAAAGGTCTGTTTTGTAAGCATTTTTTATGTGGTTATTGCCAAATACATGATTGAACATTTAAAAACCGTGACTTTACAATACTTACCTTAAAGCAATTAAAAAATTTTTGTTGGACATAGCTGACAACTAAAGTGAAAGAATAGTGGGGCACGAGCTATGAATAACGCTACCCACGATGTGGGGACCCTGTTTGACTATTAATATTAACACCACCAAATCGATGCAAAAGTGCAAAAAGCATTTTGATAGCAGACGAAAAAGGTCCCCTCAACTTGGGCATGGCCGTTGTTTGGATGATACATCTATACTTTTACATTTATTGGCTGACATATCATCAATTTGAACTTATTATAATTTGAGTAAAATCTTTGTGTAGCAATAAAGAGGAAGATTTTATAGTTTTGATCAGGGAGGGAGGGGACATTTGACTATAAAATTATACTGGAACTAAAAGTACTACTACCATAAACCTTAATACTTCATATATTAGTTAAGGATTATGATATTATGATTAGACAATGACTGTTTATTACACTAACCCCCAAAGTTTTATAATAACGTTTTCTTATTAATTGGCTTAACAACTTTGGTGATTTAAGTGAATTTTGATTGGTTGATTCATTAAGTTGAGTGTTCAAACATTTTACCACTAATTTTAATCTATAAAAAGGGTAATTTTGTATATAATCATTGTGTATGTCCATCAATTTATCGGCAAATGTTTTATCCCTTTTGATCCCTGATTATAAGCAATCGAAGCAATAATGCTGAAGTTGTTACATAACAACTATGAGTCTTACATAATTAAGTTGAGGCCTAATAATATCATTTTAGAAATCTTTAAATGGTACACATGAACAATTTATTGTACACAGTAACCTAATTTTAACATTTATATAATAACATGTATATAAGATAAAGGTATATTCAAAAAAATTTCAATTGCCGACCTTGCATATTCAAAATGTTAAAAATTTAAACATTTCTATTTAGCAGAGTTTCATAAGTTTTTGTGTCTGCCTGTTAATCTGTCTGTAATGCTAGCATTGTCAGATTTGTATGACTTCAAAACCAAAATATTTAAAAAATAAATTTTGTTAATAATCCCTGTTTTGTTTGCTAAGACCTTGGCCCCTCGGACTAACAAAACTGAAATAATTCTAGTAGTTTATTTAAAAAAAAGATCTTAAAGACGATAATAGTTATTTCTCGCATCGTATTATAAACGGCTTTCCGCGGATATAGAATGTACAATTATAAGATTAAAACCAGTTTTTTAGCCCCGAGGTGCCGAAGGCACGGGCTAAAAAAAACAAGTTTTAATCTTATGATTGTACATTTTTATATTCGTAGAAAGCTGGATATAATACGACGCTAGACATAGTATTTTCGTATGGATGAAAACCGGTTCCTATCCACCGGATTCGAATGAATACGAGAAACAATATTACCTTTGTTAGCAACATAGATTAATTAAACAATAAAACGTTATGTCTAAATTTATTTCGAAAAGAGGAATGAAAAGAATATTAGAGTTATGATAATTGATTTTCTCGTATTCATTTGAATCCGGTGGATAGGAACCGGTTCTCATGAATACGAAAAAACAATGGTTAGCATCGTATTATATCCAGTTTTCTACGAATTTAGAAATGTACAATCATAAGATTAAAACTATTTTTTTTAGCCGGTGCCTTCGGCACCACGGGGCTAAAAAAACTAATTTTAATCTTATAATTGTACATTCTATATCCGCGGAAAGCCGTTTATAATACGATACAAGAAATAACTATTCTCGTATTCATTCGAATCCGGTGGATAGGAACCGGTTCTCATCAATACGAAAAAACTATGTCTAGCATCGTATTATATCCAGTTTTCTACGAATATAGAAATGTACAATCATAAGATTAAAACCAGTTTTTTTAGCCGTTGCCTTCGGCACCTCGGGGCTAAAAAAACTAGTTTTAATCTTATAATTGTACATTCTATATCCGCGGAAAGCCGTTTATAATACGATGCAAGAAATAACTATTACTGCACATTTCAAGCTTGTATTTTTTAGTCCATTTAAAAATCTCAGTATTCCTGATTTGATTTAATGGAAACTCATTTATAGTTGTTGTTGTTTCAATAGTTATTGAAGTTCCGTAATTGTATAATTTCCAATTTCACGTACTAAATTCCAGGAATATGGTATAGCCAACAAGTGAAATAAATCTAAAATAATATTTGGGGGGTAGATAAAAGGTCGTTTATCTAAGTTTTACTAAGTCGTGGTATATATTAAAATTTTTATTCAGAACAAGGATGACAACATCCATAAAAGGGAAGCATTGAAACGGTAGGACAAACGGACATTAACACTTGTATAGTGTCAGAACTGAATAATCATAATATAAATGTATAAAAGTCAAAGCAAAATTGTAAGTTAATTTGTTGAAAAACTGCTTGATACGGAATAATGTTTATGGACATACTTACATTTTTAAGACTTAACTAAAGAGTTGCTGCGCTTAAAATATTGTACATTATTGTCCCAGGAATCAGTATACTAAAAATCAGATCAATGGGATAAATAGATCACATAAAAATTTGTTGTTAAAAAAGTTAAAAAATCAACATGTTTAAAATGGATGTACGGACATTTTAGTGATGATTATGAAGTTGCTACGCTTATAAATCGTACCTAACTACTAGAGGAATCACCATGCAAAGTTTGAAATCGATAGGACAATTCTAACATGCCTAAATTAACGAAAAAAGCTATCCGTTACGGACGGACGGACGTACCCTAATTATAGAAAAGCTTCGCTTTTAAAAACTACTTAATAATCATAATTATAAAAGGACAATAGAAGCCAAACTGTTTGAAATCATGGGTGAAATATACAGCCAAAACGTTTAAGAAGAAAAGCAATGCAGAAAGTTAAAAAAACAAAGAAAAAAGTATGAGAATTACCCCTTAATATAACTCAAAATTATTGGTGGACAAGTTTAAGCACTGATAGTTTTTACTAGCTAACCAAGACATAATGGAACATACACATTAATAAAACTTTGGATACCAGCAAAGCATAGTTACAATTAGTTATTTACTTTTTAGTTAAAGCAAAAATGCACTGATCATTTTAGCCAAAGTTTCATGGAGATTGTTATCCTAGTTTAAAATTTGCGCGCTTTATAAGAAGTTTAGACTCGAAGTGATTGCTTGCATTGTAAATGATTCATAATACAAAAATCCGGTTAACAAGGATGATAACAACCATACAAGCAGCTCAACTTTTGAAATATCTATTTAACCTTAAAACATTAGTTTTAAATATTAGATATAAAATCTTTTGAGCATTTAAACTAATTAATTGATTTTAAATTATATTACCTAGTAAAAGTGGAAGGATGTGTGATTGTTTGTGTGTGTCATTCTAATAATTGATTTACAGCACAGCTTCTTGTGGGTCATGCTAAGGTTTTTTTAATGAACTTTGGACAGACTAACTCAACCTAATTAAATAAAAAGGCCCATAGAAAAAAATTAACCCCTTAACTCCATGACCCCTTAAAATAATTTTAATTTCATTTCCAGTATGGCTTCGAAACCGATTATTAACGGCTGGATTTGAACCGGTTCTCTGTCTGCCCGGGCCTTCAGACCCAGGGGGACAACAAATCTTGTTTTAATCATATAATTTATCATTTTAATATTCGCGAAATACTGTCTTATTACCATGCGATGAATATATATTTCGAAATTATTAATTGCTTGCCTCCTCTCTCTGTTTACAATGTCCCTAGATGCCTTTAGGGGCTCAGTAGCCAGTACAACTATACAAGTAAATAAATGAATTTTATTATTGATGAGTAAGTTCATATACATCTCTAATTAATGCCTGAGGAGATGGTTGATAACATCACACAAACGGTCACATATTTGTATCAGATCCTGTTATAGCAATATTCTTCTACATAGTAATTATATAAACATACGTATATATGTATTGCTTTATCATCATTAGAAATTTAATTATATAGGTAATATATCTGCTAACTTTTTATAAATACTTAAAAAATCGATAGTCAAAAGCAGTGGCATGCACTGGGTTTTACGTTGGGGAAATCTTTGGCACCCCTGAAACTAATATCACGGGGGGTGTAATCTTTAAAACAGAACACAAGAGTGGTGTTATTTCATTGTCAGGGGGTGGATACACTCCGTACATAATCAATATATCAAAAATTCAAATTTTTAAAAATTCTTATTAAAATATCTGCTACAATTTTTGTTAAAGTAGCCATATAGTTGACATAACCCATTGAAATTCAAACATGTTTAACCTAATTTACAAAAGAAAAGCTATCCGTTACGTGCCATACGGACAAACAGACAGGCCGTCAATCATAAAACAAGGATGACAACATCCATAAAAGCGAAGCTCTGAAACAGTAGGACAAACGGACATTAACACTTGTATAATGTCAGAACTGAATAATCAGAATGCGAATGTATAAGAGTCAAAGGAAAATTGTAAGTAAATTTGTTGAAAAACTGCTTGATACAGGATAATGATTATGGACATACTTACATTTTTAGGACTTGATTATAGAGTTGCTTCGCTTATAATATTGTACTTTGTTGTCCCAGGAATCAGTATACCAAAAATCAGACCAATCGGATAATTAGGTCACATACAAATTTGTTGTTAAAAATGTAAAAAAAATCAACATGTTGAAAATGGACGTACGGACATTCTGGTAATGATTATAGAGTTGCTACGCTTTGTAACTCGTACCTAACTATTACAAGAATCACCATGCAAAATTTGGAATCAATAGGACAATTCTAATATGCCTAAATTAACGAAAAAAGCTATTTAAAAAAGTAAAAAAAATCAACATGTTTAAAATGGACGTACGTACATTTTGGTAATGATTATAGAGTTGCTACGCTTTCTAACTCGTACCTAACTATTACAGGAATAACCATGCAAAATTTGAAATCGATAGGACAATTCTAACATGTCTAAATTAACGAAAAAAGCTATCCGTTACGGACGTACGGACTGACGGATGTACGGACGGACCGACCCTAATTATAGAAAAGCTTCGCTTTTAAAAAGCAATACAAAGTTTTGTTTAAAAATTCGTATACAAAAATTGTTTGGTGTTGATTCAAGTACGCAGTTTTCATACAATAATAAAAGCTAATTGCCAAAAGACATAGGGAAAAGACAAAGAACGATAAATGGATCTTTACCTCAAAGTTTTTTTTATAGGGAGGATGGGGGAGGGGAAGAGTCTAAAGTGGTATCAATAATCTTAATTTGTTATGAGATGGCTGGTTTTAACAATTTTTTTCTCTAGAAAATATCATTTCATAGAAAAAAACTTTATTGTGATATTTGTGTAATAAACAATCTAGAACCCTTAAATTTAGACTAATGAGGCTATGGGTTGAACTGGTTCCAGGGACAATTTTTCTAGTAATTAATTACAGAATGGTTATGTCAGTATGCTGGTAATCTAATTTTCAAATGAATGCTTTTTTTCTTGGAACTTTTTTCTTATTTTATAGTTTTCTAAATTTTATTAACACACCATTTACAATTTCATTCAATTTTTCTGGATAAATCTGGATTTCATGGCGTTTTAGCAAAAACTCTTAAATTGAATTAATTGCCCATTGTCCCCTCCCTTACTCCCTGTTATTAGGTCATAAGATATGTATAAAATTTACTTATTGATTTGCAAAAAATAAGAAACATGTGCTATAATCCTTATAACAAAGAAACAGGAGGTCTGTCTTTTTGTCTGTACCGAAGGATCTCGCTAACCGCTGAACATATAGGGTTCTCCTTTACAGAGTAGCTTTTCATAGGTCCTTGGAAAGTTTATAACTATTTTTGGGGAGGGTACAACCACCCTCCCAAGAGAAATTATCCCTAGAAAAAAATACCCCTCCCCCCCCAAAAAAATATCCATCCCCAAAAATGTTTGTTTCTTCTTTAATCTAAAATAAAATCTAAAAAAATAGTTATCAAATTTAACTCCCTCCGTCTCAAGTGCTCCTAGAGGCCTCTAGGGGGCGAATCCGCTAGTAAAATTATTTCATGAATGTCCGAACACCCAGTATTCTTCTTTACTAGATGACCTTGGCTGGGAGGCCCCAAAATTTTAGACATATTTTTATGATTCTTAGTATAGCCCAGATTTTACATTTGAAGCCTAGGGTTTTAAAGGGTTAGGCTTGTTAATTTTGATCATTGCTAAAAAGAATATCAATGTTTGTCCCATGACTTTGGTATAATAATATTTGCTAGCATCTCAGAATCTATAAGAGGCATATATACTTTATTCTGAACAATCTTTAAGAACCCTAATTGTAGATCAGCTTAGCTACTTAAAATGTCAAAAATTTGCAATGATTGTTTGTAAGGGCTCAGTGTTTGGACTTTGTGGCTATTTATGTCCATCCAAGTGTCCAATAAAACCTGCAAAATTTTCTTTTTTATTTACATTTTGAAGCAGAGATTGGCAGATATATCAAATTGAGATGGTTAAAAAAATCCTGGTAATATCCTCTTAGAAATATTTTTTTCCATTTTGAAAATTTTTATACCCCCCGACAGAACTATGAACTCTGGCCGCGGCGCTCGGCCTCTTTTCTGCCTAGCCGCAGCGCTCGGCTCCCTAACCTAAAGCCTAACCTAAACTAAAATAGTTGTTCTGTCGGGGGGGGGGGGAATCCCTCAGGGACTAACAAAACTAGTATTAATTTTTTGATTTTAATATTCGTGGAAAATTGTCTGCAATATGATGCTATACATGATATTTCAGTATGGCTGAGAACCTTTTTTAATCCAGGGATATTAATTGGTTTTGATATATTTCTAGAGTTTGATATTTGCAGAATTTTTATGTTCATAATATTTCGTATATTTCGCAGATTCGTGAAAACACGATTCATCCTAACAAGTTCATTCAAGGGTGGTTAAAATAATTTTTTAAAAAAGATTTGAATATAATTTTTAAGTTTCCTAATTTCATAAAGTACAGTAAATTTTTTAATGTCTGTCCATATAGATCTTGCTAACCACTGAACCGATTCTCTAATTTAGGGTATCTTTATTTTAGTCATCGGCAGGTTTTTTGCTATTGTTTTTTTAAATACATGATGTCTTAAAGTTAATAAATTTATTATGGATTTAGCGGCTTGTATGCAAGTATTTATTTTAGGCAACCAGCTTTTAAAAGCAGGAATTGAATACTAGTCAACCCAACCACTAAATTAATATAATTCTAGCGGCTATGCGCCTAGTGGCTTTGTATTTAATAAAAAGAAACTGGGCATAAAAAAGCCTTACAACACATGAAGACTTAAATCTAAATATCTAAACCATCATGGAACCTATGTGAAGCTTGACCAAAATTGAGAACTAAATCGGTTTTGGGATTAGCAAGATATAGAAACAAAATGGGATATTTAAAAATTATATAATATAAATATAAAAATGTGAACCACCCTAGTTGTGCACGCGAAGTGATTCTTAGTATAAATATAGCCCATTTCTATGGATTCTAGCGACCATTTATTTTTGTATTACTACTGATTTACAGAAAATCAAATTATTTAATCATGTTGTAACAGAACAATTTAAGACTGTCAAAGAAACCGAATTGTGACCATAAAGCAATTAATCAAATTTTAGCACACAATGGTTTAAATTGCGATTTTTTTAAAAACGAAGCTTTTCTATAACTAGGGTCGTTCCATCAGTCCGAACTTTATAATCGTTACCAGAAAGTCCGTATGTCCAAACATGCTGATTTTTTACTTTTTTGACAACAAATTTTTATGTGATAAGTTTTCCGATTGATCTGATTTTGTAATTCTGGTTATAAGGACAACAAAGCATCTCTATAGTCAAGTTCTAAAAATGTAAGAATGTCCCTAAACATTATCATGTATTTAAATAGTTTTTCCACAAATTTACTTACAATTTTGTCTTGACTTTAATAAATTTATATTCTGTTTATTCAGTTCTGACACTCTACAGGTGTTAATGTTCGTTTGTCCCACCGTTTCAGAGCTTCGCTTGTATGGATGTTGTCACCCTTCTATATTTACAAGGACATCTGTATTCATTTCTAAACTTATACTTTAAAATAGAAAAATTTATCTTGGGTGTTTGTTTAGTAAAATCCACGTGGTTATTTGCAGGCGATATTTCAGATTTGTCCAGAATGATCAAATCAGCGGTTACAGCTGCTAAAAAGCCGCGTGGCTGCCATCCCTCTTACCAAGTTTTGTAGCTTCAAAGTTTTTTTTGCCATTAAATTTCCATTGTGTTTTTGTTACTTATTTAACTGCAACCCTTTTTTAGTGACGCAACTTATACATTTATGGTAAGTTTGTCAGTCACTCTGTCTGTAAAAATATATTTTATGTCTCTAACCTGTATAGTGTATAGGGATGAGGTAAATTATAATTAATTTTGAAGGTGAAGGTTGTTTCGTTTTCTTGTTTATTACTTTAGGTAAGCTTAGGTTAGATAATATTGGGTACTGAGTAGCCACGCAAGGTTGGACACTGCAGGCATAGGCCCCGCAGGGATAAGTCATAGAAAAAACTTAACCCACCAATCCGCAATTCAATTTATTAAATATAAAGGTATTACTCAGGCACTTTCTGTAAAAGCATTGGTGCAGAATATAAACTTATAACTCAGTATAATAATAATTGTATAAGTATAGATGTATAATCCAGACAACTACCTTACCTAAGTGACAGATACCCTATTTGTCTGCTAGAAAAAATATTTCTGTTCTTTTTTTATGGACTTGGCTGTGTTTATATTTGCGACTCTATTAGTTATTTTCAAAGACCCTAATCGGGACGGGGAGTTACATATAGCTCATTTGTGTACTTTAATACTAAAATTATCAATTATTCATTCTCCCTCTAGAATAATGCCGGACTTCTTTTGGACATGTTCGTCTTAGTTTGATATTACATCATAAAGATACAAGATAGGGGTTATTTAATGTCTTGTTCTGATAAAAGTTGTAGTGTAACATTTTTATTAAACCAAGAACGATACTGTGCATTACTACCAAGATCGTAAACCATATTTTCTTGTTGAATCTGTATCAAAGAGTATTATTCTTTTTGAAAGATAAAAAAATACCTGTAGATAATCCTCTATTTTAAGCATTATTATTAAAGTGCCTTTTAATGAAAAATAACTAAAAAAAATAAATTTGATTCCTTTTCCTCCTATTTTTAGAAATTTTGTAGATAATCAAAGAAAATTACTTTTTTCTTTCATCTTTATAGGTTTTTTACGTCGTTAATGTAAAAATATTAATAAAAAATTATTTTTGTCCAATTCCCTTTCTTCCCATGACCCATGGAGGGTAGGGATATAAGTCTATAATTTAAACCAGTACCTAGAGATCAGACTTTTCTAATAATAATTTTCTACAAAAATATAATTGGTGATGTACATCAGTTTATCGTCCATTTATCGATCCCTACCACGGCCAAACTTGTTAAATTCCTATCATGAAAATATTCCCAAAACATTTGTTTGTTATTTATCAGATGGTCTAGACTTCATGTCAATATAACATTAACAAGGACAATTACATCAAGTTGTGTCAAAGCTTTGGAAACAGTTCAATAGTAACCAAAATTAGAAAACGGAAGATGAATTCTACACCCCCCCTCCTAGATAAAAAAAAATTGGTATTCAACCAGTAGCAGTTACTTTGGGGGCGGGACAGTATCATTTTAAATACAACACTCTGTATTTTTGCAAACACTGTATAGATTAGTTCTCAATTTAGGAGAAGCTGCATAGGTTTTACTTTTAGACCATCAATTTGTTCCCTCCTTCACCTTTAATTAAAGATCATCTAGATGCTGGAAAGTATATGATAAATTACAAACTGGCGCAGAAATAATCTTTAGAAAAGCTACGATTTTGAAAACTTATGATAAATATTTGAAGGAAACACCCTAACTATAAGAATGACAACATGCATAAAAGCAAATCTCAAACAAGACGACAATTACACTTAACGTGCAATAACTTTGTAGAAAATTGAGGTCAAAATATCTGCATAATCTAATAATAATATAGTTATTGTTGTTTATATAATGTATTGTACAAATGTAAAATTGTTACATTTGTAATCATGCAAAGTTTCAATTTAATTGACAACTCTTCCATATCTAAATTAACGTTCAGCGTTACCCTTCAAGTGTTAAGTCGTGCAAGAACATCCCCCTATTTTGAAAAGAATAAAAAATAAAAGGTTGTAGTTCTTCTTGTTTTTCTTTACTTTTGGTCAGGTCAGGTTATTTTATATTAGGTGCAGCGTAGCACCGCCGGGTTGATTTAATAATTAATATATATAATTTTAGAGAAGATTCGCTTTTATAAATATTATTATAACAAGTTAAACTTGAATTATACAGAGATAGCAATGATTAGTGTGATAGCAGTTTATTCTTAATATTTAGAGATGCAAAACTTCTGTAAAAGTATTGCCTTTCCATTAAAATATTATTTTTTAGTACAGCTTCGAAACCGATTAATATGCGGTGGTTCTCAGCCACAATGAAAAATCATGTATAGAACCTACTTATTACAGACAATTTCCCACGAATATTAAATAAAAAACTTAAAATTAATACTAGTTTTAATCTTATAATTTTTCATTTTGATATCCACAGAAAGCTGTCAATAATACGATGCGATAAATTACTATTCTCACACACTTTTAGGAAAGAAACAGCTAAACTAAATACACAGTGTTTGTATAAGAAATCGGCTTGTTATCGGGTTCAAATGTCGATCTAACACTGTGTCATAACTTTAGACGTAACACGTTAGGTCAGATGTACGAAATTCAAACAGAGCACAAGGAATGCCTTGGCCAAAACAGGCACAAATTTTACATGTATTGTACCAAGGTGGTTATTAAAAGGATGGTTGTCTTTAGGACATTTGTCATCAAAAATAAATATTTCATTAGCAAAATTTAGCTAATCCTCTATATGTCATACAAGTAAACAAATAAAGTATAAGAAAAGAAAAGGTTGGGTCCGAAAGGAAATGATAAAGCTTAATGAAAATTGAACATTTTTTTATGAATATGCTAAGTTTAGAATCAAAGAATAGTTTTCAGTGATGTTTACATTAATTTGATGACATACTACAAGAGACAGAATATTGCATATTGCTCTGTAATATCCCTGTAAACTTGACCTAGTCTACTTTTGATGAATTAATCTTCAAATCAAAGGGCACAAACTCAAGTTATTGGATGGCTCAAAATCACAGCAAATTCTAAGCGAGTAACGATCTGCTATAGAAGTGTAATTATTGGCCTTAAAGAACCAACTCGAAATAAAAAGTTATATTGTAGTCGTGATGGTTCTGAGCAGTAAAAAAGGGATCTGAACTATTTCATTTATTTAGGAAGTACCCAAAGTTTTGATTATAACTGCATATCTTAATCATCTGGTCATAACTTTTATTCCCTTTTGATTGTTTGGTTTCAATCGAAAAGTGTAAAATTTTTTCAACTAGTAATTCTATTCTAAACGTTGGTAAAATACTCAAATTTAAATTTACCATACAATTCATTTGAGGGGGGAGGGGGGTTTTCCCCGGCTTTTAAAATATTTGTATTTTCCTTCCATTACTTCCTGGTGAATTGTGACTCAACATGTACTTGAATATTTTTATATTTAGACTCAATCAATATTTAAATCTCAATACGCACAAATCGAATGATCAGAGATATATCAATAGTAGAAAAATATACAAAAATTTCTATTTCAAACGCAATGGATTTATTACAACTTGAATGTTACACCAGAGTTTTATGTTCTCTATTAAAGTGAGACTCGCAGTGGGCTTAAATAACGATACCCTCCATCCCCTCCTACTGGATGAACAAACTGTTCAATAAGTAATGTGCATGTTAGCAACATAAACTTTTGACAATTTTCCCCTGTTATAATATCCACGTATATTCTATCCATTTTTATAGTCTCCCATCACTCAAAAGTTAAATCTCAAGAGGCACAAGTCGCGAGATCAAGGACATGGCACTAGGAGAAAACTCTTCAAAAATTTCTATTTTAAACGCAGTCGCACAATGGATATATTAATACTTGGATGTTAAACCAGATTTTCATGTTTTCTATTCAAGTAAAAGTCGCAGCAGGCTAGATAACGATACCCCCCCTCCTCCTCAACATCCCCTTTTACTGGATGAACGAATTGACCAATAATTGTGTTTCATGTTAGCAACCTAAATTGACTAACAATTTCCCCCTGTCATAATATTGTCGTATATTCTACATCCATTAGTCGCACAATTGGACAAATACGAAAAAGTTGATGTTTTCAGACGAGATTGTTACTTGCGACTTATAGTTCCTCTGATGAATAAACAATAATGTGTCCATCCAGAGACGACTTGCGAAACAATATTTAAGTCCCATATCTATCAATCGCTAATTACCTTAGAAATTTTACATTTATTAGAACAGTATGTGTACTTTGTTTTAGAGATCTTACAGACATCCAACTATTCTAGTATGTGCTAGCATGAAAAAATAAGTAGGTTGCATTATTTATTGTAATAAAAGACTAGTAGGTAATTAACACAAAAAGTACATATTTGGCATCAAGATTCATTTCTAAAATTGGAAATATAAATATGTTGTTCAGATTTCTCTTTTTAAGTAATTAACATTTGCATGCTAGTATTTGAAAAAGGAGTATTTTTGGCTCCTAAAGGATAAAATAAGGAACATGGATAAAATTCCTGGTAAACAAATATTAAATCATTACTGTCAAATAAAGAAAAGATAAAATGTAAGTTTTAATAATTTTCCAAAACACATTTTCACAACACTAAAAAGATTAGGTAACATTTACATTATAGGATGTTTTCAGAGAAGCTTTTTTTTTCCATGTTGACATGGTAAGACATTGGAAAACATTTTTGAACTCTCAATAATTTTTTAAAAAACATCAAAATCTAAAAAATAAAAAAAATATGACGCAAGCTTCATGTAAATCAATAATACTTTTTAGACTATGTAAAAATGGTTGGTTATGTTTTAATATTTATTTTGCAGAAAAATTGTCCCTGATATTTTTAAATTTAAGAATGGAAGGTGGCTCCCTTATATCCAACTTGGTATCTCTCAGCTTCTTGGAAGAAAATGTACATCCTGAAAAGTTTAGAATTTTTTTTTAAAATGCAAAAAGAATTTCTTATACAATTAAAAAGAGCATTTTTCTGTAGACTAAGCTCTTGCTAACCGCTTGGTCGACATATTTCTCCTTTTTAGTGAAGCTTATTAGTTGTCCAGGAAAGATTTGTAACTATTTTGGGGACAAAACTACCACCTATCTAAGAGAAATGCTCTGGAAAAATACCCCCCTCCCCCATTCCTTGACATTCTATTAAACGGAAGAGTGACCTTGTCATTTTTAGCCTAGCTGCTATGCTAAAATATGGAGGTTTCCCTCAAAATTTCGAGTAGAGCACAGAACCCAGGAGAGTAGTGGAGGTTTTTTGTTTGTTTGTTTAATACTTGACATCAAGTCATGTTAGGTTACATTGGATACCTACTAGGTAGCCCTGCATGGGTTATGAAAAGCACTTAACCTAACCCCTTATTTTCAAAAGTTAGGAGAGTTCAGTAATTGATAGTTAATATGAAGGATAACACTAAAAGTAGATAATGCACACTGTACCTGTCATTTTTAATTCCAAAAAGTTTATCAAAAAGTGGGTAAAGTTTTGCAGCATGCTGTTTGTTCTCTTCCACTCCCATCTTGCCAATGCACATAAAGTAAGCATTCCCGCAGGGATCAGACGTCCCACCATACATTATGGCCTAATAGTAATAAATATTTAAGTATAGATGTATAATCCAGACAACTACTGGCCCAAGTGATGGAGACCTTAACCGTCTGCTAGCAAATTGCTTTCTGTTCTTTTGTAGGGACTTAGCTGTGTTTATATTTCCGACGATATTAAATGATTTCAAAAACCGACTACAAAATCGGGAATTAATATATTGCAAACATAAAGACAGATAAAACACTAACCAGACTTTATAGATGATGATTTATAAATAAGGTTTGTTTTTTAATAGGTATGCAACATTGCATACATACAGCATTGTAAAGGAATACCTATAATCTTTATGGAATGGGCATTGCATATCCTTAAAATAAAGTAACAGGATCTCTGTCTGTACCGAAGGGTCTCGCTAACCGTCGAACCGATATGGTTCTCCTTTACAGAATAGCTTCTCATACGTCCTGGGAAGGTTTATAGCTATTTTGGTGGTACCCTCTCAAGAGAAATCAAATAAAGAATCATAACTAGCGGAGAAAAATTATTTTCTAGTAAACATCTCAGCTTAACATAGATTGAAAAGAAAACATTTTAAATGCCTCTAGTGGCGTAGCCACGGGTATAAAACTATGACAATACCTGGTCAGGAACGACATGCACAACTACATAGGATTCTGGCTTCCCTGTGCAATAATAACCTTTTTATCTCAAGGCCTGTGAAACTATTTGATAAGAGTTCAACGATAAGCAATGCAGGCGTGAACAAGGTTTTGCCATGGGGTTGTAACAAACCTTGAAGGGATGAAAATTGGAGAAGACACGCCCCTTTCGCACGCTTAGGCTTATAAGTAAGGAATGATTCACTTAAAGTGATTGTGGAGCAATATTAAAGTTAGTGTAAAAAAGTGTAGAGCTCAGGCAGTCCAACTATTTGGAGACCATCATTTTATATGTCCAAAGGACCATAGAAATGACGACAAAGCAATAAAAAAATCTGAATTGGTGGAAGAAGTGCTATATATACCTATGCCTTTTTTTCTAAAAAATAAAATAAAGAATAAATAACAAAATGAGCTTCCCCCTCCCCCCCAAGCATTTCTATTTAATGCCACACCTTGAGGTGCTCTAGCCATATCTAATTTAAAGTTTTTTTTCCTGTGGTTTCAGCCATAGCAGCTGACAGCTCCTTTAAAGCCGCTTCTAAATCAATAGCGGAAGCTTTCACATTTGTCTCAATACGCAGATGAGGCATTTTGTAATCTGGAAACATGTAAAAAAATACTAAAAATTTTGTAGTCGAAAATTATTGATTGTGATTAAAGGGGGTGACTGAATGAAATACACCGCTTTAACTCCTGAAAGACTTCTCCAATTAGACCCAATACCCCAAATTTAAAGCCTTCAGCATCGATAACAAAAAAAGTTATAGGCTTCCTAAAATGATATTTTAGGGAGTTAAAATCATTAAAAAATTTTCAGCTCTCATATCCAGGGTTGTCATTTTGGGCGGGCGATTTTGGGCCGCCCAATATAAGGTCCTTTTGGGCAGTTTTGGGCACCCCCCTTTTGGGGGGAGAGAAAAAGGGAAGGGGGTGAAAAAAGAGGGGGGGCGGGGCCTATTTTTTAGGTGATATTAGCTATTATATAAAGGGGGAGGCGGATGTGCCACTTTTTGAAACCAAAAGTAAAACGTGCATGATCTCAGCCCATAAAAGAGTTATAACTCTAAAATTCTGCACAGCAGTTGCTTTTGTGGAGAACAATATGGAACTGTGAAGAATCGGCGGCGGAAACGTCGCTTCCGCCGAAAACCGCCGTTTCCCGCCGAATTTTTTTTGCCTTTTTTCGCCAAATTAGACAGTTCTCAATCATCTGAGATAAACTTTTTTTCTCATAAAAATTTTTCTTATATTTTCACGTGACACTTGTAATATTTCAAACATGTCAATATTAAAAAAAAAGTGTAAAATCTTACAGGTGTCAAGTGAAAATATAAGAGAAATTTTTATGAAAAAAAAGTTCATCTCAGATGATTGGAAATTGTCTATCATGGCGAGAAAAGGCAAAAAAAATTCGGCGTGAAACGGCGGTTTTCGGCGGGAGCGGCGGTTCCGCCGCAGTTTCTTCACAGTTCCATATTGTTCACCACAAAAGCAACTGCTGTGCAGAATTTTAGAGCTGTAACTCTTTCATGGGCTGAGATCATTCATGTTTTACTTTTGGTTTCAAAAAGTGGCACATCCGCCTCCCCCCTTAGTAAGCTTTTTTTGTATCTAAAGAAGGATTTCGCTAACCACTGAACCGATATGGTTCTCCTTTCCATTGAAGGAGCTTGCTAACCGCTAAACCGATATGGTTCTCCTTTACAGTGGAGCTTTTATAGGTCCTGAGATGATTTTGGCTATTTTATTTAAAATAATAAGTTTCGGTTTGATTTAAGACTATTTTACTGCCTTCTCATTTACTAAGTATATTTGCGATTACTTTTATTTAATGAAATCTTCCAATTTTTAACATTTACAAAACAGCCTGCTTTATTGCATCAAGATCCATGACAGATCTATATAGGAAATAAACGTCTATAAATGAGCTCGAGTCTTCCAATGGTTAAGTGTTTAGAACTCATAGTGCTCCAATATTCCTCATTAAACTCTCATTGACCAAAGCGATAAGACCTTTATTCTATTTGTTTATGGAATGAATTAAGTTTTTCACTTCATGTAGCTATTTGATTTACATTGAAGTATTTAATCCTTTTTTCATAAATAAAAAATATACGTTCATAATAGAGTAAATCTAAGAAAACTGTATTTTAAAAGAATTCGATTGTGGCGACACTTCCTTTGTGTTAAAATATTAAAACTAAAATTTTAATCATATTAACCCTTTGGTGATGGTAATGTGAAAAAAATATAATTGAAAAAATATTTTTTAAATCATTTAAATTAATAAATATTTACTTCTTTCTTTTAAATAGTAATGGCGGGGGGGGGGGGGGGGGGATTGATTTTTTGAGAAATAGATAAATAGATATGTACTTATAGAAAACTAGCCAATAGCGATATAGTTATATTGAGCCAACTCTAGTAATACCTATTAAAGAAAACTTTCGAGGAGTAAAACTCAATATAAAATAGTGATGGCAATCCGTCGAATTTTAGGGCCGGATTCGGATTCCTTGCGGATTCCGGATTCTAGCAATATTTTAAAAGGATTTTTAATTTTTTTTTTAAATTAAGTGCTACATGTCCTAAAAATTAATGTTCTTGGTAGGGATGGGAATCCGTCGAATTTTTGGGCCGGATTCGGATTCCGGATTCTGAAGGAATCCGTCAAAAAAAGTGACGGATTCTTGCGGATTCCGGATTCTAGCAGTATTTTAAAAGGCCGTCCGTCACAGAGGGATAGCTTTTTTCGTTAATTTATCACTATGTTATTTGGTTGAAGCCTTGATTTGTTTAAAGTGTTGACTTCCAGCATAACTAAAACATTTACATCACATTAGTAAATTTAAAAATTTAAGTGCTACGTATGTCCTAAAAATGTGCTTGGTATTTTCTAACCTATTTAAATTAAATTTAGCCTACCAATTTAGAATCCGGAATCCGCTATAAAAAACGGATTCCGGATCCGGATTCGGATTCCAAAATTGGCCGAAAATTGGGCGGATTCCGGATTCGGATTCCGGATCCGGATTCCCATCACTAGTTCTTGGTGTTCTCTATAATTCACTTCCGAGAATCGAACAAGATATTAAAAGATATTATATATAATGATAAAAATCTTTGCCTTCAAAGAGGAGGAGTTGAAAGAAAAAAACTCAAGACGCTAATTTTATCCTACCAAATAAGAATCCAAAATCCGCTATTAAAAAACGGATTCCGGATCCGGATTCCAAAATTGGCCAAAAATTGGGCGGATTCCGGATCCGGATTGCCAACCCTAATATAAAATATAAATACTTATCCAAGGTCCCGGGAGGTTCTGTATTGTCATTGTTAATCAAGGTTTACCATATATTTTCTGAAAAAAAATACAGCCTTTGAGCTGTTAGGAAAAGAAAAAAAAAGCTGGCGACATAAAAATAATATAGGTATATGACATAAGGGATCTAAGGGGATAAGATAATGGCGGACAAATTGATGTACGTACATCCCCAATGATGATAAACAATATTAGTATTACGGTATATCAGATATTTCAATATTAAATTACATCAGCTAGAAACAAAATTTTAAGTATTTTGGGCACAAAGTTAAAATGGAAGTAATTGATTACATTTTTACAATAAAGATACCCCTTATCATAGTCAACTTTACAGAGCTATAATTTCCAGTTTTTTTTATTGTTCTCTGTATATTTGACATATTAAGTACAATATCATTCAATCATTCTGTAGAACTCTTCTCTTAAATTATCTGGAGGCTTCAAAATATATTTTCCTGTTTCTCCTCCATCATAAAGAAGTTCTTCTAGCAATCTAAAATATGTTTCATTAATTATTATTAGTAGCAAAGCTAATTTATAAATATTTTTTTTTCTTCCGTCCGTTTGTAACGCTAATTGGGGAAGTGTAATTTTCTCAGTTTCTATTTTAGACAGATTAATAGCTGGGGGTTTTAGAGAAGATTCCATAGACCAAAAACCCTCAAATTTGTAATTTTTTTGGCCCGTCAGAAAAGTAAACAAAAAAAAACATGATCTCAAATGATTCTAAATGATTCAGCGCGAAATGAGAAAAAAATTATTGGCGGCGGCGGAAAACGTTGGTGTTCCTGCCACCGTTTTTATGTACATCTCTTTTACTCACCCATCAAAAAAGATTTTGTTTGAATATCCCAAAAATTAAATTACCCGAATTTAAGATTTACTACTTTAATAAACAATACTACAATAAAAAAGCAATTACTTACGTTTTTGGATCAAACATTTTGCTAATAGTTAAATGTCTATAGTCTCCTATTCCAAAACTTTTGCTTTTCAATCCATATCTTAAATATAATGAGTTTTACATATAACTTAAAATTCAAATATTTGGTTAAACAAAATACAAAATGTTTGGTAGGTATTATCCTCTTAGAATCTTTTTTTCAATTACGACCCTGGCCGCGGCGCTCGGCTTCCTAGCCTAACTAGCCGAAGGTGCCCGGCACCCTGACTACCCAGCCGCAGGTGCTCGGCCCCCTAGCCTATCACCTAACTGAACCTAATTGTAAAAAATTCCTGGTATACACTGCTCCCCCCCCCCCCCCCCCCAATTTTTTTATCCAAACTATTTCGGTGAATGTAATATTTTGGATCAGACTTTTAAAAAATCATGCTTAATTAATCTACCAATATTTTTACATGTGCAATTAGGTATATCTTTGATATCTTATTTGTATCAGGAGGAAGAAATAAGCGTGGATTAAATTGATGGCTTTCTCCTTACATGAAGTTCATAGTCAGAATTTACATCTGTTTAGGGACCAATACATTTACCTACAGTAAATGAAATGTATGTCTTTAGTAGGCCTCAGTCTGATCTTGGAGTCCGTTCATCTCTGAAGCAAAATTTGATTTACCTTTTGGCGAGTTTATGCATTTCTGCCCGTTGTTCATTGTCAAATCCAGTTGTAAACACTAAATCATTACTGCCACTAGTACCCATATATTCCTAGAATATTAGTATATATGTAGGTAATACTATATTTCTAGTGTTTATTATAATATCTAGTTGTAAACACTAAATCATTACTGTCACTAGTACCTATATATTCCTAGAATATTTGTATATATGTAGGTAATATTATATTTCTAGTGTTTATTATACTATCTAGTTGTAAACACTAAATCATTACTGCCACTAGTTCCCATGTATTCCTAGAATATTAGTATATATGTGGTAATACGACGCCCATACGGACAGGCCGATTACAGAGTTGCTTCGCTGTGACTTATGATAACAAACCCCCCGCACTAATCCTATTATATCACTATCCATCTCATGACCGCTGTTAACCCCGCACCCGGCGGTCAAACTAGCCTGCCTAAATGTGGGGAGGGGACTTGAACATGCAACTATCACGAGTCCATCATGCGCTTATATAATCGGGAGGCACTGCCTCCCCTTTTACCACCGCTGCCCCCACAGCCTGTCTACCGTCGGGCGCTAAGCCCTGGCGCCCCACACCCCCTTCAAACCTAACCATTGTTATATTTTTGTTGTATATATATAGTAAACATAACTTGTAAATATTATTCAGTTTAAATATATAATTCTGTATGATTGAATCCTGCTTGTTTGTTTGGTAGAATACTTAAAGGCTAGGGCCCGTTGAATCCGAACTCGTTACCCCGTGGGCCGAGTACGCTCGGCTTACCAGAACTTGGTGTCAGCGTGTTTCAATCGAGCCTTACAGAAACTAGCCTATTCTACCTCTGATTGGACCCTTTGGCAAGTAAGGGGACAATCAGCCGCCAACTGACCCGTGAGACGGCCTTTTTAGGTCGAATTTCCATCATTTTGAACGCAATATGTGGGCCTCTGGCCTACGGCAAGCAGATTTAGCCTGCTAAAAGCGCCAGTTAAGACGCTTTTTCCGTGTCGTGTAGGAGTGGCGCTAGGTGCGCAGCCACGGCAATCGGATAATTTAGCTCAGACGGCTACAAAACTGAGTCTAAATTGGCAAGTGTAGCTGGGACAAGCCCCAGGACACCCAGGCCAACCCTACGAGACAGACAGCTGTGTGCTGGTCTCCCTAAGAAGGCAATGTGTGGCTGCGAAGCTTCAGCACACAAGTAAGCCCTACCACTGCGACGGATAGCAGATTTTGAGCCACAGGCACGGCAGGACGGGACATTCCCTGCCGCTGCCTCCCAGGATTCGAACCCGAGGCGCTGCAGGACGGGCCATTCCCTGCCGCCATTTTTCGGGATTCGAACCAGCGGCGCTGTAGGACGGGTCATTCCCTACCGCCGTCACCCCTCTGAACCTTGCAGGACGGACATTCCCTGCTGCCAGTGCTTCCAGAATCACACCTAGAGCTCCTAGTGATAACAACACATCATTGTGTATAAAATGTCAACCCAGTGATAAAAATAAATATAAAATTGTTGACCAAGTGATAATTAATAAGCTCTAGTGATTCGAAGCTACATTCTAAGCCACCATGGTAAGCGATACCACCATAGCTGCGGTGCGGCCACCACCAAAGTTTCTGCCAACCCCAGCCGAACGAGAGGCCCCCTTGTCTCAAGGGCAGGACCTCCACTTCCCCTGCCATATCAGGGTGAGGTTTCCTACTCCTGACCCTGCCCAGCATGTACAGGTTGATGCCATGATTGACTCTGGCAACCGTGTACCAGGGTCTGCTGTAATTTCTGAGCACCTCATGCACGCGATGGGCGTGCAACGCATGTTGATTCCGGACAACACCCAGATCCTGACTGCTAATGAGGAAGGCCAGCCCCTCCAGGTAATTGGAAAATTAAAAGAGTTATATATGGCAGTTTCACACACTCTTATACTCCATCTATACCACGTGACTGTGGTCCGAAATCTCTCACACCCTCTGAACCTAGGAGGGTATTTTCTCAAGGAGTTCGGAACTAGGCTCTGTTTCGACATGCAACCACCTTGCTTGTGGGCGCGTGGGGAGTTTATCCCACTCCGTGGCGTCCCCATTGACCGGGAGACAGCCGAGAGAGAGCTAAGCTATGAGGGGCCTCTGCCAGGCCCCCTGCCTGAGCAGCCGCGTGTGGTTGAGAAAGGCACACACTGGGTGGACGCTGAGCTCAACGCACACAAGGGAGCTAACCTGCTAGCCATGGGGTTGCCCCCAGTGCCCAAGGTGCCAAGGGAGAGCCTGCCAACAACGTTTCCGGAGATTGCCAGCCCTCCAGAACCAATCTTCTCCGCCGACATTTTTATCAACGGCCAGCCGTGTCCACCTGGCCCCCTCTACCTGGGACCTCCAACCAGTCCACCAGCCAAGCCCGAGTCCAGACCCGTCAAGTCGCGGTCTGATGTACCCGGAGCCACACTCAACTCTCAGGCCCCAGCCTCTCCCGGCGCCGTGCCCGTCAAGTCGCGGCCGGACGCCCACGGAGCCAAAGCTGGACCCAGCACTTTGGCCTCTCCCAGCGCCGAGCCCGTCAAATCGTGGCCGGACGCCCCCGGAGCCACGCCTGGCTCCGACACGTCAGCCTCTCCAGAAGCCGAGCCCGTCAAGTCGCGGCCGGTGGGTCCCGGAGCCAAGGCTGACCCCTCACCAGCCACGTATAGGCTAAGCGCTGTCACTCCAACTGACGGTCAACCACCCCAGCTCCGCACAGCCAAGCGGGTGGTCCTGCCTGGCCGCGGGGTTATGGCGGTCCCTGTTGAGCTAGTAGGCCAGCGCACCAAGGATGCCATTCAACTAGCTGCCCCAGAACAGAGGTTTGGGGAGGACCTTGTTATTCCAGAGGGCCTGTATGCCCACAGGCCTGGCTCTGCCACTGTGTTTAGAGTACTGGTGGTCAATGAGGGGGAGGTGCCCCTCTTGCTGGATGCTGGCCTCCCAGTGGCAGGGGAGCTGGTCAAACCTGACATTTTAGAGGTCTCTGATACGCCTCCCCCGCGTCTCCACTCGTTCCAAGAACCTGCTGAGCCTATAGACATGCAAGAGTTGTGGGAGGCCCTGGAGATGGAAGACAATGAGTTCCTACGCAAGGACCCCTTGCTCAAGAAGGAGGTCTGGACTACGTTGTCAGAGTACAGGGACGTCTTCTCCAATTCTACCCCCGGCTGCACAGATGTGGTTGAATTGCAGCTGCGCCTCAAGCCAGGGACCCAGCCGATCCGCCAGAGATTTAGGGATCTGAACCCGCGGCAAGAGGCTGAACTGGAGAAACAACTGGACACCTGGCTGCAGGAAGGAGTTATAGAGCCGTCGGACTCCGCCTGGAGCAGCCCCCTGGTGCCCATCAAGAAGAAGGACGGGAGCACCCGCTGGGCCGTCGACTACAGGGCCCTCAACAAGTGTCTGGAGCTGGACAGCTACCCCCTGCCTAGGATCCAGCAACTGGTGGAACGAGCTGGCGGGCACCGTGTCTACAGTGCTTTAGACGCGGTGGCCGCATACTACACCATCCGTGTGTCTGAGGATAGCCGGCCCTGCACCGCCTTCACCACCCCCAGGGGCTTGTATCAATGGAAAAGGATGCCCTTTGGCCTGGCTACGGCACCGTCGGTCTATTCCAGGTTTATTGCAGGGGTCCTAAACCCACTAGGCACAGCCAACCTCCAGTCATACCTTGACGACGTCCTGACCTTCCATCAGGATACCTGGGCCCACCTGGCTAGGCTCCGAGAGGTCTTGGAAGCCCACCGCAGGGGAGGGATCCGCCTCAAGCCAGCCAAGACCAAGTTGTTCCGGTCCAAGGTGGATTATCTGGGCCACACCCTCAGCCGTGAGGGGATAGCCATGCAAGAGGACTATATTGACCGCATCTTGGACTGGCCAGCCCCTAGCACCCCCAAGGATTTGCTGGCGTTGCTGGGCTTCTTTGGATACTACCGCCTGTTCATCCCAGAGTATGCAGACCTCACCTACGAGATGAATCGGCAGAAGACGGCCAAGGCCCTAACCTGGACGCCTGAGATGGAAGCCCAGCTGCTGCAACTCAAGGACAAGTTCCGCCAGGCCCCCATCCGAGCGCCGCCCAGGTTTGATTTACCAGCAGTGTTCCAGCTCACCACAGATTTCAGCAGCCGCGCCATCTCTGCCATACTGAGTCAATGCCAGGAGGGCAAGGAGAGGCTGATTGCCGCCGTGGGGCGCAAGACAACCGACCCTGAGACGCGCTACCCGTCCTGGAAGGGAGAGATGGCCGCCATTATCTATGGGATCCGAAAATTCCACGGCATCTTGTCCTACCGCAGCTTCCAGATCAACACTGATTCCTCTGCCCTGCTACAGATGAAATCACTGAACACATCCACAGGGATGGTGGCCCGCTGGCAGGAGGAGCTAGCGGCCTTAGACTTTACCGTCTGCCACAGGCCTGGCACCCAGAATACCAACGCCGACGCCCTCAGCCGCCGGGAAGATGCCAACATGCCAACGGCTAGCGCCGAAGAATTAGCAGAGCAGGCTGAGTATATCCACAACCTGGGTCAGCTAGGGGAGGCCGCAGCTAGCCGGCCTCCTGCCGCCCGACTGGATTCAGCTAGAGTATTGGAAGCCCAGACACAGGACCCCCTCCTGCTCCGTGTCCGCCAATGGGTGGCTGATGGCAAGGCCCCAACCAAGGCTGAGCTGCGTGGCAAGGAACGAGACGAGCAGCAGTACGCCAGCCGCTTCTCAGCCCTGGGGCTTGACGAGCATGGCTGCCTCACCACCACTGACCAGACTCTGACAGGAGAGAGGACAAGATACCTGCTGCCTTCGGCCCTCCAGCAGGACGCGTTCTTTCTAGCCCATGGGACCCCCATGGCTGGGCACTTTGGGATGGACGCAACTATCGCCCGCGTTGCCATGCACTTCTGGTGGCCCAACCTGGCCCGTGACGTCCGCCTGATGGTACAAACCTGCCCTGAGTGTGTCCAGAAAGTTACCAAGGAGAGGCTGAAGCAGGGGATCCACGTGCCCTCCCGCCAGGGGTATCCACAGCAAGTCCTATTCATCGACCTGGTGGGGCCACTGCCAGAGACCCCAGCTGGGAACCGCTACATCCTCACCTGCCAAGATGGATTTAGCCGGTTTGTCAGCCTCTACGCCATCCCCAACAAGCGCACCCTCACGGTGGCTGAAGCCCTGTTGCACCGCCACCTGGCCACGTTCGGATGCCCCCTGAAGATCCATTCCGACAATGGAATGGAATTTACCGGCCAGGTATTCCAGGAACTGGCCTCCCGGCTCGAGATTGGCCTGACACATCCACCACCCTACAACCCGCAGTCCAACCGAGTGGAGAGGTTTCATAGGACGCTCAACACAGGCATGCGCCTGTTCCTAGACAGAGACGATAACAACTGGGAGCCACACCTGCCTGCCATCGCCTTTGCCTACAACACCAAGGCCTGCAGATCCACTGGTGTGACCCCGTTCCTGGCCTTCTTTGGGAGAGAGGCCAAACTTCCGGTGGACATGGTGCTACGGCTGCCAGAGACCGAATATGCTTCAGTTCCAGCCAACGTCCAAGCTCTGTTGCAGCGCTACTATGCAGTTTATGATGCCATCCAGCAGAAGGAGGAGGGAGCCATCAGGAGGAGCGCGGCAGCTTACGAAGGCACGGCCAAGTATGAGGTTGGAGACTTGGTCTGGTACCTGGCCCCTCGCCTGGTGCCAGGAAAGGCAGCCAAGATTACCAAGAGATGGACTGGCCCCTGGAAAGTAGTGAGGAAAGCTACAGAAGTCCATTATGTCATTAAACCTGCCTCTCCAGTAGCCAGGATCTCAGAAGTTACCGCGCATGTAGGCCGACTGCGCAAATACACTGGAGATGTGACTGCCCACCAGATCCCAGAAGACATCCAAGTTGACGTGGACGGCGACGAGGATGCCACCGAGCTGCCAGTTGGAGCGGCGGCGCCCGCAGCTAGCAACCCAGGAGAGTTCCCAGTGCACCAGCCAGCCGCAGCCGCCCCACAGCCTAGCGGCCAAGATCGTGACCCAGTGGAGGAAAACCTGCAGGAGCAGCCCAACGAACCACCGCCGCCGCCGCCCGCTCCAGAGCCGCTCAGAGATGCCATCTGGAACCCTGACGCAGACATGGAGAACCTGCCAGCCGGCAGCGAGCCTGTAGGAGAAGAGCCAGCCACTGCGATGGAAGAGGCCGCCCCAGAAGAAGAAGAAGAAGCCATGTGCCCCCTGCTGATGACAGCCATCCCCATCCGGGTAGGAGCTAGGAGGCCAAGCAACCTGAATCAAGCAGGCGCCCCCATGGAATTCTATGCGCCCTTTGCCATCACCATTCCACCCTTAGGAACCACCAGAGTCTGCCTAGGCCTCCGTGTCCAGCTACCAGCCGCGACAGAACTGATCCTGCAGACGAGGCAAAATTTCCAGCGGCGAGGCCTGGCCGTGGCCAACCCACGCCTAGAAGCCAACCAGGAGCTGACAATGCTGATCACCAACCACAGTCAGACCGAGCAACGAGTGTCCCGGGGAGCCTGTGTAGCCCGAGCTGTCCTCCATCGAGCTGTGCCCCAAGAACTGCCTGTCTGGCGCATGAGCCGGCTGTCATATCCCCAGGTTCAAGGCCTGGTGGCTCAGGAGCCACGCAACCCTTGAAGGGGAGGTTGTGGTAATACGACGCCCATACGGACAGGCCGATTACAGAGTTGCTTCGCTGTGACTTATGATAACAAACCCCCCGCACTAATCCTATTATATCACTATCCATCTCATGACCGCTGTTAACCCCGCACCCGGCGGTCAAACTAGCCTGCCTAAATGTGGGGAGGGGACTTGAACATGCAACTATCACGAGTCCATCATGCGCTTATATAATCGGGAGGCACTGCCTCCCCTTTTACCACCGCTGCCCCCACAGCCTGTCTACCGTCGGGCGCTAAGCCCTGGCGCCCCACACCCCCTTCAAACCTAACCATTGTTATATTTTTGTTGTATATATATAGTAAACATAACTTGTAAATATTATTCAGTTTAAATATATAATTCTGTATGATTGAATCCTGCTTGTTTGTTTGGTAGAATACTTAAAGGCTAGGGCCCGTTGAATCCGAACTCGTTACCCCGTGGGCCGAGTACGCTCGGCTTACCAGATATATTTCTAGTATTAATAATAATATCTAGTTGTAAACACTAAATCATTACTACCACTAATACCCATATATTCCTAGAATATTAGTATATATGTAGGTAATATCATATTTCTAGTGTTTATTATAATATCTAGTTGTAAACACTAAATCATTACTACCACTAGTACCCATATATTCCTTGAATATTAGTATATATGTAGGTAATACTATATTTCTAGTGTTTATTATAATATTTAAATGTAAACACTAAATCATTACTGTCACTAGTACCTATATATGATAAAATATCTATTTGTGTTTTATTAATTATGTTTTGTTTATTTCAGGATTGTTTCCTGGTGTTATGAAAATATTTATGTGCTGTTTTATTAATTGATTATTATGCTTGTTTAATAAATATTCATTCCTTTGTTATGATGTGTTATCATTACTGCATTAATTTATTAAACTAAGCTTAGATGTCCTTTTCATATTGCAGATTATATCTTGTGAAGTAATTAGGGTTTAAAAGGTTAATTGCTTTTAAATATTTCTGTTATAATTCCAGATAAATAATGACTGATTAATATGGTTATAGGTGTTATGATTAGATTCCTAACAGGTACGGTTTTATGTCTCAATCAGTAGTAGCAGAGCTTACAAAAATTCAAAAATTCACCCACCTTAAAAACGGGGAATTTTAGTATTTAAAAGATCTACGGCACTCTGTGATGAGATAGAAAATCAAACCTGAACCTTAAAAACCAAGTTTGATCAGTTATCATATATATGAACTATTTTTTTAATATAATAGTGCTTAATAACAGAGATTCTTATCAAACCTAAGAAGGTGTCAAAAATGTTCATGAAGAATGTGCATTAGGAGCGCGGCCAGAGAAGACCTGTGAAGAAGTTTGTTCCAGACAATTTTTCTCGTAATTAATAAAACTCTATAACCTCGTGTTGATTATTTTATTGAATAATAATAATAAAAATCAAAAAGGTGTAACCAAAACATTTGATAGAGTAATATTAATAGCCACATTTAAAAAGGTGGTGCATCAATAAGTAGCGCTAACCACTGTAATAAGTGGTGATATGGTAAGAATTGTATAAGCAATTAATCTAGCCATTTAAGGTGTCAGTAACCCTAATAAGTTGACATCATGAATGATAATTCTACCTGTAAGATTGGAGCTGATGCTCCAGATTTAAACAAGTTCGATTCTTACGAAGATTTCAAGAACAATGTGCTTTTATGGGCTGGGATATGCGATTATAAAAAGGAGCGAATGGGAGCTATGTTGGCATATGCGTTACCTAACAAGTCTATAGAGTTCGGCGACTATATACAGAAAGATTTCTTTAACGTACACCCAGCTGAGCAGCTTGTAAATGATGCTCAAGGGGTAGACAAAGTACTCGCCTTTCTAGACACGCATATAGGAAAAGAGGCTAGAATTACTGAATTGGAAGATTTGAAAAGATATGGAATTATAGAAGGACGGCAGATCAAAGCATTTTAGAATATCTTAAAGAGCATGAGAGACACTACAATAAATGTAAGCAACTAGGTATTACATTCACGGACACTTGTAGCTCCTTTATAGTAATGTTAGGGGCGAAGCTTAATAACACACAAGCGGAACTAGTGAAAGGTGTAATCGATTTGGAAAAAGAGGGAGGAAAGACGTACGTCGCTGTCAAACGCAAATTAAAAGATATGCTATCGGATTCGTTAGGCAATATTGTCTCTTCTGACGCAAATATAACTAGCGCCGAAGCCTTTGTTGCCGAGCATCAGGAAGCGTATGCGAATTGGCAGAAAAATAACTCATTTAAAAAGAGTTATACAAACAATTATAATAATAATAATAATAATAGGAAGTCGTCGTCTTATTCTTCGAATGGCGCTCGTTCTGTTCCAAATAAGGGAGCAAACAGGGATGCCAACCCTATGAATCCGATCGATCCCATAACGGGAAAAGCCTATAAATGTAAAACCTGCGGCTCATTTAGACATTTCAATAGAGAATGCCCGTATAATAAGAATAGTAATAACAACAATACAGGCAACTCTAACCGTAAAAGGGGAAAAGTCTTTGTAGTGCAAACACAAAACTCCGACGAAGAAGAAGCTTTGATGTCCCAATTTGAGAGAGTTGCAAGCGCACAAGAAGAAGAACAAGAGAAAGAAAGTAAAGAGGAGGACCAAGTTGAAAAAGTTTTCTTCACAACGAACAAGGAAGAGCTTAGTAAGTTCACAGCGGAGTCAATAAACTGTGCTGCTTTGGATTCTTGCTGTACTTCAAGTGTGGCTGGACAAAAATGGATGGACATTTTCCTGTCATCTGTTCCCAGTGAGCTGAAAAGTTTGGTTCAAGGACCATACAAGAGTAAGAAAACATTCCAGTTTGGCAATCAAGGCGTGCTTCCAACCAAAGAGGCCTATACAATCCCAATTATAGTGGCAGGTAAACAACATTCAATTGAGGTGGATATAATAGAATCGGATATTCCACTACTAATGTCCAAAGCACATATGAAACAACTAGGAATAACACTTAACATGGCAGATGACACAGCTTCAATTAATGGCAAATTGATAAGAGTTGATACCACCAGTGCTGGACACTTTATTCTCAACTTGTTTGGTGACAATGAAAGACATGACAACAAGCTCATGCAAGAGATCTGTGCGGTAAATATGCTGGAAGAGAGTGAAGAGAATCAGATGAAGCTACTACACAAGCTCCATCGTCAATTTGGGCACAGGCCTAAACGAGTTTTCATAGAATTGATCAAGTCAGCAGATCAATGGGATCCCAAGTTTAACAAGATGATTGATCAAATCATAGATGGCTGCGAAGGCTGCATTTTGCGTCGTCGTAATCCTGACAAGCCAGCAGTTTCATTGCCCATGGCCAAAGATTTCAATCATATCCTAACTATGGATCTTAAGAAATGGGATGACAAACATTATATTCTCTACTTTGTTGACATGTTTACTAGATACACAGTGGGTACAGTAATAACAGACAAGAAACCTGAGACAATAGTTGCAAAATTGTTCAATGAATGGATCAGATACTTTACTGCTCCAGATATCATCTTGACTGATAATGGTGGAGAGTTCATTAATGAAGCTATGAAAGAAACATGTGGGGTTCTCAATATCTACCATGCCACCACGGCAGCTTATGCGCCGTGGCAAAATGGCCACTGTGAGAAAGGCCATTATCTGAATGATTGTGTGACTACATGTATAAAGAGAGATCATCCAACAATGTCTTTGGAACAAGCAGTGGCTTGGTCATGTGCGGTGAAGAATTCATTGACGAATGTATATGGATACTCGTCATTTGAACTTACCTTTGGCAGAGCACCAAGACTACCAAATATCATGACGGATCCCATCCCGGCTTCTCAGATCGAGCCAAGAAGTATCCAGTTGAAAAAGAACATGGAGACAATATACAGTACAAGAGAGGCGTTTGCGAAGGCTGAGAAGTGTGAGAAGCTCAAATTAGCGTTGAACAGAAAGATGAGAGCGGTGAACCGAGACTATAGCCCTGGAGAGCTTGTATACTACAAGAGAGAGAAAGATGATAAGTGGCTGGGTCCTGCAAAGGTGATTTTTCAGGATAGTAAAGTGATTGGCATACGCACAAGCTCAGGCTATGTTAGGGTCAGTGCTAACAGGATATGGCCTGCAGGTCAAACCTTGTCAGAGAGGCTAAGAGAAGAAGAAGCGCAGCTTGATGACTTAAAGAAAGGGAAACCCGTCAGTGGTGATAGTCCAAGCAAGAGTGAATCACGGAAACCAGTAAAGATGGAAATAGATACAGAAGATGAAGAAGAATTTCAGGAAGCCCAAGAAGAAGTGGAGCTAGAGAATCCAGATCAGATTGACATGCATCAACAAGAAGATGATAGTGTTAATGATGATACGACTGAAAACATACCAGAAGCAAATACTGACAAGAATGTGTCAGCTGAGAAAGTCATGAGTCCTGAAAAGTATGCGAAAAATCAGCGCATAGAGTTCAAGGATAATGGAAAATGGGAGAGAGGAGTAGTCCTAGGACAAGCTGGAAAGAAGGTTGGCAAGTACAAACATTGGTATAATGTGAAACTAGATAGTGGAAAACAGTTTTCCGCAGACTTTGCTCAGCAAGAAGTAAGGAAAGAGCAAATAGACAGTGAAGATACAATGGCTACATGGACTCTAGGCAACAACACAGGAGTTGACATAAGGCTTGACAATGGTAAAGTCATTACCATCAGGGATGAGCAAAACTTGATAGTGCTTGATGATGATCAGGCGTTAGCAACCTGGATTCATGAAGAAATTTTGGCAGTGATGTTGCCCAAAGAAAAGAGGAACACACCTGAGTGTATTGCAGCTAAGGAGCTTGAACTTCAAAAGCTAAAAGACTTCGACACGTATAATGTGGTAGAAGATGCTGGCCAACCCTTCATAACTACTACATGGGTACTTACTCAGAAAGGAAGTGAAGTCAAAGCAAGACTTACTGCAAGGGGTTTTCAAGAAGAAGACGAACACCCAAAGGAATCCCCTACATTGCAGAAGTACTCACTTAGAACTCTTTTGACCATAGCTTCAGCTAAAGGATGGGCAATTGAAACAGTTGACGTAAAAAGTGCTTTTCTTCAAGGAACAACATTAAAGAGAAAGGTGTATGTTAAACCCCCAAAGGAAGCCAATGCTTTAAATAGCCTGTGGTTATTGAACAAGTGTTTGTATGGTCTTAGAGATGCCAGTCGTCAATGGTATACAAGAGTGGAAAATGTTCTAGAGAAATTAGGATTTGAGAAGTGCACTTACGATTCAGGATTATTTTACCTGAAAGTAAATGGCGTGCTGGAAGCATTAGTTGGTTTACATGTGGATGATTTCTTGAACGCTGGTGGAGAATATTTTCACTCTAAGATACTCCCACAGATACTGGATACTTTCAAAGTTGGCAAGTCAGAACGTGGAAGTTTCATGTATACTGGATTTCAGCTTAATCAAGATAAGAATGGAGTTTCTCTTGATCAGACAGACTATGTTGAGAATATTACAATTCCTGAAATTGACACAGTAAGACTAAGACAGTCAAAAGATGAAATGTCACATGAAGAACTTTCTACCCTGCGAAAAATGACTGGCCAGTTGAACTGGACTGTAAGATCCACGAGACCAGACCTGTCATTTAACATGATTTCATGTTCCACTCATTTTAAAGGGGGAACCATTGCTGATCTGAAGTTCGCAAAGAAGTCCTTACAGAATCTGAAAGACAACAAAGCTTTGCTCAGGTTTTCCAACCTTGGTGATTTAGCAAAGTCTGAAATTTGGCTATTTACAGATGCATCCTATGGTAATTTGAATGGAGGCACAGATAGCACACAAGGATACATTCTACTGTTGGTCAGACCAGAAGATGGCAGATGTGCACTAATAGATTGGAGGTCAAACAAGATTGATCGAGTAGTGACTTCAACGCTTGCAGCAGAGGCCATTGCTCTTACCAGAGGTTTGGATGCAGCTGTAGCATTTAAATGGACTCTGCAACAGTTACTAGGTGATGACGGTAACATTCCTGTTCGTGCTGTTATCGACAACAAAGACACCTATGAGAGTGTGCATTCTACAACAGATGTCAGTGAAAGGAAACTGCGCAGGGAGATTGGTGTGGTAAAGCAGATGCTTAAAGACAAAGATTTGGAACAGCTGATCTGGGCTAGAGGAGAGTTTCAGCTGGCTGATCCCTTAACAAAGGTGGGAGCAAATGCTGAGTCTCTCACCAAGATTATGCAAGAAGGGAGAATTCCAAAAGACATTTTGGATGTGGTTAGGGCTTAATTGTTCTAACTGTAGATTGTGTTTGTACATACATTAATTTGTAAATAAATATCAATAATATATGTCTAAAGTATTTATTAAATTAAAACTTTTTCTATTTTTGCCAAAAATGATAATACATTTATGCAAAAATATGCATTTCTTTCCTTATTAAGTACACACATAATTGTCTAATGTCTTTGAAAATGGTTAGTTGTATCCACCGCTGACTATTCCCAATTTAATATAAACTCAACGAGTATTAGGTGACAACTTTCATCAACAAATCAAAAATAAGCATTGAGTAGCGAATTTATACCTGGTAACCATGATTTTGTCAAGTTTGGTGCGGCATAACTGAATGAGAGTCAATAACAAATATGGCGAGCAATGACGTGTTTTATTTAAAGCGGAAATTATTTAATTCTACATTTCGTGAGAAAAATGCGTATAAAATAGGTAAAATTTACTTTTTAACTTTTTTTACACAATAAAATCATTAACGTTTCATTTGCCTACAAATACAGACATCGCTTTAGTGCTTTCATTTGAAGGTAAAACATTTCTATCTTAATAATATAGAATTTAATTTCTATTAGTTGTGTAAAAATTGAATTTCCTATTTTTTCAACGATAATGCCGTTTTTCTATAATAAAACTCTCATTTAAAAACTTAGTAATTATGTTTGGATATTTTCTTAAGAATATTCGCAATTATTTTATATTTTTGGTTTATTTACGTGATAAATTGTGTTTTTATCTATTTAGCGTGATTTCGTTAAGTCGATTCACCCTTTATTACGTTTAATCAACAATATATAATCGATTTTATCAATTTTATTAACATTTTAGTATGTTTTTATTCTGTTTTTAATAACCTAACTACCTGATAAAATACTTCACATATTTTCTTTTGGTAGTAATATTACAGCGAATTTTAATGTGTTTTAAAAATGAAAACAACGTAGTCTTTAACATGACAATGTTTGTTTTCTCCCTATAATATATGTATTTCTTATGTTCTAAACTATATTAAGTTATATGATAAGAACGTAAAGCCATGATCTTATTTAATAATTAAGATTGTGTTTTTCTTGAAAGTAGGTTTAAGCTACCTAGTTTATGGTTTAAGTGTTTTTAACTATGCTATTTAATCTATGCATTTAGTTAAAGCTACCTTTTCTTGTTTAGTATGAGTGCCAAGAGTGGAAATGCCAAGTCCCATGTGGCAACCAACATCGTCGTGCAGCTGGAGTCCGAGTCCGAGCATGTGCTGTTCAGTGAGCTGGAGAAGAACATCATCTGTCCCGAGGAGGTTGACTGGCGTGTGCTGGAGCACCAGGACATAGAGCTCTTTGTGGAAGAAGTTTTGGCGCTGCTGGAGCGTAAACTTCCACAGAGAATCACATTGGCAGCATTTCAAGCCTTTGTAGGCGTGGTTCCGGTGCAGGAGTTGATCAACGCGATGGATGGTCTGCTTGAGTCAGTTCGCGGAGGCAGGCACCTGATATCTATCCCAACCATGAGATATGTGCCGTCGGCATTCCCGTCGTGGGAGGATGTCACCAAGATCAACAAGTTCATCTGGCAGAAGGCTGTGGAGATGGCGGCGCCGATACTCCTACTTCACAAATCGTTTCTCAGCAGGCAGAACGGGGCCTGGGTTGTGTGTCCTTCAGTATACACTGAGTTTGTGTCCAACGATGGCCTGGGTTCAGAACTCACCAAGAATGGCAAGTACAGGTACGCAGCCCGTTTGTTGCGTTACCACGCAAGTTTCAAGTCGACGGAACCACCCTGCCAGCTATCAGAGCCTGTTGTGCCTCTCCCATTATGGAACACCTGGGCTTACATTGAAAATGAGTGTACCTGGGAACTTTTAAACGGCCTTGGTTACAACATGGACAAGCGTCTAACGTCCAAGAGGAAGGGAGGTAAGCCACGGGGCAAGGTCAACAAGAGGCAGAAGGCGGGTGCTGATGATGGGGTTGCCGTGGTGGGGGAGAAGGAGAAGGCGGCGAAGAATGTGGTGACTTATTCGGCCCCCATATCGGTTATCTCAATTGACTCCGACACGTTTAAGCGTGTATTCCGCGAAAACATGGAGTTGAGGGCGGACTTGAAGGCGTTGAAGGAGAGTCTAGATGACAGTGAGGCCCACAATCGTCGTCAAGGTGAGAAGCTCAAGGTTGCTGAGGCTGAGCGTGCGCGCTATAAGCATGAGTCCCGGGCGTCCTCGAAAAGGTTGAGGAAATTGGATGAGGAGAGCTACAAAGACCTTGAAGAATGGCGTGTTGAAAGGGACGGCTTGTTGAAAGACATTTCGGACCTCGAGTGGGAGGTAGAGGACCTGTCGAAGGACAACAAGGAGTACCGGGAGAAGTTGGCCCGAGAGAAGGACAGGTATACGGTACTTGAAGCTCAGCTTCACGTCTGGGAGATGTGGGTGAATAGCGAGCGCAAGAAGGACGAGGAGAAGAGGAAGGAGGAGAAGAAAACCAAGGAGAAGAAGTAGTGGAGAGGGAGATATATATAAATGATAAAATATCTATTTGTGTTTTATTAATTATGTTTTGTTTATTTCAGGATTGTTTCCTGGTGTTATGAAAATATTTATGTGCTGTTTTATTAATTGATTATTATGCTTGTTTAATAAATATTCATTCCTTTGTTATGATGTGTTATCATTACTGCATTAATTTATTAAACTAAGCTTAGATGTCCTTTTCATATTGCAGATTATATCTTGTGAAGTAATTAGGGTTTAAAAGGTTAATTGCTTTTAAATATTTCTGTTATAATTCCAGATAAATAATGACTGATTAATATGGTTATAGGTGTTATGATTAGATTCCTAACAGGTACGGTTTTATGTCTCAATCAATATATTCCTAGAATATTTGTATATATGTAGGTAATATTATATTTCTAGTGTTTATTATACTATCTAGTTGTAAACACTAAATCATTACTGCCACTAGTTCCCATATATTCCTAGAATATTAGTATATATTTCTAGTATTAATAATAATATCTAGTTGTAAACACTAAATCATCACTACCACTAATACCCATATATTCCTAGAATATTAGTATATATGTAGGTAATATCATATTTCTAGTGTTTATTATAATATCTAGTTGTAAACACTAAATCATTACTATCACTAGCACCCATATATTCCTAGAATATTAGTATATATAAAGGTAAAATTATATTTCTAGTGTTTATTATAATATCTAGTTGTAAACACTAAATCATTACTGCCACTAGTTCCCATATATTCCTAGAATATTAGTATTTATTTCTAGTATTAATAATAATATCTAGTTGTAAACACTAAATCATTACTACCACTAGTACCCATATATTCCTAGAATATTATTAGTAAATATGTAGGTAATATTATATTTCTAGTAGGTAATTATTATAATATCTAGTTGTAAACACTAAATCATTACTACCACTAGCACCCATATTTTCCTAGAATATTAGTATATATGTTTCAATGGAAACATTTTCGAGATCATTGTTTTTGAGGTCCCAAGGGTCATACAAATGACAAGAATGCATTACATTTAGGGACAAGGGAATGATATTCTAACAAACAGCAATAAAGGAAAATTTCCCCACAACTCCCTTCCCCTTTTCCTCCCCTTCTTTTCCACCCCTCTTCACGTACATGCCAAAATAAAATATACCACCAGATACTTAATAAGGTTTCGTGATTTTTTGTGGAATTGTTGGTTAGAATAGCTACCCTGATCACATTTTTTTGATTTGTAGAAAAGTTGAAAAATATACCTATGCTTTTATAAAAAAAAGGTACAAAAATTATACTGCTGGAAAATTTTGCTGTTAATTTGTTGCAAAAAAATGCTTGTATTAAGAAAAAAATTTCAATCACATTTCAAATAAAGATAACTTATAGGTAATACATTTTTCAATGACGAACATTACTTCTGTCATTGAAAATAATAATTATTATATTTGGTACCTATCTACATACCTTAATTATCTTTTCAATTTTCTGTTTAAATACTCTTAATACTTTTCCAGCTCTAAGTCGGTTATCTTTAAAACCAAGTCCTTGTCTAAAATTATTTAAAACCTTTAATGATGAAGGGATAGTTGTTCAAAGTGCATTTAACGAGTTGGGGGTACTTGTTAAAGTGGATTTTTAAATATTTTTTGTATATACAGTATGACCCTCGAAAAAGTATCTTTAAGGGTATACAGTAAGAGATATAAGTTTTCCGGAATTGTAATGTAGGGAGTAGATTTGAAATCTGCATCAAATTTTAAGGATTTTTTATAAAATTCGTTTTTTGTATAATTCTTTATCTAAAAGCGGAAATACAAATTAAGTTAATTAATTTTGGCATCTGTGATTGGTGGATTTAAAAATCTGCGCTCTGATTGGATGTCGTACATCATTCAACCAATTAGAGCGCAGGTATTTTAAAATCCACCTATCCTATTGGTTAAAATTAATTAACTTAAAATGTATTTTCGCTTTAAGATAAAGAATTTTACAAAAAACGAATTTTATAAAAAATCCTTAAAATTTGATGCAGATTTCAAATCTACTCCCTACATTAAAATTCCGGAAAACTTATATCTCTTAGTATACAGTCCTTATTTCTTAATGTATCACAAAAAATAGCATATGTCCTTGTTCTCTGTACATTTCCACACAAACATATATAAAAAAATTTATTATACCTGCATTAACACCGGAGATTTTTAGAGCTAAAGTTTTGAAAAAGTGACTGAGAAAAATAATTTTTTTTGTTTCTCACTATTTTTGGATGGTTACACTATGTCTTTCTGGTAACTGAAGAATGATAAACAAAGAAAAACATGGTAACTAATTATTTCTTTTTATTCCACCAAAAAATATAAATTTTTAAAGGCAAAAAATACTACTGAATGAATTGATTATTTGCAAATTTCAGGCTATATACTTACCCTTATTTAAGAAAAGGATTAATTATGACAGTTGCTCCGCCCCCTTTTTTGACATCTCAATCACTTAATAGGGGGTTAATTAAGCTTTTTAGACTAAAAAATCATTATAATGTAATTTTATTTTCCTTATAACTTTTTTGTTATTAAAGTTATGATTATGAAACAAAAACAATATTCCTGCTATATTCATAAAGATTTATTTGTTTTTTTAATCTAAAACAATTTTGCCTCATAAGTAAGTTTTTCAAAATATCATTACACAAGAAAGACTCAAAAATATGTGTAAAAAAAAGACTTTTAACTTAAAACCTAAATTTTTTGTTTCATTTTTGTATAAAGTTTCTGCTAGTAACAAAAATAATAGGATTTCTATCTTAATTTTGGCAAAAAAGTCAATTTATGTTAAAAGTTACTTTTTGCTCAGTCACTTTTTCAAAACTTTAGCTCTAAAAATCTCCAGTGTTAATGGAGGTAAAATTAATTTTTTTATATATGCTTGTGTGGAAATGTACAGAGAACAAGGACATATGCTATTTTTTATGATACATTAAGAAATAAGGGCTGTATACCCTTAAAGATACTTTTTCGAGGGTCATACTGTATATAGGTTAGCCATGAAGACAATTGAAATAAAGCTAAACTCTTACCAGGCAGTTTTTAAGTTACGTCCCAAAATATCTTATTTGTGTAGGTAAAAGTCACAATTTTAGCTTGACTACGGATTTGTTGGTTCAAAAATTAGACAGATAGATGTAGCTGATTAGTTAGAGCCAAAACTTAAGGCCAAGGTGATATAATAATTGAGTAGCTTCCCTGAGAATTTAAGGTCAGATATAATGGAATATATGTAGAATATACATAGCTGTGTGAGAAACTTACTAATATAAGATTTGCCAAGAAATATAAAACATGTAAAAATGCTTACTTCCCAAACATAGATTCCGCAGTGATGGGTTCAGTAATACCAGCACCCTCTTTACCCAGCCCCCCTCCACTCCACCCCATCATACTTAATAATTTGTGACCAATATTCGAGTCTCCCAGTTTCTCCTGATTCTTGCCAACCTAAATTATTTAAGTTTTTGATGAATATGATCAGAATTGATAGCTGATATAAGTGCCTCGTAAAAAAAGGGACAAATAATATTTTTTGGCCGATTGACGTCATATTCTCTTCTAATATGACGCCATTTGGAAAAGTTAGTTAAAAAATATTCAAGATGTCACCTTTTTTTAAAGTTTGGATAATAAAGGTTTTAAGTTAATGAGAATGACCCCTCCCTTCCTAAAAAAGATTTATTCACCTTTGTGTTGTCCTGAACATCTATTATATCCACATGGGCTCCATCAGAGGAATATTTACTATTCTTGAGGGAAATTTTATAACAATATTCTGATAATATGTCAAGGGCCATGTCACACGCCCGCAATTTAGCTTCTGACCTAAAAAGTACCATGGATGAGGGATAGGAAACCTGGCCATTAATTAGGTCCCGGCCTAGATTCTAAAGGGATATTGCAACTTTTAAAAATTCCTAACAAACTGGCGGACGCTCCCAAGTAGCTATCGCTCTAAACCAATAAGGATCGGCCTGTTTTGTATCAACCAATCACCAATTGGCGGATGAGAATATAACAAAACGCGGCAATGAAAAAAATTTATCTTGTCTGCTTCTTAATAAAAATAGAAATTAATAAGAAAAGGTGTTCGATCACTTCAACTTAATTATCAAATCTGCCCAGAGTTTACATTAAAAAATACCCTATATTATAAAAAAAAATAGAGTGATTATTTTTGGAAAGTAGGTAGCTACGAATTTATTCATTTGGTAGTTTATAAATGAAATGTTGTAGTTTAAATTTTAAAACTTTATACGGAATTGAATGAAACAACTAATGTACTATTAAATGCTAAAAAGTACAAAAACATTATTCTACCAACATAGAACAAGATTAATGATAGAAGGTTATCCAAGTACTTATTTACTTATTGTACTAAATTTATTTATTTATTTCGAATTTTAATAAGAAATGATAAAATAATATTTTTAAATAAAATTTTTACTCTTTAATAAATATGCAAGAGACAAAAAAACATCACAACGTGATTTTAACAAAAGCCATTAATATATAGACTAGCTACCTGAATTTTATTCTATACTTCAACTACAAACACACACACAGCTATTTCATTACCGTTTATAGCGAACTACTGCGCCATCCCAAAACTGTTTTTTTAGGCCTAGGCTTGAAATAGGCCTGAAATAATATTTTCCTACGTTTCCTATCCCTTATCACTGAAAAGTACTCATATGTGGTAAAAAATCTGCAAAAATTTCAGATGCAATTATTTGCCACAAACAAACCCTTATATGGTATTTTTTAATTAGTAACGGAGCAAATGATATACCTATGTACAAACGGACAAAATGAATTATAGAGCAGATGCACAAGTGTCATAAAAAAAAGTCACGGAATGTTGATAAAACTATTAATGTTTTTAATGCATAACCGACAGACCGACGGACCAAGTAATCTTTACAATGGATGCTCAATGATATTGAGAATCTTCCCTAAAAAAATCAGCTGCCGAGAAAATCCCATTTTCCCAAGAGCGTTACGGACAGACAGACAAAGTAAATTATAGATAAGCTTCGCTAGTAAAAAAGTAAACAATTCCAAAAATCCTATATCAATGTTTATTAATTTACTCAAGTACTTACGCATCTTTCCCTGTTTCTTCACATATTAAATGATTTGCAATCGAAACTTGATAATTCTAAATTAAAAGATAGTATTATCCGATATAACGGATGCTTTAAGTGTCTTGAGTGAAGCCGACTATTCACTTTTAATTTTAGTTTAATAACTTTTTTTGGAGGGGGGGAGGGGTTGGGGTATTTCTTTTAGGATGGACGCCGTACCCTCGCCCTAAATACTTCCCTGGAACTATATGGAGCATATCAGTACAGTAGTTACTTAGCGAGATATTAAGCTACAGACAAAACATGCAAACATTCTTTTACTTTTATGCAAAGATATTTGAATGAGTAAATATGGATAGTTTAAATATCATCATGTTAAAAATGGACATACAGACTTTCTAGTACAGATTATAGAGTTGTGCCCAACTATTAGAGCAATAAGTTTAAAATCATTAGAACAAGTCTAGCATGCTGAAATGTACGTTATAGCTATCCAATACGAACGTATGGACCGACCCTAATTATAGAAAAGGATTGTTTAACTTTTTAAAGATGAACTCTTACCTTTGTTCTTTTGTTATATTTAAGCTTTAAAGGTATTTTACAAAATGCAGAGGATCTTTGCAAAATACTTAAGGAAACATCATGGATTCTATCTTCTGAAATACAAAGTTTATTATAATTTAGTAGGTTTTAGGCTATTTTGCCCTAGTTAGGCTATTTTTGCCCTTCCTTATCCCGTCGAATACAGAGCCACTAGAAGTAGAGACTAATTTTTTTATAAGCCAAAGATGTCGGAAACTGCATTTCAGAATGGGTTGTACTTCTAGGGAAGCTTTAAAATATATAATAATTGGATGGTTTTAGACTAGTTTTTGGGTCACCTACTCTGCCGTAGACAAAGCAACCAGTCAATTAATATCCCAGTAGTTTTGTAATGACAGAACGAAAATTTCAGTCTAATAATAATTTTAAAGTCACAAGTTTTACTGTTTTGATTCGAAATCCTAAAAAATCTTAAGGGTAAGATATCTCCAATAATGATAAATATCATTCCTTTTGTAGTTCAAAATTGTAAGTAAAAAATTTGTAAAGCAAATGAAAAATCAAATTGTCCATAAATCATTGAGTACAGTAAAATTTGCAGTCCAATGTCCCCTCCCCCCTTTGTATTTGTCAAAGGCCTTCTGCAGGTCAGAGATCTAATTTTAAATATTTAAAACCAGCGTTACAGACAAGGAGTCAGCAAGGAAACTGAGTTGCAGAGACCGCATTGATAAAATAAAGAAATTCACCAACCATATGTTACCAGAATGAAATAACAGGCTGGAAATTGAAAATTAAGTGGAAGCAACTTTCTTTCCTGAGGATAGGTATTGTTCTAGATTAGGTATTTATTAGATTATATTATTTTCATGTTAAAATTAAGATTTTTTGAAAAAACAAGGATGACAACATCCATAAAAGCGAAGATCTGAAATGGAAGGACAAAAAACATTAACACTTGTAGATTGTCAGAACTGAATTAGGAGAATATTAATGCATCAGTACAGACAATATTGTAAGTAAATTTGTTGCAAAACTGCATAAATAGATGACACTGTTTAAGGACATACTTACATTTTTGGACTTGTTTATAGTGATGCTTCGCTTATTTGTTATAAGAATCAGTTTTTTTTAAAAAATCTGAAGAATCGGATAATTTTAACATACAAAAATTTGTTGTCAAAAAAGTTAAAAATCGACATGTTTAAAATGGACGTACGGACATTCTGGTATTGATTATAGAGTTGCTACGCTTTCTAAATTGTACCTAACTACTACAGGAATCATCATAAAAAGTTTTGAATCGATAGGACAATTCTAACCTGTTAAATTAATGAAAAGAGCTAACTGTGACGTACGGAAGGACGGACGGACCGACCCTAATCATAGAAAAGCTTCGGCTTTAAAAATTTAAATTTGCAAAAAAGTTTCCCTCAAAGTGCTTTTTCGAGCAGAGACCACCAAGTCCCCCCCCCCCCACTTTTGGTCATATTAGATTATATTCGGTACTGGGTAAAACCGCAGGGTTAGGCACATGGAAAAAAAACTACCTCCACCCCTCTTAATTTTTTTTTTACAAACTACTTTAACAATATAAAAAATATAATCTTTAAATTCCTTTGATATATCTACAATTCTCTGTAGGCTGCGAGGCAATGAGGACGTTTCTTCTTTTCCACTACTGAATTCAATAATATAATGGTGGTAGCGCAGCTGCTTTACATTTAGGAAATGTATATTTGATTGTCTATCCGTCTGTTTGTCGAAAGCTATTATTAACTGTGCTACCTAAATGTTCTTGTAGTCTACCATTAATGAGCAAATTCATAATTTTCTTTCTCGTATTCATTCGAATCCGGTGGACAGGAACCGATTCTCGTCCATACGAAAAAACTATGTCTAGCACCGTATTATATCCAGCTTTGTACGAATATAGAAATGTACAATCATAAGATTAAAACCAGTTTTTTTAGCCCGTGTCTTCAGCACCTCGTGGCTAAAAAAAATAGTTTTAATCTTATAATAGTACATTATATATCCGCGGAAAGCTGTTTATAATACGATGCGAGAAATAACTATTTTCAACTGCTAATGGTAAAAGTAAGGTTCGGGTTTAAACTTTACGATATTTCATTTATTTTTTTTTAACATTAAACAGCTCCCTTCTAGTTTACATGTTACTAAAGGCAGATATGTAAAATGTAACCAAATGTAAAAATATGAGTAAAAAACCCCTTTATCTTCAATTTTCCATTCCCTATTATTGTCCATTTTAACAATAAAGTATTTACCTTTTTGGTTTAATTGGAGGTAATATGAATCCATTTGTGTTTTTCTTAGGTTCTAAATATCAATATTTAAATTAAAATGGTAATTATGTATGCATTTTTTAGTTATAATACATCGAATCTTAAAGAAAAATTAAAGCTATTTTTTTTCTCTACACATACACAGACAATCCTAGTAAAGTTTTTTAGTTTGTTTGTTAAGATCTCGCTAGGTAATCAATGAACCGATTGAGTTTTTGTTAGTTAGTTCATTCAAAATATTGGTTCTTGTTCTGAGTTATAAATGAATCAACACACGCATTAAAACCCATATTAGATCATACTGTCGATCAAGCTGGACCTCATTTTCTGTGTAAAGGCCGATGGTTGTCCCTCGTTCAGCTTGAATACCGATTCAATCACGGACAGCTCAGTAGAGGTTGTGACCTGACTAACAAATGCGCACCAATCGTTGACAACACACCCGGCACCGATTACGTCGGAGCCTCGGTTGGCGGTTCCGGCCACGAGAGGTACTTGCAGAAGGGAGGAAAGTTCTTCCTGGTCTGTAATAGAAGTTTTAGGATGTACGATACCACCTTGATTTGATAGTTGACAGTAAGATCCAACCAGACAGAACGTTGTCTGAATAGAAATAGAAGAATAGAAGCATATTCTGAACCCCTTTTTCGTCAAATCTAAGAAGGAACATTTCTAGCAGACAAAAGTATTGTTTACTTTCGACTCAAGCTGAGGTGGATTCTTAAAAAATTATAAACTCGCTACTCGATAGTGAGGCAAAATTGTTGTTGTGAAATATCATCCAAAAGCACATTAAAAATCTACAAAAATTAAACAAAATCATATGTTAATAACCCTTTAATATTTTATTTAATTTTTGTAAATTTTTTAATACGATTTTGGAGGATTTTTCACAAAAATAATTTTGCCTCACCAGCGAGTAGCCAGCCTAACTTGTTTTTTAAGAATCCACCTCGTTTCGAAGCTTTCAAATTTAAACGAAATTTTTGGGCAATTAATTCTGATTCCGCAAAGCTTTCTACTAAGAAAATATACTGTTTACAGCTGACTTTTAACTATGTACGAAATGAAAAAAAACATGCATTCTTAACAAGATGTGTACAAAATTTCAACCAATGAAATTAAATGTATGTACCGATGCGATTCTCCTATTGGCTCAATCAGACATTCCCTCTCTTTCTTAGTACCTTTATTGTTGTCTGCTATACTCTGTCTAAACACCTCAACCTTAAGCACATTTGCAATGATTTCTTCAGTTTATCTTTCCAGGTCTGGGTGGACAAGGGCTACGTAGTCGTTGCAGGCTACCACATTACCAAGAGCAGAAAGACGTTCTTTCTGAATTTTGACAGAATCGGGCAAATAATTTCTTATGTGTTGAAACTCCTGGTCTGAAGTAGACATAAGGACCAGAAGACCATGTCTGATACCAACACTCATTCTTCCTATGATTCTGCAGTCTGCAATGGATGCGTAAATAACAGGAATAACATCAGTCAACTCTGATTCAAACACGCTGTAAAAATTGGCAGACCCGTCGATGGCAACCAGACATTATGAATTTGTATTCTTAGCAAACACTCCAATATCATTATTGTTTTCAAAGTGTGTTCTTACAACCGCCATTTTTTATGCGTGTATAAGAGTGTTGCAGTCTCTTGTAGAAGTGAATCAAGCAATATTAGCTTGGTCGTTTTAGTTTTGCATTTTATGGTAACATTCCATAGCTGCTGGGATAATTTTAGTCCATTTTGTAATTTACAACTTTTAATCAGACAACGGATACAAAAATAAATCCAGTTTTATTTTATGAGTAGCTATGCTTGAAAAAAACACACCTTACCTTCATCATTAGAGGTAGAAGCAACAAAATTCATAAATTTAGGTTTCTTGCCCAGAGAGCCGCTAGAAGCATCGGTAATGTCAGTCGCTGATCTTTTCACGGAAGCATTCGTCTTGTTCACTTTATCTTTTGCAGCAGATGAAACTGAAACGAGAAATTGATAGGAAACAAGAAAGAATGTGAAACTTGGAACGGGCTAAAATAACGCCCCCCCCCCTCCATAATGGATGAACGAACTTACCAATAAATGACAGGGAAATTGCAACCTAAATTGACGACAATTTCTTCCATGTATGATATATTCTCAACGAGTCAACATCCATTATAACAGCTAAATCGATGATTATTTTTTTTACTAGCGGCTACTTTAAGCATTGGAGGCACTTGAGGAAAACGGGGGGAGTGGCTGGTTTGTCAACCTTCCACTTTCAAATATATATAAATATTTTTTATTTTTTTTGGGGGGGGGGGGGCTATTCTTTCCAGGAGCAGTTGTGGGATGGGAGGTTCCATCCATCAAAATAGTTATACACCTTCTCTGGGTCTGAAAGAAGCTTCACTTTAAAGGGAAACCATATCGGTTCAGCGGTTAGCAAAATCTTAACCTACACATAGACAGACAACCTGTTACTATTACAAAACGTTTAGTTTAAGTTACCTGAAACTAAAGTTCTAGTAATCCTATCATCTCCCATTTTATCATTGTATTCTTTAATCACATCACGAGCTAATTCTTGAACCTAAAACAACAAGGATGACAACATCCAAAAAGGCGAAGCCATGAAACGGTAGGACAAACTGACATTAACACTTGTATAGTGTCAGAACTGAAAAATCAGAATATGAAAGTATAAGAGTCGAAGCAAAATTGTAAGTAAAGGGGGGAGGCGAAAGTGACACTTTTTGAAACCAAAACTAAAAGTCAACAAAGGAACTCAACTAAACAAAGAGTTACAGTTCTGAGATTTTGCATGGCAGTTGCTTTATAGGGGTAAAATATGGAACTGTGAAGAAACGGCGGCGCAACCGCCAAAACCGCCGTTTCCCGCCGAATTTTTTTTTGCCTTTTCTAGGCGGTTTTCGGCGATTGCGACGCCATTTCTTCACAGTTCCATATTGTACCCCTATAAAGCAACTGCCATGCAAAATGTCAGACCTGTAACTCTTTGTTTAGTTGAGTTCCTTTAACTTTTAGTTTTAGTTTCAAAAAGTGTCACTTTCGCCCCCCCCCCCTTTGTTGAAAAACTGCTTGATACAGGAAAATGTTTATGGACATACTTACATTTTTAGGACTTGATTATAGAGTTGCTTCGCTTTTAGTATTATACTTTGTTGTCCTAGGAATCTATATACCAAAAATCAGATCAAACGGATAATTAGATCACATACAAATTTGTTGTTTAAAAAGTAGAAAAATCATCATGTTTAAAATAGATGTACGGACATTCTGGTAATGATTATGGAGTTGCTACGCTTTCTGAATCGTACCAAACTACTACAGAAATGACCATGCAAAGTTTGAAATCAATAGGACAATTCTAACATGCCTAAATTAACGATAAAAGCTATCTATCTCGGAAGGACGAACGGACCGATCAAAAGCTTTAGCACTATTTATATTAAATTGGCGGTTGCGCCACTAGCATCTAGGACCTCTGTAATTCATGTGATACATAAAAAACAGAAAAAAGGCCTGTAACCATCCCATGACCTATGTAGAGCTACACACATAAAACATAGGATAAATCTGTAGCATAGGACCTTACTCAGGTAGGGGACATTGGACTAAAAATTATACTGGTCAAGTCTCAATAGTTTTTGAACATATACTCTTATTTGTTGACGTAAAAACTTGGTTACTATTATTTGAAAGAAAGCGATAAAGATACAATAAAATATTTTTTAACCAACGAATAATTGAGAGAGCTTGTTTATATATTTGGTGACCAGTATAATTTACAACCAATTTATCGTCCATTGGCTTATCCATTTAAGAGATCTTTTGCTTCAGGCCGTATAAATTATTACTAGAAGACAAAAAAGTTTGTTGAATCAGAAATGTTAAATAATAGCAACATAAAAAGAACCAAAAATCACAAAAAAAATTTAAGAATATTTTTTCTTCTTCAATAATTATAAATTAATAAGCTACTAACCTGAACCATAGTGTCGTGGGGGTACCTACACCCCATAAATTGAATATTTCCCAATACCTGGGCCAGACAGACAACCCGTTCCTCGGGAAACCTACATAAATTCTAAATTCACAAAAAAATATATCTTTGGGTATGATCTTCTATAAATTCTATTCGCGGATTAGTTCACTATTTTTCCTTAAAGTTCCTTGTTGAACAGAGAAATTCCCTAGGTATTCCTTACGTTTTAAATAAATTGAAAATAAGTTTTGATTGTTTAGGTATTACTTTTGGTCAGGTTAAAAAGGTTATATTTGGTACAGGGTATCTCCGCAGGTTTTGGACACCACATTTTATTTTTATTAATTTTCAAAAATAAGGGAGTGGTCAGTGATCAACAAACGCTTTGAGAGAAAGCACCAATATGTTGCACTCCTTGATAACCAGGGTTGGCAAAATTCGGGATTTTTGAAGGTTTAATCTGCGGACAAGCAAAAGTCCGGACTTTTGTAAAAAAGTTAACTTAAAAAAAATAATCTTTGTAAATGTCAACGTATTGATCCAATCTTTTGTATTTAGGTATGAGAGAGGTAATAGTGAGCTGAGAGGACTTCGTGGTAGTACAAATACTCTACAATTCTCTTGAAACGTCAGTATAAAATTTAGGATTGCCTCTTAAATTATAAAATTAACTTATTGACATTAATGTTATATTATTAAGTCAAAAGATCACTGTTCCTAATTTAAGCTAAAAGTATTTGTTAGTTTCTGAATTCTTATTCTATGTTTTATAGATAAATTTCGTAGCATATTTAATAAAAAAATATGTATCTGTTAGTTTTATAATTTAAGAGGCAAGCCTAGATTTTTTAGGTACTATCGTTCATTCATTCAAGAGAATTGTAGAGTATCTGTACTACCAAGAAATCCTCTCAGCTCACTATTGCCTCTCTCATACCTAAATACATTTTTAAAATAAAAATTTTGCTTTCTAAAAATAAGTCTTTGTGTTGTTGTAAATTCTATTGTTTTTATACTGTGTTTACAGGCATTTTGATAAAAAATAAGAAGTTTATTGCGAAAAAGTAGTAATTTAGAACCTTTTTGGAGGCGAAAATAGCATTTTTTTTTCAAGGTGGACTTTTGTTAAGGATTTTTGTTGACTTTTATTGGTGGTTAAAACCGGTCAAAACCATGCGGTTTTAACTGCCCTGGACTTTTCCTGCCAACCCTGTTGATAACTAGAAGAATTTGAGCTATCTGTACACATCACTTAAAATCAGAGGCTAAACATACTCACATATGCTTTATAGACTTCATAAAATCCCTTTTAAGTTCCCAATGTGCCTCTGGCTCCGAACTATTCCTGTACTTCTCCAAGTCCCAGTCCATTTTTTCCACAGATTTTTTTTCTCTGAAATTTTATTCAACGATTTTTTAAATAAGTAACAGGTACAAGTAAAAATACTTTATTTACAACATATTAAATTAATTGGAAAAGTTTTACATCTGATTTTATAATCGAAGCTACTCTATTTTTATGTCTTTTTAAACCATCGTCATTTTTCTATGTATTAACCCTTCAAGAAGGCCCATAAGATTAGAATATTCGCTACTATTGTTTGTAATCGTCCTTACTCAACATGATGTTTTTTATTAAAATGATTATTACAATACAATAAAATAGTATTTAATTTTCTAAGGGGGGGGGGGGGACGTAATGACATCTATTCTTACTCCGTGAGCAAAATGGTCTAAATATTTAGCTAGACCCTTCAAACTTGGTATATAAGCCTAGTCCTATAGGTATTACATCTAAATGGCAAAAAAAATCCAAAAATTTTTATTTTTAGGTTATGTTAGGTAAGAAAACCCTGCGGAAATGGGGTTTTTAGGCTTTTTTGGTCTATTTTCAAGTGGAAACTTACCTGAAATCGTTTTTTCTTAGGATTTTAACTTAAATACACTGTGTCCATTCATAAGGACATTATCTAAGATGATTCAGCAAGTTGGGGACCGACCCCAGGGGGCTAGGTGGGTGGCCCTCAGGGGTCAAGTGCATTTTTCCCAATATATATGTTGTGATGCATCAAATTATAGGTTTTTTAGGTCAAGGAACTCAAATTCAGAGCTAAAAAAAGCATTAGACTAATCTGAAGCTAGCCCCAGCGGGCTAGGTTGGTGGCCCGCAGGGGTTAAGTGCATTTTTCCCATTATATATCTTGTTATATATCAAAATATAGGTTTTTTAGGTCAAGGGACTCAAATTCTGAGCGAAAATTAGCATTAGACTAACCTTAAGCTAACCCCCCCCCCCCCGAGCTAGGTTTATTTTCTGCAGGGCTTAAGAGCATTTACCTAACCTAACCTAAAAACCTATATTTTTTCAGGTTTTTTCTTGAATAAACTGTGTATTAATGAGAACTTTATTTAAGATGATCCAGCAAGTCGGGGACCGACCCCAGCGGGCTAGGTGGGTGGCCCGCAGGGGTTAAGTGCATTCTCCATAATATATTATATGTTGTGATACATAAAATTATAGGTTTTTTAGGTCAAAGAACTCAAATTCAGAGCTAAAATAATCATTAGAATAATCTGAAGCTAAACCCAGCGGGCTAGGTGGGTTGCCCGCAGGGATTTTACCTAACCTAACCTAGAAACTTACATTTAACATTTTTTTAAGGATTTTTTTCTCGAATAAACTGTCCATTCATGAGGACCTTATTTCAGATGATCCAGCAAGTCGCAGACCGACCCCAGGGGGCTAGGTGGGTGGCCTGCAGGGGTTAAGTGCATTTTCCCCAATATATATGTTGTGATACATCCAATTATAGGTTTTTTAGGTCAAAGAACTCAAATTCAGAGCTGAAATCAGCATTAGACTAATCTGAAGCTAAATCTAGCGGGCTAGGTGGGTTGCCCACAGGGTTTAAGTGCATTTTACCTAACCTAACCTAGAAACTTACATTTAATATTTTTTTCTTGGGTTTTATTCTCAAATAAATTGTCCATTCATGAGGACCTTATTTCAGATGATCCAGCAAGTCGAAGACCGACCCGAGCGGGCTAGGTGGGTGGCCCGCAGGGGTTAAATGCATTTTAAAAAAATATGTATTGTCATAATCAAATTATAGGTTTTTTAGGTCAAGAAACTCAAATTTACAGCTAATAAAAGCATCAGACTAATCTAAAGCTAGCCCCAGCGGGCTAGGTGGGTTGCCTGCAAGTCTTAAGTGCTTTTTACCTAACCTAACTTAGAACCTTACTTGTTTTATTAGGTTTTTTTAGGAAATTTAAATTTAGAGCTAATAATAGAATCAGACTAATCTGAAGCTAGCCCCTGCTAACATGTATAACAACACATAATTTGGAAAATTAACCCCTGCAGGCCACCCACTTAATCCGCAGGGGTTAGCCTTAGGTCAGTCTAATGCAAATAGCTCTGAATTTGAGTTTCTTGACCTAAAAAACCTATAATTGTATATAAGGGGGAGGGGGGGTTTGATGCAACCATCTTGTAATCAATGTATAAATGGCACTTAGAATTCGAATTTTGATCTGAAATTTTGCATGAGTAATCCTTGGTAGGTCTATTTTCCCTAAATCGAACAAAAATAACGGCTAACAGCTCAGCCGTTAAGCTTTTTTTTTGGCTATTTTTAGGGCAAATCTGTCATAAATTACTTAGAAATCAACTTTTTAAAAACATAGGGTAAGGGGGGGGAAATTTCGGTATTTTTTCGTTTTTTTTGAAAAAAAATGGGGTAAATATTAATATTTTCAAATGAAACCAAGACCGGTAGAAAGCTTATGGAAAGGACTATCAGGTCCTAAAAGGACGTTATCCTAGGACTTTTAGAAGTTTGCCGAAATTGACTGCAAAAAAGTTACCGAAAATTCCCCACCAGTGGGGGAATTTTCGGTATTTTTTTTCAACCTAAAAAAAATCGATGAAAATCGGCCAAACGGCCAGTCGAACATAAATAATCATATATAGTATAGGTTATAGGAATTATCCACAAAAAGTTTCATAATGATCGGACTATTCCTTCTATGTTAAAAATGAATTTTTTTGAAAGACGCGAATTTTCGATTTTTTTTTTTCAAAAATTTTTTAAAAAAAAACTTAAAATTAATATAAGAAAAAACGTATTTTATTACTTTTTAGGCCTGATCCTAAAAAAGCTCACATTGAACTATAGATTTAGCCCAAAAAACATGAAAATTGATTAAAAATTGACCTCAAAAATTGAATTTGAAGCAAAAGTGTCATCTTTGCAAAAAATCTTGACTACAATTTAACCTTAAAAAAATCGATGAAGAAAGGCCAAACGACCAAACAAGCGTAATAAATCATAATTAGTATAGGTTATTGGGATTAACCACAAAAAAAATTCATAAAGATCGGACTATTCCTCCTATGTCAAAAATATTTTTTTTCAAAGGACCAGAAATTTTGATTTTTTCCTCGCAAAAATTTGCTTCAAAAAATAAAATTAATTTTTTTTTGTTTTTTATCTGTTCTATTCATTTTTAGGCCTAATTCTTAAAAAGTCCATATGGAATAATAGATTTGACAAAAGAAAACATGGAAACATGACCTTAAAAGTTGAATTTTAATTTCTTTTGAAATTACCGAAATTTCCCCTGGCGCCAACTTTGGTCATTTTTGAAAAAAATATTACCCCGATTTTTAAGCTCTCAACAGATTTGGAAAGAGCGGGCAATTCTTTGTTCAAAAGGTTTTTACGGATCAGCTCTAGGTCTTACCAATTTTTGTGTACGTCGATCTTTACACACCTACTAAAAAATTTTTGAAAAAAAAAAAATTTTCGTCCGACTTTGAGACCCAATAAGTACCCTTAATATTCATCTCACAAAAAATTCATTTCATACTTTTTTATAGGCAATTTAATAAGGAACAAATTTGCTTTTATGTTTTTTTCTGTCATTTGAAAGGAACATGGAGAAAAAGGTCATTTAATGCAGGTAGGTCGAAATTACCGAAAATAGCCCCTTACCGAAACTTCCCCCGCCTTACCCTATTTTTGCTTTAAATCGTGTGAAATGATAGGGTAAGGGGGGGGAAGTTTCGGTAAGGGGCTATTCTCGGTAATTTCGACCTACCTTCATTAAATGACCTTTTTCTCCATGTTCCGTTCAAATGACAGAAAAAAACATAAAAGCAAATTTGTTCCTTATTAAATTGCCTACAAAAAAGTATAAAATGAATTTTTTGTGAGATGAATATTAAGGGTACTTATTGGGTCTCAAAGTCGGACGAAAATTTTTTTTTTCCAAAATTTTTTAGTAGGTGTGTAAAGATCGACCTACACAAAAATTGGTAAGACCTAAGGCTGATCTGAAAAACTTTTTGAACTAGAAATTGCCCGCTTTTTCCAAATCCGTTGAGAGCTTTAAAATCGGGTTAATATTTTTTTCAAAAATGACCAAAGTTGGCGCCGGGGGAAAAATCGGTAATTTCAAAAGAAATTAAAATTCAACTTTTAAGGTCATGTTTTCATGTTTTCTTTTGTCAAATCTATTATTCCATATGGACTTTTTAAGAATTAGGCCTAAAAATGAATAGAACAGATAAAAAACAAAAAAAAAATTAATTTTATTTTTTTAATCAAAATTTTGCGAGGAAAAAATCAATATTTCTGGTCCTTTGAAAAAAAAATATTTTTGACATAGGAGGAATAGTCCGATCTTTATGAATTTTTTTGTGGTTAATCCCAATCACCTATACTAATTATGATTTATTACGCTTGTTTGGTCGTTTGGCCTTTTTTCATCGATTTTTTTAAGGTTAAAATGTAGTCAAGATTTTTTGCAAAGATGACACTTTTGCTTCAAATTCAATTTTTGAGGTCAATTTTTAATCAATTTTCATGTTTTTTGGGCTAAATCTATAGTTCAATGTGAGCTTTTTTAGGATCAGGCCTAAAAAGTAATAAAATACGTTTTTTCTTATATTAATTTTAAGTTTTTTTTAAAAAAATTTTTGAAAAAAAAAAATCGAAAATTCGCGTCTTTCAAAAAAATTCATTTTTAACATAGAAGGAATAGTCCGATCATTATGAAACTTTTTGTGGATAATCCCTATAACCTATACTAATTATGATTATTTATGTTCGACTGGCCGTTTGGCCGTTTTTCATCGATTTTTTTTAGGTTGAAAAAAATTACCGATATTTCCCCCGGTGGTGGGGAAATATCGGTAACTTTTTTGCGGTCGATTTCGGCCAACTTCTAAAAGTCCTAGGATAATGTCCTTTTAGGACCTGATAGTCCTTTCCGTAAGCTTTCTACTGGTCTTGGTTTCATTTGAAAATATTAATATTTACCCCATTTTTTTTCAAAAAAACCGAAAAAAAACCCGAAATTTCCCCCCCCTTACCCTACAAAATACATTTTTTTAGATTTCTAGTAGCAGCAACTACCGGCTAGAATTGTTTGAAAACGTTTTGGAGCAGCAAAGAGTATTATGAGGAGATAGGTTTCGTGATAGATTTACATTGAAAATAGCCGAAAAATGGCTAATGGCTGAGCAGCCAGCCATTAGCCATTACTTTTCCAACTTTTTGTTCGATTTAGGGAAAATAGACCTACCAAGGATTACTCATGCAAAATTTTAGATCGAAATTCGAATTCTAAGTGCCATTGATCTCTGGTACAGACCTAAGGAAGCAGCCAGGTTCCTGAACCTGGCAACAGAAGTAAATGATGATAACGGATGAGAAGAAGTTGGCTACAAACAACAACAACAAGGGATGAAAATTGGAAAAGACACGCCCCTTTCGCATGCTTAGGCTTATAAGTAAGGAATGATTCATTGTGATTGTGGAGCATTATTAAAGTTAGTGTAAAAAAGTGTAGAGCTCAGGCAGTCCAACTATTTGGAGACCATCATTTTATATGTCCAAAGGACCATAGAAATGACGACAAAGCAATAAAAAAATCTGAATTGGTGGAAGAAGTTCTATATATACCTATGCCTTTTATTCTAAAAAATAAAATAAAAAATAAATAACAAAATGAGCTTCCCCCTCTCCCCCATAAAAGAGTTACAGCTCCAAAATTCTGCACAGCAGTTGCTGTTATGATGAACACTATGGAACTGTGAAGAAACGGCGGCGGAACCGCCGCTCCCGCCAAAAACCGCCGTTTCCCGCCGAATTTTTTTTGCCTTTTCTCGCCATAATAGACAATTTACAATCATCTGAGATAAACTTTTTTTCCATAAAAATTTCGCTTATATTTTCACTTGAAACGAGTGTAAGATTGACATGTTTGAAATATTACGAGTGTCACGTGAAAATATAAGGGAAATTTTTATGAGAAAAAAAGTTTATCTCAGATGATTAAAAACTGTCTAATTTGGCAAAAAAGGCAAAAAAATTCAGCAGGAAACGGCGGTTTTCGGCGAGAGCGGCGGTTCCGCCGCCGTTTCTTCACAGTTCCATATTCTTCTCCACAAAAGCAACTACTATGCCGAATTTTAGAGTTAAGACTCTTTTATGGGCTGAGATCATGCACATTTAACCGTGGTTTTAAAAAGTGGCACATCCGCCCCCCCCCCCTTTTTCAGCCCTCATATAAGAATTCAATAATTAATTTATTAAATTACACTAGCTAGAAGCAAAATAATAAGCTTATTTTCGGCACAAAGTTAGAATGCTAGTAGCTGATTAAATTTTTACAATAAAGATACCCCTTATCATGGTCAACTTTAAAGATCCAGCTCAGAATTATAATTTCCAGTTTTTTTTATTGTTCTCTGTTTTACAATACTTATTACAATATTAATTACAATATCATTGCATAATTCTGTTGAACTCTTCTCTTAAATTATTCGGAGGCTTCAAAATATATTTTTCTGTTTCTCCTCCGTTATAAATAAGTTCTTCTAACAATCTAAAATATGTTTTATCAATAAATATTAGTAGCAAAGGTAGTCTATAAATAACTTTTTCCTTCCGTCCGTTTGTGACACTAATTGGGGAAGTGTAATTTTCTCAGTTACTATTTTAGACAGATTAACAGCTGGAGTTTTTAAAGAAGATTCCTTGTACCAAAAAGCCCCAAGTTTGTAAATATTTTTGGCTCGTCAGAAAAGAAGACAAAAAAATATCAACAACATGATCTCAAATGATCCTAAATGGTTCAGCGAGAAATGAGAAAAAAAATATTGGCGGCGGCGGAAAACGTCGGTGTTCCTGCCACCGTTTTTATGTAAATCTCTTGGAGGGTGTCCCATAGAGTAGTGGTTAGCGCACTACGCTGTGGTTGGGAAAATCCGAGTTCAAGTCCCCTCATAGATATAGCACTTGGATGACAAATGCTGTTGCAATTTGTCAGAATATAATAACGCAACCTTCCCTGTGATGCCCTCAGGTTGTAAGGAGGGAGATTTGTAGGAAGTTAGGATCCTACCTATCAAGCAACTGTAATCGTGCTTTCCCTTGTCCATGCTCCTCATTCATATGAGAGTGCCATTAATTAGGGTGGCTTAATATGGAATACCTGCCAAAACTCTAGGCCAGTGTGATGTTATAATTAAGTAGCTTCCATGAGAATTGCGGGTCAGCTTGTAATGTAACATAGAATACAATCAGCCGTGCGCGAAGCTTACCAATCTAAGATTGGTCAAAGGATTCTCACCTCCAATCTCCTAGTGCATCTGTATCCTAACTTCAGAGAATCAAGGCTACATACATACATACATGTAAATCTCTTTTACTCACCCATCAAAAAAGATTTTGTTTCAATATCCAAAAATGAAAATCACCGAATTTCAGATTTACTGCTTTAATAAACAATGCTACAATGAAAAAGCAATTACTTACGTTTTTGGATCAAACTTTTTGCTAATAGTTAAATGTCTATCGTCTCCTTTTCCAAAACTTTTGCTTTTTAATCCATATCTAAAATAAAATCAGTTTTATACCTATCTTTCTGAAGATCGCAAAAGCATGAAACTTTCAGTTAAAGATAGACAAAATTAAAGTAAAAAATCGTTGTTTTACAATAAAATAAATTAGAATTCAAATATCTGATTAAACAAAACACAAACTGTTTTAAAGGTATACTACCCCCCCCCCCTCGCCTCTCCAGTTCCAGCTAATTCAGTGATATTTTGGATCAGACTTTTTAAAAAATCATACAAGTGTACGTTTATTTGTATTATTGCATACTAAATTATTCTACCAATATTTTTAAATCTGCAATTATGTCTTTTATTCTTATTTGTATTAGGAGGAAGAAATAAGCGTGGATTAAATTTATGGCTTTCTCTTTTCCTGGAGTTTATAGACAGCATTTACACCTGTTTCGGGACCAATGCATTTCTCTACAGTATATCTTTTGTGTTACTTGGTCTGATTTTGGAGTCCAATCCTTTCTGAAGCAAAATTTTATTTACCTTCTGGCGAGTTTATGCATTTCTGCCCGTTGTTCATTGTCAAATCCAGTTGTAAACACTAAATCATTACTACCACTAGTACCCATATATTCCTAGAATATTAGTATATATGTAGGTAATACTATATTTCTAGTGTTCATTATAATATCTAGTTGTAAACACTAAATCATTACTACCACTAGTACCCATATATTCCTAGAATATTAGTATATATGTAGGTAATATTATATTTATAGTATTAATAATAATATCTAGTTGTAAACACTAAATCATTACTACCACTAGTACCCATATATTCCTAGAATATTAGTATATATTAGGGTTGGGCCGGATATTTTTTTGGCCGGATACCGGATATCCGGCTGATTTCAAATGCCGGATATCCGGCCAACGCCAGATATCCGGCAAATATCCGGTTATCCGGCCAAATTACCGGATATCCGGCCGGATAACCGGCAAATTACTGCATATTAAATATTTCGTGGCAACGCACCTTAAGGGCCGATTTGTCGTATTTTTAAAATTGCTTTTAATAGGTTATTTTAGGTTAGGTTAGGTTATATATTGGTTAGGTGATTGCCCCGCAGGGTTAGGCAATTGGCCCCGCAAGGTTAGAGCCCCCCGCAGGGGCTAGAAATAGGAGGAAAGCTACTGTGAAAATACGAATAATCGCTCCTTAAGGGGCGATGCCATGAAAGGGACTATACCTGCAAAAAAAATTTCTTCATAAACTGGTGTTTTATTATATAAAATTAAGGTCAAAACTTAAAAATTAAGTAACTATCATATGATCTTTCTTCTTAGCAATTAATCTAATGAACTATTACTACCCTCAATCTGTAGTATTAACCCCTAACGGTTGGAGGATGGGCGGGGAGGTGGCGTTAAATGCCTGCCCCCCCCTCTGTTTTTTTCTATCCCATTTTCTGTGTATAGAGGTAGAGGGCTATAACTTAGTGACTTTCGAAATATGGGTATGACACATAACTGAGAGTTGAAATTTTTTTAATACCTCCTTCCTGACGGGCACAGGATGCCAGCAAACCTGGTAAGGTCATTCAGGTAAAAAGTAAAAATATTTTTTTTACTTAAACAAAGCATTTCATGTTATCTAATACTAAAATATCCTATATTCGTACATCCTTATATGAAATATATATCAAATATATATAATCCTGCAAGACCTGAACCTCCAGGTCTCCAGAAATCTTTAAACGGTTCCTGTGACCGCAAATTTTTACTTGAAGATTTCAAATTTTAAACTTAGGCTTTTTTATATATCTTCATGACATATTACAATTTCATAAAATCCGTTGCCGTTTACCTGCCAACCGTCGGTTTGCGGCTGGCAGCTGCCAAGTACTGCTGCCACCGCCAAAATTTATGTTTTGTGATTTGTAATATAAAATTTACATAAAGATAAACATATTCAGAAAAAATTGTTCTTCTAGCTTTAATAATAAGAAAATTACAGCCATTTAAGATTTTAAAAAATATAAAAGATTATATTGCCGGATATCCGGCCGGATAGTTTCAATATCCGGTATCCGGCCGGATATTGAAAATGGCCGGATATCCGGACACACCGGATATCCGGCCCAACCCTAGTATATATGTAGGTAATACTATATTTCTAGTGTTAATTATAATATCTAGTTGTAAACACTAAATCATTACTACCACTAGTACCCATATATTCCTAGAATATTAGTATACATGTAGGTAATATTATATTTCTAGTGTTTATTATAATAACTACTTGTAACTCTAAATCATTACTGCCACTAGTACCCATATATTCCTAGGATATTAGTATTTATGTAGGTCATATTTTATTTCTAGTGTTTATTATAATATCTAGTTGTAAACACTAAATCTTTACTGCCACTAGTACCCATATATTTATAGAATATTAGTATATATGTAGGTAATATTATATTTCTAGTGTTTATTATAATATATAGTTGTAAACACTAAATCATTACTGCCACTAGTACCCATATTTTAATAGAATATTAGTATTTATATGTAGGTAATATTATATTTCTAGTGTTTATTATAATATCTATTTGTAAACACTAAATCATTACTACCACTAGTACCTATATATTCCTAGAATATTAGTATATATATATTTCTAGTGTTTATTATAATATATAGTTGTAAACACTAAATCATTACTCCCACTAGTACTCATATATTCCTAGAATATTAGAATATTTATGTAGGTAATATTATATTTATAGAGTTCATTATAATATCTAGTTGTAAACACTAAATCATTACTGTTACTAGTACTCTTATATTAATAGAATATTAGTATATATGTATATGTAGGTAATATATTTCTAGTGTTCATTATAATATCTAGTTGTAAACACTAAATCATTACTGCCACTAGAGCTCATATACTAATAGAATATTAGTATATATATGTAGTTAATATTTTCATATTTAGTATCTACATACCTTAATTATCTTTTCAATCTTCTGTTTAAATACTTTTCCCGCTCCAAGTTGGCTATCTTTGAAACCAAGTCCTTGTCTAAAATAAAAAGCTTTAATGAAAAATTTAATCTATAGAGATTATCAAAAATAGTGCAGCTTGAGTGTGGCTTAATGACTTAACAACGGCTTTAGTTGGTCCAAAAATAGACAGGTAGCTAATTTGGCTAGTTAAAGGCAAAAACTATAGGACAAGATGATTTTGTAATTAAGTAGCTTCCATGAGAATTGTAGGACAGATTTAATGGAATATAGAATATACATAGCTGTGTGCGAAGCTTACTGATATAAGATTTGCCAAGAAATATAAAACATGTAAAAATGCTTACTTCCCAAAGATAGATTCTGCAGTGATGGGTTCAGCAATACCAGCACCCTCTTTACCCAGCCCACCTCCACTCCAGCCCATCATACTTAATAACTTGTGACCAATATTCGAGTCTCCTAGTTTCTCCTGATTCTTGCCAACCTAAATTATTTAAGTTTTTGTTCAATGTGATCAGAATTGAAATACCTCGTAAAAAAAGGACTAATAATATTCTTTGGCCGTTTGACGTCATATTCTCATCTAATATGACGTTATTTGGAAAGTTAAGCCAAAACATTTTCAGTTGTCTACTTTAAAAAAAAAACGTTTGGATACTAGAGGTTTTAAGTAAATAAATATAATATCATAGTTAAAAAAAACTTTGGGTACCACTATTATTTATTACAGCATGACCCCTCCCTCCCTCGAATAAAAAATTATTTACCGTTGTGTTATCTTGGACATCTATTATATCCACATGAGCTCCATCAGAGGTAAATTTATTCTTGAGGGAAATCTTATAACAATATTCTGATAATATGTCAAGGGCCATGTCACACGCCCGCATTCTAGCTTCTGACCTTAACATTATACTTAAATTTAGGTCAATCTTAAAAGTTCATTCTTGCATAGTTTGTAAAAAAATCTGCAAAAATCTAAGATTATTAACAATGATCAGTAACAAAATTTAAATTGTATTTTTAAAAGGTTATGGGTGCAATCCTTAAAAATTTACCTATTTGTCCTATCATTTACTTAATTTAAAATTAATTTATTATTGTATAATAATTCGAGAATTCGACCATCTACATTCAATTTTGATTATAAAAAATACCAAAAAAGTTACATGGGGCGATATCTGTTGGGAAAACTAAGTAAAAGTTACTATCCTCCAAGACAGTTAGAACCTTTCCTGGACCTGTAAAGGATTGTAAAAGACCATATCCGTTCAGCAATTAGCAAGATCCTTCACAACAAACACGCACACGCGCAGACCGACAGACATACTATTATCTTTATATAAGAATTTGCTAAATAACTCACTCATTTCCCCCTGTTTCTTCACATATAAAATAATTCGCAATCCAAACTTGATAAATCTAAATCAAAAGATTTTAACTGGTAGCTTTGCCTCAAGAGGCCTTTTGGGACACTTTAGTGAAAATAGGTAAGCCGAACCTCCACTTTCCAAAATAGTTTAAGTTTTTAACAATTTCTTGGGGGGATGTGTCATTTTTAAAGATTAATTCTATTGGTTGGATTGGCTTACCCTCCCCCTAAATAGTTAAAAATTTCCCTAACACTATATGGAGACAGACCCTAATAACAGAAAAGCTTTATTTTTAAAATTAAACTCTAACCTTTGTAATATTGTTATATTGAAACTTTAAAGGTATTTTACAAAATGCGGAGGATCTTTGCAAAATACAGAAGGCAACATCAGTGGGTATATATTCTGAAATACAAAGTTTGTAAGAATTTAGTAGGTTTTAGTCTATTTTGCCCTAGTTAGGCTATTTTTGTCCTTCCTTATCCCGTCGAATACAGAGCCTCTAGAGGTAGAAAGATATTTTTGTTTGAATCCAAAGATGTCAGAAATAGCTGGTGAGAATGGGCTGTACTAAATATATTTGGTGGTTTTAGGCTGTAGTTACTTCACCTACCCTCCCGTAGAGGCAAGGGACAAAGCAAATAGTCAATAAATATCCCGGTTTTTTAATGACAGGACGAATTAAAATATTTAAGCTCAATAATAATTTTAAATTCGTGAGTTTTACTGTTTTGATACTGAAATGCTCAAAAATTTAAAGGTAGAAATAAGAATAAACTGGTATTACAGAGACATACAGACAGTAAGGAAGCTGAGTTGCATAGAACACATTAATAAAATAAAAAAATGCACTAACCTAATGTTACCAGAATGAAATAACATGCTGGAAATCTAATATTAAATGGAAGCAACTTTCTTTCCCGAGGATAGGTATTATTCTATAGTATACATTAGTTTATATTTTTTTTCATGTTAAAATTAAGATTTTTTAAATAAAAAACTTTGATTTGCATAATGGTTTCCCTCAAAGTGCTTTGTCGAGCAGAGACCACCAAGTCCCCCTCCCACTTTTGGTCATATAAGGTTATATTCGGTACTGGGTAAAACCGCAGGGTAAGGCTCATGGAAAAAAAACTACCTCCACCCCTCTTTATTTTTTTTACAAACTAATTTAACAAAATAAAAAATATAATCTTTAAATTCCTTTGATTTATCTACAATTCTCTGTAGGCTAGGAGGCAATGAGGGCGTTTCTTCTTTTTCACTACTGAATTCAATAATATAATGGTGATAGCTCAGATAATCTATAAGATGTGAATGTCTTTACGTTCATCCGTCTTTTTCACAAAGTACCTACTGTAGCTTTAATTTTTTTTAGTATTTTTACTTACAGACACAGATTAAATTACCTACATTTTCTTAATTTTTCCAATTTCCTTTTCTTTTGAAATGGCAGTTTACTGTTCTTTTTTTTCTCAAAGCTATTATTATCTTCCTATGCTGAGCTACTTATGCACAGAAATGTTCTTGTAGGCTACTATTAATGAGAAGAATAATAAATTTCTTTTTCAGATTTAAACTTTAAGATATTACATTTGATTTTTAAAAAAATTAAACAGCTCACTTGGAAACAAAAATTTCACTAATTTACTAAAGGCAGAATACCAAATGTAAAAAAAATGAGTGAAAAGTACCTTTATCTTCAATTGTCCATCCATTCCCTATTATTGTCCATTTTAACAATAAAGTATTTACCTTTTTGGGTTAATTGGAGGTAATATAAATCCATCAGTGTTTTTCTTGGGTTCTAAAAATTAAAATGGTAATTAAGTAAAAGTATGAAACTTTTAGTCAAAATACAAAGAGGCTTAAAGTAACACTAACATTCAAAGATTTTTTTACACAGAAATAAACAAATTACCTATTAATCCTATTATATAAAGTAATACAGTTTTTTGCTTTCTATGTATGTTAAAATCTCGCTAATCAATGAACCGATTGAGTTATACATTTTATGGTAACTTTCCATAGCTGCTGGGATAATTTTGGTCCATTTTGTATTTAAATTACAACTTTAATCAGACAACAAATACAAAAAAAACAAGTTTTATTTTATGAGTAGCTATGCTTGAAAAAAACACCTTACCTTCATCATTAGATGTAGAAGCAACAAAATTCATAAATTTAGGTTTCTTGCCCAGAGAGCCGCTAGAAGCATCGGTAATGTCAGACGCTGATCTTTTCACGGAAGCATTAGTTTTGTTCACTTTATCCTTGGCAGCAGATGATACTGAAACGAGAAATTGAAAGGAAACAAGAAATAAGGTGAAACTTGGAGCGGGCTAAAATAACGCCCCCCCCCAATAATGGATGAAGGAACCTACCAATAAATGACAGGGAAATTGCAACCTAACTTATCGACAATTTCTTCCATAAATGATGTATTATCAACGAGTCAATATCCATTATAACAGCTAAATCAATGATTAATTTATTCTTTACTAGCGGCTACTTACTTTCCTAGCATTGGAGTTATCTATCTACTCTGGATCTATAAAAAGATTCACTGTAATGAAGAACCATATCGGTACAGCGGTTAGCAAAATCAGACACAGACAGACATCCTGTTACTTTTACATAATGTTTAGTTATATTTACCTGAAACTAAAGTTCTGGTAATCCTATCATCCCCCATTTTATGATTGTATTCTTTAATTACATCTCTAGCTAATTCTTGAACCTAAAAAATGGGGTTGTGCTAATCAAAACAGAGAGAGAGAGGGGGCAATGGGCTGTTTATTACACTAGTCCCAAAAGTTTTTATATATTACATTTTGGAGATATTTGATGGGTTGGTTTATTAGGTTAAGTGTTCAAGCGTTTCAACCACTAATTTTAAACTACAGAAGCGGTAATCTTGTATATCATTATTTGAAATGTACATCAATTTATCGGCCAATGTCTTATCCGTTTAAATCCCTGTAATCAAAAGTTCTAGCACTAAAGCAAGGGTGGTTATTTATCAATATATCATTCATCGTCTTATACTTTCTTCATGAATTCAGTTTTTCAGGCAATATTCAATCTTAAATTACTAGACTAAAGGATTTGTTGAACCAGATATAATCCATAAGGAAAACATAAAAAGAACAAAAAATCATAAATAATAAAGCTGACCTGAACCATAGTATCATGGGGGTACCTGCACCCCATGAATTGAATATTTCCTAATACTTGGGCCAGACAGACTACCCGTTCCTCGGGAAACCTGCAAAAATTAAACTTTCACCAAAAATACTAAAAATATCTATATGATCTTCTATAAATTCTATTCGCGGAGTAGTTCAATGTTTTTCCTTAGTTTTTGAGCAGAAAAACTCCTCTAATTTTTTTAATAAAAGCAAAAAAAGAGGATCTGGGCAGTTTTCAATTTGTTTGTTTTTTACTTTAAGTCAGGTAAGGTAAGGTGTATACTGGAGTGGGTACCACCGCAGGCTTTGGACACTACATTTTATTTTTTCTTATTATCAAAAATAAGGGAGGGGTAAGTGCTCATTGGACACTTTGAGGGAAAGCACCAACATGTTTCACTTCTTGAAAACAATAAGAACTGGAGCTATCTGTAAACAACACTTAAAATCAAAGGCTAAACAAACATACTCACATATGCTTTATAGACTTCATAAAATCCCTTTTAAGTTCCCAATGCGCCTCTGGCTCCGAACTATTCCTGTACTTCTCCAAGTCCCAGTCCATTTTTTGACAGATTTTTTTTCTCTGAAATTTTATTCAACGATTTTTTAAATAAGTAACAGGTACAAGTAAAAATACTTTATTTACAACATATCAAATTAATTGGAAAAGTTTTACATCTGATTTAATAATCGAAGCTACTCTATTTTTATGTCTGTCTGTCTTTATGCCTTTTTCAAACCATCGTCATTTTTATATATATTAACCCTTCAAGATTAAAATCCTCCAAAAGATTCGCTACTGTTGTTTGTAATAGTCCTTACTAAAAAAAATAATGATGGCTTTAGAAATAATAATTATAATACAATAAAATGGTATTTAATTTTCTAAATTACGGAACAATACATACAACATTGTTATAAATACAAATTGTATTTTAAAAGAGATCATCGTCGTAAGCCACCATTTCTCGTTTATCCTAAAAAATTAAATATTTAATTCAATTAAAATATATTTTAACAAATAATAAAGACTACATTGGGACGGTTTCCCTGAAAGTGAATTGTTGAGCATAAAAAACGCTTCCCTATTTTTAAAATAAAATAATAATTTAGTTTGTTGTTTATTTCTTTATATAGATAATTTAATCACTGGGTAGTCCCTTGGGGCCAACAAAACTGGTTTTAATCTTATAATTTTTCATTCACGGAAAGCTGTCTACACAATACAAAGCGACAAATAAAAAAATTATAACTACAAAAAAACCTTTGTTTTGTGCAGTAAAAACGATATACCATCATTATCGATGAAAAAAATATATATAAGTTTTGAAGCAATCAGATCTCATTGATCAAGAAAGAAACATAAATTGTTAAAATAGCTAACAACCAAACGAAATTAAAGGAAACTCTTAATACCTACCAAATGACCAACAAATCCTAAATATTTACCTTATGTGAACCTTTCTGAGAATGTGATGCCGCAATTGTGGACCAGGTCGTACTAGAACTCGAATCATTGATGGGGTCAATGATGGGTTGTCTGCGGGCCAGAGATACCTGTCAAAAAATAAATTATTACACAAGTACCTAAAGTTTTATATCCGCGTTATCTTATTCTTTGCCTACAAGACATTTAGTACTTTTATCGGTTCTAATTTTTAAGTGTCAAAACTTACAGTCAATAGCTAAAATACAGAGGGGTAATTATGTTTATCATCATTGGGGATGTACACCGTATTATCGTTCATCGCCTTATCCCTTAAGATCCCAGTGAATAATACCAATAGTTTTAATGCAATTTTATCATTAAAAGAAAAGCTTTGCCTTTATTTTGTTTGACACCAACATCATTTTCATTAGTTTTAAATATTCACTATCGAAAAAACAAAAAAGTTTGAGGCATATTAATCTTATTAAATACCCCCAACAGAAAATGTTACCTTCAATTGGACACCACTGACCAAACTTCCGTTGATTTCAGCAATAGCTCGCTCTGCACTTTCAACCTAGAATTAAATTTAATGTTTTGGCATTCGCCCGAAAGAATTTTACGTCAAAAAGTAATTCCAATATATTTTTTGAAAGGGGGGTACAAAATCTCTATAGTGGGATGAGGATAATTCAAGTTTAGAAAGGGGGAAAGGTCAAAGAATAATAATACATATTTAATTTCTCTTTCCTATTAACAAAAATCAATAAAAATAACATTTGTATATTTAATATTTATGTACGTTAGACGCAAGCAACGCATTTGTCAGCTAAAAATACTCTTATCAAAAAAATTATACTTTATAATATTAGATAATTTACCTTCTCATAGGTGATGAAGCCACAATTTTTCTCGACCTCCATGGAGATGTTGACAATAGGTCCATACGGGGTAAACTGGTTCTTCAAAATATCCTCAGTTACGCCGTAACCGTACACGTATACAGTATGACCTTTAAGAAAAATATTATTTTAAAATCAAATTTGATTTTCATGGTTGTGTTTACAAATGAAGGTTTATATAGGCATAAAAATTGTTTTTACATAAATACCCACATAATAGAACTTATTTATTTTCTCAAAAAAATATTATAAGAATATAGTTTGACTTTTATTCTAAAAAAACATAATCATTACAAGAGTAATAAGGGGGGGGGGGGGGGGGTTAATGCTACCATCTCGTAATCAGTGAGCAAATGGCACTTAGAATTCGAATTTCGAGCTGAAATTTTGCATGGGTAATCCTTGGTAGGTCTATTTTCCCTAAATCGAACAAAAAGTTGGAAAAGTAACGGCTGGCGGCTGCAGCTCAGCCGTTTAGCCGCTTTTGGCCTATTTTTAGGGCAAATTCATCATTATTTACGTAGGAATCAACTTTTTAAAATATAGTTTTGGTTTAATTCATATTAAATGATAGCAATAACCATTTTTTAAATTTCTAGTACCAGCTGCTAAACGGCTAGAACCGGCTGAAAACGGCTGGGAGCGGCCAAGAGTATGAAGAGTAGATAGGGCTTGTGACATGTCTAGGGGTAGGTTTTTAAGGGTGCTGAGCTCAAAAATACTACTAAAAATAGTGACGGCCAATCCAAATGGCAGCTGGGTAACAGCTGCAGCTCAGCTGCGAGCGGCCAAGAGTAGAATGAGCAGATAGGGCTTGTGACGTGTCTAGGGGTAGGTTTTAATGGGTGCCGAGCTCTAAAATGCTACCAAAAATAGTGGCGGCCCATCCATGTGGCAGCTGGGTAACTGCGGTAGCTCAGCTGGGAGAGGCCAAGAGTAGAATGAGTACATAAGGCATGGGACATGTCCAGGGTTAGGTTTTTATGGTTGCTGAGCTCAAAAATACTACCAAAAATAGTGATGGCCAATCCATGTGGCAGTTGAGTTATAGCTGCTGCTCAGCTGCGAGCGGCCAAGAGTAGAATGAGTAGATAGGGCTTGTGACGTGTCAAGGGGTAGGTTTTTATGGGTGCTGAGCTCAAAAATGGTACCAAAAATAGTGGCGGCCAATACATATGGCAGCTGGGTAACAGCTGCTGCTCAGATAGGAACGGCCAAGAGTAAAATGAGTACATAGGGCTTGTGACGTGTCTTGGGGTAATTTTTTATGGGTACTGAGCTCAAAAATGCTCCCAAAAATAGTGGCGACCCATCCATATGGCAGCTGGGTAACGGCTGCAGCTCAGCTAGGGGAGGCTAAGAGTAGAATGAGCAGATAGGGCTTGTGGGCTGTAGCTGTTACCCAGCTGCCATATGGGTGAGCCTCCACTATTATTGGTACCTAGTATTTTTGAGCTCAGCACTCATAAATACCTACCCCTGGACACGTCACAAGCCAAATACCTACCCCTGGACACGTCACAAGCCCTATGTACTCATTCTACTTTCGGCCGCTCCCAGCTGAGCTGCCGCCGTTACCCAGCTGCCACATGGATGGGTCACCACTATTTTTGGTAGCATTTTGAGCTCAGCACTCATAAAAACCTACCCTAAGACACATCACAAGCTCTATCTACTCATTCTACTCTTGGCCGCTCCTAGCTGAGCTGTAGCTGTTACTCAGCTGCCATATATGGATTGGTCACCACTATTTTTAGTAGCATATTTGAGCTCAACACCCATAAAAACCTACCCCAAGACACGTCACAAGCTCTATCTACTCATTATACTCTTGGTGGCGCGCAGCTGAGCTGCAGCTGTTACCCAGCTGCAATGTGGATGGGTCGCCACTATTTTTAGTACCATTTTTGAGCTCAGCACCCATGAAAACCTACCCCTAGACACATCACATGCCTTATCTACTCATTCTACTCTTGGCCACTCGCAGCTGGGCTGCAGCCGTTATCCAGCTGCCATATGGATAGGCTGCCACTATTTTTGGTACCATTTTTGAGCTCAGCACCCATAAAAACCTACCTCTAGACACGTCACAAGCCCTATCTAATCATTCTACTCTTAGCCACTCGCAGCTAAGCAGCAGCTATTACTTAACTGCCATAGGGATTGGCCGAAACTATTTTGAAAAGCATTTTTGAGTTCAGCACCCATAAAAACCTAATCCTGGACACGTCACATGCCTCATGTACTCATTCTACTCTTGGCCTATCTCGTCTGAGCTGCGGTCGTTACCCAGCTGAGCTGCGTCCATTACCCAGCTGCCATGTGGTTGGGCCTCCACTATTTTTGTTAGCATTTTTGAGCTCAGCACCTATAAAAACCTACCTCTAGACACGTCACAAGCCCTATCTACTCATTCTACTCTTGGCCGCTCGCAGCTGAGCTGCAGCTGTTACCCAGCTGCCATTTGGATTGGCCGTCACTATTTTTAGTAGCATTTTTGAGCTCAGCACCCATAGAAACCTACCCCTAGACATGTCACAAGCCCTATCTACCCTTTATACACTTGGCGGCTCCCAGCCGTTTTCAGCCGGTTCTAGCCGTTTAGCAGCTGGTACTAAAAATTTTTAAAAATGGTTATTGTTATCATTTAACATGAATTAAACCAGAAATATGTTTTAAAAAGTTGATTCCTACGTAATTAATGATGAATTTGCCCTAAAAACAGGCAAAAAACGGCTAAACGGCTGAGCTGCCAGCCGCCAGCCGTTACTTTTCCAACTTTTTGTTCGATTTAGGGAAAATAGACCTATCAAGGATTACTGATGCAAAATTTCAGATCGAAATTCGAATTCTAAGTGCCATTTGCTCACTGATTACGAGATGGTTGCATTAACCCCCCCCCCCTTTTTATTCAACTGCTCCTTCTAGAGCTATGGTTTTGCCGGTTTAAATCGTGCGCAAATTAACAACTCTATTATTACTCGACCTTTGTCTGGACGTCTTAACTAGGCACTATAATGATTTTCACATAGAAGCAGTAGGTACAATTTTTAATGTCTTATTTATGACGCGGTTTGGGCAGAGATTTGAACCCATCATCCCCCCACCCACCCCCTCCCGAACAACGAGTGAACACAGTATGTGTTACAATATAGTAGCAATAAAGTGGTCTATTTGAACAAACCTTGTCTTGGCTTATTCTTATCCTCTGTGCTCAGCCCCCTCTCCTCAATGTCTCTCTCCTTTACAAAAGTTTCATACAGGTTCTTCTGTTTGTTCTTCTTCTGCTCGTCCGAGATGTCGGGCTCGAAGTCCTCACCACCTGAAAAGAATTAAGTTTCATGCAATAGATACTGATAAAAAGAATAAAAAAACATATAAGGGGGGGGGGGGGGGGTGCGTGACATAGGCCACTTTAGGCCTAATAGCCTAAAACCTAAGAAACAATACTGAAAATTTCATATTATTCTTTTCATATGAATGAGTGATCCTACGAGTCACACCCATTTAGCTGATGTAACAAAGAGAGTACTAGCGGCTACGCCCCTGTCCCCTAAATGTATATTTCATTTACATATCAGTTAAAAACCTGTCCATGGCAGATAAAATCTTTCTGAAAATAACAAAATGAATTCTCTCGTTGGCGAGATTCAGGTCTAATTATGAATAACAAATGTGGAGTAAATGAGCATAATAAATATATAGAATTATTTCTATTAAAAGAGGCATAAAAAATTATGAGTGAAAATATCAAATGTTTCAACCTGTATCAAAACCCCCTCCAGGTCCGTGGGTTGCTGAGAATGGTTGGTAATTACTCATGGCACGATCCTAACATAAAATAATTTATCATGAAAAGCAAGTTTTTATATTTATAACAAGGATGCCACATCCATTAGAAGCGAATCATGGTTAGACAAACGGAAATTGTTTTATAGAGTAGATGTAAAGTTGTCATAAAAGAAGGAAAACCCAATAAATAACAAGATCAAGAAAACTTAAAAATAAAGCATTGTGTGTCTTTTAAAGCATGACTGACAAACTTAAACACAAATAAGATTTGTGATGCTTCAAATCATAATGCATGATTATATTGTAGGTACTTTTGGTGAAAACAAACCGTTTGATAGTAGTTAAATATTATTTCATAATAAATGATTCATCCATTTTAATTGTAGATTTTACGGTTTAAAAACAAAACTGTTACCTAATCTGATCTAATTCAGTTTCCTCTCAAATCCTAGAGATCTTTTAAGACCACTGTTATCAAAAAAATTTTATCCCCCCACCACCCCCAATTTTTAGCCGGGGATCCCAAGTAGCCCAAGTAGAATATACACCCCTGTAATCTGACCTGATTCTGTTTCCTCTCAAATCCCTGAGATCTTTTGAATCCACTGTTGTGCTTCTCATCCTTGATCTTCTCCTTGTTTATTGAACTCACGATGGCTCTATATATTATTTTTTTATTAGGATTTACATCCTTTACTTTAAGATAGTTCATTATCCTTTTACAAAGGGGGGGGTTTTTAATGCAACCATCTCGTAATCAATGTATAAATGGCACTTAGAATTCGAATTTCGATCTCAAACTTTGCATGAGTAATCCTTGGTAGGTCTATTTTCGATCAATCGAACAAAAAGTTGGAAAAGTAACGGCTGGCAGCTGGCGGCTCAGCCGTTTAGCCGTTTTTTGCCTATTTTCAGGGCAAATTCATCATTAATTACGTAGGAATCAACTATTAAAAACAGATTTTTGGTTTAATTCATGTTAAATAATAGCAATAACCATTTTTTAAATTTCTAGTACCAGCTGCTAAACTGCTAGAACCGGCTGAAAACGGCTGGGAGCTGCCAAGAGTATGAAGAGTTGATAGGGCATGTGACATGTCTAGGGGTAGGTTTTTATGGTTGCTGAGCTCAAAAATGCTACCAAAAATAGTGGCAGCCCATCAATATGGCAGCTGGGTAACAGCTGCAGCTCAGCTGGTAGCGGCCAAGAGTAGAATGAGTAGATAGGGCTTGTAACATGTCTAATGGTAGGTTTTTATGGGTGCTAAGCTCAAAAATACTACCAAAAAAAGTGGCAGCTCAATCATATGGCAGCTGGGTAACGGTCGCTGCTGAGCTGGGAGCTGCCAAGAGTAGAATGTGTAGATAGGGCTTGTGACGTGTCTAGGGGTAGGTTTTATGGGGTGCTAAGCTCAAAAATACTACCAAAAATAGTGGCCGCCCATCCATATGGCAGCTGGGTAACAGCTGCAGCTCACCTTGGAGCGGCCAAGAGTAGAATGAGTACATAGGGCTTGTGACATGTTATGGGTAGGTTTTTAGGGGTGCTGAACTCAAAAATGCTACCAAAAATAGTGGCAGCCCATCCATATGGCAGCTGGGTAACAGCTGCAGCTCAGCTGGGAGCGGACAAGAGTAGAATGAGTAGATAGGGCTTGTGACGTGTCTAGGGGTAGGTTTATATGGGTGCTGAGCTCAATACTACTACCAAAAATAGTGGCCGCCCATCCATATGGCAGCTGGGTAACGGTCGTTGCTGAGCTGGGAGCTGCCAAGAGTAGAATGTGTAGATAGGGCTTGTGACGTGTCTAGGGGTAGGTTTTTAGGGGTGCTAAGCTCAAAAATACTACCAAAAATAGTGGCCGCCCATCCATATGGCAGCTGGGTAACAGCTGCAGCTCACCTTGGAGCGGCCAAGAGTAGAATGAGTACATAGGGCTTGTGACATGTTTAGGGGTAGGTTTTTAGGGGTGCTGAACTCAAAAATGCTACCAAAAATAGTGGCAGCCCATCAATATGGCAGCTGGGTAACAGCTGCAGCTCAGCTGGGAGCGGACAAGAGTAGAATGAGTAGATAGGGCTTGTGACGTGTCTGGGGGTAGGTTTATATGGGTGCTGAGCTTAATACTACTACCAAAAATAGTGGCCGCCCATCCATATGGCAGCTGGGTAACGGCCGCAGCTCACCTTGGAGCGGCCAAGAGTAGAATAAGTAGATAGGACTTGTGACGTGTCTAGGGGTAGGTTTTCGGAGTGCTGAGCTCAAAAATATTACCAAAAATAGTGGCGGCCCATCCACATGGCAACTGGGTAACAGCTACAGCTCAGCTAGCAGGGGTTAATAGTAGAATGAGTAGATGGGGCTTGTGACGTGTCTAGGGGTAGGCTTTTATGGTTGCTTAGCTCAAAAATACTACCACAAATAGTGGCCGCGCATCCATATGGCAGCTGGGTAACAGCTGCAGCTCAGCTGGGAGCGGCCAAAAGTAGATGAGTAGATAGGGCTTCTGATGTGTCTAGGGGTAGGTTTTAATGGGCGCTGAGCACAAAAATACTACAAAAATTAGTGCCGTCCCTTCTATATGGCAGCTGGGTAATGGCCACAGCTCAGCTGTTTTTTGAGGCTTAAAAAATTTATTATTTCAGTGGAATTAAACTTCTCCCAATTAACATTTTACCTTTTTTTCATTGATATATTACTAATAACTCTTTTTAATTACCATAGTTTCTTAGGTCCAAACCCTAAGAAACTATGGCTTATCAAACAAACTAGATTTCACTGTTTCAAGAGCTGAAAACTACCAAAAAACGGCTGAGAACAGCTATCAATAGCCAAAAGTACATAGCATGTGACGTGTCTAGGGGTAGGTTTTTATGGGTGTTGAGCTCTAAAATACTACCAATAAAAGTTCGGGCCTGTCTATATGGCAGCTGGGTAACAGCTACAGCTGAGCAGCAGCCCTTACCATGCTGCCATGTGTATGGGCTTTTCTATTTTTGGGAGTATTAATGAGCTTGGCACCTATAAAAACTTACACCTCTTTGACACATCACAAGCTATGTCTTTACTTGTTTACTTTTATCTGTTGGTAACTGTTCTCAGCCAATTTCAGCCGTTTTACAACTAAATCAATACATTGATAAGGTGTTGTTATTAATAATATAAAATGACAATAGTGTATTTATACTGAAATATTCAATATTTGGTTATCCTTCAATAGTCCCAATAGTCAATGAGTCTTAAATAACGGCTTACTGCTTAGCTTAGCTGTTACCCAGCTGCAATATGGATGGGCGGCCACTTTTTTTAATAGTATTTTTGAGCTCAGCACCCATGAAAACCTACCCCTAAACACGTCACAAGCCCTATGAACTCATTCTACTCTTGGCCGCTTCCAGCTGAGCTGTAGCTTTTACCCAGCTGCCATGTGGATGGGCCGCCACTATTTTTGATAGCATTTTCGAGCTCAGCACCCATGAAAACCTACCCCTAGACATGTCACAAGCCCTATCTACCCATTCTACTCTTGGCCGCTACCAGCTGAGCTGCAGCTGTTACCCAGCTGCCATATTGATAGGCGGCCACTAGTTTAGGTAGTATTTTTGAGCTCAGCACCCAATAAAACCTATCCCTAGACACCTCACAGGCGCTATGTACTCATTCTACTCTTGGCCACTCCCAGCTAAGCTGTAGCTTTTACCCAACTGCCATGTGGATGGGCCGCCACTATTTTTAATAGTATTTATGAGCTCAGCACCCCTAAAAACCTACCCTTAGACACGTCAAAAGCCCTATCTACTCATTCTACTCTTGGCTGCTCCCAGCTGAGCAGCGGCCGTTACCCAGCTGCCATATGGATGAGCTGCCACTATTTTTGAAAGCATTTTTGAGCTCAGCACCCATAAAAACCTACCCCTAGACATGTCACAAGACCTATCTACCCATTCTACTCTTGGCCGCTACCAGCTGAGCTGCAGCTGTTACCCAGCTGCCATATTGATGGGCTGCCACTATTTTTGGTAGCATTTTTGAGCTCAGCAAGCATAAAAACCTACCCCTAGACATGTCACATGCCCTATCAACTATTTATACTCTTGGCAGCTCCCAGCCGTTTTCAGCCGGTTCCAGCCGTTTAGCAGCTGGTACAAGAAATTTCAAAAATGGTTATTGCTATCATTTAACATAAATTAAACCAAAAATATGTTTTAAAAAGTTGATTCCTACGTAATTAATGATGAATTTGCCCTGAAATTAGGCAAAAAACGGCTTAACGGCTGAGCCGCCAGCTGCCAGCCGTTACTTTTCCAACTTTTTGTTCAATTTAGGGAAAATAGACCTACCAAGGATTACTCATGCAAAATTTGAGATCGAAATTCGAATTCCAAGTGCCATTTATACATTGATTACGAGATGGTTGCATTAAAAACCCCCCCCCTTACTATAGATCAGATGTTTACCAAAAAGTATTATTTTGGCCGCTAGATAATGGTTTTCTTTTACGATTTTTCTTGGAAGGGGGGTGGTACCCTCCCCTAAAATATCTATGCACCTTCCAAGAACATACACTGTAAAGGAGAACCATAGAGGTTCGGCGTTTAACGAGATTCTTCAGTACAGACAACCAGACAGACCTGTTACTTTTATATAAGGATAAAACTACTAGTATGTCTGTGTATTTGTCTTTAGCAAAGAAACTCAATAACTAATGAACCGATATGGTTCTCCTTTACAGTGAAGCTTCTTATAGGTCCAGTGAGCCCTTATAACAACTTAGTGGGAGGGTACTTCTACTCTTTAAATAGAAATCACCCCAAATTAAAGGACCCATCTAAATAATTTTGTTTAATACTAAAATAGCAGGGATAAGGGATGGGAAACGTAGAAAAATATTATTTCAGGCCTATTACAAGCCTAGGCCTAAAAACCATTTATGGGATGGTGCAGTAGCTCGTTATCAACTCTAATGAAATAGCTAAATAATCGTTAAGAAGATAAAGTATAGAATAAAATTCAGGTAGCTTGTCCAAAGTAAAAATAAAACTTTTTATCAACCAATATATTAATGGCTTTTGTTAAAATCATGCTATGAAGTTTTTTTGTCTCAAATTTTTTATCTTTTACTCTAGTAATTTGAATTTTACATAAAGCTATCGTTGGGTTTTTAAAAAAAGTATATATGCTAAATTATAAATATAACATAACTTACGGTACTATACAGTATACACTCTAATTAGAAAAGCTGCATTAAAAAATATGATGCAATGCATTGTACCTAATAGCTCCAGTCTTGATAAGTTTCTTGGCGACCTCCTTGGCATCTTTTGATTCCGATGGTTTCTTGCTGATATTCTTCTCTGGCTCTTGCTTTGGCTTTGTTATATCTTAACAAGAATTCTCAATAAATAGTAAAGTTACAAAAAGGAACTATACACAAACAAAAGCTAGTGATTCTATGCACCTTTCAGCAGTGACTTTGTATTTTTTGGTGAATTTACTAGGTCCCTGTTTGAAATAATGATAACAACTTAAAAAAATTTTACCATGGTTTAGTATAAAGAAAAACTTTGAAACGATAAGCGATTTTTTAAGAAATTACATCAAATGTTTTGTTGAGTTCAAAGGACAAAATAAAATAATATGGCAAAACATCATCAAAATATATATTAAATGTAAAAATATATTAGGTAATTAAAACTTTACATTATTATTAATTACCATCCCTTTGCCAAATAAATATTTTTCATCAAAAAAGTATACTTTAGTGTTAAAGCATTTAATGGTTTATAATCTTAACTCGTTAGATATACATTTAAAATTTTTTGGGTCAAGAATATGGTAGACTTTTAAAAAGTAATACCTAGTCTACCCAAAAAATTTTAGTAGCGAAGCTACTCTATAATTTGAAATGTCCGTATGTCCGTCTTAGTTTGGGGGAAACGTGATTTTCTCGGCTTCTATAAAAGTTAAAAGGCTGAAATTTTTTGACAACATTCCCATTATTAAGGAGCACAATTAACTATAAAACATCAATGGCGGTAGGACAGCTTTTTTGCAGGTTTTAGGCTATTTTTGTATTTTTCACATTTTTCTCCATATCTTTGGTGTTTATGGTCCGATTTCCAAATTTAAATTTCCTGTCGTTTCAAGAAAACAACTATGACGGTCAGACTGCCTTTAAGCAGGTTTTAGGCTATTTTTGTATTTTTCACATTTTTCTCTATACCTTTGGTGTTTATGGCCAGATTTCCGAAGTTTTTCAGTTATAGATATCAAAATTAAATTTCCTGTCGTTTCAAGAAAACATCAATGGCGGTCAGACTGCCCTTTTGCAGGTTTTTGGCTATTTTTATATTTTTAACATTTTTCTTCATATCTTTGGTTTTTATGGTCCATTTTTTAAAATTTTTGTAGTTAAAAATATCAAAATTAAATTTCCCATTGTTTTGAGCATCCAGTATGTAATTTACTTTAACCATCAGTCTGTTAGTCATAGTACTGAAATATAAATATTAAGAAATTAAAAACAAATGTTGAAAAGGTTTCGTGATTTTTTCCCTAATATACATGCTTTAAACAACTAATACCTATATTCTTATTTAATTGTTTATGCTTCGCTACTTATGGATGTTGTCATCCTAGTTTCTCTTAGGGTTTGATGAAGAAAGAAGCCAGAAAGAAAAAAATAGAATATTTCAGAAGTATGAAAAGTCATAACAGACAAACGATACAAAAATTATTGTCATGTTTTAAAATAGTATGGTGAACAAAAGTAAAATTGTTAGAGTAACAAGAAAAATAACTTGTACCTAGTCATTAAAATAAATAAAAGAAAAATAAATTTAAAAAAATATTTCTAAATATTTGTTAATATATCTATCTTATCCCTATACATACACACTAAGTGTATATCATCCTACTTAATCACTTGCGAATGTTTTTTATTATTTGCTTTTAAAATATTTAGTTATAATTTTTTAACTTAAGTTTTTTCCAATTTTTTTCTGTCACTACTACTACATGTTGGTTTGTTTACATTCGCCAGCAGACAGCGGCGCCTTTTGAAACCACACCAATCTTCACATGTGAAGACGACATTTACGATCCTTTTTGATATAATAATGGGATGAGATAACCAGGGAGTAAGGGAGGGGACAATGGATCGAATATTCAATTTTTTCGAGTCTCAGACTTGGGGTACTGGCCTAAAGGGAATGTACACGAATTTAGCAGTTTCTGGCTGACTTTGGGTACTTGCGCAACCAATGCCGCAACTCGTGTGTTAGTTTTGAATATCTAGCAGAAAAGTATCAATAAACTTAATTTGTTATGATGTGGCTGGTTTTAACATTTTTTTTTCTCTCCAGAAAATATCATTTCATAGATAAAAACTTAATTGTGATATTTATTTAATAACCATTCTAAGAACCCAATTAAATTTTGGGTTATTGGGCGATGGGTCAAATGGGTTCCAGGGAGATTTTTATAGTTATTAATTACAGAATGATTATGTCAGTCTGATGTGCTTATAATCTAATTTTCTAATGAATGCTTTTTTCTTGGATCTCTTTCCTTATTTAAAAGTTTTCTGCCTCTCCCTTTACAATTTCCTTCATATTTTCCGGATTATTCTGGATTTCATAGTCTTTCAGCGATAACTCTTAAATTGAATTAATTGCCCATTGTCCCCTCCCTTACTCCCTGTGAGATAACGGTCTTAATGTTTTTGGTTCGTAGTTAGTTCAGTCTCTCATCAAAAGACGGAAGCAAAAGCGCGGCATTGTGTCTCTGACGAGCTCTGTCTATGAAAAAGATATTCTTTTAGATTTTCCTATACCCCAGAGTTTTTTGTTATTGAGTAAATATTTTTCTTTAAAAAGCTTAGATGTCTTTTTTTTGTGAAATACCTAAAGTTTTAATTTAATTCTTTAAAAATTAAACAGAGTCCAATCGGTCATAACACTCAATATTTTTTTTTGTAAGAATAAGCAATTGATATCTTATTTATAAGATTTAATTGTACTAATTATGTAGGTATATTTTTTTAGGATTGTCAACTGGTTTTATGAAGTTCAATAAAACTAGAATACCGCCTCGTTGATCATTCATCACATTCCTGGCCAGCTATTCTATAATCAGACGTCTATACGTCATAATTGGACTATTCAGATTGAGTCTAAAACACAGGGAGTTCTTAAAAAGTTTTTAAACCCTCCCCGAAATACGAGGTATTATCAAACTAAAAAATGCCCTACATCACTGCTGGAAGTGGCTTAAAATGAAATGCATACTCATAGTCACCTTTAGAACAGAAAACTTCTTACAAACATACAATATTTAAGCCTCAATTTAGTAAAGTAACCTCTGCAGGTTACATAAAAATTTCTAGATGTTTCTAAATGTGCTAAACGTTTATTTCTTCCCCCTTAATTTGAAAGTAAATTATTACCTGCTAACTGCTTTTTCTTTCGCCTCAGCTTGGCATATTTAGACTAAAATTTTGATTAGGTAAATATAAAGTAATTTTTTTAGGTAAAGAAGAAACTTTTGTTAAACCTACATCAAACTGCAGAGTTGTGTCAATATTTAGAAATCAGTCTTGATTAAATCAACTAATGCAATAATGGATGTATTATTACTTGGATCTTACACCAAATTATCATGTACTCTAATTAATGAAGTAAAACTTGTAGCGGGTTGAAATTATGACCCCCACCCCCTATCACAACTTCTCCCCTTCTAATGGATTAAGGAACTGACCAATAAATGACAGGGGAAATAGCAACATTTTTTCCCCTGCCATAATATACACGTATATTCTACAATCTACATCCATTAATGCAATATGTAAGAATTTATCGTAAATAAAGCAATATTTGATTAATAGGTATTTGAAATTCATATCATTGTCAAAAGAGTCAATTAAGTGAAAATTAGTTACCATAAGCGCTTGCTCTTCCTCTGTAAGCTTGTTTGGAAAATGCAAAACCATTTTTAGGTCTGAAAAAAACGAAAAAATGTAAAATAAAATGTGAGTTATGAAATGAGGTTTACTGTGACAATATGAGAAAAAAAATCATTTTGTGAGAAAAATATGAAAAAAATGAAAAATTATTAGGTATTTAATTAATGTATAATAAAATGCCAAAAAGTAAAGACTAGAAACAAAAAATATCACTTCAAAGTAAATGGATTTTTATTACAAAATGGATTGAACGTGTCATTTACATAAAGGAAGGGGACAATAGGCGGTTACAATAGTCATCAAAGTTTTTAATACTTTTCGTATTCGTTGGCTTAACAACTTTGGGGACTTTTAATGAATTAGGATTGGCTGATTCATTAAGTTAAGTTTCCAAACGTTTTAACCAATAATTGTTAATTACAGAAAAGAGAATATTGTGTATCATCATTGGGATATATATAAAATTGGTCTTTGTCTTATCCCTTTAGATCCCTGTGTTATTTATCTGTCTTATTGAAAGAAAAAGTAGCGACAATTCTGTTATGTTTTGGAGAGCAGGACAGCGGATAAATCTTACTTAACTCTGCAACATAGCCATGCTCCTAGAATTCAAGAATATAGGAATAAGTAAATGGAAAACAAGGAATCTTTTTCTTTATTAAAAGAAAAATACATTTTTTGCGAAAATATTTATTTTGTGTTTTTTCTTATGATTATATTAAACTAAATGTACCAGGCTCACCCTTTAGGGTAAATTAGTTGCGTGTTGCAAAATTATTGTGCAAGTCAAAAGCTACAATTAAAATATTGCGAATAGTTGCTAAAAAATAACTTAAGTTGATTTGTTTCTATTAGAAGCTATAGTTTAAATATTTTTTTAGTTGTCCGTAAAGTGGCCAAGCCATGCCGATAAATCAACAAATTATTCTACAAATTGCAGCAATCAGTCTACGACTAAAAAATTGGCGGATGTCCATCCCTGCTAAAATGCAATAATCCATTCATTTACTTAAGCCTATATTCCTGCCTGTAAATGTGCACATCTGTCTGAGTCTACAATATCCATGAATATTTCTCCCTGCTCACATTTCCTGCTCGCCTTCTCAGTCTGGTCTGCCATGTGGCCCATGGTTATACAGTCCTCTTCAGACAGTCCACTGAAAAGCAGGCATAGGACAATGAGAGATAAATATTAATCTTTTACCTAATCAAATAAAAAATAATACAGTACCTTCAGTTTTTGAGCCTACGATAAGATGACGTGTTATATTACTTGTAGTAGTCCATTGTCCCCTTCTACCCTGAAAGTTGTGAGGGGTGTCCCATAGTGTAGTGGTTAGCGCACTACGCTGTGGTTGGGAGAAACCGAGTTCAAGTCCCCACATAGACTTTGCACTTGGTTGACAAATGCTGTCGCAATTTGTCAGATTATGATCACGCAACCTTCCCTAAGATGCCCTAGGGTTGTAAGGGGGGAGATTTGTAGGAAGTTAGGATTCTACAAATCAAGCAGCTCTAACCATGCTTTCTCTCATCCATGCTCCTCGTATAAGAGTGCCATTAATTAGGGTGGCTTAATATAGAACACCTGCCAAAACTCTAGGCCAGGGTGATGTAATGATTGAGTAGCTTCCACGAACATAGAATACAATCAGCTGTGCGCGAAGCTTACCAATCTAAGATTGGCCAAAGGATTCTCACTTCCAGTCTCCGTGTGCATCTGAGTCCTAACTTCAGAGAATCATGGCTACAACAACAACCCTGTAATTTGTAATTAAAACTTAGAAAACAATCATTTTTTTACCTTTGTTTATAAGCTTGACTTCTAGGATAAGCAATGGTGCCGGGAATACTCTGTACAGCCCCGTAACAACATGGACACGTGACACAATCAGCTGACTGGTCAACACACTTCTGGATCACTAGGTCAGTTGCAACTCCACAGGCATGCAGACTGGTTCCGATAGTAAAGCTTCCCTTAAAAAAATGGATACATATATACATTATACATACAGAAAAAGGACCCTCGTGGATTATAATATTACACGAGGTTGATTATACTATAATATATCATAGTACCTTGTTAAGTTTTTTCTGAAGCTAAAAATCTCAAAAATTGTTGGTACCAATGGGTTCCCTAGAGGCTAAGAGGGCGAAGCAACTATTATCAATAAATAATTATTGATGGACTTAAGTTAAAATAAAGAAATCTTTATAAAATCATCACAAAAAATTTCAGTAGACTATCATGTTTGAATTATACAGAAATCTATAGGAAAAAGACAATGCTAGATAAAATGATGTAAATCCCCAATATAATACACAAAATTACCCATTTTGTAGATTATTATCAAAGGTTAAAACGTTCGGACAGTCAATTAAATAAACCAACAAATAAAAAATTCATTAAAAGTCTCCAAATTTGTTAAGCTAACAACTTTGGGAACTAGTGTGATAAACAGCCCATTGTTCCCTCGCCTTATGGAATAGTACCTGGTAATAGTGAATATTTGACTGATAGTACCATACATTAGTTAGTCCAAGCTCGGTCCCTCTCTCTCTAGCTCGGGCCAAACTTTCCTCTTTATTCTCTACCATGTGTACAATTGCCTTTAACAGGGATAATCTTGTTTAAAACAAAATATGACAAAAAATATTTAACTAATCAATTATAAGCGTTAAATAATGTTTTCCAAATACATTGGAAAAATCCTCAAATAAAAACCTATTATAATAATTTAAATCTTTCTGGAGCTCAGTGAAAAAATGTGTTTTCTTGGCAATTTTTAATAGGACTATTATACTACCTAAATGTTTTAAAATTTTCCAAAGGGCGATTTCTCTTGGGATGGTGGTGGTACCCTCCACCAAAATAGTTATAGACTTTCCTGGGACCTTTGAGAAGCTACCCTGTAAAGGAGAACCCGATCGGTTTAGCGGTTACAGAGATCCTTTGGTACAAACAAACAGACATACATCCTGTTACTTTATTATAAGGATTATCACCTTTGGAATAAGATAAGCGAGTAGAAGTCCCAAATGCCCCCCACCGCTGCAGAAGTCTACAATCACTGTTTCCTGTTCTGTTTGCTTTGCTGCCAAATGAACTATAGGAGCTGCCAAACCTTCCAGCTGCTGACACTTTCTCTCCAACCGGTCAGCTGGTAGATTTCCTGCCTAAAAATTTGCCGCATTTATGTGCTTTCTCACAAAATATCTAGACTATGTTGACGACTCTAACACCGCGGGATTACTCAGTACCCAATATCACATAACCTAACCTAACTTAGAGTAAAGCAGAAACGAAAAATAAGGAGAGATAGTGGATATTTGTGCTCAACAGGGCATTATGATTGAAAACACATAAATATTGGCACATGAAATATTGAACTAGAAAGCTCAATAACTGGTTTTAAAAGAAAAAAATAGGGATAATGTATACAAGCAAAGCTTCATAGAACATGTTAAGCGTGTATTCTAATTTGACTAATACCTGAGGGTGAATAAGCATAGGTAGCTCATTCCAGTCAAACTTTTCTTTACCATACTCAGCTTTCTCATACATTTGCACATTTTTAAGCTCACTTTTCTAAACATATTACCTAAATTATTTGAGGCTCAACTTTTTTTATCATTTGAAATTATTATCATACAACACAAAAATCTTGACTAGATAACAGATCTATACTAAAGATTTACATATATACAGATAACTCACGGCCCCCCTTTTCAAGGACCTTTTTCGTCTGCTAGCAAATTGTTTTATGCTACTAGGCTGTGTTAATATTCCCGACACTATTTGTTGACTTTCAAAGACCCAATTGTGATTATACTGTTATTTAACTCATTCCCCAATCTAGATAATGGCTAATAAGTAAACCATAATAAACGATCCTATTTTACCTACTTTGTTCTAAAGTATCATGATGTCAGTAAGATCTCAAATAAAAATCTTTCTAAGAATAAAATTGAATACTAGGTGGATGGAGGAAAGGCCCCCCCCACAAACATCAGGCTATCTTTCAACACTTGAACAATGCAAAATAACCTACCTCCCACCATTCAAAGTATTTGTCGGCTGCAATTTGATTTGTACAAAATCTTGTTGTCTCTCGACTAAAAATAATATTAAGACTTTAAAATATTTAGTAAATGTAAGAATTTAAGAATAAGTAAACCGAAAGTCGATCATTTTCAATTCTAATGAAATCCATTGTTATTGCCTATTGGTTCAGTGATGAGCAAGAATGAATATAGAATATACGTGAATATTATGACAGAGAAAAAATTGTTGCTTACATGTACATTAGTTCATTCATCCAGTATGAGGTTCGTAATTTCACTTTATTAGAGTTAATGATAATCTAGTATAATCCAAGTAATAATAAATCCATTCCATCAAGATTCTTCGCTTTACATACAATTACACACACATAGACAAATAGACATTTTGTTACTTTTAGATTATTGCAGCTACAGTAATACTTATTAAAACCAAATTATTACCTCGGATCACATTTGTATAGGCTTTCATCTGGGACTTTCATCGCTTTAACAGAATCGAAATTTCTGTTATCCTTAAATTATATTTCTTGTGTATTTATGAACTAGCGGATGCTACCCTAACATCAATAGGATCTATCGGCATTCGAAAAGGTGGAAGGGGTAGAAATAGCCTTTAACCATACCGGGACCAATGTGAAAGTTCCCTTAATTTGATAGTTCAATCGGTGTTATGGTTAGCGAAAGCTAATTGAACAAACAACATATAAACTTACTACTTTATATAAGAGTAAATTTAAATCATGAGTACCTAAGAAAATAAATATGTGTCTTATTAGTGTAATTTTTATGAAAGATATCAGTCTTTAATATACAAATAATTTAAAAATCAAATGTTATTTAACTTACCTCTAAAGGACACAAAAGATCCTGAAAGGTTGAGAGTGCTCTAGTTTCTTTGTTAATACGATCATACCACCTACGAGAATTTTTTTTCTAAAGTACCTAAATCAGAAGCAAAGCCTTTCTTAATTAAATTTTTACTCTATTACCAAGACCAATCAATTGTAAGTGTATTACATTTAAATAACTACATAATAAGATAAATCTCAAAATTTTTTTTGTGAAAAAGGACCGCAATGAATATCAATACAAAAAATATTGGTTTCCTTAAAAATATCTAGTTAGTTGAACGCCTCCTCAACTCACCCTATCATTCCGAAAAAAGGGGGAAGATGACTCGATGAGGGGTAGCTTTTAGGTTTTTTTTTTACTTCAAGTTAGATTAGATTGGGGTGTATTAGGTATATGGAAGCCCAGTAAAGATTGAGCACCGCAGGAATATAACCCAAACGTTAGTGCCCTCCGCAGGAGTAAGGCAGTAAGAAAAAACTCCTCTTTCCAAATATTTTTTATTTGGGGGGAATTACTTGCTAGGCCCTACGTGGTAATGTGCCCAAAAAAAATACCTATGGATTGACTTCACTATTAAAAAGTATAAAAGGTTTACCTTGCAATAAGGGGAAACTCTTGTCTCAAACAGGAATCTGATATAATATATTTATTTCACTACCTACTATTAAAATATGGTTTTTTAATGCAGGAATCTCTCTGGCATAGGGCTGCCATTCCGAGTCTCCACCTACATATTTTATTAATGTAATTTTGTATTATTTTATCCTATATTGATAGTCATAAAATAATATGTTGTTGTCCACTACTTGAAAATATAATTCTATTATTTGAATATTTGTTTGTACTTGCAGATATGTTTCATTTTAGTTAAGGCTTTGTTTTAAGATCTCATTTTTCTATTTCATTTAGCTGTTTAAAATGAGATGTGTGGGACATCTGCCATAAGCCACGTATGTTGATTAAAGGAGTTCTATAGGTACGATACTAAAAGTTACCTTTTTATTGGGTTTACACCAATTTTAACACCTACCTACCTAGTAACTAATTTCAGAAACCGTGGCATAAGTTATCAATGATGCAGTCGCAGAGGTGTCGGGTTCGAATCTGGACCACAACCCGAAAAAAGCTTACAACCACCGCAGTAGAGCCAAAACGGTTTGGTAGTTACCGAGATCTTAAGCTTCAGACGGACAGACATCTTTCTACTTTGAATTATAGACAAGTGGATGCACCCCTAGACTCTAGAGACGCTATATACAAGAAGTAGTAAAAAGTACAGCATGACCCTCGAAAAAGTATTTTTAAGCATCTGCAGCCCTTATTTCTCAATGAATTAAAAAAAAATGCATATGTCCTTGTTCTCCATAGTATTCCACATAAGTAGATATAAAAATATTTTTTTTTACCTCCATTAACACCGGAGATTTTTAGAGCTAAAGTTTTGAAAAATAAACTGAGAAAAAGAATTTTTTTTTGTTTCTCTTATTTTTTGGATGGTTATATTATGTTTTTCTGGCAACTGAATAATGAGACACAAAGAAAAACAAGTTAACTAATTATTTCTTTTTTATTCCACCAAAAAATATAAATTTTTAATGGCAAAAAATACTACTGAATGAATTGATAATTTGCAAATTATAGGTTATTTATTAACCCTTATTTGAGAAAAGGATTAATTATGACAGTTGCTCCGCCTACTTTTCTGACATCTCAATCATTTAATAGGGGGTTAATTAAGCTTTTTAGACAAAAAAATCATTATGTTTTAATTTTATTTTCTTCATAACTTTTTTGTTATTAAAGTTAGGATTGTGAAACAAAAACAATTTTCCTGCTATATTCATAAAGATTTATTTGGTTTTTCAATCTTAAAAATTTTGCCTAATAATTAAGTTTTTCAAAATATCATTAAACTAAAAAGACTCAAAAAATATGTGTAAAAAAATGCTTTTTACCCAAAAACTAAATTTTTTATTTCATTTTTGTATAAAGTTTCTGCTAGTAACAAAAATAAAAGGATTTCTACCTTAATTTTGCTAAAAAAGTCGTTTCATGTTAAAAGTTACTTTTTCCTCAGTCACTTTTTAAAAACTTTAGCTCTAAAAATCTCCGGTGTTAATGGAGGTAAAAAAAATATTTTTATATCTACTTATGTGGAATACTATGGAGAACAAGGACATATGCATTTTTTTTTAATTCATTGAGAAATAAGGGCTGCAGATGCTTAAAAATACTTTTTCGAGGGTCATGCTGTATAAAATAGCCTAAAATCATTTAAAGACTAAAAACTCAAAATAAAATAGTTTAAAAACATCTCGGGACCAATGTGAACCTTACCTTAAATTGAGAACTCAATTGGTTCAGTAATTATAGAATTCTTAAGCTTCAGAAAAAAGAACCAACCTTACTACTTTATATAATTTTTACGTTTTTACTTTAGAAATTGTAACCCATCACCTCTCGAGTCCCCAATGACGAGTTACAGTCGCGGGTTAAATGTTTATGAATAAGATTAAGTAGGTATTAAAATAATAATATTCCTTGAGCTTGTATTATAGTGGCCACACATGGATAGAGTAATATATCTGATATCAGCAGATCAGGACCTTCTGCGTATATGTGGTTATCCTAAAATTTAAGGAATTCTAAGGGATAAGACAATGGAAGTTAATAAGGTAAATTTCCAATTATGACAGACAAAATTAAACTTTTAGTAGATTTTAAAAATGATACTTATGTTTGGATGAATTCGAAAATAGGTATTTATTCGCTAGGTAAGTAATCTGAAATGGCAAAGGTAATACGATAAGAGCATAAAAATGTAAAGTATTATAGGTGTTGGCTATTTCAGATATTTTACAGGTTAGGTAAATTCTATAACGTCCAAACTTTGAGGAGTCATTTGGCTATTTCAAAAAATTACAAAATTCTTTGTATTTTCATTAGGGTTGGCAATCCGGAATCCGCCCAATTTTTGGGCAAATTTTGGAATCCGAATCCGGAATCCGTTTTTAAATAGCGGATTCCGGATTCTTAATTGGTATGCTAAAATTAGCGTCTTGAGTTTTTTCTTTCAACTCTTGCTTTTTGAAGTCAAAGATTAGCATTATTAGGTACATATAAAAATTTTTAAAATCTGGTTCGATTCTCGGAAGTGAATTATAGAAAACACCAAGAACATTAATTTTTAGGACATATGTAGCACTTATTTTTTTTTATTTTTTAAAAAAAGCCTTTAAAAATACTGCTAGAATCCGGAATCCGAATCCGCCAAAAATAAGAATCCTGAATCCGCAAGGAATCCGCCACTTTTTTTGACGGAATCCGAATCCGGCCCAAAAATTCAACGGATTGCCATCACTAATTCCATCTTTTGTTCAATGATTTTTACAAATAAAAAATCAAACCTTAGCATAAGACTGGATAGAATCATTCAATTTGGAATTTCCATTTGTTTCATTATGCCCATTTATTTTCATGTTTTCATTTGTTTCAGTTTGTCCATTTGTTATGTAGGTTTCAATTGCTTCAGTTTGTCCATTTGTTATGTAGGTTTCAATTGCTTCAGTTTGTCCATTTGTTTTGATGCTTTCATTTGTTTGTGGATTCGCATTTTCTTTTCCTTTTGCATCTTGCATTCGTTTCCTAATTTAAACAAGCTAAATGAATTTATTATTAATTTATTACCAGATTATAATATACTCTAATAATGTGAAATTTGTGGCTGGATAAATTAACAATCCCCCCCATCCACCCCCTTTTACCCCATCCCCTTCCCTCCTAATAGATGAACGAACTGACCAATAAATGATGTCCATGTATGTTAGCAACCTTAATTGTCGACAATTTTCCCCCTGTAATGATATCTACGTACATTCTACATCCATTACAAGGTATTAAATACTTTCATTTCAACAAAATTTATAACATTAGCAAATCATCATTACTGCAAACTATTAATAACTACCTACTGAAAATTCATAGTATTTATTTGACAATATCTACAAATACTTTAGAATACTTGACTGTTCTTATGTACCTGACATTATGTATTCTAATGGGTTGATTTAGATGTGCCTCAAATTTGGATAACTCCTCGGGCAGAACACTTTCATCACTATAATTTTTTTGGGTGCTTTCCAACAAAGTACCGTTAAAGCACTGACAACCCACTCCCCTTATTTTTAAAGTGATTTAAAATAAATGGAAGTAAATTTTGTTTCACTAAACATGACCCCTGCGGAGTCCCTAACCATGTGGGAATTATACCTGCGGAGCCCTATCCTTACGGGGCCACACAAAACTCAATATAACTTAACCTGACCTAAATAAGGGTTGTGGGTTATCAATGCACTGCTCCAGTGCTCAGGTTCTTTGAAAGAAAGCACTAATTTTTGTTTTACTTCTTATAATAATTCTTTAGTTGGTTTGCATTTAATAATTCATAGTCAGAGGGAAAAAAATTAAAAGACGAGAAAAATGAACTTCAATTGTCATCTTCGAGACTCGAGTCAATGTACAGTACAGTAGTTTCAAGTGTTTTTGGTAGCTGGCTGACGTAGCCATTTCGATATAAAGGTAAGTGAGATATTTCAGCAAGGACAAAAATACACACATTGATTCAGACATCCTTCTTCTTTTTTAAAATATGAATTTATTAAACTTTCAGTACCTGGAGAAGAAAGTTTGACAGGCAGCTGGCAGCTCCACTTCACAAAACTTAGTCCAGGTAGAAACCTCGGCGGGTGCTGATAAACAGCTGTACATATGTCCAAGCAGCTCGATACACTAAAAAAGAGAGGGGTAGGTTTTTGGTAAAATCCGTAAAGGTTATGTGTAATAAATAAAAAACAGTAGTAGAACGATAAAAATGTATGTTAACTTTAAAAAAAAAATTTGTCTATAGTTCTTTTCAATAAGAAATACACATATTTAGTGAATATTATCGTTCTACTACTATTTTTAAGCCTTAAAACACACACCTTTACGGATTCTACCAGAAACCTACCCTCTCTTTGTTGTTCCATTGTAATTGAACCAAATAGCATTTCACTTACTGAAATGACTAAATACATGATCAAAACCCATAAACGTGGCGAGCGAAAAGGTGTCAACATTTTATAGTCTAACCAAACTTTTTTAAGTATACGAACACAACTTACCCCTACCTATCACAGAGCTATTCAATAATATTATGTAAAAAATTGTTTATTAAAATTTTTAGTATATGTACTGCCGAAGCAAGAACAAAATAAATAAATATTGAAATCTAAGGCTCTATTTTTATTATAGTATTAGATCTTATGTTCTTAAGTATATATTATTTAGAGCAATTTGAACAACTACTAACCTTATTCTCTTTGAATTCTTGGGTTTGCTGATGAGCGAAATTGGTTAGTTTAACAATGTATCTGACGACAGAACAAAGGCCAGCCAAGCAGGTCAACTGGGAGGGTAGATACCAGCAGGGCAACCTTGAAATAAGAAACAGTTTTAAAAGGTATATTATGAAAATGGTTTTGGCGCTTGCACATAAAGTACCTAGTTGATTACTGAAACCCCCTCCCATTTATTTTTGAAAAAAATTGAAAAAAGGTGAGGGCGGTTTTATTTTTCGTTTGTTTGTTTAATACTTAAGGTCAGGTTAGGTTACTTTATAAATAGTACTGTGTGGTCGCACAAGGTTACATCACCGCAGTTATAGATCCTGCAGCATTTAGGCAGAAGAAAAAAATACAACCCACCCTCCCTTATTTTCAATTTATTTAAAAAATAATTTTGTTCTCATTTAGGTAAAGTTTTACAAGTACAAGTAAAATATACCTTTTAAGTTTTATTGGGATACATTATTCTGTTATTAAAAGATTAACACTTAGGAAGAGTAGGTAACAATCATTAAACGCTTACCTAACACGGTTGACAGCCTCAGGAAGAGTTTCACAAAGCTCATAATTAAAGTTGGATTGTTTTAATTCAACAGAAAAGGGATTGTCTCTGGGTGGAATTGTTTTGTATAATCGGACCTAAATTGAAATAGATTTTATAAAAAGCATACCTAACTAGCAAAATTTGACATCTGGAAATTTTAAATGTGATTTTATCCAGGGATCTAAAGGGATAAGACAATGGCCTATTAAATTAAGTACATCCACAATTTTTATACGCAAAATTACCACTTCTATAGATTAAAATTGCTGGTTGAAAAGTTTAAACACTCAACTTAATGAGCCTACCAATTGAAATTCAGTATAGACACCAAAGTTGTTAACTCAACGAATAAGACAACGTTATTATTAAACTTTGGGGGTAGTGCAATAAACCACCCATTGTCCCCTCTCTCTCTCTGAAATTTATCCCAGTTATAATAATAATTTAGTAATGTGTTTTTAACTAAAAATGTAGAATATCTTAAATCTCATGTCGAATCAAAAAACTCCACAGTCCACACATACTTACAATTACAAAACCTATCTAGGTACCTACCTAAACAAATGTGCAAAAACTTAATTTACAGATATTTTGATAATTTAAACTCACTATAATTTACCTTAATATCTTCAGCTTGAATATATTTGATAACAAAAACAGAAATAAAGGTGTGGAGAGGAACTCGGATTGTTTCATTTAATTCCTGGTTTCATTCAAAATTAGATTTATCCTAATAAAAAGTAACAGGAAGTCAAATGTCTGTGCGTGTGTTATAAATATCTCGCTAGCCGCTGGACCGATAGGGTTCCCCTTTACAATGAAGCTTTTTCAATGAAGGCTATAGCCATTTTTTGGGAAAGTACCCTAGGATAAATTGCCCTTAGAAACAATGCAAAATTTTTATTTTATCTTTAAAATTAAAATTAAAAGTGGAGGGACAACTTAACTTCTCTTTCCTCACTTTTTTATTAAAAAAATCTAATATCTAATTTCCTGAAAATATTCCAGGTAAAGAAAACTGTTGTCAGGTTGGAACAACAATTTTGTCTGGTGCGACTTTCCCTTCCCTCGCCTTTTGTGAGGCATTTTTAGAGACTAGTGTCTGAAAAAGAATTAAAATACATAAATAAATACACCCTGTAAATTTTATCATTTTCTGAAAAAGGGAAATGGATCTTTTAAGAGAAAATATCATATGACAGGTCTTATTTACATGCAATATTTACATTATTGTTAAATTTTGCATATTATGTTTTTCTTTGCTAGGTTTTATTTCTTTAAATATAAACATCCTTATTATTTTTTTAACTAACAGATTTAAACTCTATTTAACAAACCAACGAATCACAATTCAATATTCACTAAAATAGTACCTAGGTATAAGTATCATTGAAAAAAATCACAAGTTATCACTTTAAGCTTTTAAACATTTTCTTGAGCTTAGCAAGGCTGTATTTTGTCGCTTTTATGGGGCCGGCAGAAACCAAACCTTTCACAGCTTGGGGCGTACTTGACCGTTGCACAATTTGAGATACACATGCATTTATACTTTGATCAATTTCTCCTTTTGACTTTTCACTGCTTAACTCTTTGGAAAGTAATGTTTTTAAATTAACTGGTAGATTATCCATGTGTTTACAAATTGCTTTTAAATCTTTATTTTGAACAATTTTATCACTTGAGATTTGAACAGAATCTGCCATGTTTTCTAAACGATCCATATATAAACCTTTAAACAGTTCCATTTGGGCAGAAACAATATTTTCAACCTTATTTTTATCCTCACCAACCAACATTCTTAAATCACCAGAGTAGCTTAACCCTGTAAGGACGAGATATAATTCTTTTTCTGTAAAACTTTCTGGTAGACATAGCATAGCTGTGTGGAGGGCTGAATCCAGGTTTTTGATTAGCGCTGTTTTTAACTCCGGTAGGTCTCTGTCTCGTTCCAGAATGTTGACAGGTTTATGTAGACGTCCAGACACGTACAGTGTGCTCCAATCTGATTAATATCAGGGATATAAGGATAAGTTACAGACTCATATATTTAAAATTTAATTTGATTAAGCAAAATGTTTCATACTTGTCTAGGGAAATAATTGTTATTTATTTTGCAACCCTTAAACTCAATAGAAAATATATATAACATGGAGAGAGGGAGGCAGACATCAAAACCCTAATTTATAGTTTTTAAGAACCAATATGTAGCTTTCCCAAAGAGAAAAAAATCAGCAAATAGTTAGCGTGATCTTAAAAGAACAAACGGACCATACTACCTTTTTTATAATAAAGTTACAAGTGATGATAAGTAAATGTGTAATATTTTGGTCTAATTAAGGCTTATAGATTAGAACTCTTATGCATATTTAATTTACAATTTTAACTTTTAAGGTAAATAATATCATGGTCATCTAACTTATAAATAAATTCCTGATAAATCCTGTAAAAGATGCTCTGTAGATAAAACCCCGTACTTGATCATCCCATCTTCAAATGGAATCAGTGTGTTGAAATAAATTTTAGCGCCATAATTGCACTGAAGATGACTTACAACACTTGGTCCCAAAGCCCGAATTGTTGGCGGATAATGGGAAGGATTAATTCTCATATTTTCAGCATGCCATTCTTTTGGGTTATCCGTGGCTATTATAAAATCTGACATGGAATTTTTAGTCCATGCTCTGCCAGCCTGTTTAAACACCCCAGATCCATAAGCAAAGGCTAGAGATCGGTTTTCGGGCAAAGAATCTAATACACGGTAGAAATATGGATAATCTTTTTGTTGGATATCTGTGGTGATTCCTCTAACAAAGCTTGTTGGTAGGTAAACTGTGGATTTGAACTTTGAAGAAGTAGGAATCACAAGTCTACAAATGGAGTTGTTGAAGCAGGTAGGAGATATTCTAAGGGAAGAAATCATTTTTAATGCAGATAGAACCATTTCAGATATTTTTATATTAGTAAAATATTATGTACTAAAACATTATCTATCAACAATCTGAAATAAAATGTTTACAATATTTTTATCGGTATTTAGGCATGTTTGAATTGCCTATCGAATTCAAATTTGGCATGGTGATTCCTGTAAAAAAGATACAAATGTTAAAACTGTAGTATTTATAAAACCAACTACAAAGTGACATTAATTATGTGAAATTTCAAGAAGATTTCTTTTTCTGAAATTGTTTTCTTTATAAATACTTAGTAATTTTGGGATTGATTTACACGGAATTTTCATTCTTAATTGAATTTTAAAAAACCGGTCGAAAAGATTTTTTACAGACAAACATTAAAATTGAGTTTATACATATACCTAAAAATAAAACAATAAAAATAGTTTAAAATTAATAAGACAAATCAACCAGAACACAACAAATAAAAACTTAAAACTTTTATAATTTATAAAATAAATTCTTAAGTAATTCTTCACTTGTAACCAAAATGTAAATAAAGAATTTTGTGGCCAAACTTTAATATCATTTTTTAATTATTTTGTCTTAAAAAAACATATGATGAAATAAATTATTTAAAAAACACAATTTCTATTTGAATTCTTATATTAAGATAAAAACGTTGTTTTGAATTAGAAAGCTTTAATTTAAAAAAAAATTTAGTGTTCTAATATAAGTTTGGCCACTTGTAAAAAATGTGACGCGGTATTTGTTTACATTTCTGCGCTCAACTTAAAAAATGTGCGATTTGGACCACTTTAATTTAATTTTTTCAATTGTCATATTAAACTAACTAAACATTATATCAAAATATAATTAAAGTACCCAAAGCTCTTGGTCCCACGAATAAGATAACTTGGTTTCAAAACTTGGGTACCTGGGTGATTTACAGTCCAATGTCCTATCCCTCTTTTGGGCATAATCCCTCCTTGTTAAAAACCACTTGTTAATGCACGTTTGTGATTTTTTTCATCCAACGCCCTTTTATGCAAACGGATAACCTGCATTTATTATGATTTATTGTTGTTTTCAAGTATGTGATTTAAATACCAACCCATCAAAATTGTTTTTTTTGAAACATCGTAAAGTTTTATTTATAACTGAAATAGCTTAAAACCATCCCCGAAAGCTATATTGTATTCAAGGCATCTCTTTAGAAGGAGAACTATATCTTTACAGAAGCCAGGAGAGATGTTAATGGACAAATTACTTATAACTGTAATTGGACAATTCTATGTAAGTTATATAATATCTTCCAAACTTAAATGAAAAAGCATTTGTATTGTACCTAGTCAAAAAGAGTGTCAGCAGACTGTTAAAAATATTATTCTATTTTGTCCTCTCTCTAATTCTACAAATCTTATAAGTTGTTATTTCAGAGAAATGAGATAGAAGAATAATATGTCAGCAGGAAAAAATTTATTTGACAAGCAGAAAAGTGAATGTTTTACCAAGCTTGATTTGAGTAGGAAGGGAAGCATAGACCAACCTATTCTTAATATTATAGAGACATTTAATCAGCACAATGACTACTTCAGCTTAAGCTCTTGCAGGTAACATATTTTGAAAAATATCCTCTTGGAACTAGGTTGCATTAATTTAAAAAAACAAAGATTTCATACCTAATTAACCAAAATTAATGTATAGTTGAGTTTATGAAAATAATATCAAACTTTAATTCTTTATTCAACGACGAGTATTAATCTTTTTTAAAATTATTGTCACCTAATGACATCAGCCAAATTATTGATAGATATAATAAAAAAAATTAGGAGGTAATGATTTTTCTATTTTTAGTGGACGGATTGTTGTATTAAGAGAGGGTGGTTCCAACAAGGATACACTAGATGCAGATAGAGAGGAAGACAATACAAACAACGGGGCCACAACCACTACTATAGTAAAGTCAGGCTGCCAGTGGATTCACGTCGCTCACGACTCCGTCACCCCTGCAGAAGTCATAGATCTGCTAGATTTTGACAAACCCTTGGATAATTCGGGCAGTGGGTGTGTGGTTATCAAGTTCGAGCCCTTGGTCCTACATATTCAATGTAGGGATCTGGATGCGGCTAAGCTTGTACACACTGCCTCAGTGGAAGCAGGTTTTAGAAATTCAGGTAATTACTTACAGTATTCAAGATTAGGACAATGTATAATAAATTATCCTTGTCCTCTCTTTACCTGGGTAATTGTGTTTTACATGGGAATAGAGTAAAAGATTGTGTAAGTGAAAAACTTTAAAAGCTGTACTTTCCCTCAAAGTTTTTAGCGAGTACAAATCCATCCATCTTATTTTTAACTTCGACCTTTTTTTTTCTTCATGTCTAACCCCTGCAATGCTATCCTGTATAACATAACCTTATCTTAAATACAAATTCACAAAAAAAACTATTATAATTTTCTATTAAATAATTGGGAATTGGTTAAAAAAACATAGGTATTATTTTAATTTGTTAAACCTCTTTTATAGCAAAATAGAAATTCTGGTTTTCTACGTAACGTAAATATCAAAAACAGTTCTTATTAGTTCTTAAAGGATTTTTATTTCAGGAATCACAATCGGTCGAGCTGGTAAAATAGTCGCAGCTGTTCGTTCAACTCATGGACTTGAAGTTCCCATCTCCAATGAAAATGGAGAAATGCTTGTAACGAAACAATATGTAGAATTTGTCCTAAATAAAGCCAATAAGAAGTTGGAGGATAATTCTGTTAAAATTGCTAAGTTTGAAGAAAAGTTATTGTTCTATCTATCCCAAGAGAAAAAATGTGAAAAAAGCAAAAAGGCAAAACGTGAATTCAACATCAAAAATAGAAAAGAAAAAGGTGATAAAATAAAAAGTGAAATAGATAATGATAGTGATATATAATTAAATATGTTTGACATGTGAAAATGGATATATCATCAAAAGAATACAAAAAGATTTTTAAATACATTGTTGATGACAGGCATAAAAAGCTGAAAAAATACATAAAGAAAAAAGAAATAAGTCTAAATGCAATATTAAATTCCAAAGGTGAAAAAATGGTTCATGTTTGTTGTCGCGAGGGTGCAACAGATTGCCTAGAGTACCTGGTCTCTTCTGGCGCCAAGGTTAATCTTGTTGATAAATCCGGGAATCTTCCAATCCACAATGCTGTACGGTATTGTATGGAAAACTACACACCACGCCTTGAAAGTGATCTAGTCAGCTTTCTGTTGACTTACTCGTCCGGGCTTTTGAATGTTCAGAATTTTAAAAGGGAAACTGCTAAAGAGTTGATAGATAAATTAGAAGAAATGAAACAGAACGCCAGGAATGTATTTATATTTAGTTGTAATTTAGATTGGTAGAAGAATTATGATTATATTTAGCACAACTATAAATGTTAAATGGGATAAGAAAATTTTATAATCAAAGATTTTTACCTAGTACTTTGCCTATCTATGTAACGATATGACAATATTGATAAGTAGCGAAGGACCAAATAAATCATGGATGAACAAATAGACTATAAGAAGCCATAAATAAAAAAATAATATAGATATGCATAAATGTTAATGTTGTTGACCAAGTAAATTAGGGTTTACTAAATGCTCATTTAGTATTGTGCTTCTTTAAAAAAATCGACTATCCAATCCTTCTCAAATAAAGTTTCCCTTAAAATGTTTCAGAAAGATTTAGAGACGGAATTTTCCGATTATATGGTAGTTTCGCTACTTAAAGAAAAATTGGAAAAATTGTATAATAACTTTCAAATTAAATTAAACATACCTAACTTTAAACTAAAAAAAAACAACACCTAAGAATTTTATCATATGTAATAAAGACATTTTTTGTAACAGGGACAAGGATGATCAAAGCAGGCGCGCTCAGGACTCCATCTCCATAAGTTCAGACAGTGAAGAAGATGATTGGCGATCTAAACTGCAAGACGAATGCGACTTTGAGTACCAGAGCTCATTTGGAAGGTTTGAAAATGATAATGATTATCTGTTTGACCAGCCAGATAATTTTGATGCTTGGGCGGATAGAATTTATGCTTCTTTCTCAGAAAGAAGACGACGGGCGTATGCCCCGCCTCCATCCCAAGCTTCTAGAGGAACAACATGCTCCACAAACTCGCCAAGTTCAAGCAAACCTTATAAGAAACTTAAACCTGAAATAGACCTGGCAAAAGCTAAAGCTATCACCGACAAATTACGTCAAGAAAAGAAACTTAAAAAGATCAAGGATAAATCTGATAAACTATTTGATTCAAATGAACCTATCAGCATTGATGATCTTCCCTACGCCTGCATGAAAGCTAATGAAATTGTTGATGCTATGCTTGGGCATTGCAGCAATGACAGCGAAGATGTTATCAAAAAGATAATAAGAGAAGAAGTCCGACGGTGGCATCCAGACAAGTTTAAACAAAAAATTAGCCACAGAATTATTGATGGACAAAGTGAAAAAGTTCTTGAAGAAGTTAAACGAATAGCGCAGGCAATTCTAAGTTATGCAAAGTGATTTGTGAAAAGTTTTTATTTTGATAATCTTTGTTGAGTATTTTTTGCAGATAGTAAAATGTCAGAATATAATGAATTCAATGACACTGGCCAAAGGTGATAAATATATTGTTTCTAATAACAAGTACAGTATTGTCCAAAAAAGCAAAGCTGAATTTTTTTAATTATTAGAAATATTTCAATACCTAATGACCTAAATTATAATGTTCGAATGGTTTTTACTTTGTTATAAATTTTTTTTTCATTTTATTCTCATTTCTTGCTCAAAATCCGAACTTTTCTTCTAATGCTGTGTAATGATAAGGATCCTTTTCCTTAAGAGTAATCATAGGACGTACAATTCAGCTGTACAATTACTTTATTGTAATTCACATTTTATTTACAAAACAGTGACCTTTAATGAAAAATATTGAAGAATTGAATTTATTAGGTATTCTGTTTTGAGCAAATAGTTAATTTAATTTTTCTTATATTTCCAGTTCTTATGATGAAGTTCCAATGCCAGAGAAAACGGATGATATTGACCGCTCTGTTGTTGGCGGAGGGAGTCGGTATGGACGCAGGGAGGATGGGAAAGGTGGGGGCAGGAGAGATGAAGAAGGAAGGGGTGGAGGAAGGAGAGATGAGGAGGGAAGGGGTGGAGTAAGGAGAGATGATGAGGGAAGAGGTGGTGGCAGAAGGGATGACGAGGGAAGAGGTGGAGGCAGGAGAGATGATGATGGAAGAGGTGGAGGCAGGAGAGAGGAAGAGGGAAGGGGTGGAAGACGAGATTATGATTCCTCCAGAACCTCTGCTCGTCCTGTTTCCAACACTGCTATCAAAACATTAATGCAACAGGTACAGGGAGGGAGGGGACATTGGAGTAAACTGTAATTTACTCAAAGGTTTAAACAAAGTTACATATCATAATCTTATTCTTTAGCTTAAAAACTTTGGGTACAAACTAATTTTGAATTTTGATTGGTTGGTTCTAAACTAGTAGTGTACAGTGTCCAAACTATTCATATTCAACCCTTTGATCTAGGCGTGAATTTGTTTAATATCGATTGTTTTATCCCGCAAGATCCCAGAGAACTAACTTAAAAAAGGAAATTATTTGAATATCACTATTCTAGTTATCTTTGTTCATTTGTTCAAATGGAATTACTGTAATAAACTCCCTTATGTAACAATTTCTTCCAGTCAAATAATTTTTTATTTAATGTTAAGGTTGAGAAATATGGCCGAATGTTGGACAAAGACATGGCTAATTATGTTCTTGAGGATACAAGATTGTCGACATTGCAAAGGAAGCTAAGCAAAGAATCTGAGCCTACAGTTGCGATAGCTTTAAGGTCAGATTTGTGATTATTAAGAAAGGAATCAGGCATTTACTTAGAGATCCCGTGAAACAAAGGGTTTCGTACATTTTGAAACATCATTGAATACTAAAATTCAAATAGGTACCTACACACATAAGTTTCTATAAAAAAAACAGGTATTAGGAAACTCAATTGGAATTGAAAAGATATTTTAATTTTGCTTGATAAAAATAACACAATATATCGCTATATGTTATTTTACATACCAACCTCTATTAAAATGATTTTGGTGCTTCCCACAAATGGCCGTTTGAGCACTAATAACCCTCCCCTCTAATTTTTAAAATAATTAGTTTAGTATTTTCCCTATGCCTAACCAATCCGGGTGGCCTAACCCTTCGGGGTTACCCAGTACTACATATAACCTAACCCAAAGTACTAAACAAACAAATAACAAAAATCGGTTTTGTTTAGTGTGCACATCAATGACTGTCTGCTAGCAGCTGAAAATGCTGGTTACATCTCCAAGTCAAGTGGAATAATTCAGGTAAAAAATATATCTACATACACTTCATAAATAAACTTTATTGTGTGTGGAAATTATCAGGGAGGGAGTGGACGTTGATCTGTTTATTAAACTAGTCCCAAAAGTTTTCTAGTGCGTTGGCTTAACACATTCGGGGACTTTATTGAAATTTGATTGATTGGTTCATTAAGTTGAGTGTCTAAACGTTACAACTAATAATTGTAATCTACGGGAAGGGGTATCATCATTGGGGATGAACATTAATTTATCCGCCATTGTTTTATCTTTTCAGATCGCTGGAAAATTGTAGTTTTTTTTCTGGGATCACTTCAGGAAATTGTTCATTATCTCTAAAAAATAGTTGTCTTTGAAATACTTTTTATTTCCATGAAATGTAAACAACGTCATTTTAGAGTAAAAAACACTTTGACTTTCAGATTGTAGTAATATATATTCCAAAGACGAAAACAAAAAATTGTATAATTTCGAAAAAACATGAAGAAATACAAACATTAATTCACTAATATTTGCAGATATCTTAATGACATATAATGAATTATTTAAGAATATTCCTTTTCTTATTTAATGCGCCTCAATTTTTAGGATGGCATCTTAGAAGCAATGAAGTGCAAGGGTCAATCTTTGATTGTAAAGGTAATTTAATTATTGTGTAGTTATCCTTTTTCTCTATTTCCAGTTTTCAATATAACAAGGATGACAACATCCATAAAAGCGAAGCACTGAAACGGTAGGACAAATGGACATTAATACTTGTATAGTGTCTGAACTGAATAATCAGAATATAAAAGTATAAGATTCGAAGCAAAAATGTAAGTAAATTTGTTGAAAAACTGCTTGATACAGGATAATGTTTATGGACATACTTACATCTTTAGGGCTTGATTATAGAGTTGCTTCACTTAAAATATTGTTCTTTGTTGTCCCAGGAATCAATATACCAAATATCAGATCAAACGGATAATTAGATCATATAAAAATTTGTTGTTAAAAAAGTAGAAAAATCAACATGTTTAAAATGGACGTACGGACATTCTGGTAATGATTATAGAGTTGCTACGCTTTCGAAATCATACCTAACTATTACAGGAATTACCATGCAAAATTTGAAATCGATAGGACAATTCTAATATGCCTAAATTAACGAAAAAGCTATTTAAAAAAGTAAAAAAATCAACATGTTAAAAATGGACGTACGGACATTTTGGTAATGATTATAGAGTTGCTACTCTTTCTAAATCGTACCTAACTACTACAGAAATCACCATGCAAAGTTTGAAATCGATAGGACAATTCTAACATGCTTAAATTAACGAATAAAAGCTAACTATCTCGGACGGACGGACGTACGGACGGACGGACGGACCGACCCTAATTATAGAAAAGCTTCGCTTTTAACAATAACACTGTATTCATTACTAGCGGCTACGCCCCTAGAGGCCTCTAGGGGCACTTGAGGAGAGAGTCGAATTTAATAATTCAATTTCTTATTTTAGATTTTAAAAGAAAAAGTGAAAAAAAAATTTTTGGGGGGGGTGAAAAAAAATTTTTTTGGGAGGGGGTGCTCCCCCCTCATTTTTAATTTTAGTTAAAAATTTTAAAAAAATTTATTTTTTGGGGGGGGATTTTTATTTTTTGGGTGGTTGGGGGTGTCCCACCCCCCAAGAAAATAGTTATAAACCTTCCCGGGACCTATGAGAAGCTACCCTGTTAAGGAGAACCCGATCGGTTCAACGGTTAGCGAGATCCTTCGGTACAAACATACAAACACACAAACACACAGACACACAAACATACTGTTACTTTATTATAAGGACTAGCGGCTTCGCCCCTAGCCTCTAGGGGCTTTGCCCCAAGAGAAGACAACAAAAAAAATTCAAAAAAAAAAAATAAGAAGAACTAAAGAAATCTTCTACAAATGAAATTTTCTACAAAAGAAATCTTCTACAAAAGAATTCTTCTACAAAAGAATTCTTCTACAAAAGAATATTTCTACAAAAGAATTCTTCTACAAAAAAAAAAAAAAAAAAAAAAAAAAAAAAAAAGAATGCGGGGGGATTTTTTTTGTTTTTGGGGGGGTTGGGGGTGTCCCACCCCCCAAGAAAATAGCTTAAAACCACCACAGGACCAATAGGTATATACCCTGAAGAGTAGAATCCAATCGGTTCATTGGTTACCGAGATCTTAAGGGACAGACAGACGGACAGACATCAAGCTACTTTGTATTATAGATTATAGTCAAATTTACTTTTTTTCAAGTTAACTTAGGAATATTAGAATTTTCTAACCAGAAGTTAATTTCAAAACTAACCCCCAAACCCCTATAATATTTTAAAGATTTTACCATTTTTATCATAAACGTTATTTTTCATGTAGTGTACTATTTGTTATAAGGAAATCTGTGCCGTATCTCTTGGACGTGTGGGAGCCCTACATCCCAATTTTTCAACTTGGGGCGCATCTATTTGGAAACTCATTGATGTTGCACAAGAGGAGAGTTTAAAGGTTAGTTGAGTTGTGATGCTACTCTATAAATCACTTTGTCTGACCGTCAATCCGGTCATGCTATAAAAGACCATTACATATTTAATGCAAATAAGGTTTCGTGATTTTAATAGGCATTTTTTATGACAATGAATATCTGAAATCTCCCCTTACTTTACTTCCAAATGAATTAATATTATTAAGGGCGTTTAAAAAACTATCTTTTAAATTTTTTTTAATATAAACCCTACAGTTTTGGTCAAAAACTAACCAAAATAATCCAATTTATGCTAAAGCAATGACAATAAGAAAATAATATTGAATTTTGAATCTACTCACCTCTCCAGAGGACTAAAACTCGAGATCTAGCCCGTTTTTCTTTTAGGCTTTATACATCACCTCGTTCCAAGAAGCTATAGAACGCGGGGTAGGAAATGATGAGGGCATACAGGCATTGATTGGTCTTGTCAAAGGCAGGGTTAAAGGATAAGTAAAACATGTCCAAAATGGACTATCCACGAACAAGAGCAAGTGATTCTAAGCACCTTCCAGCATTGATCTATAGTATTTTTTTAGTAAATATACTAGGTTTATGTTTAATATTTGCTTTATCGACTAAAAAATTTGGTTTCACTATGGTTTTATATAAAAAAACCTTTGAAATGTTAAACATTGCTTGGTGCAATTAATGATTAAAAATGTATATTTAGAAAAATCAAAATAATATACTTTTGTGTCAAAGCTTTTAAACAACAGTTTGACCTCATCAAAACATTCGATGATATAGTATCAAACAATGTTTAACATTTCAAAGTGTTTTTCATTTAAAACCATGGTGAAACCTAAATTTTTTGTCGATAAACCAAATATCAAACATAAACCTTGTATATTCACTAAAAAAATACTATGGATTAATGCTGGAAGGTGCTCAGAATCACTTGCTCATGTGGATAGTCCCCTTTCATATGGTTGAATGTCTTAGTTTTATATCTTTGCAACTTTCTAACTAGTTGGACGGTAGATTTATATGCTTTTGGCATACATTAATCCGTAAGAAATAGTCTAAAATCGATGTAACTAACATAACTAAGTAGTTAAACCAATTAGTAATAGGTAAGTTCATACAATAAAGAAAATTTTTAGAATGTACGATAAGTTTGTTTTGAATGGATTTTATAACATACATGTTTTTATTCTACTATCAATAATATTCACAAAATTGATTTTTTTGCCTCTGTTATTTACCTGACCCTTTATCTATAGCAGTTTAAAATTATTCCTTTATCCCGCATAAAGGTTTACTTGAAGATACACAAAAAGAACTGTTGGTGGTGCCTCTGATGTATGTCATGAATGCCGTAGCGCATAAGTTTCCTCAGTTATTCAAACCTTTCTTTACGGTAAGATTTATAGTAGTGAAGCTACTCTTTATTTTACTTTGTCTGTCTGTCTGTAGCGCTATGGGATAAAATGGGATTTACTCAGCTGCTATAACTGCTAGTCGTATGATTGTTCTTGTTAACATTCCTTTCATCTTAAAGCATATTTCAGTATAAAACATTTGTGGCGGTCGGACTGATTTTAAACAGCTTTTTAGGCGCCTTTATCAATTTATTATTCTAATATTGATCTATTATATAATCTAGGAGTAGGTATTACATATTAAAAAAGCTTATAGCAAATTATTAATTGCTATTGAGTTATTGGTAGCTTTTAAAGTGGAAAATCGCATTAGAAATTAACAAACCTACAGTTAATTTAATTTGTGGCAATAATCAATTTTATATTTCTACAGGAGATAGTTGACATAGCCGTTGGATGGTTTATGGAGTCTGGCGACACACCGGATGTCAGAAAAGTCATTGGAAACCATCTCATTTCGTGGGCAACATTCTGGAAGGTAACTTTTAGATTCTGAATTTCTTATGATCTCCAGGATAGAAATAAAAGATATGTTATCAGAAGAATTTAGAGCATTCTTCACATAAAACTACCGTCAGCACCAGTAGTACTTAATTAAATTTTATTTTTAATTACCTCTTGGGGCAAAGCCCCTTGAGGCTAGGGGCGAAGCCGCTAGGAAATAAATATAGTAGAACTAGATCCATAATCTGTAAACCAATGAGAACAGAGTTTAGGAACAATTCGGCCTTATTATTGGTGATATGAAGTATATATTCAAATATTTTTTATTTTATCCATATATTACAAGTCAAATATTAATAAAATATTTCATTTTCTGGAAATTACCTTGAACATCCAAAAATTTCATAGCTCATTTAATTTGAATGAATCATACATTCTTGACTAAATAAAGACAAAAATATTCGTCTGCTAGAAATTCCTTTTAGGTTGGACGAATTATTGTTTCTGACAGCCCATCTAGGGCAATAAATCTTTTGATCTTTACGTGTCGTATGTACATGATTTACAATTCTAGGACGAATCAGAATTTGGGGTTGATCAAGTTGGTTATTATGTGGAGGATCTCCTTCTTGAAACTAGAACAGGTAAATGTCCTGGGGGGAGGGGTCATTTGGCTGTTTATCGCACTAGTCCCCAAAGTCTTATAATAACGTTTTCTTATTCGTTGGCTTCACTGATTGGTTCGTTCATATAGTTGAGTGTTCAAATGTTTCAACCATTAATTTTTTTTGTCTGGTTAAGAGGTAATTTTGTGTATCATCATTGGGGATGTACATCAATTTATCAGCCATTGTCCCTCGGTGTTAAGTGTTCATTTTTCTAGGAGGAGAAGACGAAGATTTGGAGGACCTGGAGGATGATGAATTATCCAGCAGTATCATGGATGCTTTCCAATACAAGGTAGACAAGCATTTTAAATTTATATTTTAAATTGTAGCGCCTTTACTCAAAGGACTAAGCTCTGACAGACCCCTCCCCAGTCCCACACCTTTTTTTTATGAAATAAACTGGAAATTTGTTCAATAAAGGGGATTTCTTTAAATAATTGGGGTCAGTCCGTCCGTCTTGTTTTTGGAATAAAGATTACTAGCAAAACAAGTTACAATTTTATAAGTATCTCTATTATCAAGTCCTAAAATGTACGTATGTCCTTTCCTAATAACCTCTATTAAATTAGTTTATTTAGCAACACATTTACATGCAATTTTGTTTTGTTTATCCATTATATTTAATTTATTAGGTTTTGTTGTTCATTCATACTTCTGTCTAATTTTATAGTTTCGATTTCATGGATGCTGTCGTCCTTGTTTTTTTACATTTGAACATTTAAAATAAATTCTAGTGGAGCTCAGAAGACTACACTGAAGAGGAGAAGGAGAAATGTTCCGTGCAGGCTCTGGCCTTCATACAGATGATTGACTGTGTCTTGTCTGGACTTCAAGGCTCACAACATCAGGCATTGATGCATTGGAAAACCGATCATAGTATTCATTAATATAGTTATGATTCTTAATTATAAGAGGAGGGCGGTGTTGTTTTATACTTATCTTAAATAGGGTTCATAGAAAATTTATTTTTTTATTTTCTACTTTAATAGGATGTTATATACGAATCTGAATAAAACCAATTGTTATCACAAATACTTTAGTAGGTACTGTCTTGAGTATTTTCATCTGAAAATAACAAAAACTTTCAATTTTAATCAAGACATAACTTGTTCAGTTTTCTAAAATATGTTTAACTCTTCTGTTTACCTACTATTTAAATTTTCTGTTCATTTGTGTAATATTGATTTACACATTGATATATATGAATTTTGCATCTATTCAATTCATTATTCAATCACAAGGAGCTTGAGCTACCCAAGCTTGGAGTTTGGATGAGGCTTGTCCAGGACATCACTCTGGAGGCAATACAATGGAACTGGTTCGAGGACATGGCCATTTCTGGATTGAGATGTGTCCTGGCCTGTTGGAAATGCTTCAAATATGTTCCAAATGTTGATAAAGAAGGCAAAGATGAAGCTGTAATTGATATGATGATAAAAATTAATGAGAATGCTGACAAGTTGTCCAATTCTGGGATAAGAGTGTTTATACTATGTCTATCCGACTTGTTAGTCTGTAAAGAGGATCAAATAAGAAAGATTATAGCCAACTTTCTAGGACCTGACAGCCAGTTGATTAAACTCTCCATTGAAGGATACAACACTGATATATTACAGGATGTCCTTAATCTTTGCCATGCCATTTTTAGCCAGAAAAATGTGCTAGTGTTGCAAGATATGTATGCGGTTCTGCTTGAAAGATATGAAACAGCTTTGGTCAGGTTAATATCAGCCAAACCTTTCCTGGAGAAAAATAACTTCAACCAAAAGTTGAATACTGTTACTGCTAAGAACACTATCATGTTTGTCTTGGCAGCATTGAGTAATCTGGCAACCAACAAAGGAAGCTTGTTGTCCGTTTGGGCTTTAGAGCCAAGTTTATTTAATTTATTGAGCCAGCATTCTGGTCTGCATAACTCCAGCCTAGCTATGGCCCATCCAGCCATACATCATAGCATCTTAAGAATGTTGCTACTGCACAGTTCTGCCCATCATTTCTATCAATCATCCTCTAGCCTGCTGGGTTCTCTAGGCAACTCTCCAACATCAGAAAATCTCAGTATCCTGATGACAAGCTTAGCCAACCTGATGACGTGGTCACCAAGCTCACAAACAGTCAAGTCTCTTGCCCTGAGGTCACTGCATGCCATATTAGTCATGCTAAAGCCCAATGCCAGTGCTTTTACTGATAAAGATCTATTTGACCTTGTGTTTAAAGCTTGTGTAAGACTTATTTCAAGTTCACAACTATTCCTAAAGGATTGTTTGAGAATCTTCATGCTGGTAATTGAAGATTATCCAATAAGAGATAATGTTAAGAAAGTAATAAGCTATGTTGTTACCCAAGCTTTTATAATTGGAGACGAACCTGTTAGGCAACTTGCTTTGAAGATTCTGGCTAAAATACCATTGGAGCTACAATTACTACAAAAGCTAGAGAAGCCATTGCTTGTAAAGTATAACCTTGACAATGACCAAGATGGACAATGCTTGACAAATTGTCTGTCCAAAGCCTATTCCCCAGAAGATATATCTGCGGCTGAGGTGAAAGAATATCTGCTCTACCTGAGTGCGGATGAGAAAAGTGTGAGTTGGCTGGCATTGCCGGATATTTCTGAAGAAGGCGGCGGCCATCTTGAATATTCTCCAACCACTGAAATCAAGTATACAATTTTGTCATGGTTGACGGCTCAGTTTTGTGTCCTTAACAAGCTTAAATCCCCTATAGGTAGGGATAAGTAAATGATGAAAAATATATGCTAACTTTAAAAATTTTGCTTAACATAACCTTTTGACGTAGTTTTTTTTAACCTACTAGGCTATTGTCACAAGGTAGTAATATAAAGTTTTAACAGCATAGGTACTAATAATAAGAGAAGATGTTAATCCATTATTGTATTAATTACGTTTTAGTAACAAAAATACGAGGTTTTCCCTTGCTTTTGAAGTATTAAGCTAAGTCATTTTCTTATCCCTCTATACCAATTTGCAGGAAAGCCACAGGAAACATTAGGTCATATAGATGTTGCCTGTAGAAAACTGGCTGCCAGAACCGCCAACACAATCGATATCAGACAGGGACATTCATTGATAACAATAGATTACAGGGCATATCATATGGCTAAGAGGGGGGGAAGTTTTGACACATTTGCGTAAACAGTGAGTATAGGCTTTATCTTTGGGCTGAGAGGATAGGTTATTAGGGATAAAATCAATCTTATTTGATAAATTTTCCCAAGTTTTAAGATTTTTTGGATAGGCCTCCGGGTTTAGGAGCTGCAGGCCTCCAGATGGTCTCTGGACAGGTAAAAAGTCAAAATCTTTTTTGAATAGTTAGAGGTCATTTTATATAACAAAATATGCATATTTTTAAATGTTATTTACATATTTGAATAAAAAAGATGCATATTTTGTTTAATTAGTTGATCTCTATCTCTTAAGAAAAAAAATATTTTCACCTGTCCAGAGACCAACTGGAGGCCTACAGCTCCTGAACCTGGAGGCCTGCAGCTCCTAAACCTGAAGGCCTATCCAAAAAATCTTAAAACTTAGGAAAATTTATCATAAAAGAATGATTTTATCCCTAATAACTTATCCTCTCAGTCCAAAGATAAAGCCTATACTCCACTGTTTACGCAAATGTGTCAAAACTTCCCCCCCTCTTATGCCCTTGATGTCAAGAAAGCATTGGGGATTGTACATGCCCGTCTCCAGTTAAATTTACAGTCCAATAACTACTACCTACCTGGAAAGGCCCATACATTATTTTATTTTCTGAAGTTTCAAAGCATGTTATTTAATACAAATATGCCAAAAAGTAATGCACTTTGTCTTATTTATCAATAATTTTTTTTCAGTTTAAATTGTCTAAAAAGTATTATATTTTCAATTTTTAATCAGCTGTACTTAAAATTTTAATATTTTCATAGAAATGTTATTGATCTAGATGCGTCTCTTTTATAACGTAAAATAATCAGTGGTTATTTTTTATTTTAGCTCAGGTTAGGTTAGGTTATATTTGATACAGAGTAGCACAACAGGGTTAGGGCACCAAAATTATAGGCCCCGCCGCATAGATTATGCATGAAGAATAAAACTATTTTAATTTGTTTTATAAACTCAGGAGTTTTCACTGCTCCCTACGCATTTTGATGTAAAACACAAAATAATCATCACGACTGCCCCAAATATTATTCTATGGTTATCTGTGACCAGGGCAAAGCTGTGGTGAAACTGATCCTGTTTCTTGAGAAGTCCATGGCCAATGCCTGGGATGGATCTATCAGTGCCCTGCCAAAGGCGAACAAGTCTGCTTCCATGTTTTTCTATGCAAATAAGAAAACTTGTCAGGTATCAAGTTTTAAGTTTGAAGCAAAGTCTTGAAGGCACTATCACTAAATGGGAACTTTGTGTTTTAATATCCTATTCTATAAAGTATTTTTTAAACTAAAGTTTTGGATGGTTTTAAGCTATTTTATGCCCTTCCTTAAAGTCCCCTTGGGCGGGCACCAACTTGTTTAATTAAATTGAATGTATTTGGTAAAATATTTTTGAACATTTAAAAGTTACTTATCTATTATTCGTTTTTGTTTTATCACAATTTGTGAATATTTTACAATAAAGAAGCATTTATAGATTAATAAAGTACATATTAATAAAAAGGGGGGGGGGGGGGGCGAAAGTGACACTTTTTGAAACCAAAACTAAAAGTCAACAAAGGAACTCAACTAAAAAAAGAGTTACAGGTCTGAGATTTTGCATGGCAGTTGCTTTATAGGGGTGCAATATGGAACTGTGAAGAAACGGCAGCGCAACCGCCGAAAACCGTCGTTTCCCGCCGAAATTTTTTTTTTCCTTTTCTCGGCGGTTTTCGGCGGTTGCGCCGCCGTTTCTTCACAGTTCCATATTGTACCCCTATAAAGCAACTGCCATGCAAAATCTCAGACCTGTTACTCTTTTTTTAGTTGAGTTCCTTTGACTTTTAGTTTTGGTTTCAAAAAGTGTCACTTTCGCCCCCCCCCCCTTTGTACCTAGATTTTTAAAAAGTGAATTGTCTTGATTTTTTTTAGGATTTATTTATAAAATTTTTTTTTTTTAGGATTGGCTGGATAGAGTGCGTGGAAATGTAATGAAAGTTGCCTATCTTGTTGGTGAATACCACGAGGTTAGAATTTAATTTGCATATGCATATTAATATTAAAGTTTGGTACTTTGTTTAATTGAAAGGTACATCGATACATTTTTTAGTAGGAAACAAGGTGTCACAGTAAAAAAAACATGCGAATATCTTATTTTATTGCAGTTTTTTTTTTATCGGAGCTTTCATACAAAGTACCTTGTTGAGCACTTCCACCCCATCCCCCTTTCACCGTATTTTTAAAAATATTGAAAATAATAGGAAGAGGGTAAATTTTCGTTTTTTCTTTATTGCTTTAGGTCAGGTTAGGTTGGGTTATATTGAGCACTGGGGTTAGCACCACAGGGTTAGAAGACCGCAGGGATAGGTCGCCCCATTATTGTCAATTTATTTTTAAAAATAAAAAAGGGATGGGGTGTTATTAAGGTATCAGTGCTCAACAGGCACCTTGTGTAAAAGCACCAAAAATTCTTGGCAGTGATAAAGGATGGCATGATCATTAATCAATATTAAGGTTGTGCGCCATGCCTGGTCATTGTTCCCGCACCTGCAGCGTAAGGGAGACCTGGACAAATCAGCAAACTTCCAGCTCATTTTCATTACCTGTCTGGCACTTGCCAGGCTAGGATCTGCCTCCAACATTCAGGTAAATAAACAGATATAAACTGATAGTTGGTAAAAGGAGAGATAAAATAATCATTACCTATTGGGGCAAAATTTTTATTTTCAAGTATGTCTTTTCCCTAAATCATGCTGTAATTGTTATCAACAGAAATAATATGAGGCATTTTAAGGCATCTTATCGAGCCTAAACTTGTAAGTCAGTGAGCCTAAAAAAATTGATTTGTAAAAGATCTTTATGCAAATAAAATAGTTAAGATAATCTTTTTATTCATTTTGTTTGATCTGTTAATATATAATCTGTAATAGGGCCTGCATGCATGGATTAGAGAATTCTCCAGAACTAAATTCAAATGGATTCCAGGTAAAAAGTCATTTTTAGGATAAAAGGTCAATTTTCTTTCCAATATTTACCTTTTAAGGGAGAATTTCAATCTTAATTATTGGTAATGATGGACTATTTTATCCTATACGAGCGGATACTCCCTTAAGGGGGTATTTTTTCCATTCACCTCTTTGGAGGGAAGAGGTTACCTTTTCTGAAATAGTTATAAACCTTCCATACAAATATAAGAAGCTTCACTGTTATGGTTCAACGGTTAGAGATATCTTTTACTTTTATATAAGGTGCATTATTTGCCAAATGTACCACTTTTCTGCACTACCTATCCGATTTTGTTAATACTCTATATTTTGGTCCGTTGGGTCATTCAAGGATGCTGGATGGCCAAAAAAAAGTTTCAGAGTCTCTGGATGTCTAGATATCTAGCTATCTATGAAGGTAGGTAACAAAAATGTAAAAAACACCCATTTTTTCACAATTTTAAAAATTAATTTTTTCATCAATCTTACATCCAATCTATACATTTTATACACCAAAATGATCGTTTATTCATGTAAAAAGCGCACATAATGCTATTTTGGCCAAAACTCTAATTTTACAGGGTGTCCAACAAAAAGTGTATTTTGGATATATAGCGTAATACCCAAAATACCTGTCCGAAAAAAATCATTTTTTTTGGCTTAAATCCTGTGTTTTATCTGTGTGCATATGTGGTATATAACGGTTTGGACCACCCGGGACTATAAGGTTGTCAAATTTCACTTTGGGACACCCTGCAAATGTGATTTTTGCGTCTGTAGAGCTAAAACTTGGTCCAAATTGGCTATTTTTTTCAAATTACTCTAATATGTGTCTTAGTATGTTTGGCCATAGTGTTTTCTGACCAGATCAATATTTTCATATTTTTTGGACACCCTGTATTTTCAAAAAAAGAGAAAAAAAATTTTTGTTTTTTTTTAATTTTTTTTTCTATTTTTAAGTTACTTAAAACTGTCACATAGATACAGATTTTGACTAATAACAATAATATTTGCCTATTTTACAAATTTTTACACTTTTGGGACACCCTGTTCATGTTTTTGAAAAATGATGGTTTTTGCCCATTTTTGGGGGGAAGGAGTCGTTTTAGGGCCATAGACTATTTCTTCATTTTTGTAGAACTTTTCAAGACACATCATTAGTTATTTATGCAAAAACCGCAAAAACCGAACCGTTTTGCCGTTATTCACCGCCAAAGGCGGAATTTTTTACGTTTTTGCCGTTCCGGAGGTTGTAATGGGCATTTGTGGTAAGAAAACGTTGATTTATCAAGATCCCTCTTAAATACTTTTATTTAGGTAATTTAATTTACTAAATTTCATATTAATTAAAATTTTTTGTGCAGCTAACCGTTTTTCGTCGAGATGAATTTCAATTGTTAAAGCAAGAAAATGAAGTGAATATAACATAAATAATTGCTATAACATAAGTGATAAAAGAAACATAAATCATGTGCATTTGAAATTCTTTTTGACAAAAATCGGTTGGATATACAAAAAAATTTACTTCACATGAAATTTAGTAAATTAAAATGCCTAAATAAAAGTATTTCACAGTTATCTTGATAAAGCAACGTTTTCTTACCACAAATGCCCATTAGAACCTCGGGAACGGCAAAAAACGTAAAAAATTCTGCCTTTGGCGGTGAATAACGGCAAAACGGTTTGGTTTTTGCGGTTTTTGCATAAATAACTAATGATGTGTCTTGAAAAGTTTTACAAAAATGAAGAAATAGTCTATGGCCCTAAAACGACTCCTTCCCCCAAAAAATGGGCAAAAACCATCATTTTTCAAAAACATGCACAGGGTGTCCCAAAAGTGTAAAAATTTGTAAAATAGGCAAATATTATTGTTATTAGTCAAAATCTGTATCTATGTGACAGTTTTAAGTAACTTAAAAATAGAAAAAAAATTTTAAAAAAACCAAAAATTTTTTTTCTCTTTTTTTGAAAATACAGGGTGTCCAAAAAATATGAAAATATTGATCTGGTCAGAAAACACTATGGCAAAACATACTAAGACACATATTAGAGTAATTTGAAAAAAATAGCGAATTTGGACCAAGTTTTAGCTCTACAGACGCAAAAATCACATTTACAGGGTGTCCCAAAGTGAAATTTGACAACCTTATAGTCCCGGGTGGTCCAAACCGTTATATACCACATATGCACACAGATAAAACACAGGATTTAAGCCAAAAAAAATGATTTTTTTCGGACAGGTATTTTGGGTATTACGCTAGATATCCAAAATACACTTTTTGTTGGACACCCTGTAAAATTAGAGTTTTGGCCAAAATAGCATTATGTGCGCTTTTTACATGAATAAACGATCATTTTAGTGTATAAAATGTATAGATTGGATGTAAGATGGATGAAAAAATTAATTTTTAAAATTGTGAAAAAATGGGTGTTTTTTACATTTTTGTTACCTACCTTCATAGATAGCTAGATATCTAGACATCCAGGGACTCTGAAACTTTTTTTTGGCCATCCAGCATCCTTGAATGACCCAACGGACCAAAATATAGAGTATTAACAAAATCGGAGAGGTAGTGCAGAAAAGTGGTACATTTGGCAAATAATGCACCATAAGGATTGTTCCCTTCTTGGTAAATGGATGTAAAATATACGTGGATAGTTACGTGTAATGAATTGAAAAATTGTCGTTTATTGGTCAGTTCATTTATCCAGGGGAGGGGATGGGGTAAAGAAGGTTGAGGTACGGGATCGTTATTTTTGCCAGCTTAAAGTTTCACTTTATTAGGAGTACGTGATAATAAGATCTAAGTATTAATAAATCCATTTATCTTTTCCGATATATGTCACAATATTGAACAGGTGTGGCTGACTTTGCCAGAGGAAGGCTGGAAGATGGAATCAAGACATTGACAGCTTTTATGACATCTGTTGAACACCAGGAAAATACTTGTCTGTGAATTATGATTCTATAATACCTACTTAATGTCTAGAAAAATACTTTTTTTTTGTGTGAAAGAATACCTAAAGGGTTCGGCTTTAAATAATGTGGTTTTCCTTACAAAAATCGAATTTTTTAAGAGAAATATTATTTTTTAAATTTTTATTTTAGGTTAGTTTAGGATAATAAGTGTAAGAAGAGTCCTGCATGGATATTTTCGCGTAGGGAAAGGGAAACGCAGGCTTAGAGCCCTCACCAACTTGAATGAAACTTTTTAAAAGTATTAAAACCACGTTATCTTATTTGTTGACTCAAAAACTCAGGGAACTTCTATTTAATTTTAGATAGTTGTTCCCACACTTATAATATTGATATATTTATCTCGATTGTCTTGACCTTTAATATCCCTGTAAAGAACTGACAAATGTTTATTGAAGATGATATATGAACCAAGTGAGCTTGAGAGCATCCTACCCATGCTTAACTCTGTTGTCATCAAGGAATTCAATTTTTATATGCATCATTTTAAATTACTACCTATAAAAGGATATTATAGGATTGTGACCATGACATACAGAGATAGAGAAGACAATAGGTAGTTTATTACACTATAGTGTTCAAGCTATTCCACCACTAATATTAATATACTGAAGGGGTAATTTTGTGTATCATCATTGGGAATGTACATCAATTAATCGTCCATTGTTTTATCCCTTTAGATACTTGATGACAGGCCAAAAAATTGAATAAAAACTTAGGGTCACGAGGAGCTGACGGAGGACACTAACTATATTGCCTGGATGAAGAAGTACCAGGAGGAGAATGGCAAGAGTATTTCTGACAGCACTATTCAGAACCAGTATCTCATGGCGTTGGCTAATTTTGATGTAAGTTGTAATTTAGCTATATCTAAGACTTAGTGGATTGTCATTTTATTGATAATTTTTTAGGTAAGAAATATTAAATTTGAAAATAAATCATGTTTATGTAAAATCTTCATGCAAATAATTGAATTGAATTGGTTACAGAATTCGAAAACAATATCTTTATAAAAAAAATAAACCCAACTTAAGTGCTTAATTTTATATGTAGACAAGTGAAATGAACAAAGGCCTGTTAAAAATCAAATTATTCTTAAATAAGTCAAATGAAGAAAAGCTGATTTATAAAAATGTTTTTATCTTTTTTGTTTGATTAGGATGGTATTGTCCCCACTGTTGTAGAATGCTTGGACACTAACCCTATTTTAGAACAGGTTATTTATCTTATAATAGAAATAAAGTATCTATAAATATTAAGTGCCTCTAGAGGCCTCTAGTGGCGTATCAGATTGTATTATATAGCGTAATATTTTTTGTTTACCTTTAAGATCTCGCTGACTCCTGTTTTATTGGAATGGTTTAGACTATTATTTTCTGCAAGAAAAGAGGAAATTAATATATACATTACAAACACGAGTTTTTTAGATGACGGGTATATGCACAGATGACCTATCGAGTAGCTTCGCCATTAGATTCTTATCTGTAATAAATTATTATTTTGTTCAGGATTCAGGTATTTCTGGTCTGCTGGAGCATGTAAACCTGAACCTGCTGCAGGCAGGACTACAGATACAGAAGAATTATATGAAAACAAATTCGAATTGGAATGAAAACTATGCTTTAACACAGGTACAACATTTATTTAAGGTGTAAGTTCTTGATAAATGGGATGTAGATCTTAGTTTTTTTAATGTCAATGTATAATTATTAGATGCAAAAATCAGTTGTAAAAAGTATTAAATAGAGAATCTTTTTTTTTTTTACAAGAAATGTCTTTTATTTAGAAAATGATTTTATACCTATGCTTTTTTATCATAAAGTTTTATACCTATTAGTTTAATATTTTTTTCTTTCAATTGAAGCTTGTCTTTTTTTAGAAAATGAACAATGCCACTGTGTCTCTGAGAAAACTGTTGAAGATTAGAGATTTAACAGGTAGGCATTTAATAAACCAGGACCGAAACCAAAGCTTCCCTGAAAATTATATTACAATCAGAGTTGTAGTTGGTGAGACATACACACAGACAAAAGGATAGGCACATCCTATCTTTTTAAAAGCGAAGCTTTTCTACAATTATAGGGTCTGTCCTTAGTCCGTAACGGTTAGCTCTTTTCATTAATTTAGACTCACATGTTAGATTTGTCCTATCGATTTCAAACTTTGTATGTTGATTCCTATAACAGTTAGGTACAATTTATAAAGCGTAGCAACTCTATAATCGTTACCAGAAAGTCTGTACGTCAATCTAAAACATGTTGATTTTTTACTTTTTGACAACAATTTTTCATATAATTATCCTATTCATCTGATTTTTTAAATACTGATTCCTATAACAATGTTGTAATTTAGTCCTATAACATTCAGTATGTAAATTCATAAATAGTATCCTGTATTCAAGCAGTTGTTTATCAAAGGGGGGGGGGGGTGTTATGACATTTATTCGTAATCCGTGAGCAAAATGGTCTGAAACTTTAGCTAGACCCTTCAAACTTGGTATATAAGCCTAGTCCTATAGGTATTACATCTAAATGGCAAAAAAATCCAAAAATTTTTATTTTAAGGTTAGGTTAGGTAAGAAAAACCCTGCGGAATTGGGGTTTTTAGGCTTTTTTTGGTCTATTTTGATGTGGAAACTTACCTTATTTTGTTTTTTCTTAGGGTTTTAACTTAAATACACTGTATCTATTCATATGGGCATTATTTAAGATGATTCAGCAAGTCGGGGACCGACCCCAGGGGGCTAGGTGGGTGGCCCGCAGGGGTTAGAGTGCCTTTTTCCCAATACATATGTTGTGATACATCTAATTATAGGTTTTTTAGGTCAAGGAACTCAAATTTAGAGCTAAAATAAGCATTAGACTAATCTGAAGCTAGCCCCAGCGGGCTAGGTTGGTGGCCCGCAGGGGTTAAGTGCATTTTTCCCAATATATATCTTGTTATATATCAAAATATAGGTTTTTTAGGTTAAGAAACTCAAATTCTGAGCGAAAATTACCATTAGACTAACCTGAAGCTAACCCTACCGGGCTAGGTTGGTTTTCTGCAGGGCTTAAGAGCATTTACCTAACCTAACCTAGAAACTTACTTATATTTTTACATGTTTTTTTTTAATAAACTTTGTCTATTAATAAGGACTTTATTTAAGATAATACAGCATGTCGGGAACCGACCTCAGCGGGCTAGGTTGGTGGCCCGCAGGGGTTAAGTGCATTTTTTCCAATATATCTTGTTATATATCAAAATATAGGTTTTTAAGGTCAAGAAACTCAAATTCTGAGCGAAAATTTAATTAGCATTAGACTAACCTGAAGCTAACCCCCCCAGGCTAGGTTGGTTTTCTGCAGGGCTTAAGAGCATTTACCTAACATAACCTAGAAACTTGCTTATATTTTTACATGCTTTCTTAGAATAAACTTTGTCTATTAATGAGGACTTTATTTAAGATAATCCAGCAAGTCGGGAACCGACCCCAGCGGGCTAGGTTGGTGGCCCGCAGGGGTTAAGTGCTTTTTTTCCAATATATAACTTGTTATATATCAAAATATAGGTTTTTTAGATCAAGAAACTCAAATTCTGAGCGAAAATTAGCATTAGACTAACCTGAAGCTAACCCCCCCGGGCTAGGTTGGTTTTATGCAGGGCTTAAGAGCATTTACCTAACCTAACCTAGAAACTTACTTATATTTTTACAGGTTTTTTTTTCTTGAATAAACTGTGTCTATTAATGAGGACTTTATTTAAAATGATCCAGCAAGTCGGGGACCGAATAATCTGAAGCTAGCCCCAGCGGGTTAGGTGGGTTGCCTGCAAGTCTTAAGTGCATTTTACCTAACCTAACCTGGAACCTTACTTTTTTTTAGGGTTTTTTTCTGGAATAAACTGTGTCTATTTATGAGAATATTATTTAAGATGATCAAGCAAGTTGGGGACCAACCCCAGCAGGCTAGGTGGGTGGCCCGCAGGGGTTAAGTGCAGTTTTAAAAAGTATGTGCTGTCATACATAAAATTATAGGTTTTTTAGGTCCAGAAATTCAAATTTAGAGCTAATAATAGAATCAGACTAATCTGAAGCTAGCCCCTGCGTGCTAGGTGGGTTGCCTGCAAGGCTTAAATGCATTTTACCAAACCTAACCTAGAATCTTACTTTTTTGAAGGTTTTTTAATTGAAAAAACTGTTCATGAGAACATTATTAAAGATGATCCAGCAAGTCGGGGACTGACCCAGGCGGGCTAGGTTTTACTTAGATACAAAGTGTTCAATCCTAAAGCCATCATTTAAAAGATTCTTCATACATGAGGCTGACCCAAGGAGGTCCCCAACTTGCTGGGTCATCTAAAATAATGTCCTCATTCATAGACACAGTTCATTCAAGGAAAAAACCAAAAAATAAGTAAGTTTCTTGGTTAGGTTAGGTAAAATGCACTTAAGCCCTGCAGAAGATCTACATAGCCCGCGGGGGTTAGCTTCAGGTAAGTCTTATGCTAATTTTAGCTCTGAATTTGAGTTTCTTGACCTTAAAAACCTATATTTTGATATATAAGAAGATATATATTGGAAAATAATGCATTTAACCCCTGCGGGCCACCGACCTAGCCCGCTGGGGCTAGCTTCAGATTAGTCTTATGCTAATTCTAGCTCTGAATTTGAGTTATCTGACCTAAAAAACTTATAATTAGATGTATCACAACATATATTGGGAAAAATGCACTTTTCCCCTGCGGGCCACCAACCTAGCCCGCTGGGGTCGGTTCCCGACTTGCAGGATTATCATAAATAAAGTCCTCATTAATAGACAAAGTTTGTTCAAGAAAAACATGTAAAAATATAAGTAAGTTTCTAGGTTAGGTTAGGTAAATGCTCTTAAGCCCTGCAGAAAACCTGGGATCGGTCCCTGACTTGCTGAATCATCTTAAATAATGTCCATATAAATAGATACAGTGTATTTAAGTTAAAACCCTAAGAAAAAACAATTTAAGGTAAGTTTCCACATCAAAATAGACCAAAAAAAGCCTAAAAACCCCATTTCCGCAGGGTTTTTCTTACCTAACCTAACCTTAAACTAAAAAATTTTGGATTTTTTTGCCATTTAGATGTAATACCTATAGGACTAGACTTATATACCAAGTTTGAAGGGTCTAGCTAAATATTTAGACCATTTTGCTCACGGATTACGAATAAATGTCATTACGCCCCCCCCCCCTTTATTTAAATTTTAAAAAAAACTTATACATATATTTCATTCTGCTTATTCAGTTCTGACACTTTACAGGTGTTCATTTTCGTCTGTCCTACTATTTCAGAGCTTCGCTTTTGTGGATGTTTTCATCCTTGTTATAAAAGTTAAACTTTTAGAAAATAAATTAATTTACAGAGCATGAAAGAGAACTGTGCATGGTTTACAACATCATCTGGCATGAAATACATTGTATCAAGAATAAAGGAAGCTCCCAGGTAAAGTAGTTTTCTTTTCCTTGCAGCGGCTGTGCTGTGCATTACTTTGAGAATTTGAGCTTAGGAAGGCCAGGGCGGGGTCATTCGGCTTTAAATCAAATGTAACTAAAAGTTTTATGACCACGTTATATTATTCGTTGAAACATTAATAACATAAAATATGATATTTGTTTTTATTTAGTTGTCTACCATATCTGGTCTGTATTGTCCTGGGTTGAGTAGCTGCAGCCTGCAGATAATTAAATCCTGGACACAATTCCTACTCAAATATAATAAACAGCCACAAGAAATGGAAGGTGAATAAGATAGATAGAAAACAAGGATGACAACATCCATAAGTGGCGGAGCATTAAAAATTCATTGAAGGACAGACAGACAGAATTAATGATAGAGAAAATGTTCAGTTGATAGATATGATTACGCAATAATTCATAAAAATCAAATAACCTTTCTGAAAAAATTTAAATGTTTTTTAATATCTTTTTAAGCATAACTGAAAGACTGACGGACAAAGTAAATTATACACTACACACTCAATGATAATGGGAATCTTCACCAAAAATTTCAGCCGTCTATCTTCAATAGCAGCCGAGAAAATCGCATTTTCCATAGCGTTACGGACGGACAGACAAAATGAATCATAGATTAGCTGCACTACTCCCTTTATTGAGTGAAAGGATTTCAACCACTTATTTTGTAGGCCATTTATGCAATTTTGAATGCTTTTTTAAAACATACAAAGAAGCTGCAATGCTCAAAAATGTATTCTTTCAGAAAAGTTACAGAACCTGAAATTAGAAATAACCAGAAGGGCAAGGAAAGAAGATAACTTAAATCTTGCTGCAAAGAATTTAATCAAGGTAAAAAATGTAAATTCTTTGAATTGTAGTAGTTGTATGTATGCGTGTGTGAGAATCATTGCCCATTAAGATCTAAGAAAGGCAGCTACTAAATATTTATAATTGTAGAACAGGCACACATTTTATATTATATTAGATAAGTTCTATAAAAACTAGGTAATTCTTGAACAGAATCCAGTGATGCATTTTTCTGTTGTATCCCATTTCTTTTATGCCCGTGGCCTGGGGCATTGCTAAACAGTAGAAATATAGTTTTGATTGTGCGTGTATGCAAACAAATCATCACGAAACGAGTGCATAACCTTAATATTTTTTTGTAGTCTTTCCCGAATGGCCAGGCAAACTTAGATGATTATGTGAGAAACTTTGATATTTTCTCATCACAGGTAAAAGGTTATTTATTATGGCTCCAAAACCTATCAATATCCGCTGGATTAGAACGGACAAGCAGACAAAAAACCTTAACAACTTTGGGGACTTAATTGAATTAAATTTCGATTGATGGTTCATTGAGTTAAGTGACCAAACGTTTCAACCACTAATTGTAATCTACCAGAGGGGTAATTTTTGTATCATCATTGCTTTGGGAATGTACATTGATTTATCGGCCATTGTCTTATCTCTTTAGATCCCTGTCATTTACCAACGAATAATGTTAAGGTATCAAGTGGCCAGGCGTCCATGTTACGACAGGCCAGCAAAATCCTGCTCAGATCTGATAATCAAACATCCAATGACAATGCTGTTGCTATGCTTTCAGGTAGAAATGATTTCTGTTGAAAATATTCAAAAGCTTCGCTTTTTATAAAGCCATGAGGATAAAGACATTTCTATGGAATCTATCGAAATCTAATTCCTCTAACTGCCTTTTTTCTCATTTTTTACTTTACCCACAAATTCAAAAATTGTAATGTTTTCTATGGAATCTATCGAAATCTAATTCCTCTAACTGCCTTTTTTCTCATTTTTTACTTTACCCACAAATTATGAATTGTGTTATTTAGGTCTCGGTGTAATAGGCGGACAGGGTTTGTTAAACCTGCGCTACATGGATCCAAACGGGAAAACCCTGCAGGAAACCAGCAGAGCTTTGCTTAACCTGGCAGCTACACTTCAACAGGTAAGTTTTCTAGTTTGTTAGTTTGAAGATCTATAAATGGCCATCCTTTTTTTCTATTAATTTTAGGGAAGCTACAAATATTTTTTGTGAATTACGATTGAATCGTTTAACAATTTACTATTCAAATACCGTCCAATAAAATAAAAACCGGTCATTAAAAGTAATACCTATTATCCTTTAATCTAGGACAAGGGACAGTGATTCTGATAAACAATCTAATTGAAAATTTCCCAACAATACACTTGCCCCCACCCTTATCCACTTCCTTAAGTTACAGCATAAAACAAGTTTCTCCATTGGTTCACCACAAAATATCCAAACTTTCTGCAATTTCAAATGGAATTAATTTGCTGTAACACAGCCTCTGCACTAAGAGATATAATATTTCCGGAATTTTAATGTAGGGAGTAGATTTGAAATCTGCATCAAATTTTAAGGATTTTTTATAAAATTTGTTTTTTGTAAAATTCTTTATCTAAAAGCGAAAATACATTTTAAGTTAATTAATTTTGACCAATTGGATAGGTGGATTTTAAACTACCTGCGCTCTAATTGGTTGAATGATGTACGACATCCAATCAGAGCGCAGATTTTTTAAATCCACCAATCACAGATGCCAAAATTAATTAACTTAATTTGTATTTCCTCTTTTAGATAAAGAATTATACAAAAAACGAATTTTATAAAAAAAATCCTTAAAATTTGATGCAGATTTCAAATCTACTCCCTACATTACAATTCCGGAAAACTTATATCTCTTACTCTGCACTGCATATATATTAAGTGTCACTTGCTCTAATTATTGATAGGATTTTATTGCTCAGGATTCTGCATTGTTTGACAGAATGTATCCAGATCCAAAAACATATTCAATGGAAACTGCTACCATCACCCAGGTACGAATTTTATAATTTACAAAATAAATCTTGTGCAAAAGATTCTATTTTGATATTTGTTCGGTGTTATACCTCAAAGTGACTTGTCGAAATTAATTTGAGGGTAGAAAATTTTGGTGAATGTTTCAGATTATGTTATATTGGGTACTGAGAAGTCCCGCAGGGTTGATACAATTTTTTAACAAGGGAGGTTTTCAATGGTCGACAGGCACTTTGAGTGAAAGCGCCACATTTTCCTCATGAATTCTCTTTAATCTTTCGTTACTTTTCAACTCTTGATAAGTTCGCCTTTAATTTGCCTAATCTTTAAAAAAATCGGAACAAATGGTTTTAAAAATTTAATCTTAATTTAATTTCAGATCCTTCAATTGGAATCTATAAGCCCTGGAAGTAGAGATTCGATAAGCAAACATATTCCAATTTCTAAGGTATAGTTTTATTTTATTGTGTTCATTAGACTTTAATAAAGTATTTGATGACATGATTACAAAAAAATACCCTTTTCTATATATAAAAATTATTTGTGGAACAGTTTAACACTTGCTAGTTTGTACAAGCCCATTATTATTTAAAACAAGCAGCTAAAGATTTTAGGACAACGAATGCGAAAATTTAAGGATTATTTTATTTTACACTCCAATGTCCCCTACCTGTAGGTACTTTTGATAACAACTGTACTCTCTTTCATTGGTAGACTTTTATGAAGTTTTGCCTTAAGTTGTCATATTTATCCACAGCTGCAAGTTTGATTTGTTTTACCTACTTAAACCTAGATTTTAAAAAACTTAAAAAAATAGTGGCCAAATTTTTTTGTTTAACTCATATTATTTGTATTTTAGGTTGCAACAGAGGACGATCTTGTAATAGGACGTCTGCTTCGCCTTTCTGTGCTACAAGATCCTCGCCTTGCTAAAGCATGGAAACGCCTGGGTGACTGGGCGTATGAAATTGGACAGAAAGTGGTTGAAGATGCAACTAAAAATAATCACAAGGTATTTATCAAATGTCCTCTATGTATGTAGACTATAAATAGCACAAGAAAGGTTTGTATCATTCAGGGTTGTCGAATTGGGCACTTTTTTTTTATATTGGGCGACCCAATTGCCCAAAAGGGTTTTAGGCGGGTTTTGGGCGCCCAAAAGTGGTTTTGGGCACCCTTTTTGGGCAAATGTCGTAAAAAGCATATAAAAAGGATATAAAATAGCCTAAAACCATACCTAGACTTATTATTAGAAATAAAATAGCCTAAAACCATCTCAGGACCTATAAAGGCTCCACTGGAAAGGAGAACCATATCGGTTCAGCAGTTAGCGAAATTCTTCTCTAGATACAAAAAAGCTTACTAATTTATATAGTTAACTAGAGGCTACGGCCCTAGAGGCCTCTAGGGGCACTTGAGGAGGGGAGAGTCAAATTTGATAATCCAATTAGATTTTAAAAGAAAAAGTAAAAAAATTTTGGGGGGGATAATTTTTTTTTTTTTTGGGGGGGGGTTTTCCTCCCCCCATTTTTATTTTTAGTTTAAAAAAAGTTTTTGGGGGAGTGTAATTTTTTTCTAGGGGCGATTTCTCTTAGGAGAGTGGTGGTAACCTCCCCAAAAATAGTTAAAAACCTTCCCAGAACCTATGAGAAGCTACCCTGTTAAGGAGAACCTGATCGGTTCAGCTAGCGAGATCCTTCGGTACAAACACACAAACAAACAGACACACATCCTGTTACTTTAGTATATGGATATCACCCAAAAAATAGCCCCCCCCCACTTTTTTAACCCCCTCCCCTTTTTCTCTCCCCCTAAAAGGGGGGTGCCCAAATCTGCCCAAAAGGACCTTATATTGGGCGGCCCAAAACCGCCCGCCCAAAACTGCCCGCCCAAAAGCGCCCGCCCAAAATGACAACCCTGGTATCATTTTAAAAATCAGAACTGCTAAGCTTTCCATACTAGTTTAAAATTGTTGCTTTTTTGACCAACTTTTAGAACTGTAATTTTTAGTTGTTTAATTTTTTTATTTTCAGGTTGAGTTGACTAAAGAGGAGATTAGTACACTGGCAACATTGTTACCAACTGCTTCTGAGGCTTCCATCAAGAAAATCATGAATATTATCAGTCAGGTAAAAAGTTAATTATACAGCACAGCAAACCTACATTAGTGTGAACGACAACATGGCCAAAAAAATCATGTCTTTCTAATTACGTTTTCTGAAACATGTTTAGATAGTGCGGAATTGCTTTTTTACTCTTATCTAATTGAATCAGGGATCTGACAATGGTCGATAAATTGATGTACATTGTACACCTACTATGATGAATATTTAAATTATTGGTTAAAAAGTTTGGCCACTTCTAGTTTTTAAATAACCATTCAAATTTTTGAAGCTAACGATCAAATTAACGTGATTATAAAACTTTAGGTACCAGTGTAATTTACAATTCAATGCCATCTGCCTCCCTGAATTTGATAAAGAATTAATTTATAATTCAATGTAAATTGATAACTTCCGATATGTTAATATTTGTTAATATAGGTGAAGCTTAGAGATTCTCATTTGGCTGGTTACGAGTATGAGAAATGGGATTTTATGCGTCGGGAGTTGAGGGAGGTGAACGCCCTGCACACTGTTAGTGATGCTACCTTCCAGGTAAGATTTAGTTTTAACAAGCGGATGTGCCCCCAGATGTCTCTAGAGGCACTTGGGGGAAGAGGGTGGGGATTTGTTGACCATCCACATTTAAGTTTTGTTTTGTAAAGTTATAAAAAATGTTTGGGGGGGGGGGGGTAATTTTTTTTCCAGAGGCTATTACTTGTGAGAGGGTGGAAGTACCCTCCTCCCAAAATTGTTGTTATTCTTCCGTGGTCCTACAAGGAGCTTTACTGTAAAGAAGAACAATATCGGTTTATTGGTTAGCGAGATATTTAGCTACATACACAAAGACATCCTGTTATCTTTATGTATTAAATTTTCAGGCTGTCATAGACGTATGGAACTACGTGTTCAAGCGTACCTACGCGTACTACGACCTGGCTGGCGAGGCCTATGTCAAGTATTTGAGCCTTTGCGGGGATGAACCTGTGTCGGGAACAATATCTGCAAGTCTTAAGATATTACATCTCACTATCAATCATACAATGGAATTGCAGGTTTGATTTTCTTCATCTCATATTATAGCTATAATTTGAAATGCTTGGGCTATGGTGTTTTTTTTTACTTTTACAATAGGTAATGCCTCTAATATCCAAGATATACTCTAATTTTACTATACTATGGTAAAAATGAATTATTGTCAGTTTGACATTAGCGAAGCTTTTGACAATTTCCAGGTATCGTTAACTTTAAAAAAAAATTGTCTATAGTTCTTTTCAATAAGGAATACAGTGCCTATGTAGTTAATATTCGCATTCTACTCCTGTTTAAAATCTTAAAACTCCCACCTTTACGGAATTTCTTTGAACATATGTAATATTGTTATATTTCAAGGATATCCAAAGAGGTTTGAGCATTACTCCTAGCGCACAGTGGAAGGCTATCATACCTCAGTTGTTTTCAAGGTAACCTTTATGAAGAATTTTTTAGCATTTTGTAAAAATCTTAGGTTCTTTCTATTTTGACGTTTCTTTACCTTTTTAAATCAGGGAGGGAGGAGATATTGGGCTTTTTATTATACTGGTCCCCAAAGTGTTAAAGTTTTCTCGTTTTCGTTGGCATAACAACTTTGGGTTCTCTTATTGAATTTGGATCGGTTAGTTGATTAAGTTGAGTGTTTAAACGTTTTAACCACTAATTGCATGTTTATCATATTGGGGAATAGAATTGTACAATGATTTATCATTCATTGGCTTATCCATTAAGATCCCTGATTTTAAACGATTTTGTTTTATTTAACTACAATACCTACACTTAAAATTGTAAAACCCATGAATTTTCTATGAAGGTTGAATCATTCTGTTCCCGTGGTGAGACAAAGAATATCAGACCTACTCTGCAGGATAAGTTCAAAGTAAGACATTTTTATTAATTTTTGAAAAAGTCCTATTGGGAACTGATCATCTTAAAGCTTTCTAATGGTCTTGACTTTAAAAAATAACACTTTTATAATTCTATTTTTATGCAGTAATTGTTTATTTCAGGGGTGTATTTTCTGCAAATTTTACCCGGCTGAGGGGGGGGGGGGGGGGGTTTAAAAAAATTAACAATATTGGTTGGGGGGAAAAATGTAAAAATTAAGAGGACTAAAAGCATTTTTTTTCTATTTTTCTTCCCTCTTTGGTGAAAAAAACCTAAAAAATATGTGAAAGGGGGCGTAATATGAATGAAATAAAGAGTTCTGAAAATATTTTTCCATTTTATCCCCTTAGTTGTTAGAAAATACTAGGAGGGGAGAAAAAATAAAACAATTTGCAGCAGGGGGAAAAATGAATCTTGTGCGGAATATACTCCCCTGGTTTTTTTATAACATGTCAAAGTTGTAGGATGTATGAGTGCCTAACTTTATGAAATTTTGTTTGTCTTGGCTATTTTTATCGAAGTTGATATATTTTAAATAAGCTATTGGACTGTAAATTACCCAAAGTTTTATTGCCAGTTTATCTTACTCTATAGCTCAAAACTTTTACTTTTATTGATTTTGATTTGTTGGTTCCAAGCTAGTAGTGTCCAAACTTTTCAATCAATAATTTAATCCATTAAGATCCCTGATAACAATACTTAGTTAATATCAATCTCTCTGTCTAGGTATCCAGAGCTTATAATATTTCCCGCGGTGGTCGGCAGTTTAACCACCGGTACTCAAGCTACACAAACTATTACCAATATTTTTACTGGAACTATTCTTCAAACTAAGGTAGAATTATATTGTATTAAATTTTAAATATAAAAATTTCCATCCTTTTTCCTTGCTTTCACACAGAGTGCCTGTTGAGCACTGTTAAAAGCCCCCCCCCCCCCCCCCACCCTCTTATTAATTAATAGTGGGAAGGGTAATTTTTTTCCCTATGTCTCATTGTCTATCCCTTACAGAGAGTATTAACTCTGAGGTGCACTAATATCCAATACAACCTAACCTAATCTGAACAAAAGTTATAAATAAACAAAGGAAAAACTTACCCTCCTTCGTCTTTTTTTTAAATAAGAGAATGCTTTATTGCTCAGTGCTCAATAAGATACTTCTGTGAAAGGGCTCATTTTTCTAACAGGATGAACAGCCAATGGAGACGGAGAACGAAGGACAACTTGGAAGTGCTCTTATGCTGAATGCCTATGAAAAGATTGTTGAACAGCTGAACAAGACTATGCCTACAGCTGTTGAACAGGTAAAAATTGGACTCTTAGAGTTTTCTAGAGGCTCTTGAGAAAAATGGAGGTTGGGAGGAGTCGCGTCAACCCAACACTTGATAAAGGTTTTAAAGAAAAGCTAAAATAAAGTGGGAGCATTTTTTTTATCTAGAGGAAATTTTTTATTTTATGATGGTGGACCAGCTGTTAGCGAGATCTTACAGACAGACAGACATTATGTTACTTTTTCATAAGAATATATATTATTAGGTTACTGCGTTTGTGACAGAGCTACGTAGAATAACAGTGCTATGGGATGAGCTCTGGCTAGGAACAATGGCGCAATATGGCCCCGAAGTTCAACGCAGGATAAATAGGTTTCAACAGGTATTATTTTCATCTTTAAATTTTTTTATTTTTCAGTTTTTTAACTGCGTTCTTAAATACTTTGACCAACACAAAGCTTTCCTGAAAGTTTTAAACCCAACAATCCTGTAGTTTCTATGGTGACAAAAAAAACAAAAGCATTGTCCTAGTTAAATTTTGGGATTATGGAAAGAAAACGCAGTTGTTGGTTTCGTCGTATTTACACAGTATCTTTTCTTCTATTTCTAGCCCCTGCTGGGGGCTCTAACCCTGCGAGGCCAATTTCCTAAAAATGTGTTACAACTTACAATCTTAACATTTACCTAACCTAATAATATATAAAAAACTACTGTGAAAATATGACGAAACCCGCTACTTCGTTTTCTTTCCACGATACAAATTTCGAATGATTTAAGTTTGTTTGTAGACTTTAGCATTTTTATATGGCTGTAAACTTGAAGTTTCATAAGAAAATAATAGACTGACTTTGTTTTAGGAAAGCCAAAGGCTTGACTCAAATAGTAGCCTCTCTGAAGAAGAAAAATTAAAGCTGGTTAAAGAAAAGTACTCAATCCTCTTCACCCCAATCATCTACGCCTTGGACCAAGTCAACAACATCACAATGGCGGAACCGGAAACGCCAAACGAGGAAAATTTCCGCGCCAAAAATGGCGCGCACATTGCCGAGTTTTTGGAGAGCGTGCGCAACCCTGCGGATTGGAGCAAACCGTGCACTGGGTGGGCTAGTCTTGGCACTCTACAGGTAAATTACTAACAGATAATTTGGGTAATTGCTTTTGTTGTTGTGAATTATCCAAACAGATTTACTACTTCATTTTCTTTTTTGTCAGTTAAAATGAAATTCGTGTTATAAATTTCAGAAGATTTTAGCAATATATCAGTTTTTTTTAATTTTCATAATGCCTTGGGTTTAGTTATCCGTTTTCTATTGAACATTTAAAATTGGAAAATAGTTTCTGTAGTAATATTTAGAGTTGTCATGACTTTTTCAAAACTTTTGTTACTTCTTTCAAATCTACTTTTTATCCATTTTAAAATTATAGAAAATGATGGGCAGCCGAGTATCAAAGAAAAATCTGCTAAAACTGTCAGAGATATCTCCAGCACTGTACAGCCTCAGAAACACTGAAATTCAAATGCCAGGTGACAAGAAAAAAATTGCTAGAAAATTGATTATTTAAAACTTGTAAACTAATCCTAATATAAAAATTCAATGCTGTTTGTTTGTCTGGCTGTAATTTATATATTTTTGTATTGGTTATTTTTTTTTTATTTTTGCACTAAACATTAAGAATTATATAAACAATAAGATATATAAGTTTTCAGGAATTTTAAAGTTAGGGGGAGATTTGAAATCTGCATCAAATTTTAAGGATTTTTTTTTATAAAATTCGTTTTTTCTATAATTCTTTATCTAAAAGCGGAAATGAAATTTAAGTTAATTAATTTTGGCATCTGTGATTGGTGGATTTAAAAAATCTGCGCTCTGATTGGATGGCGTACGTACATCATTCAACCAATTAGAGCGCAGGTAGTTTAAAATCCACCTATCCTATTGGTCAAAATTAATTAACTTAAAATGCATTTCCGCTTTTAGATAAAGAATTATACAAAAAACGAATTTTATAAAAAATCCTTAAAATTTGATGCAGATTTCAAATCTCCCCCTAACATTAAAATTCCGGAAAACTTATATATCTTAATACACAAACCTTTATCTATTGTTTTTACCTATCAAGGGGGGGGGGGAAGTTTTGACACATTTGTGTAAACAGGGAGTATAGGCTTTATCTTTGGACTGAGAGGATAGGTTATTAGGGATAAAATCATTCTTATATGATGAATTTTCCCAAGTTTTAAGATTTTTTGGATAGGCCTCCAGGTTCCGGAGCTCCAGGCCTCCAGGTCCTCTCTGTACAGGTAAAAATGAAAAAAAAATTTTTTTTTGAAGAGTTAGAAGTAAACTTATGAAACAAAATATGCGTTTTTTTCTTCAAATATGTGAATAACATTCAAAAATATGCATATTTTGTTTCATAGGTTGACTTCTAACTCTTCAAAAAAAAAATTATTTTTCTAATTTTTACCTGTACAGAGAGGACCTGGAGGCCTGGAGCTCCGGAACCTGGAGGCCTATCCAAAAAATCTTAAAACTTGGGAAAATTCATCATATAAGAATGATTTTATCCCTAATAACCTATCCTCTCAGTCCAAAGATAAAGCCTATACTCCCTGTTTACGCAAATGTGTCAAAACTTCCCCACCCCCCTTATTTCATGCGGGCGATTCTGCTGTCTTTTATATTCTAAAGTCAGGTCCAACAAGCAAGGATTAATAAAGGAGCCAAATCTCTTTCTATCCAAACACCCGGGGGTGTTAGGTTAAGTAACACCCAACAGTCAACCAACTCTTTGGATGCACGAATTTTGTCTTGAAGTCCCAACTGTGCATGGTATTGGTTATTGAGTTGCACCTGTTTTTGGCCAAGGCATTCCGCCTACTATAACTATTAATGTCGCTTACCTGACATAGCAGCAATAGAAACCATTTTTAACGTCTTAAAGTTATGACGTGGTGTTAAGCCGAGAATCGAACCTTCACAACCCCCACGACGAGGAGCGGATACGCTACGTATTGTTCCATGATCGCAGGTTAAATCTATCTATTTGTAGGTGACCACGGAGCAGGAAAACCGGACACTGTCCAGATTGCCAGGTTTGAGGGTACTATGTCTGTTCTACCAACCAAGACTAAACCTAAAAAGTTCAGGTAGGACTTTAATTACATTATATCCTTTGATACAGATCTTAAAATATATATACTCTTTAAGACACACAATAATTGATGTTCTTTGTGTTGTACACAATACGCTAAAAGAACCTTTGTTATTTTCCTTAATTTTGTTATTTTCTTTTAGTTTAATTGGAACAGACGGCCGTAAGTACACATACCTGTTCAAAGGGCTGGAGGATCTTCACCTGGATGAGAGGATCATGCAGTTCCTGGCTATTGTGAACCAAATGATGGCCGCTGGCAGCAAGTCTGTACAGGTCCACAGGGAGGCCAAATATTTTGCCAGAAACTATACTGTTATTCCTCTGGGTAATGATATTTTAATTTAACTTTTATTAATGGATATATAATATTATTACCAGCAGCTTACACCAGGTTTTGATATTCTCTAATAAGTGAAACACGAAGCGGGTTTAAATGATAATTTCCCTTTTACCCCATCCCCTCCCCTCCCACTAGATGAATGAACTGATCATTAAATGAGTCCCATGTTAGCAAGCTAAATTGACAAAAATTATTTTACTTATCCTAATATCCACGTATAATCTACATCAATTCTTGTAAAGAGTGTTTTCTATTATTTCCGAATTACTTGTTAATCCGTTGTTGAGTAATTTTTGTCACACTTAGTTTTTTGTTCTTTAAAATTTATGTGACCTTATGTAAAATCAAATGACTTCTACCCTTTCTTCTGGAATTGTCTAATATCTATGTTTGCAAAATAGAGTAAAATTTTGTTATTTTTTTTAAAAATTCATACATCTTTGCAGTTTTTATTCTAATATTTTATTAGATTTAAATAAAACTATTAAAAGTTCAGGTATAATCAATTTTACGTGTATATTTGAAAAGGAAACATAACATTTTTCTTTCAAAGGTCATAAGTTTTCTTTTTGTGTTCCTCTTTTTACTTTTAACAATGTAACTATTATAGGATCCAGATCTGGACTGATTCAATGGGTAGAAGGAGCTATGCCAATATTTACTCTATACTAGAATGTAACTATTATAGGATCCAGATCTGGACTGATTCAATGGGTAGAAGGAGCTATGCCAATATTTACTCTATACTAGAATGTAACTATTATAGAATCCAGATCTGGACTGATTCAATGGGTAGAAGGAGCTATGCCAATGTTTACTCTATACTAGAATGTAACTATTAAAGGATCCAGATCTGGTCTGATTCAATGGATAGAAGGAGCTATGCCAATATTTACTTTCTACTGGCATGTAACTATTTTAGGATCCAGATCTGGACTGATTCAATGGGTAGAAGGAGCTATGCCAATATTTATACTAGAATGTAACTATTAAAGGATCCAGATCTGGATTGATTCAATGGGTAGAAGGAGCTATGCCAATATTTACTCTATACTAGAATGTAACTATTATAGGATCTAGATCTGGACTGATTCAATGGGTAGAAGGAGCTATGCCAATATTTACTCTATACTAGAATGTAACTATTATAGGATCCAGATCTAGACTGATTCAATGGGTAGAAGGAGCTATGCCAATAGTTATACTAGAATGTAACTATTAAAGGATCCAGATCTGGACTGATTCAATGGGTAGAAGGAGCTATGCCAATATTTACTCTATACTAGAATGTAACTATTATAGGATCTAGATCTGGACTAATTCAATGGGTAGAAGGAGCAATGCCAATATTTACTCTCTACAAGAAATGGCAACTTAGACAACAGGAGCATCTGGAGAATGTTAGGTCAGTTTTTTCAACATTTCTTGTCAAAAATTAGGATTTATTAATATTATTCTACAATATCTACAATATTTAAGCTACTCTACTTAAGTTCTTGTCTGTCTTTCGCTCGTTTTGTAATTATATGGTGGCCTGAAGTGCAGCTATTTACTTTTCTTCACTACTGGGTAAAGTAAGGGTTAGAAGAGCCCTGCTGAAATAGTAACTTGTAAAGTAGGGACCCTGCTGGATTATTACCCCCCAGCAGGGGCTAGAAACATGAATTTCATAATGGGCATGAAATAATCATGGGTTTTAATATTCATCCAATGTTTTACATATTTTTTAACAGGAAAGGAGAAGAGGCGAGCAAGATAGTTGGAAAGCCAAGTGAATTATTCTTTGCCAAGCTCTTACCTTTACTCAGGAACATTATAAACTATGAACAACGGGTGAGGTAGATTCTGCACTACTTTGCCAGACTTCGTATTATCTGCTAAATAGGAAAAATATTCATTTTATTCTACAATGAAGTGGTAAATTTTTATCCCATATGATTATGCACGGCAAAAGATTAGGTACTTTAAATATTTTTAGATTTTGTATTGATCTTAAAGTATTAGACAGTGGACTATAAATTGATATATATCCTAAAGGATATTAAACAAGATTACCATTTTTGCAGATTAAAATTATACGCTGAAATGTTTATTACCCCTAGTTTGAAATAAACCAATTAAAATTCAACGACAGTTCCTAAAGTTTTTGAACCAACGAATAAAGATAAATTGGTCATAAAACATTTTAATTTACAGTATAATGTCCCCTCCCTCTCTTCAATTTTCTTATAGATAAAAAATAAATATATTTTTTTTATATTTTTGTGATTCCTTTGTTAGGATTTCTATGTCAAATAGACAATCAATTAAAAGATTTGAAGAGTAGCTCTACTACTTAAAACCTTTTTTTAGTATTCAATAGTTTTATATGGTGTGTTAGGAAGCAAGGTGTATCTAAGATGGAGGACAGAAAATCCTGGCCAATAGCAATTATGAAGCAAGTCATGCAAGAACTTGTACAGGAATGGAATTATTTACATTAAAACTATAGGCCCCGCCCGCAGGGTTTAGACACTTTAGAAAAACTCCACTTCATCCTTTTTTCAATTGATTTTTTGAACAAGGCAACTGTAAAATGAATCATACAGGGTGTTTTTTTTAATAGGACAAAAGTATTGCTTAATATAAACCACTTGCCATTGACAGAAATTAGTATTCTATATCTTAATTTCTTTATTGGGTTGGCACATTTTGTATAAGAAAAAAATATTTAGCGATTTTCAACAAATTATGCCTTAAAAACCGGCTTTTCCAAATTACCTATTTTTGGATCATGGCCAATTTAAAGAGTGTGCAAAAATTTGTATATTTTTAAAATTCAAATTGCGCGGCTTGTGTTAATAGTAGAAAAACTGTCATTGAAATATTCGGAAAATTCCTTACATTCACTTGAGCTTAATATTTTGTTTTAACTTTTAATTAAAATTCAATTTAATTTTTATGAATAATTTCATTGGTTCCAGGAAACTCCACAAGATCTTTTATCCAATGAGTTGTGGCTACGCTGTGTCACTGGAGGTCAATGGTGGAACCTGATACAGGTAAGTTCTTCAATTAAAAATTGGAATTGATTGTTAATTAAATCCCTAAAACAATTTTGATTCTTCCTTTTTTTACGGTGGGTTACAAAGTTAACCTGGAATTTGATAGCAAATATGAACAACTCAATGTGCATTTTTATTACCTAGCAATAAGAAAAATTATATATCACCTCTGAAAATGTTTTGTATTAAATGAAATTAGTAAAAAATAAAAGTTTTTAAAAAACAACTTATCATTGAAATAATGCGTTTTTCTCTAATGTCAGATTCTGAATTGTAAAAAATGATAAATTTCCATAAAACTTATGCTTAGTAGACTTTAGAGGCTTTAAAATTGACTAAACCCGATTAGAATATTATTTTTCTCTAGAATATGGGAAGTTCTATAGCAGTAATGTCAGTTATTGGTTATATCATTGGTCTTGGTGATAGACATCTGGATAACATTCTGGTCAATATTGATAAGGTAAGTTAGATATAGTGTGTTTATTATTAAAGGAAATAAAGTATTTCTTAATTCAACCCATTTACCATTAACAGAAGTTAATAATCAATAACTTTTTACTCCATTGGCTATTTTGTTTTTTGAAAACAATTGCAATGAATTAAATGGGAAGGGGGGGGGGGGTAACCAACCCTAAATATTTGAAAATATGTTTCTTGGGGGGTGTGGGGGGGGGGGGGGCTTAATAGTTTTTTTTCTGTAACAAAGCCTTTTATTTTTGTAGGCATATATTTCCTGAACAAAGCCATCTATTAGTGAATACAACTAGATAGTCAGTCAGATATTGGTCTATTTTGTATTAAAGATTATAAAATTGAATATCTCAAATTTATTTTAGGGTTATGTTGTTCACATTGATTACAACATATCATTTGAGAAGGGAAAAAATCTACGAATCCCAGAACGCGTTCCTTGTAGATTAACACAGGTAAAAACTAATCTTTCAAGTAATAGGATGTCTGTCTTTCTCTTTTTTAGCTACATTGGGTGGTCAACACAGTTTTTTAAAAACATGCTTTAATTAGTCCAATAGACAGTGTTTCGTTGTTTAAGAACAAATCATCAGTTGGTTCAAAACATATGTAGATGTTTTTCAAATGAGTTATGTAAAGTAAACACTACCCTGGCTTAATCAATACAACAGTGACACTCATTTCTTACATGAATGAGATGTTAGGTTTTTCTTTTTAATTGTCAAAGTTAACAAATTTTAGAATACAGTTACTCTGTAAGTGTAACTTTTAATACTTATTACAGATATTCATCTTTGTTTGTTTATATTTGAGTTATAACTTCTTAGAATATTGTGTCTGTTTTTGGAGTATCTGGAGTTGAAGGCATCTTCAGAATGGTCAGTGAACACACACTTCAAAGGTAAAAATCTTAAATAGGAAGGGTGAATCTTTTTAAAGATATAACAAGGTGTTAAATCCTAGAAAATGAAACTTTATGCAGTTATTGGGAAAATCAGTTGAATTTAAAACAAAACTTTTTTTGTCGAAATTTTTTTACATTCTAAGAATTTGATGTTATGCCAAAAATAATTTAAAAATATATTTTTCATTAGAATGAGAGAACATAAGGAAACCTTGTTAACACTGCTTGAGGCCTTTGTGTATGATCCTTTGATTGACTGGACTCCTGGATTAACAGGTACAATAGTTTCTAGTCATATTTATTGTTTGTGTATGATCCTTTGATTGACTGGACTCCTGGATTAACAGGTACAATAGTTTCTACTTTCTAGTCATATTTATTGTTTGTGTATGATCCTTTGATTAACTGGACTCCTGGATTAACAGGTACAGCAGTTTCTACTTTCTAGTCATATTTATTGTTTGTGTATGATCCATTGATGTACTGGACTCCTAGATTAACAGATACAGTAGTTTCTAGTCATATTTATTCTTTGTGTATGATCCTTTGATTAACTGGACTTCTGGATTCACAGGTACAATAGTTTCTAGTCATATTGTTTCTTTGTGTATGATCCTTTGATTAACTGGACTCCTTGATTAACAGGTACAATAGTTTCTAGTCATATTTATTCTTTGTGTATGATCCTTGATTGACTGATCCTTTGATTAACTGGACTCCTGAATTAACAAGTATAGTAGTTTCTTCTAGTCATATTTATTCTTTTGTTTGATCCGTTAATTGACTGGACTCCTGGATTAAGAGGTACTATAGTTTCTAGTCATATTCTTTAATTAATTGGATATACCTACTCATTAAAAGATTAAGTGTTTTTTCTAAAAGTTTTGATACTAAAGTTTTAAAAATCCCGTAGACCGTGTGCCGACTATCAATTGGGTCTTTTAATATCAGCCAATACCGTCGTAAATGTTAACACAGTCAAGTTCTGCTACAAAAGAGCAGAAAGCAATTTGCAAGCAGACGAAAAAGGTCCCCAACACTGGATTTAGGTAGTTATCTTGATTATTAGCGTTTAATCAAATGCGCTTATGAAGTCAAACTGTTCTTAATTTTGACCAAATGTCTTTACATGAAATGGTCAAAATAAGAACAATTTACTAAACCCTAACACACAAGTTTACGGAAAATATGCTAAACAAATTACCCCTTTATTGTTTTGCTATTAGGTGGCGTAGCAGGTGCCATGTATGGAGGTGGCCTGGGACAAGAGGAGTCGGAGAAGAAGGAGATGGAACACACCCTCACATTCTCTATGCTAGGCATGGATAAACATTTAATGTATTGCTTCGAAACCGATTAATATCCGCTGGATTAGAACTGGTTCTCAGCCATACTAAAAAATCATGTACAACATCGTATTATAGACAATTTTCAACGAATATTGAAATAAGAATTACAAAACTGGTTTTACTTTTAAAATTTTTCATTTTAATGTCCACGGAAAGCTATTTTTAGAAAGATGCGAAAAATAACTATTCTCTATCCTTAGTCATATGCATTGCTTACCTAGACTTGGATTAAACTTTGTTATCATAATAATTCATGCAATCACTTTACAAGTCCAATTATTTAAACTCACTTTAAACTCTCCATGAACATGATAATTTTTAGCTTCTTGTCAAGTAAAATCAAAACTATTTTTTAGAATTTACTAAGAAATTACAATTTTCCTATTTTCAATATATTTCATCAGGAGTAAGAGTGACTGAGCTAAAAGCTGCTTGGGTGGAGAATCAACATGATCTTGAGGCTGCTCTCATTCAGGTCGAGTTAGAAATTCATACAAAATTTTTTGTAGGAGGATAGATAATTTATTACTAATTGTCCAATCCCTGAATACTTGATAGATTGTTTAATATTTATATCATCTTGTCAATTATATTATCTATACCTAATACAAAGTAGAACGATGTTTGTTTGTCTGTCTGTTTTTTTCCATTTTATTTCAATCTAAAATACGAAAAATTGGTTTGATCAACACTTTTGGGGCAAAGCCCCTAGAGGATAGGGGCGAAGCCGCTAGTGTTATTTTATAGTAGCACAGCAACTCATGAATAGGGCCGGTCCATATGATATGTCAGTGTTAGTCAATAATGTAATTATATAATGGAATATAATTGAAAATATAGGTAGAGGAGGGACTCGGAAACTGGCAGGACCTAGAGGGGTCAACCCTGCGGACAGGTGACAAGCTGGCCAGCCTGCACAAGAACATGTCCTATCTGAAGGAAGCGGAGGTGAATCCTAACCACAGGATTTATAATATTCTGGATCCATACAGGTATAAGATTAGCTTGGAACAGAAAAATTTTTATTGATTGATAATATGTCATGTTTGATAATAGTTGTAATATCAGTCTTAATTTGTTTAATTTTCAAGCAATATAAACTCTTACCTACGTCTATTTTCAAATTTGATTTTGTTTTATATGACTCATAATATATAATTTAGGAAGCAAAAAGCTATCGAGAATGGAATTGGTGTTGTTAAGAGTCAACTTCAAAATTACATCACTGAATGTGAAAAAATACAACATCTTTATAACAGGTTACAATGTCTAAAAGATAAATCTTTTAATAAAACCATTTCGAAACCCTTTATAAAGCAATGTAATTAGTCTCTTCGTATTGTTGTCTCTAGCAAAGATCTCAGAAAGTGCTTGATCGATTCGGGTTGTGCTTTGCAGTGAATCTTACTACCTGACATTTGGTTTTAGTATGCATCTTGATGTTACTGGAAGTTTTGAATATAAAATGAAGTGATATTTATTTAATTTTAGAGCTGTTTCTTCAATCAGTGGACCTCAGCTAACTAAGGAATGGTTATTTTATTATTATTATATAGTTGTCTTTCACCTTTTTTACCTGTCAATGACCTCGTAAGAGCGAGGCTACTGTCTATGACACCTCTGCAACAAAGGTAACCTTAGGACAGCAAATCTCTTCTTTTCTGTCCTAAAACCCAGGAAATTGTGTTAACTAACACTCAACAGACAACCTTTAAGGTGCACGGTCTTTGTCTTGACTGTTAATTGTAATGACATGCACTGTTTTGGGCCAATGCCTTTCAAATAATCTAACTATTTTATTTATGTTGCGCATCTGACATAGCAGCAGTTGGTAACATTTTTAACGTCTTTGGATATGAGACGCTGTTAAGCCAAGATTATAAATCATCACACCCCCGACGACGAGCGTATACAATACACTACTTGTGAAGCCATATTTTTTTTTAATTTTCTGTTCAAGCAAAAATTAGTAAATAATCTTTTTAAAATTAGTGGGATGGGGAGATATCTCGAATCCTTGATACCAACAAGACCAAGTGCAGCAGGACCGTGGCTACATTCCTGGAGAATGCTGGACAGAGAGAGCTTTTAATCCAGGTATAATATTATATGTACGTACTAGCGGCTGCGACCCTAGAGGCCTCTAGTGGACCTTGAAGGGGTGGAGGGTCGACCCACTACACTTAATACCTTATTTTATTTTTAAATTAAAAGTTTTTTTGAGGCGGTTGGTATTTTTTGTTAGGTGTAATTTCTCTGGGGAGGGGTGTATCCTCCCTCAAAATAGTTATAAACCTTAAGACATGTTAAGCTACACTGCAAAGGAGAACCATATCGGTACAACAGTTTGGAACAGACAAACACACAGATCGACTTACAGAGATCCATTTACTTTATTACAAGGATCTATGAAATATAATTAACTCATTTAAATTTTATGTAGAAGCTAGAAATTTAAAACCTTGAATTGGAAATGTTTGTCTGATTTTATCAAAACATTTAGTGATAGGACAATGAATGACAAAATCTTCTCTCAAAAATATTATTTTATTATAGTATGAAGGAGTTGAAAGTAAACTGCAGTTTGGAGTATCAAATCTTATAGAACAACTGAAGCGTATTCTGGAACAGTTCAGTGTTTACAGTGCTGTTACCAGGTAGGCAATTATAATTTCTAGAACAGTTCAGTGTTTACAGTGCTGTTACCAGGTATGCAATTATAATTTCTAGAACAGTTCAGTGTTTACAGTGCTGTTACTAGGTAGGCAATTATAATTTCTAGAACAGATCAGTGTTTACAGTGCTGTTACTAGGTAGGCAATTATAATTTCTAGAACAGATCAGTGTTTATAGCGCTCTTACTAGGTAGGCAATTATAATTTCTAGAACAGTTCAGTGTTTATAGCGCTGTTACTAGGTAGGCAATTATAATTTCTGGAACAGTTCAGTGTTTACAGTGCTGTTACTAGGTAGGCAATTATAATTTCTGGAACAGTTCAGTGTTTACAGTGCTGTTACTAGGTAGGCAATTATAATTTCTGGAACAGTTCAGTGTTTACAGTGCTGTTACTAGGTATAGAATTATGATTACTTTTTGTACACAAGCAAATCTGTTTTACAAAGGGGGAGGTAGGTTGTGTTAAAAATCCGTAAAAGTATTAGTACCTAAGCTTCCAATCAAAAGCGATTATTAAGTCTTACTGGAAGTGATTGGAAGCTTACTCATAATTTAACGGATTTTCATGAACTGATTGGGGACTGCTCTTTAGGGAATACAGTTACTGTTCCTGCGGTGGAAGCCTTATTTAAATTTTAAGAGAAATTTTATTTTTCCTTATTTCGGGCGTATGTCCCAATGGCTATCCAAACTATACCAGAGCGAAGACACTGAAGGAAAAAAAGACATATATTTCATTGAATACCCCAGGATATAGATGTTGCACGGTTTTCTGAGATTTTATTATTCAATCTCACGGAAAAATAATCATACAATAAACTGTTTATAATTGCAGAAAGGTCTGCTATGCTATTCCAATTAATATTGTATATTTAGAATTTAATTTAATCAGTTACTTATAAAATTGATTATTATTTTGATTGATTTGTTCAGTGTAAGTCCCTGCAATGGAAAGGAGAGACACAGAATCCATAAATACATTTCCTGGGGTAACAGACTTATCTCACAAAAGGAAATCAAACATATTATTTTTATTAGGACGTCCGTTTGTCCGTCTGTCTGGCTGTTTTGTCTGAATATCGTACAAAACAACCAACAAACCTACACATATAACTTTTAGATTTAATTTGCTACAAAAAATGCTTCTTTCATAAGCTTATAAGAGCATAGCCACACCAAGGCTCATAGGGATAAGACCATGGACTGGACAATGACATCCCTATTGATGATAAAAAAAAGGTTATCCATTTTATAGATTAATTTAAAATTATTGGTTAAGAGTTTGCAAACTGATAAAATAAACCAAGATTTTTAAGCCAACAAATGACAAAGCATGTTTATAAATCAGTTCTACAAGTTTTTGGGCCAATCAATGATAGAGCATGTTTATAAACTCTGGGTAATCCAGCTTTAAATTTCAAAAAAATTATGTTTGATTGACAACCAGGATACCTTCTCTGTTGAGATTATTGATACAATTCTGACAGAGTTCACTTCTTTATTTGCTCCACAGGTAAATCACATATTTTTATTTTCTTATTTATGATGGAGAGAATCAAATGTTATGTTCAATCAAAGTTGTCAACAATACAATCTCCACATTTCCCTACTGACAATTCTCATAATTTACTTATCTAGCTTTTGTGATACAATTGGGTTTTTAAATAATATTCTACATTGATACTTCACCACAAGATAATGTTATTTCATGGACAATCTAATTAAATATATTTTCGATTTGGTAAGGGCATCAAGACCAAGGTCTTATAATAATAGAACTGTTCATTTCCTTTTAGTACATTATAGATCTGTTTAAGACGAACTCTTACTTTTCTAAATTGTTGTGCAATATTTTCCTCATATTTTAACACATCAGTAAAATGCAAATTATTAATACAGCAAAAAACTTTAGCTTGTCCATTATTTCATAGTTAGAAAACCTTCTAGACTGTAATCTATTAGGTAAATAATTTTTTCCTGGAAAATCATATGTTTTTACCTACAATTTACACTAATTAAATGTTACAATTTGAAAAGTAACTTAACTTTACCTAATATAAAAAATCTAAAATTAGGTCACAGCAGAAATTGATAAAGTAGAACAAGTTCAGAAAATGAACCTACAGTTTGATAGAATTACCCAGGTAACCATTTTGCTACTTGAAACATCTATGGGCAATTGGGCACTTAAAGAAGGGATGGGGTGGGGTAAGTCGACCATCTACATTAAATATTCAGTTTTGAAAAAGAAAAAGTAAATAGAAAATTTTGGGGTTATTCACTTTTTTCTATGGGCGATTTTTTTAGAAGGTTGAAGTTACCCTTCTAAAAAAAGTTATAAACCTTCCCTGGATATAATTATAGGCCCTCGAAGTGATTAGGCACAGAAAATAACTACCCTTCCCTTATTTCTACTCTTTTTTAATCAGAGGAGGGTGTTTAATCAACAGGTTTCTTTGTGGGATAACGTGATGATATTAATTTTTTTATTTAGATGAATTTATCCGGACAGCAGAGATTGTACCAGAAAATTATGTCTGAAAATTTGATGAAACATGGCCGCAATGGAGTCATGGAGGAGCTAACTAGGTATTATACAGATTTTGCCTATAATTATTTGTTTGTATTATAATGACTAGTTAAAGAAATGACAAGTTACAATATCGGAATACTTGGAATTGCAGAATGTAGATGGACAGGACAAGGACAAACCACAACCAAAGATGGCCACCTAATACTTTATTCTGGTCATGAAAGTCAACATATGTATGGGGTTGCTATAATTATTCAAAAACGACATGTCAATTCACTAATAGACTGGAAACCTATATCAGACAGAATAATTAAGGCTAGATTCCAATCAAGGCACTGCAAGTTGACCCTTATCCAATGCTATGCCCCAACAAATGACAAAAGTGAAGAAGTAAAACAAGAGTTTTATGATCAACTGCAATCAATCAGAAACTCAGTACCCAAACATGACATGTGTCTAGTTCTTGGAGATATGAATGCTAAAGTAGGAACTGACAGGACTGGAGTGGAAAATGCAATGGGACACTTTGGCATAGGTACAAGAAATGAAAATGGAGAACTTTTACTTGAATTCTGTTTAAATAATGATATGGTCGTAGGAGGTACATTATTCCAACACAAAAACATTCACAAATATACCTGGACAACACCTGATGGACAAACAAGAAACATGATTGACCATATTATGATCAATAGAAAATGGGTCAAGTCAATGCAAGACTGTAGGAGCTATAGAGGAGCCGACATATTCAGTGACCATGAACTAGTTGTCAGTAAGATTAAATTAAAGCTGAAGCGTACTGGCCATGATAAAAAGAGTGAGATTGGTAGACAATATGATTCTTCAAGATTAAAGGACCCAGTGATAAAGAATGAATTTGCAGGGCGACCACTGCATACTATATATACTATTTATACTATATAGGATGAATTTGGATACTATATCATACTATATGACCAAAATTTACTATATATACTATATATTTTAACCTTTACTTGACCAAAATTTACTATATATACTATATAATATTACATTTATATAACAAAAAACTAATATTGCCAGTTTTGTGACAACGCCTCTTAAGGAGCGTTTTGTCTTATTTTCACAGTAGGTTTTCTCTTATTTCTAGCCCCTGCGGGGGGCTCAAAAGATACTGTGATACGACTAAAATGCATAAATTAAGAAAATCCTTTAAAATATATTTTTGTTTGTGATTATGATATAAATATCAGTTATTTTTCATAGAGTTAACTTAAGGGTGAGGGGTAAGTTTTACCACTTTCGCTTACTCAGTGATTATTAGGCTAGGTATTAATGTGAGACTATAGGGTATTTGGGACAAAAATTTACTTTTGGGTAGTAGTTCACTTATATTCAATATTTTTTTGGATAAGTTTCCAGGTTCAGGTAGGAAAAAGGTGGTTTCTGGACAGGTAAAAAAATTGTAAAATTTAGAGATCAACTTATAAAACAAAATATGCATCTTTCAGGATGTTATTAACATATCTGAAGAAAAAAATTTAAATTGGCCTCAAAGTTCTGGTCCTGCAGGCCACCAGGTCAACTCTGGACTGGTAAAAATTCAAATTTTTTTGTTTGATGAGTTAGAGGTCAACCTATAAAACAGAATATGCATCTTTTTGGATGTTATTAACATATCTGAAAAAAATTGAAAATTAGCCCTTAGGGTCAAGCCGTGCAGACCTCCAGGTCCATTCTGGACAAGTAAAAAATCAATTTCTTATTCTAAGAGTTAGAGGTCAACTTATAAAACAGATTATGTATTTTTTTTTTGATCTTATTAACATATCTGAAGAAAATATATAAATCGGCCTCCTAGTTTAGGTCCTGCAGGCCTTTAAATCCACTCTGAACAGGTAAACAATCAAATTTTTTATATGAAGAGTTAGAGGTCTATTTATATAACATAATATGCATTTATTTGGATAATATTAACATATCAGGATCCAAGTTCAGGTTCATTCAGGACAGGTAAAAGACTCAAATTTTTAATTTGAAGAGTTCAAGTTCAGGCCTCCAGGTTTTCTCTGGACAGAGTCTACATGGAAGCCTGCAGCACCTTGACCTGGAGGTCAAGGGAGGGGGGAGTTCTGACACATTTGCGTAAACCTGGTATATAGGCTTTATCTTTGGATTGAGAGGATAGGTTATTAAAAATAAATCATTCTTATATGATTAATTTTTCCAATTTTTTAGATTTTTTGGATAGGCCTCCAGGATCCGGAGCTCCAGGCCTCCAGGTGGTCTCTGTACAGGTAAACATGAAAAAAAAATTTTTTTTAAGAGTTAGAGGTCAACTTATAAAACAAAATATGCTTCTTTTTTAATGTTATTCACATATTTGAAGAAAAAAAACATGCACTGTAACTCTTTTAAAAAAATTTTCATTTACCTGTACAGAGACCACCTGGAGGCCTATCCAAAAAATCTTAAAACTTGGGAAAATTCATCATATAAGAATGATTTTATCTTTAATAACCTATCCTCTCTGTCCAAAGATAAAGCCAAAATACCAGGTTTACGCAAATTTGTCAGAACTCCCCCCCCCCCCCTTGTATTTTTTCTTCAGATATGTAAATAACATCTAAAAAGATGCTTATGGTGTTTTATAAACTAACCTCTAACTACATAAATAAGAAATTTTGATTTTTTCCTGTCCAGAGTCCACCTGGAGGCCTGCAGCATCAAACCTGGAGGTCGATTGTCATTTTTTCTTTAAACATATAAATAGCATCTATAGAAATGCTTATGTTGTTTAATAAACCTCTAACTCCTTAAATTTAAAATTTTGGATCTACTGCAGTTCATGGTAAAATATTGCTGGTAACGAATGCTTCCTGGTTCCTGGCAATATTACAAGATTCCTGGATCCAGCAGCACGCATATTCCCCTAAATCCTAGGTTCCTGTTAGCTGGCAATCTGCAAATTTTCCAGGTTACCAGCAATGAGAGAAGATTACTGGCTTACAGGAGTTTTTACCCCATACCCCTTATCACATTTTCTTAAGGGGTAAACAGCAATGATTAATTAGGGTATGTTGCTTTAATTATTTTATTAATAAAGGTGGGGGAAGGATATAGGAGAGTTGGATCTTTACCTATACATTTAACTGTTTCTATCTTCATATCCAATTTCGCGCCAAAATTTGGGCGCGCCTTTTTATTTCATAATACATTGAAAAGTGGGGGAGATACATTCGTAATTTTCATCGTATTAATAAATTATTTTTTTTCTAAGTGAGGCTCTGTAATCAAACAGGTAAACCAACGAACTTGAACGCCTATAGAATGCCAAAACTTAATACTAGCCCCTATACCCTAAACTAACCTAATTATAAAAAAAAGTGCTGCGGCCAGGGAGGGGGGATCAAAATTGAAAAAAAAATTCTATGAGGATAACGCCAACAATTCTAGCCTAAATCAACAAAAAGAGTGGCGTAACTGTAAAGTACAGACCATGAAACCATGTAAGTAATTATATTATGGCGGGAGATTTTTATTTCAAATTATTCTATTCCCCCCATTTTTTAGACCTTCTAATTTAAATCAATAAACCTTTACACGAACACAGTAATAGTGTCTGACTGATTATGACGTAACAAAACAAATTAGCCAATGAGAGGCCACTATAAATTTTACCATTGGTCAATAACGGGCTCTAATTGGCTATTTTTTTTGTTACGTCATAATCACTCGAGACACTATTACTGTGTTCCCTTTACACGCATATGATTTAATTCGCGCCAAAATTTCGTAGCGCAAGTTTTTAAATTCAATTAACGCCTGAGGCTGTATAAACTTTACGGGAAAGAACACTTTCGCGCCAAAATTTGAATGGCATTTTTATTTTGTCTTATAAAATACGGGGTTTTGATTGGTGGGTATTCGAGTTAAGATAACGTAACCTCTTGACAAAAAAGCTAATTGGTTACCCATTTTTAAATTCAATCTCTGATACTTTTGGCGGGTGTTTTAAATTCAAATTATCTTCCCTCCCTTTTTATGCTTTGTAAACTCAAGCAAGCAAGGTTGACAATAAAGCAATATTTGTTTTTTTCTCAATTAAGATCTTACTAACCACTGATTCGATGGAGTTCAAAATAGAAGCTTCACAAGGTCTCATGATGGTTTTAGGCTATTTTCTGCCCCCTTTCTATCAATTTAAAACGGAGCCTCTTGATGCTAGGGGTGCAACTGCTACAATCTACAATATAAAGTAGTAAAGGATTATAATTTAAAGTAATGTATTTAGGAAAAGTAAGTTACAATTACATAATGAGTTTCATACTAATTTATAAGTAACAGGGTGTCCGATTTTGTGTGTGTTTGACTATCTTTGTACACAGAGGGATCTTGCTAACCGATAAACCAAAAAATTATAATAATATCTAGTGGTGGTTTATCTTAAGAAGATTGTGGATGATACCCTCAAATCAACCAAAATAGTTAAAATCCTTCCCAGGATCTATTAACCTTAAAGTTTTTCCTGACTACTTTTATATTGTTACTTTTTACACCTACGTAAACGTTGTATTATTAACTGTTGATAAAAATCAGAAATAAGGAATTTTTCTCGTATTCATTCGAATCTGGTGGATAGGAACCGGTTCTCATCCATACGAAAAAACTATGTCTAGCATCGAATTATATCCAGCTTTCTACGAATATAAAAATGTACAATCATAAGATTAAAAACAGTTTTTTTAGCCGGTGCCTTTGGCACCTCGGGGCTAAAAAAAACTGGTTTAAATCTAATAATTGTACATTTTATATCCGCGTAAAGCCGTTTATAATACGATGCGGGAAATAACTATTATGATATTTGTCTCAGTCCCCCCCCCCCCCTCTAATTCATTATAGCCACTTTTGAGTTGTGTGAATCTTATCAACCTCTAATTGTGGGGTAAGTGTAATAAAAGGGAAATTGGAATTAAAAAGGGAAATATTGCTTTTTAACAGGAATATTTTAAACATGGCAGTGGCCAGGAATATGCATAAATTGCTGGCAACCAGGAAAGTTAAACATTGGTAGCTCCAGAAATGTTTCTTGTTATGCTAGATCCAGGAATCTTCTAACATTGCCAGGAAACAGGAAGCATTCGTTACCAGCAATATTTTACCATGAACTGCAGTAGATCCAAAATTTTTATTTTATTCATGTCCAGAGTCCACCTGGAGGCCTGCAGCTCCTAAACCTGAAGGCCAATTTTATTTTTTTCTTTCAAATATATTAAGAACATCCAAATATAAGCTCATTTTGTTTAATAAATTTACCATTAACTGTTCAATTAGGGAAGTTTTATTTTTACCTGTCCAGAGTCTGCAGGACCAGAACTTAGAGGTCAATTTTAATTTTTTTCTTCAGTTATGTTAATAACATCCAAAAAGATGTATATTCTTTTTTTATAAGTTGACCTCTAATTCTTCAAAGAAGAAATTTTAATTTTTTACCCGTCCAGAGTGGACATGGAGGCCTACAGGACCAGAACTTGGAGGCCGATTTTAATTTTTTCTTCAGATATGTTAATAGCATTCAAAAAGATGCATATTCTGTTTTATTAGTTGGCCTCTAACTCTTCAAATAAAAAAAATATCTATAACCTGTCCAGAGTGGACCTGGAGGCCTGCAAGACCAGAACTTGGAGGACTATTTTAATTTTTTCTTCATTTATGTTAATAACATCCAAAAAGATGCATATTTTGTTTTATAAGTTGATCTCTAACTAACTCTTCAAACAGAAATCTAAATTTTTTTACCTTTCCAGATAGCCTGCAGCACCTGAACCTGAGACCTATCCAAAAAATGATTAAATATATGTGAAATACTAACCAAACGTAAACTTTTATCCTAAATAACCTATAATCTCACATTGATACCTTGCCTAATAATCACAGAGTAGGCCCCTTATATGTGAAATTGCTTTGATAACAGCTATGCTTTGAGTTATTATTGATGATGTATATTGTATATACTATGTATTACTAAATAATTCTAAGTCCGATACTATATCATACTATATGAGTTTTAAAAAATATACTATATATACTATATGGATTAAAAAAATATACTATAAAAATACTATATTTTTTTGATTTCGGAGTGGTCGCCCTGAATTTGTCTTAAAACTCAGAAATAGATTTCAAGTCTTAGAGGACCTAAATGACGAGACTGAGATCACATGGACTTCAATTAAAGAAAACTTTCAATCTACTGCTAAGGAAATCCTAGGACACAAGAAACCAGAGAAAAAGGACTGGATCTCTGAAGAAACATGGAACAAAATAGAAGAGAGAAAGAAGCTTAAAAACAAAATTCATAATGCTCAACATTTGGCTGACATGGGCAATTTAAGAGCTGAATATACTGCTAAAGACAAAGAAGTCAAAAAGCGCACAAGGAAAGACAAGAGAGATTACATTGACAATATGGCTGAAAAGGCCCAGAGAGCAGCTGACTTCGGTAACATGAAAACAGTATACAACATAACCAAGCAATTAAGTGGCAAATATAACAAAAAGAGTTGTGAAACTATCAAGGCTAAAGATGGTAAATTACTCACTACAGAAAAAGAAGTTGCTGAAAGGTGGAAATCGCATTTTGAAGAAGTGTTGAACAGACCTGAACCTGAAATTACTGCTGAACCAGAACCAGGACATGAAATAGACATAGACACAAGACCACCAACTATTCAAGAAGTTAAAGCTGCTATACATAGTCTAAAGAATGACAAAGCACCTGGACCTGACTTGATAACTGCCGAAATGCTTAAGGCAGACATAGATCTTTCTGCTAGGACTCTGACTGATCTCTTTGATAAAATTTGGAGACAAGAAAAGATACCAACTGACTGGTCTAAAGGTATTATCATAAAACTACCTAAGAAGGGAGATTTGAACAATTGTGATAATTGGAGAGGAATTATGCTGCTTTCTATCCCAAGCAAGGTCCTATGTAAAGTTATTTTAAACAGAATTGATGAGAAAATTGACAATAAACTAAGAGAAGAACAAGCTGGATTCCGTGCTGGAAGAGGCTGTGTTGACCAAATTTTCACCCTTAGGACAGTTATTGAACAATGTGTTGAATTTAACAAGCCACTCCATGTAAATTTTGTTGATTTCTCTAAGGCCTTTGACTCCATACACAGACAAACACTCTGGAAAATACTAAGAAGTTATGGTATACCTGAAAAGATGATAATTATGATAACTAAATTTTATGACAACTTCCAAGCCTGTGTTTCAGTTGGAAACAATAAGACATCTGATTTCTTTAAAATAAGCACTGGAGTTAGACAGGGATGCATTTTATCACCTATTCTATTTATATTGGTCATTGACTGGGTGATGAAGAAAACCACAGAGGACAAAAAACGTGGTCTCCAGCTGGGCATACTAGGACACCTAGAAGATCTGGACTTTGCTGATGACCTGGCACTGATTTCAGAAACAATTAAACATCTACAAGCTAAGACAGATAGACTAGTCAAATACGCAGGACAAGTCGGGCTCTTTGTTAATGTCAAGAAGACTGAAATTATGAATATACCTACAAACCCTGATCAAACTTTAACAATAAATGGTGAACAATTGAAACAAAGCAACAAATTCACCTATTTGGGGAGTGTTATCAGCAGTGAAAATGGCTCAAAAGCTGATGTTAAAACCAGGATTGATAAGGCTAGGGTTGCTTTCAACAGTCTACACAACGTTTGGAATTCAAAGAAACTTGCTCTGAAAACAAAAATCAGACTTTACAACAGTAATGTGAAATCAGTTCTTCTTTATGGAGCTGAATGCTGGAGAACTGTGAAAACTGAATCAAATCAACTTAATGCATTTCACAATAGCTGCCTAAGAAGAATTTGCAAAATATTCTGGCCAAACAAAATATCAAACATTGAGCTGTATGCTAAGACCAAGTGCAATAGTATTGAAGCAGAAGTGAAATTTAAAAGACTAAGGTGGCTAGGACATGTGCTTAGAATGGAACAAAATAGGTTTCCAAAAAAGTGCTTAAAATGGAACCCCACCACTGGTAAACGTAAACGGGGACAACCAAAAATGACCTGGCGTCGGAGCACTGAAAAGGACCTCTTTAATTTGGAATTAACATGGGGAGAAGCTGAAGCACTTGCCAATAAAAGGAATTCATGGAGGAGCAGGGTGGCCGTATTCTCTGGACTCCACAGTCCAAAAGAGAGACGCGCCTGAACTGAACTGAATTATAATGACTTACAAGCGGCCATACCACTAGAGGCACTCAATGTAAGAAAGGGGGGGGGGGGTGGGAGAAGTCAATCCTCCACTATAAGTTCAAAAAAGTGGGTAAAAAACATTTTTGTGTTGTTTTTGCCATAACAAACCTAATCAAATAATTCAAATTGTGTATTTATTTAGGTCAAGAGATGTGATGTTGACACAGCTGAACCACCCTGATTCTGGTATACAGGCAGATACACTTATCACTTTCTTCCTGAATCAGCTAGTCAATACTGTCAATACATGGATGGATATTGATAAAGGATTGAAGGAGGAAAGACAAGGTAGATATTTGATAAATTCTATATATTTAAAGAAAATAAAGAAAAGTTAGTATTTTGTTTTAAGTTGAGTAAGAAATTCTTTTGGTGGCTTAAATGTCCAATTTATATATTTATATTTTCTTGAAGCCTTTCTGTACTAACTGCTGTTAGAACTAATATGTTACTTTAACGTTCTATTATTCCTTTTTGGGCACCATGTAAAGTGTAAAAAGTAAACATGATTCTGTACTAGGCGTGTACTGCTAGTACAATTCTAAACTCCAAATACTATATGTTCTTTCTAGGGCCCTGTATAGAGTGTAAACTATATACTGTACTGTATCAGGAGTATACTGTTAGTACAATTCTAAACTTCTAATACTACCTATACATTCTACTGGTCTCTGTAAGGAGTGTTAACTATATTGTATAAATGCTAGTACAATTCTAAACTCATAATACTATAAAATATACATATATACTTTCTAGGGCCTGCATATAGTGTAAACTGGATACTGTACTGTACCAGGCTTGTTCTGCTAGTATAATTCTAAACTCATAATACTATATATATCCTTTCAGGGCCCCGCATTAGTGTGGCCCAAATGAAGGTCTAAATCGCTTTTCAATGTGCGTTATGTAAAAATAGGTTATGTATTGTTTGTAGATTTTAGCCCTATAATTGATTTTTAGAAAAAATCTATCGCTATCTCGTCAAATGCATATTTATTTTCACCTTCTTCTCCCCAAATTATGAAAGCCTTACACCAGATATAAAGCAAAACATCAAATTTTCTGTCTTGTTTGTTTACAAACATTGAAATAAAATATTAAAATCACCAGGAATAAACATATGAAGAAAGAAAGTATAAAAATTTATTTATGTACAATTACAATAATTTGGGAAAGCTAATTCATAATGCAAAATCATTGAAGAAAAATAATTAAAGATAAGCCTTACTCTTTATTCCTGGTTTAATAAAAAACAATCAAATTATTTTTTGCAATATTAATTTTTTTATTAGTATGCTTTTTTTAAAAGTTGAATATGAGAATACGTATATTACATGTTTTTTTACCTTCATTTAATTTTTTATTTAAGTAAATTGTCTCTTTATTGGCGACAATGTCTGTTGTGCCATGAAATTTATTAAAAACACTTTTTCCTATTTTATGCCTTTAAAATGTATATTTTTTAGAGTTTTTCATCATTTCTCTTCTCATTAGACTAATAGCTACTGTTTTAGTTCAATTTCTTACACAAATTATCAATTTAAATAAAACAATGTTTTTAGATGTTTTTCGGAATTATTCGGCAGGAATGGCGGTTCTGTCTACTTTTTATGATTGCTTCATATTTGAACTCTAGTTACATTATTTTAGGTTGGCAGTTCTTTAATTATTTCTTGTTAAAATCATGAAAATATGAAGTTTTTGATAAAAAGCTTAAGATTGAAATTTCGAGATCAATTTTCATTGTAGAGAGGTCTAGTTTTCACTAAAAGGTCTACATTTGAGCCGGTAACAACTTCAAGGTAACCGCAAATTGATATGGTAAAGATTAAAAAATTCATGTTTTTTTGGGCCAGTCTACCCCGCATATAATGTAAACTGGATACTGTACTGTACCAGGCGTGTACTGCTACTAGCTAGTACAATTCTAAACTCATAATTCCATAAAATGTATATCCTTTCTAGGGCCCCGCATATAGTGTAATCTGGATACTGTACTGTACCAGGCGTGTACTGCTAGTACACTTCTAAATTCAAAATACTATTTATTTATCCTTTCTAGGGCCCCGTATAGAGTGTAAACTAGATACTGTACTGTTCCAGGCGTGTACTGCTAGTACTATACTTAACTCCATGGAGCTCTTGAACCTTGGAGTTCCTTCTGTGTACTGTAAAGTTGTGGATTCTATGTTCCAGCTTATCAGGTCAGCATTTTTTTCTTTTTACTAGAGAGGGCGGGACATTGGACTGTAAATTATACTGGTCCCTGAGTTTTTTATGTCCTATCTATTATTTGTTGAACTAAATAAGTTTTTAGACTTATAAAATGTTTGGGTTGTACAAAACTTATCTTCAAATGACAAATGATGCAAAGGATAATACCTGTCCAATAAGCTGTATTATATTTTAAAAACTACATGGTAAAATAAGCTTTGTTTAATTAATATAATTTGAAATAATATAATTCATTACAATTTAGTGGTTTAAGAGACTTAGAGTCTGGTGTTATAAGCATAATATTCCCTGAAGGAGTAAAGAAACATGTACAAGGAGACTCTTCTTTGTTAGAGGTGAGAATAATATTAAAGTAAAGTTGTATGTTCTGAGAAACGGGGGAGGCGGATGTGCTACTTTTTGAAACCAAAAATAAAACGTGCATGATCTCAGCCCATAAATGATAAAAGAGTTGCAGCTCTAAAATTTTGCACAGCAGTTGCTTTTGTGGTGAGCAATATGGAACTGTGAAGAAACGGCGGCGGAACCGATCCCGCCGAAAACCGCCGTTTCCCGCCGAATTTTTTTTTGCCTTTTCCGCCATAATAGAAAATTTTCAATCATCTGAGATAAACTTTGGATTTCGCTTATATTTTCACTTGACACTTGATTTTTTTTTTGATATTGACATGTTTTAAATATTACTAGTGTCATGTAAGGGAAATTTTATGAGAAAAAAGTTTATCTCAGATGATTTAGAACTGTCTAATATGGCGAAAAAAAGGCAAAAAAATTCGGCGGGAAACGACGGTTTTTGGTGGGATCGGCGGTTCCGCCTTCGTTTCTTCACAGTTCCGTATTGTTCTCCACAAAAGCAACTGTTGTGCCGAATTTTAGAGTTATACCTAACTCTTTTATGGGCTGAGATCATGCACGTTTTACTTTTGGTTTCAGAAAGTGGCACATCCGCCTCCCCCCTTTGAACATTAAAGTTAGGCACACCATTTGATTTAATTATGTACATTATTGGATAAGAAATGCTTTCTGGAAAGGAAAGTTAAAAGTAAAATGTCAATTGTTTTGTTTTAGTCCAACTGATTAGCAATTCTAAGCATCATTTTTTTCAAACAGGAATATATAGTTCATATTTTCATAAATTATATTTCTTTTCAATGCTTTTTCGTCAGTTTTCAGGCCCTAAGGGTCTCTAAAATATGGTCTCCAAGTATTGAAATTTTGCATTTTATGGTTAAAGTTAGGTATCTTTTTTAATTTAAAACGTATCAGTTTTCATAATACCTAATTAATCTTTTTTTCTAGATGACAAACAGTATCTTTGGAATTGTATCAACTGGTGGATTAAGCCTGGAGGAAATTAAACATGAACTCAGGTGATAACTCTAGTTGAGGAAATTAATGACAACAAAAATTAGGGTAAAATTAAATTCCGGCTGTTTATCTCAAAGTATGTTCGATAACCCTTATTTTATAATAAAATAAATATGAGGTATGGGGGGGGGGGTATACTTCAAATAGGTTAGGTTATAAAGATAACTAACCTTCCCACATTGCACTGTAAATTTTAATGTTACTAGTTTTATAAACACGATTTAACAAATCTTATTTGGTAGTAATACTAACCATTAGTGTACAATAATTTTCACTAATAATTTCAATTAACAAAAGGGGTAGGTAATTTGTCATAATTGTGACAATAATCTATCGTCCATTGTCTTATCACCTAAGATCCCTGAAGGGGTGTCCCATAGTGGTTAGCGCCCTATGCTGTGGTTGGGAAAAAGCGATTTCAAGTCCCCACGAAGACTTTGCACTTGGTCGACAAATGCAGTCGCAATTTGTATGATCACGCAACCTTCCCTAAGATACCTTAAGGTTGTAAGAAGGGAGATATGTAGGAAGTAGCTTCCACGAGAATTGCGGGTCAGCTTGTAATGTAACATAAAATACAATCAGCTGTGCGCGAAGCTCACCAATCTAAGATTGGCCAAAGGATTCTCACTTCCAGTCTCCGTGTGCATCCAACTTCAGAGAATCAGGGCTACAACAACAACAACAAGATCCCTGAAAATTTATCCTTTAATTTTGATTTCTTCTCTTGTAGGCTACACACACGCAATGTAATGTTGGGTATGAGCTCGACCAACTCCGCCATCGTACAGACAGTACACGAGATGAAACGGATCTGGACCAAGGTCATCTCAGAAGCGGCCGCGGCTGATAACATGTCAACAGGTATTAATTTACATTTTTTTGTGGTTGAGGACCAGGAGCTTATATGAATGGATTTATAATTACTTGGATCTTACACCAGATTTTCATGTTCTCTAATAAAGTGAAACTCGCAGTAGGCTAAAATAACGATGCCCCTCATCCAACCCCTTTACCCCATACCTCCCCTACTACTGGATAAACAAACTGACCAATAAATTAGTTCCATGTTAGCAACCTAAATTGACAATACTCGAGTATATTCAATATCAAATCTTAAATGTTACAGGACAAATGCTGGTGTGTGCTGTAAGCACTCTTCTGGACAAGGTTGACAGCGCCTTCATCAAGTTAAGAGAGGATGCCATCAACACGCCAACATTGCAAGAGTTTAAAGATATCAACTCTGTTAAGGTAAACTTTTCATTTTTTATGTTAAGGGTTGTTTTACTAAACCCTCTCATTTGTGAAGAAATAGTAAGGTTAACTACCTCAAAAACGTTGTGTACTTTTATTAATTCTTGATTTGCATGTTCATTAAATGTTGAGTGTCCAAACATTTCAAATAATATTTTTTATTAAAATAAGGGGTAATCTAGTTTATCATCATTGGAGATATTGTATATCAATTTATCGTTCATTGTTTTATCCCTTTCAAAACAGATCTATAGTATAGATGTATATACAGACAACTTCCTCCCTTCCTTCTTCAAAGACCTCTTTCATCTGCTTCTAAATTATTTTCTGCTACTTGGCTGTGTTAATATAAGCGACATCATTAGTTGATTTTCAATGACCCAATAGAAAGGTAAGTTGCACAAGTTTTTAGTGTTTTACTCTAATCCTTCAAATCCCTGTTGTAATGATGATTATTTAATTAAATAGTTTTTTTCAAAAATTATCCAAAATGTTATTACAATGATGTTTTATTAGACTTCTGGTGAGATGCTAACAGCTGCGCTGAATCCTACGCCAGGTGTCAGCACCTGTATTGCCCTCAACCAGTTTGTCCTCAAGCTGGAGTTCATGGAACAGTTCTTTAAGGTAGTCATGAAAAACCGCTAAAGATAAGAAATTATGCCCTAAATTATAACAAAAATGCTTAAAATTTGAATAATTTACCTAGTTTATTATAATAAAAATGTTAAGCGTGGAGAGGGCGGACATTGGGTTGTAAAATATTATTGTACCATAAGTTTTATCAACAGGCTCTTTCATTCGTTGGCTTAAAAATTTTCAACCATTCTATAAATCGTTGGGGATTTACATAAATTTTTCGTCCATGCATTGGGTCATCACTCAAGATCCATAGATGTAAATCGAATTTTAATGGCAAAGTTTTCATGACAATTTATCTGTAAATTAATTATTAAGAATGTAAATCAATTTATCTTTGCTTTATTTTAAAGCTGTAAATCGAATGTTTTCATGACAAACTATCTGTAAAAGGCTTGCCAAGCTTTTGCGACGGTGTTCAACCTGCAGGATACAGCAGCCATGTTCCCTGGCAGTGACCATTTTCTAGGCACAGACAAATAAATTATAGTGGAAACAGCCATGACAACATCATATAGAGCCAAGACAAATAGTCAAACGTTCACTGAAACCCCATCCCCTGCACTTATTTTTCAAATAAGTTGAAAATTAGAGCGGGTTGGTTTTTTCTATGCTTATCCCCTGTGTGGTGGGAGAGGGGGAGGGCTAAACCATCCGGGACCTATACCTGCGATGCCCAAACCCTGCAGAACTACCCATAATACTTAACCTAAAGTAATAAAAACACACAAAAAACTAACCCCCCCCCCCCCTCACTTCCTTAATAAAATATTATATTATACCTATAGGGAAAGGGCCCAACAAGGCATAACATAATATTTTCTTCCACTATAATTTACATGTAAAAATCAGGCATTGTTCGCGGATTTATTGGCGAATATATTCGCGGATTTTTGGTTGGAGTTGGCCCCCATTATCTCAGTTGTGCTGTAGCCCAGTTTGCACAAGACTTATCGCCAGGTATACTATGCTCAAAAGTAGCAGGGAGGAAGGGGCCATTTGACGGTATTTCATTCGTTGCCTCAAAAACTTGTATTATAATAACTGCTGATCCGATTGAGTTCTCCATATTGTAGGGAAGCTTGTGTTATGCTATTTTTGTAGAATTTACTCTTGGTTTTAAGCTATTTGTAGCCCCCTGCTTTAAATACAGAGTCGCTAGATGCTTGGGTTGCAGCCGCTAGTAAGTTTTAGTTATAATCTATTACTATTACTACAGGTATTATTAACCGTTTAACAGCTGGAAAATCCAGCAGTATTGACCTGGCTAAAGTGACCGAGGCTGTGTACACTGAAAAGCTGACCAGCGGCGCACTCAATCCTGCCAGGGTGGCCAAGTCCAATGCGCTGGTCAATAAGTTCATGATTGCTGTCAATAGGAAAGTGAATATTGACTTTTTAGTAGCGAAGCTATTCTATAATTTACTTTTTCCGTCCGTCCGTAACGCTATGGAGGAAAAATGATATTTTAGTCTGTTATCAAAGATAGACTATTGAATTTTTCTTTACCAGTATATGATTTAATTAGTCCGTTTGTCTGTTAGTCTTGCTTTAAAAGACATAATTTTTTATTTTTCCACAAAGGTTTTGTGATTTCTTTTATACTTTTTTTTCTTTAAAAAATGAACATCTGCTCTATAAATTACTTTTTCCATTTGTCCATTAATGTTTTCTTTGTGCTACGCGACTTTTCACTGCTGTCATTCTTGTTAAAATCTATATAACACATGTATGTTAACGTTTCTGTATTTTTTTGCTCCATCTGTTTCTTAAGATAGTCTGCCAAAATTCTAATAGTCACTTTTGCCACCAGATGGTGTTCAATTCAGCAGTACGAAACCAGTTTAGAAACAGTTGGCAGCTGTCATAAGCTGTTCAGTCTATTACAGGCAGGGTTGCCAAACCTTTATATTTGAGTAAAAGTATGTGTCGTATTTTTAATAGATTTTATGACAAAAGATCTGCTCTTGGAAAATTAAATTTCTTAAAATTATTATTTTTGCCCTGTAGCTTTCCAAATTTTGTTTATAACTTTCATGAAATAATTTCCTTTTCCAATTAAGGGAACACATTTATTATCAATGTATTTATAATCAAATAATACAAGTTAAGATGGCAACCCCACATAGGCCTCACTGCAATGGTTCTACACTGAGTATCTTGGATTTAATCCTAAGCTGGCTGAGCCCAACAGGACAAAGTTCTTACCCATTCTATCATCTTGCTCAACAAGGTAAAAGAATTTATTCAAAAGAAAACACTGTATGTTCAAATTGTTGATAGTTTTTAAGCAATCGACAGAGATTTCTGTAATAATAAAGCATATTTAGTAAGCGTAGCCTAAATTAAGCATGAAAAAAATCGATTAAAAATTTTTTTTAAAAACCTGCTTACACTTAAAATCACTAATTTTTTTCCACTGTCTTGTTTGTGAAAGTTTTTTTGATGTCATTATATATTTTATACCATATTTGTTAGGTATTGTTTTTTTTGTAAAAAAAAATATTTTAGAGCTCAGAATTTGCTTGAAGACCTGCAGGGCTTAATAACCAGCTACACAGAACTCAAGGAAATCATACATTCATTGTCTGTTTAAAAACGAAAAGGAGGGGGGGAGGGGGTTATTAGGAGTTATAAAAATATTGTCGAATCTTCAAAAAAAATTTAAGAGTTTTGCTTTAGTTGATATCCTTCTAAAAACGTAAGAGGATGTCTGTCTGTCTTGTGTATTTTAATGGATGGTAGTAGCACCCTCCCTAAAGAAAATGCCGCCATAAAATTACCTTCTACTACAACAATTTTTCTTTTTAATACTAAATTTAAAAGAGGAGGGTAAACTCTAGAGTGCCCTTGGAAGCATTCAGAACCTTCAGATGTAAGTTACTTAAGAAAAACTTGAATCCCCTTACCCTTGAAATTTGCTCACACTTGTACATTATACAATTCGATTTAAAAATGTATGACTGTTTCCACAGGCAAGTGTGGACCAGAGGTTGAAATGGGCTGTGGGAGCCAACCCGCAGCTCCAGGAGGTGGCCGACACATTCTCCGCTCAGAACTCCGCCCATATTGAGAACATCAGAGTCACAGGAATTTTTTTATATCACATTATAATCTCAAATATAAGAGATTGTTTGCCAGGCACTTTGAGGGAAAGTTCCGAATTTACAAATTGATATTTAACAGAATCCCAACTAATCCAAAATAAAACATAAAGTTTTACAAAAGATTAAAATGAAACTGAAGCAACCCAAACTTGTATAAAATGCAGGGAGGTAGGGAACATTAGACTGTAAATTACACTAGAACCCAAAGTTTTATAACCAAGTTATCTCTTTTGCTGGTTCCAAAACTTTGAATACTTGTTTTGAATTTTTATATGTTAATTTCAAACTTTTCAACCAATGATTTTATTTGAAGACGGGATAATTTTGTTTATAATCATTATCTTATCCCTTAACATCCCTGATAAAATGGTATAAATGTGACAAGAGCTTGTAAAAATCAAAGTGTAATTTGGCATCATCCACACAATCATTGGCACAAATATTTTGCCAAAATCTAGATTTTGCACTTTTTACCATGGAAATGACAATGGAAGAAATATTATTCTTTAACTGAATTTTATGTTGCGAAATTAAGCAAGGACAACAAATTGATGTACTCAACCAAGGATTTAACCCCACAAATGAGAAATGTTGGGACCATTCCAATGTCCACTTCCTCCCTGGTTTTAATCACAACTTTATTAGATATCATTACTGTGGATTAGTAAAATGTACTTTGTTTATAAACATGGATAGGTCAACTAAAGAAAATTCAATCTTACCATTAAATTAGTTTAGTTCTAAATTTCAGAAGTGAGAAGTATTATGAAAAAGATTTGTATTTATCGGTGCTTTCCCTCAAAGCGCCCGCGAGCACTGCCCCCCCCCCCTTTTCGCACCTTTGAAATAGTTAAATTTGGAGGTAAAGGGAGTTTTTCCCTCCGCCTCACCCCAGCATGAAGCTAACCCTGTGGGGCTACCCGGTACTCAATGTAACTTAATATACCTAACCAAATGAAAAGTTACCTTACTTTACCTTTTTTCAATTTAATTCAAAATATGAGGAGTGGGGGGGAATTCTGTGCTTGAAAAGGTATATTATGTGAAAGCTCCATACAGGCTCATAATATTCCTTCTTATCCTAATTCCAGAAGTTTCTTTTGTTGATTAATTGCCAGCTCGGAAGTGGAAGATCTTTTGCTTGAATGTAATATAAACAAAAGAGAATATTTTTGCCATGCTTTGTATGAGGTTTATATTGAGACAAATTTGGCCGGGTATAATGTTCCTACAAATTGTTAAATTATCCATCATTTCCGCAGGGGAAAGGGACACTACACCACTTCTTTTAAGACAGTTTAGCAACATTAAATAAAGGTAGAGATATAAGAGGGTAGATCAATCTTAAGCAAATTATTTTGTGTTCTTTCTTTTGTACTCTTACAACAATTCTCACCCAACAATTTTAAGCCACCCAAGACAGGAATATAATAGCAACACGATAGTTACCGGGGAGGAATGGGACATTGGGATGTTTGTTACACTTGTCCCCAAAGTTTTATAATACCTTTCTTTATTTGTTGGCTTAACAACTTTGGGGACTTTTATTGAATTTTGATTGTTTCACTAAGTTGAGTGTCCAAACGTTTCAACCAGCAATTGTAAACTACAGAAGGGATAATTTTCAATACAATCATTGAGGATTTACATCAATTTATTGACCATTGTCTTATCCCTTTTGATCCCTTCTAGTTACTGAAGCTCTCTCAAAAAAAAATATGTATTGGTAGTCTGAATATAAATCTCATGTTTAGATGTCCTAAAGTTGCATAAAATTCTAAAGTAATATTTACACACACATACATTTAAGTCGTGTTCATGAAGATGCTACGCATATTAGCGAACTTTATGATCATAAGAATCACCATTAAGAATGTCAAATAAAATGAAAAAAAAAAACCATGCAATGTTATTTACTACCTAATAAGTTTTGCAAATGAAGAATGTCCTTTTAAGCAATAAAGATTAATATTTGTCCACGTTCAGGCTTTGTTCAGCTTGTTTATTTAAAGAATTTCCCTTAATAATTTTGATTTAGAATAAGAATGTGTTTGAAACTCAATTTACGGTTGAATATGTAAACAGAATAAACAAATTGCATGTATGTTGAATTATTTAAGTTTCTAGTTAATGAATTCACTTTTTATCGAAAGGTAAAAAGAAAAAAAATGAGGATAGTATTTTGCCCACCTATCTTACGACCCATTGAAATATCAGATGTAAATCTTCATTAGACCAAAGTTTGAACCGCGAAATTCATAGTTTTAAATAAAAGTATTTTTTCCTATTATCTTCCTATTTAAATCTTCCCCGGACCTATAAGAAGCTTCACTGTAAAGGAGAACTAATCTGGTACAGTGGAGACCCGTTGTTGTTAAAAAAGTTAAAATTCAATATGTACAAAATGGACGTACGGACATTTTGGTTATAACTATAGAGTTGCTACGCTTTCTAAATCGTACCTAACTACTGCAGGAATCATTTTGCAAATTCGATAGGACAATTCTAACTTGCCTAAATGAACGAAAAAAGCTATCCGTTACGTACGGACGGACAGATGGACGTACGGACCGACCCTAATCATAGAAAAGCTTCACCTTTAGAAATAAGAAAGTAGTAAACAGAATTTAACATGTTGACAACAAAGAGAAATTGTTACAATTGTTTCTGTCTTTTCTCTGATTACTATCATTTACTAGATTCAACCTTTCTAACATATAGATTTATACTTGCGGCTACGCCCCAAGCATTTAGGGGTTCTGTAATGAATTAAACATAATCTAGCCTAAAATAAACCCAGGACTATCCGACGCTTCACTGAAAAGGACAACTCTATAACTCACATTGTCCGTTTATCCAATTAACATTTTGTGCTTTGCTACTTATCATCCTTGTTTCAATATTCTGTAATTACATTCAAGTATTTAAATATGCGTAGCTAAAAAGCCGCAAAAACTTTTATGAAGGTTGGAATTGACTTTAATGCTTAAAGTGTTTTGCATTTATTGTACAAAAGCAAAGAATAAGTAAATAAACAATTTTTCTTTAGAAATAAAAGAAATACCCAAAGTAGGCTAGCTAAGTATCAATTAAAAAAATACTAGAATGTCAAAAAGTTTTAAAAATAGTAAGCGTTACATGAGACAGTGATTTATTTTTATTTTATGTTATTCGATTTTGTTTAGTTATGACGATTGAAAGGGCTAAACAGTAAACACTCAACCAATTGAGATCCAATTATAATGGAAGCTTCAAAGAGGTTCCGGGATGGTTTTAGCCTATTTTTCTGTCTTGTTTTAAATTAAACTAGCGGCTTCACACCTAGAGGCCTCTTTGTGCATTTGAGGGGGGAAGAGTAGACCCGCCCCTCTTTAAAAAGAAAACGTTTTAAAATAATCTTGGGGCTTTTCTTCTTGAGGCGATTAATCTTTGGTGGTTGGAGGTACCCTCCCCCAAAATAGTTTAGAACCTTCTCTTGACCTATAGATAGCTTCACTGTAAAGGAGACCCTTATATGTTCACAGGTTACCGAGATCCTTTGCTACAGACAAAAAAAATACTTTATTTAAAATGATTTCTCCCTGTAGAATATGCATTTATTTATGTTCAATGCAGGGGATATAAATTTCAAACTAAAAATATAAAATATGTTTAAATACACAATTTTATTTAATGTGTGTAATATGGCTAGAAAATTATATATGTAAATCAATATTTTATTTCCAACATATTGTAGACTTCATCCCTAGCTTTTCAGACTTAGGGGAAGATTATTTCAGAATATTTTTCTATGCTATTTACTGTTATGAGATATAAGATTTATTATTAAAGTTATTTTTGTAGGATATCATTTGCCCAATTAACTATATTCAAATTACCAGGGATCTTAAGGGGTAAACCAATGTACGATAAATCAATATTACCCCTTTTAAAATTATAATTATTGGTTAAAAAGTTTGAACACTACTAGTTTACAACCATCCAATCAAAATTCAATAGAAGTACCCAAAATTTCTCAGCCAATGAATGAGATAACTTGGTTATAATCTTTTGGGTACCAGTGTAATTTACAGTCCAATGTCCCCTCTCTCCCTGCAAATTACATAAATCATGACTTTCCGTCACAAAGACTTGAAGAATAGCTTTACTACTGAAAAAAAATTATGCTGACGAATAAAACTGAAAATTAGATTTTGCAAAAAATTAATTTGCAATGTCAAATTCTAAGATTTGCACACTATTTATAAATCTCTAGACGTATTTAACACAAACTAAAAGAGTTCATAAAAATCATTTTTTTAATCTTCCTTTTTTATCTTAATTTTCGTTTGTTTTACAATAGAATATCAAATTTAGTTATTGCTTTAAAAATTTGTGCTTGTAAAAAATTTATGCTTATATTTACAATTTTCAAAAATCTCTTTAAAATCTAATTTTGAAATTTTCATTTACGTACGTTTATAAAATAATCATGGAATAACTTTAGTTTCAACTAGTCCTATGACCTTTAAAAGCCTTAAAATAGAACATGCACTGAAAAATAAACATCATATGTGATATTTAATAATAAAATTAGGATTATTGGTAAAAAGTGTGCGCGGTATTTGCGATGCTGTACTTCATTACGAGCTCTTGTCCACCAATACTCCAGACAGCCAGGTAATCATTTTCTTCTCCAATGTCCTCTCCCTTCTGTTATACTTCATTACGAGCTCTTGTCAACCAATACTCCAGATAGCCAGGAAACTGACTAATATCCGCTGGATTAGAACCGGTTCTCAGCAATTCTGAAAAATCATGTTTAGCATTGTATTTCAGACAATTTCCCACAAGTATTTTTTATACATCATAAGATTAATACCAGTTGTGTTAGCCAGGGCCTTCAACTAATAGGGGCTAACAAAAATGGCTTTAATCTTGTGATTTTTTTAATTTTATATCCACGGAAAGCTGTCTTTAATACGATGCTATAGATAAATATTCTACTCTCAATATTTATTTCTTGGAACCCGGGATTTTAAGAGATAGGACAAAGGGCGGCGATAAATTGATATACATGCTTGATGATAAAAACAAAATCATCCCTTCTGCATATGAAAAATATCAGATGAAAAGTTGGAATACTGCTAGTTTGAACCAACTATTCAAGATTTCAAAAACCGTAAAAAGTACCCAAAAGTTTCGAGAAAGCGAATGAGATTGAAGGTATATAAACATTGGATACCAGCATAATTTAGTATCCAATGTCTTATCATCCCTGCGACAACCATAGAAGAGTATCTATTTATTATATTCTTATTTGTTTAGGCCAGTGACCATGAGTTTTTCAAGATTCTGTCTCTGGCGAGGGAAAGTGCAGGTAATGAGAAACAATTCATAATATCAAAACTATTAAAGTACAATTCTCTAGAGACCTCTCCCAGGGGTACTTGTTGATGCTATAATTCGACCATACACTTTTTTTTGGGAGGTATATTTTTCAAGTGACGAATATTCTAAGAATAGTGGAGGGAGATACCCTTCCATAAAATAATTATAAATCCTCACTGAATCAATAAAAGCTCCATTGTACAGGAGAACCATGTCAGGCTAGCGGTTAGTGGGATATTAAGCTACATGGACATTCCCCTACTTATATTTAGGGATTCTTGGCTAAATAATATTGTTTTTTTTTAAAGAATAAGAATAAGATTTATTTTCAAATCTGTTTAGTTATGATAAAAATATTACATAACATTTACAGATATTATAAATCACATCATTTCTATACTTTTACTAATGCTTGTTCTAAGATTTTACCAATTTTCTGTGCAGATAATGTGCGAGACCGGGAGGATACCCCCGTCCTGCTGGAGGCAGAGGAAATATGCATGCTGGACCTCAACCCGCCCAAGGAGATCATTGACAAGTTCTGGATCAGGCAGACTGTGGAAATCATCGCTCAGAACATTAGGTAAGATCATTTTCCAGTATAGCTTTAAAACTTTATGAATATCCGTTGGATTAGGTTCTAAGCCTTACTAAAAAATCATGTATCGTTTTGTTTTATAGACAAGTTTCCACGATTGATATAATAAAATTAATACCGTTTTTGTGGGCCCCGAGAACGCTTGTCTATATTATGTAATGAAAAGTTTCTACACTACTAGTTTTTAATTAACCATTGCAGTTTTAAAAGTACTGAATTTTTAAGCCAACGAATAACAATAAAGTTGTTAAAAACAATGGGCATCAGTTTAATTTAGAACCAAATGATATATGAATATTATAGTATCCTATCTTTTAGAGTATAATATTATTTCATTCAATTTTTCTTTTTATATTTTCTCTATTTATTTTGCAAGATTTATCCAACAATTTATAAATGTTTCCACTCAATTTATTTTGCAAGTGACAGATTAGCTCAGTTCTTACATTTTTTTAGTAGATTTTTTTAACTTAATTACCTAGCAGACTTAATTTTTTATAATAAAATTCTTTTAAAAATTTAATATTTCTATATTTGTAATTTTACAAGTGTTTGTGATTTGTATGTCTATCAAATAAAGACGTATTGGAGAAAAATGCTTACGTTTACATTAAAATAAATAAAGAATTTGGATCATGAAAGAAAACGAGGTTGAGGGTTTCGTCGTATTTTCACAGTAGCTTTTTTCCTATTTCGTTTGTCATTCTATAAGTAGCGAAGCTCAAAAATTATGGGTGGATATCCGAAAAAATGAACTATAGAGCAGTTTCATAAGAAAAAACATTAAATTAAAAAATCGTGAAACCTAGCAAGATATATAACGTGAAAATCTAGGAATCGATCTAACACCTCAACCAATAAGTAAATCTTAATGAAACTTTGTATTGATATGTAAATTGTGAACTTATTTTAGCCCTAAAATTATCAGCCCTCTATCTCGAATAGGATAAAGAAAATCATGAAAAATTTAAAATCTAGGAATCGAGCTAGCACCCCAACCTAAAAGTAAATCTCGATAAAACTTAATAAAAGTATTTAATCCCTGACAATTTCAGCCGTCTATCCTGAATAAGAGTTAAGAAAATCAGGAAAACTTAAAATGTAGGAATCGATCTAGCACCCCAACCAATTGACGAATCTTGTTCAAACTTGGGGAAAATATGGAAAATGTTAACATAATTAATCCCTGAAAGCTTTCTATGTTTTATAGGAGCCGAGAAAATCAGGATTCCCTCTTTTTGTCTCTAACAGACGGACGGACATACTAACGGACGGATTATTTTCGAATTATAGAGTAGCTTTCCTACTAATTAATGGAATTTATGTTCAATCTTTTCTAGTTTCCATTTCTTTCTCTGCAGAAAAAATAATAAATAAAATAAATATTTGGTCGAATGAATGGTAACGTTGAAAATGTACTAAACACTAGATATAAGCTTATTTATAGATAAATATCATAAAAAGAAATTAAGTTAATTGGAAATATCTCTTCAAATCTTTAAACTTTTGATATTGTGTTATTCTAATAACTACCTATAATCTAAGCAAATTTAATTTTATCAGGTCAAAATCATGATAATTATTGAGAGAAAATGATTATCAAAAGTTTTATATTTTTGTGTAACATTAAGTTGTAAATTATTTATGATGATATTCAATTGACAGTAAAATTGTAGGCAAAATAGTAAAAACTTCATGTTTCATATCTCTCTTCCCGCTTCTTTTTATACATTTGTAAGAAATCTTGTTTCCATCTACAATAAATATGTTGAACTGAATGTAAAGAAACTCTACAGTATTGCAGTTCTTCACTATTGAGATTTTATGCTAATATTTGTAACATTGAAAGGGAATAAGATTTTGATGAAATTTTACCATATATTTACCATATTTCAATTTTTTTATAGTATAGAAACTTAAATAGTGCATTAAGAAAAATTGGACTTTTTAAACAAGATTTAAAGATATGTAATGGTATTTTTGCTTCAAATAACACATTTATTTTTGTTATTGATTGAATGTTTTTTTCTGAAAGAATTTATTGTAGCATTGCACAAATTTAAAATTAGATGATTTGATTAATTATTATTCAAACAAAAAAAAATATATTTTAACACAAGCTGGAATAAAGTTGTAATGTTCAAACAAATTAAATATGTTAGTATTATTGATTGATTTTATTCAGAATTGTGCACGAGCGCATGGTTGGACAGAACATAGAATGCTGTTTGCCAATGCGCAGACTGGCAGAATCAACAGATTATATTAATCAATTATTTCAATTTGGAAAGTTGAAATAGACAAAAAATGCAACAGACTAGAAGCATCAGCTGATTTTATTAATCAACTATTTAATTTAGAAATGTGCAGCGCGGCAATGCGCAGACTGGCATCATCAGCTGATTTTATTGATCCACTATTCTAATTTAGAAATGTGCAAGAGCGTGTGGTTGGAATGAACAAAGAATGCAGTGCGGCAATGCGCAGACTGGCTGAATCAGCTGGTTGTCTGAAAGATTTGCTGACAGTGCATCATAAGCTGATGGCCGACGTAGCTGTCCTGCTGAGGACCATCCATAGGATTGAGAACTTGGATTTCCCAACCATTTCTGATTATCTTACGAGGTATGACATTTCCTTCATTTTTTTGGAAAGCGAAACTTCTACATTTATAGTCGTTCCTTTTTTGTCTGTAAAAGATAGCCTTAATTATTTGATTTTGACAGTTAAAAATCTTCCCATAAATCTTTGCTTGGAGATTCCTTTAACAGTAAGGTTAAATTTAGACGTTTTTTTTTTTAAATTTTATATTAATTTTTGCATTGCCAATTCTTAAGAAATAGTTAGAGTTCCAATGACTTCAACTGTGATAAAATTGATATTTGTTTTACTTCAGATATAAGGAGTATACAGAAAATCTAAACACTCTGGTGAAAACATTGCTGTCGGATCAGCTAACTTTGGATAATAGTCGCAGGACTTCGGAATCAGTTGAAAGGTCAGTTTTTTTTTAAAGAGTATCTTCGTAGGCCATGCACAATGGTTCTCCAATCTCCTTTTGATTTTGCACGATTTTATGCAGCGTTGAGAGGTGAGATTTTCTCCTCTAGGTTGTTTTTTTTATCTACGCGGTTTTCTCTTTCCTTGTCAAGGCTTGATTGGTTAAATCATCATGTGCTTTACATAGAGTGTTCCCCACCCATCTCCATTTTCTCTTTCCTTGTCAAGGCTTCATTGGTTAAATCATCACATGTCCTTTACATAGAGTGTTCCCCACCCATCTCCATTTTCTCTGGGTTTTTTTTATTGTCAGTTTGATGTCTGACAAAGCAGCATTTGTTTGAAAGAGCCGAATTCTTCAAAATATTAAATCTTATTTTAGGTTGAAAATCGAGACGGTGTATATCTACGAACATCTAGTTAAGATCTCAACGATGGCAAGAGATGAAAGTTTAGTACAGGTAATTTCAAGAAGGGAGGAGAATTTGGACTGTTACCCAAAGTTTTATAAGAGCGTCGTTTCATTCATTAGCTCAATAACTTTTGGTATATTGATTTTATTTTGATTGGTTCCAAACTAGAATTGCAAGAAATTTTAGTCTACATTGGGGATAATTTGTTTATCATCATTGGGGATTATTATCAAATTATTTTCCATTGTCTTATTCCTTAAAATTCCTGTATAATTTTAGACTTAATTGGTTACCTAAAGTATCAACTTTAGCCTTTTCCTATATTTTACTTCTACTGTTGGCTTTATCTATCTTTGAGGTTGAACAACGCTTTAAAATAAATTGAAACAAGAAGGGGCTTGGGTTATTTAAGTTTTTTTCTCGTATTCATTCGAATCCGGTGGATGGGAACCGGTTCTCATCCATACGAAAAAAACTATGTCTAGCATCGTATTATATCCAGCTTTCTACGAATATAAAAATGTACAATCATAAGATTAAAACCAGTTATTTTAGCCCGTGCCTTCGGCACCTCGGGGCTAAAATTATACATTCTATATCCGCGGAAAGTGGTTTATAATACGATGTAAGAAATAACTATTCTTTGCCGAACCCATGGGGACCTATATAAACCTTACTAGGACCTACTACATTACATAATATGAATGCCTCTTTATTTCATTTTCTAATGCTCATAAAAAGTTATCGTAATCTTGCAATATAAAACTCTGGAACTCTGCAGCCGTTTTTGCAAAATAAAACTCTATACAAATTGTATAAAGGGGACTATTACACAAAGTGCCTTGTTAAGCCCTTCCGCCCCCCTACCACATTTACTTGAACTTGAATAAATTGAACATACAGGAAGTTATTTTTTTTTTATTTATTAAATAAATGTAGGTTAGGTTATATTGGGTACTATAGGTAGCCCCTTAGTGTTAGATTCTATGTAGGGGCCAGGCATAGATAAAAACTGCCCCTCTTATTTTTTTTTCAAAATTAAGTATTTACCATAGCTCAACTGGCACTATGTGTGAAAGTACCGTATAAAGTGTTGCATCCATTTGGTTCTTCAGTAAAAGATTTCTAAGAATTCTAGCAATTAATTTTGTTATTTTTTTTTACTTATAATTGATTTTTAAAAAGTTTATATTGTTGGTTGGTTGTTTCAGCTCCTCTGTAATTAAGTTAATTTCAGAAGGAACCCGGAATCCGCCCAATTTTTGGTCAATTTTGGAATCCGTTTTTTAATAGCGGATTCGGATTCTTCATTCTTGAGTTTTTCTTACAACTCCCCCTTTTTGAAGGCAAAGATTATCATCATTATATATAATATTTTTTTTAATCTGGTTCTATTCTCGGAAGTGAATTATAGAAAACACCAAGAACATTAATTTTTAGGACATATGTAGCACTGAAATTTTTTAACTTTAAAAAAAAACCTTTTTAAAATATTGCTAGAATCCGAAATCCGCGGAAATACGCCATTTTTTGGACGGATTCTTGTAAGAATCCGAATCCGGTCCAAAAACTTGACGGATTGCCATCCCTATATACATCCCCAATGATGATAAATTAAATAACCCCTACTAGACCCAAAAAAAACCTAAAGTTTTTAAGTCAACAAATAGAATAACGTGATGATAAAAGTTTGGGTACCACTGTAATTTGCAGTCCAATGTCCCCTCCCTCCCTGGATACTACTAATATTGAAAAGTGGTAAAATGTAAGGTAAAACTTGCTTCAATTGACACAATCCTTATTTTTTTTTACCTTAAAAAGTAAAATTGTAAAATGAAAATGCGACAGAACTTTATTAAGATTCTACTCTCATATTCGGATAAGTTAAAACTTTGGTCCTAGTTTAAAACTATTAATTCCTGCCTCGCTTGGTCTCAGGGATCTTAAGGGATAAGACAATGGATGATAAATTGATGTACATAAAGCATGTAAATAAAATTACCCCTTCTGTAAATTACTATAATTGGTTACAAATTTTGAACACTAGTTTGGATCACGGTAATCACAATCTCAAAGGGATTTTTATTTAGTTAACGAATAAGATAAAGTGGTTTTTAAAACTTTGGTACCAGTGTAATTTACAGTCCAATATCTTTCCCCTCCCTGGTAGGTCCATATTTTAATCTAGTTCAAGGAATTTTAATTTAATTTTAAAATATTGAAGTGGAATTTGAATTGATTATTGTCTGAAACTTTCTTGGGTAGGATATGTTTGTTAACAGACGATTCAATAAAAAATATTTTACCCAGGGGTAGCCATTCTAACCAACAATTCTACACAAAATCACGAAACCTTATGGGGTATCTGGTGATATAGTTTGTTTTTGTCATGTAAGTGAATAGGTGTGAAAGAAGGGAAGGAAAAGGGGAAGGGGGTTGTGGGGAAATTTTCCTTTAGAGTTGTTTGTCTGATTATCATTCCCTTGTTCTGTATTTTACCATGTTATTTTTGATGTTCCTAAAACCCCAAAATTGTTTGTTTGCCGCTTTGCGGCGTAGTTTGTATAAATCTTGTTAATTCTTAATGTTTTACACCCTCCCCTCAATATTTTAGAGGGGGCAATTTTTAATGTAAATTTTACCTCCGGAGTGAACAAAAATTTCGTGTGCCTTTTTATCTCCATCCCCCTCCCCCCTACCATCCAAAGTGGAATTCCCTCCAACCCCCCACCCCCCTTTCCAATGAGATTCACCCCCTCCCACAAAAAGCTTGGTCATCCTTAATAGAACCATCCATTTTATTAGGAGTTGTTGAAAAGTCGTAAGCTGAAAGATGAAGAGACTGGAAGCAAGGAGGATCAAGTTGAAGAAAGAAGTGCTGCCAAGAAGGTAAATAAAATAAAGATAACAAAATATTTCAATAAGGCTTTTTGATAATTCCTAACATACCTAAACTAACGACAATTGCTATCCTTTGCGGATAGGACGGACGGACCAACCCTAATTAAAGAAAAGTTTTGCTTTGAAACAACGTTTTAGTGTGCATTTCATCAATAAAATAATACGTTCGATTCTTCTCAAAATATATATTAGCAGCGAAGCTACTCTATAATTTACTTTGCCTCTCCGTCAGTCTGTAACGCTAAGTGGTAAATGTGATTTTCTCGGCCACTAATGAAGATAGACGGCTAAAATTTTTAGTGTATATTCCTCTGACATATGCGCATCTATTCTAAATATTGTTTCGCCATCTCTCTGTCGGGCATGCTACTAAAGATGTTAACGTTATATTTTAGGGTTTCTTGATTTTCTTGGAGTTTTTTCTATTCTTTCTCTATTTCATTGTTATGATAACTTTACATTTGCTCTGTAAGTTTGTAACTCCATTTGTCTGATTGTTCATTATATGAATTTTATGTGCTTTGCTACTTTTGGATGTTGTCATCCTTGTTTTTATTTTACTAGGTTGAAGAAAGGAATAAGTTTGCTTTGAACGTGTTGAAGAGAGTCCGTCTCAAGTTGGAGGGACGCGAACCCGACACCCTCAGACGGTCCACTGTATCCGAACAGGTAAGCAATTATTGATATACATCCTGGTAGTGCGAATGGGGCGCTTGTCCAATATTATGGTATGGAGATCGCTCTTCTATGAGTACTACTAAAAATCCTACTTTTACTGCAATACACATAGACATTCTCATCGTCGGTTCGTCAATTTAGAATGGTTATCCCTCTATTCCCACAAGTATAATACGAATTTGGTTGAGCCCGTGGTAGCTCAACAAAGACCCACGCGAGGTATTATATTGCTTTAAACTAAGAATAAATGGTTGGTTATGGTATTCGATCTGTATCATATAAGTATATTAAGCACTCAAGAAGGAAGATGGTTTTATAAAGTGTATTTACATTACAAGTGAATAAGTTAAGTATGAAAATATTTACAGGATAAGTGATAATAATCATAAGTAGTGTAGGACAGAAAAGTGCCCCAAGTCCTAAGCATTGAATTGTGCTAAGTGTTAGATTTCTAACATAAGGCCTAAGCTCAATTCATGCTAAGTACTGAGGGTCCTAAATTTAAACTACAATGCATGCCAAACAACTAAGTCATTACCTTTAAAGCCAGAATAACTTGATGGTTAGAGAGTCAATAAATAACTGAGATATTTTAAGAAGTGCAAGCTATAACATCAACTATTAATAAGGATCTAAGCCCTTGTCTGTTTAATAGAGTGTTTGTATGTTAAACTTGTGATGTAAATCAAACTATGGTTGTAGGCATACATACTAGAACTAAGTGGTTACATGGTTACTTTAACAATAAACATAATGTTTTAATAAACATATAACAATAATCAATCACATACAGTTTACCATGATTAGGCTAGCATTACCCATATATGGTATTATATTGATAAAGATAGGCTAATAAATACTTAAAAGCATATAAAAAGTGCCTTAGGGCTAGCTAGAGTAATTGTATCTCGTGCCTGAGTTGCGCTCGATAATTGCCATAGCACGTCAATCAAATATTCAGATTCTACTTTTATATGGTGTAAAATTTATAGTAAACATAGGTAAATGGACTAGATGCGAAGCATTTCTGTAAAAGTCTCATTCGTACGTTCAAAGAATTTTGAAAATTGGGGATCGCATCTCCAATCCGGTGAAACAATTGACCTTTTGATCGCCAAACCTTTGCCTTAAAGAACTTGTTGTGACACTATAATTTGGAATACCTAATAAAGACAACAAAATTTGATGCAGATTTCAAATCTAACTCTAAAATTAAAATTCTTTCCAACTTATATATCTTATTGTACGTACATTAACTAATAATGTTATCTTCCTGATTCATCAGCAATAGAATCCATTTGTAACGTCACCAGCGGCTACGCCCCTAAAGGCCTTTAGTAGAGGCACTTGAGGAAGGGGGGATAATCTCCCTAAATAGTTATAAAATTTTCATTGACCTCTGCAAAGCTTCAATGTAACGGAAAACAATACCGGTCCAGCGGTTAGCGAGATCTTAAGGTACAGATTTACAAGCATACAAGGATGTTATAGTATCTTATACACAAGGGTGTGATGGAAACTATGCCACTAATTTCTTTTAAAATTATATAAACTTTTTGCTGCGCCCCTAGCTTCTAGGGCAGAAAAATGGCATAAAACCACCTTTAAATTTTAATGATAAAAAATAACCTAAATCCATCCCAGGAACTTTATGAAGCTTCCCTAAAATGTAGAACTCAATCGGATCAGTAATAACCAAAATCTTAAGCTTCAGATAAAAAAAAATTTACTACGTCATATAATAGGATATGCTAATCTTAGGTTGACTTTATCATCCGGGAATCCACCAACCAAGAGAACCTGGCATTAATGTACGAAGGTTGGACCGCGTGGATATGAACACACACACACACACACACGTGCATCTTGGCTTAATTGTTAATTCGGTAAGATTTTTCATGATTTTAATGAATTTTAATACTTTTTGAATATACTATCTTTAATCCAACAAGGAAGTGGGGATACGCAATTAAAATAGATCATTATAATTATTAGAAAATACCAGAGATAGCTCCATAGAATTTATTTCAACCGCCACTCCTTGTTAAAAAATCTTTAATAAATAGGTAAATTGGCAAATTACTAGGTATGACAAATCTTTGGTGTGTCAGCCACCTATAAGTTTAAAGAAATTCAACCTTTTACAATTTTAAAATCAGCTGAAAATCTAAACCTGACCCAAATATAGCCATCCCTCTTTTTATAAAAAAAAATTCAGAGCGTCCAAAAAGGTTTACAGTTTTGGATTGGTCTCGGCTGACGCGCCATGGTGAAAATCAGTGTTTAATTTTTTTTTTGTTAATGCGAATGTAATTTTTGTTTAATTTAGGATGATTGAAAAAAGAATACTCACAATCGCCAGTAAAGCGAAACTTTACAACAATAACAGTGAAATATTCTTCTAACACAAGATTTCAAACTTAAATGAAACCAACAATTCCGTATGATTGGGTCTTTACTAAAAGCCTAACAGTATTTAGGCCAAGGCATTTCACCAACACAAGTCTTGAATTAGATCCTTAAAAAATCCGCAAACAGTCACCGAAAATAATCTTCTAACTGGAATTAAAATCTGTAAAATTAATTCCACTAATTTGTATTACAAACTAATAACAAGCAACTGCATAAAAGAAACAAAAAAAGAAGCTTTCTGATCATTCCTTTTAGGTAAGCATTGTTAACTTCTTAATAAAAAACAAACAATAATTTTTTATTTTAAAGGAGCTTTTTGAGAGCATAGGTAAAGAAAGTGCGATGTCATTTATTTAAAGATTTTTTGTAAATAAAGTAGTTTTTCCCATAGTGCCTAGTCGAGCTTATAAACTCACTCTTTATTTGTGGGTAGACTTTTGGTAGGTAATTTTTTTTTATTTTAAGTTAGGTTATATTGGGTACAGTGCAGTCCCGCAGGGTTAAGGGAAAAACTACAATTGCCTTTATTCTTAATTTATTTTAAAATTAAGTTGGGAGTTGGGGGAGGTTTTTAGTGCTTGATAGGCACAAATACGAAAAGCAAAAAAATACCTATATGTATATAAATCAAAAAAACTTTACTTTTTAAAAATTCAAAGAATTTTATTTGTTTCATTTTTTCAGGGAAAGCGATCGCAGAAAAAAACATCAAGTCAGCCTGGAATAAAACCAGTTTCTACCAGATTCTTTGAACCCGAGGAAAATGGTAAAAGTTAAATGAAAATGCAGTTTCTTTATTATTTGTGAAAACTTTTATTATATTTGAATGGGTTGGGCAACAGTACGGCCCCGTATGCGTATGCAATGGGTTAATCAAATTGCGTTTATATTTTGTGTATACAATTTTTGGATCATGGAAAGAAAACGAAGCAGCGGTTTCGTAGTATTTTAACAGTAGCTTTTGAATGGTTATTTTAGGTCATTTAAATGTTAATGATTACCCCGCAGGGTTAGAGCGACTGTAAAATACGACGAAACCCGCTACTTCGTTTTCTTTCCATGATCCCATTTTTTGTGTCACATTTGGGATACAAAACAATAAAAAAGAAATTTTGTCGTCGCTAGGAAGATAAATTGTATTTGGGAAAACGCTAAGAAAATGTAAAAATGAATAATTTAGAATTCTAATGTAGTTTTGATGGGAAAGGGTTGTTTTTTAGTTGTTCATTTATTTAATCCTTATTTTTTTTATTGAAAAATATTTTAAAATTAAATTAAGTAAATAAATATGTCTTACCTACTTAATATAAAAATATTTTTTTTGTCAAATTTTAAATGTTTGCTTTGATTGAAATAAATTATTACTGGGAATTCCTTGCATCTATTTTAGAACAAGGATGACAACATCCATATCAGCGAAGCTCTGAAACGGTAGTAAAAACGAACACCAACACTTGTCAAAGAGTTAAAAATGAACACGTTTTAAATGGACGTACTGACATTTTATAGATTATAGAGTTGCTACGCTTTCTAAATCGTACCTAACTACTACATGAATTACCATGCCAAGTTGACAACGAACATGTCTAAATAAACGATATTAGCTAGGTTTTGGACCTTCCATAATTATAGAAAAGCTTCGCTTGAAAAAAAACATTACAGTTTTAACATATCAGTTGGGAGGAAGATATGTGTCCATTTCAGGCATCTGGGGAAAAGGACTTTGTAAATAGATATTTAGAATGAAACATTAAATGTAGAATTGACTCCTACAATGAATATTATAAAATTATTTTTAGGGAGATTTCTTTGTTAAGGTACCCTCTCCAAAATACCTAAGAGAAGACTCACTGTAAGTAGATGCGATAGTGGTCAAGCGGTTATCGAGATCATTCGCTTCAAACAGAAACACACATTAAAAAACATCCTGTTACTCTTCATATAATAATCAAATATGCAGCAGCTGTTAGCGAGTTCCTTCGCTTCAAACAGAAACACACACTAACAGACATCCTGTTACTTTTATGTAATGATATTAAATATGCAGCAGTATAGTGTCTGGAAGAGAATGGGCAGTACATTGGTTGAGTCACAATTTCATACAGCCCGGGGCACAGATAAAACAACAAAAAATTGGCTACAGAATTATTTATGAAATCTGTTTGATCAATACAACAGAATAGACTATGGCCGTTAAATTGAAGTATGCTCTTGATCAGAAATATAGGGGACAATAAGCTGTTTATTACACTTGTCCCCAAAGTTTTACAATAACGTTTTCTTATTCGTTGCCTTAACAACTTTGGGGACTTTTACTGAAATTCTTTGTTGAATTATTAAGTTGAGTGTTCAAACGTTTCAACCATCAATTTTAATCTTCAAAAGGGGTAATTTTATTTGTCATCATTGGGGATGTACATCAAATTATCGGCTTATTGTCTTATCCCTTTAGATCCCTGACTCTTGGTAATGATTAACCTTTATTTAAAGTTGATATGGCGATAATTCCAAATTTTAAATAAGCATTTTTTTGCTAAATTTATTTATAAGTTGAAACGAATGGACACCCAAAAGTTGTAACGGAGAAACAAAAATCCACACTCCCCACCAAAGTCAACAAAGAGAGGGCGAGTATGGTTTCCAAAAACGTCACCATATATTGATGTTGCAAAAGTTTTATGGGCTAGAAGAAGCTTTGATTCTAATGTAATTTTGAAGTCTTGGTAAACTTAAGAAGTATCTACATAGTGGGTGGGAGAAATAGGCCTTTGTCGGAGGTGGGTTAGGTGTGTAAAGTGTGTATATAAGTCTGTGTATTGGGTGTGTGTGTGTAATGGGTGTGTACAGGACACGGAAGAATTGTAGGGTGGGGTCTCAACCAGGGAGGTAGGGGACATTGGACTGTAAATTACGCATATATCCAAAGTTTTATAACCATTTTAAGTATCTTGTTAATGTTCATAGGCTTAATAACTTTGGGTACTTTTATTGAATAGTAGTGACCAAATATTTTAACAATTAATTTTGCCCTACGGAAGGTTGTAATATAATTAGGTTAATCATCATTGTGGATATACACCAATTTATCGTCTTATCCCTTAATATCCCTGAGTCTCAACTCTCTGCCTGAACCAAATGGCAATGGGACAAACAAAAGGTTGGTAAGTCCAATTTAATATTCAAATTATAGGGATAGGACAATTGCCTGCACAGGGTTTTATCATAGGGGTGTGAATCATTGATGGGGTGAAAAAAGGGTAAGGTGGTGAGTTGACACTCCCCTATCGCACTCTTGTGTTTCAATAATTTAAATTCAGGGGTTAAAAGAGGTTATATTTAATAACCTGACATTATCCTATCTCTCCTTCAGCTTTTATTTTGTTTTAACAATTCTTGAGTTTTGTGGGAGTATTTTGTTCTAAAGTTTGTCCTATAACCCTATTTCTCTTTCCATTTTCTCTCTCTCTTCTTTTCATTTGCTCTCTTTCTATATTACTCCTTTTAATTTTCTCCTCATTATCCCTCTCTCTCTCTCTCTCTCTCTCTCTCTCTCTCTCTCTCTCTCTCTCTCTCTCTCTCTCTCCTCTCTCTCTCCTCTCTCTCTCTCTCTCTCTCTCTCTCTCTCTCTCTCTCTCTCTCTCTCTCTCTCTCTCTCTCTCTCTCTCTCCCTCTGTATGGGCAAGCTCCACACATACACAACAAGTTGTATTCCACATACTCAGTTACTCTATACCAGACCACTTTGAACCACTGCACTCAAACCTTTGTCCTATGGTCCTAAATTATTCTTGTTGCTAAGGAAATTATGAAAAATAGACATTTGTGATTTATGAATGTTAGATTAATATGAATATTCAATTGTGTCGTCAACATTAATGTAAAAATTAAAAATGATTTATTTTATCTACCCTTCTCAAAATGATTAATTAAACTGTACAATATCGTGCTTTAAATTTAATTAAAAGTGATAATTTTAAAATAATAAAAAAACTAAGAGTGAGAAGAAAAATTTGTGCTTGATTATATTCTTAACAGGTAAAATTATTTTAAATTAATAAGTTAGCTTTTTCTATTTTAAGCCGGCTATGATTAGCGTTAAAAGCTGGCATATGAAACTTAGGGTAGGATTATTTGAATGACCCAAATAAATAACTTTAATTGACTTCTTTTAATGTTTTATATTAATAACATTTAAAGAAGACTTATAACAATGTAATACTAATTATCAGTTATCTTACTAATAAAAATGTATTTTCTACAAAGAAAAAATATAATCCAAATTAGGTTGAGTAATTAATATTTTAACATTAGCTTTAAATAACTTAAGATGTTATACATAATTGAAGGTTAAAATATACTATAAAATCCGTGTAAACTGTATACAAATTTACAAAAGTTTTTCTTCATTAAACTGTTTTAGAGATTTTAATGCTTGAAATAGAAAACTAACTTTTATTAGAAATTTTGAAGCAAAAATATGAATTAACATTAAATCTAAAACTTTGTTTTAAAATACATTTTTACAATTTTAAAACTAGCACAATTAGAGTCACCTTGATGTCAACAAAACGTTTGACACCTTTTTTTTTAATTTAAGATTTAACAGATATTCAGATATATAAGGGTTTTAGCCAGGGTGGGAGGGAGGGGCAATAGGACTGCGTTATATTTTTCTTGGCCTAAAAACTTTAGGTACTTTAATTCAATTTTAATTGGTAAGTTCCAAACTAGTAGTGTTTAAACATTTCCTCCAATAATCTCAATCTACATCAGTGGTGATTTTGATAATTATATATGGGGACGTACATTCCTCTAGATCCGTGGGATTGTGAGACACAGCCAAGTTAAGATTGTGCTTGGTTTTACTTTAATGATTTTCATTTTATTTTAAAAATATAGCTGCCTAAATTAAGCATCTGCCGAGCCCTATTTTAATTTAAATTTGCATATAAATGCTTTTAATTGCTAATTGCGTCGTATCAATAGCTACGATCTTTAATTAATGACAAGAATAATAGCAATATATGTACATAACAAAATTTAAATAATTTCATTTATTTTTGCTGGAATTCAATTTTGATGATTTTAGAATCCTAATATATTATCTTGCTGACAATGAACGCAACTTAGTTCTTCATTTTAGAAAAGCTTCATATAGATTTCTGTATGATTTTTTGCTTTTATTCTAAATGTATGTGTTAATGGATGGTTTTAGGCTACCTTCCTAACCCTCATCCCCCTTCGAATTCAGAGCGCCTACTTGCTTTAGAATGTCAAATCGTTTCAAATATGTAAATCATGGAAATATTATAGAAACAAAGACTTGTTCCAAATTTTAAACATGGTTAAACAAAGTTAAATTAATTCATAAAAATACAGCTTCACAAAATATGTACAAAAATATAGAGTTATATAAAACTGTTGTAAATAAGAGTATGCCTTACAGACGTATCTATAGAGATGCTACACATATACCTTTGTGCCAGATCGTTCTAGGAATTAACGTTATTGTAATCAAAGTCATACTTCTTAAAACATGCTTAAATTAGTTACTGCACTTTAAAGATCATTTCTTATTTTTATAGAAATCATCTTGCAAACACGCCTAAACTTAAATCAGAAACGTATAGATGTATGTAAGCTTTGCTTTTGCTAAAATTTGTATGCAGAAAGGAAGCTAGATTTTGTTCCTCTGTTCCTATTAGGATGTTAAAAGGATCAACTGAAAGTTAGGGAAATGGGTTAAGACATGGAAAAGTGCATACACGACATTGGGATAAGTATATTATAAAAAAGTACCCTCTTAAGCATTGATACCCTAAGATCTAAAGGGATAAGACAATGGTAAATAAATTGATGTACATCCCCAATTATGATACACAAAAAATACCACTTCTGTAGGTTATATTAAGTGGATGAAACGTTTGGACACTCAACTTAATGCACCAAACTATCACAATTCTATAAAAGCCCTTCCCCTATTTTTGAACTAAATTGAAAATTATTTTCTGTTTCTTTTTTTATTGAATTAGGTTAGGTTAGGTTTGGTTATATTGTTGTTTACTGGGGAGTAAGAGATATAAGTTTTCCGGAATTTTAATGTAGGGAGTAGATTTGAAATCTGCATCAAAATTTAAGGATTTTTTATAAAATTCGTTTTTTGTAAAATTCTTTATCTAAAAGCGAAAATACATTTTAAGTTAATTAATTTTGACCAATAGGATAGGTGGATTTTAAACTACCTGCGCTCTAATTGGTTGAATGATGTACGACATCCAATCAGAGCGCAGATTTTTTAAATCCACCAATCACAGATGCCAAAATTAATTAACTTATTTTGTATTTCCGCTTTTAGATAAAGAATTATACAAAAAACGAATTTTATAAAAAATCCTTAAAATTTGATGCAGATTTCAAATCTACTCCCTACATTACAATTCCGGAAAACTTATATCTCTTACTGGGGAGCTCCCCATAGCGGTTAAGCTATAGAAATAGGAAAAAAAAAAATTTCTACCTTTTATTAATTTATTTAAAATATTAAAGGGTCAGGGTTTCAATATACAATAGACACAAATAGGGAAAGCACAATTAAACTAACTCTAAATATTTGATCAGTTAAACTTTTCTAGATTTGTTAAATTTATTATCTTTCATTTACCTATCCTTTAAATGCGGTTAGAGCACATTAAATTCAAAATTTCTCCATATACTTACCAATGGATATAGGATATACCTGAATATATTGACAGGCAAAATTTGGCCTTAATTTTGCTAGGTATAATGGACCTTATTTTCTATTTTATTTTGTTCATCCAATAGAAGGACAGTGGATTGGGTAATGGGATTGGGGGGTATTGTTATTTTAGCCAGCTGAGAGTATTACTTTATGAGAGTACATGAAAATCTGGTGCAACATCCAAGTAATAATATATCGATATACTTACCACAAATATAGTAGTTATTGGCAGGGAGGGCGATGATATTCAGGGTTAAGTCAATGGACGACAGATGGATGTACACTAACAAAATTACCTCCCGTAGATTTAAATCGTATTAGAATTATGAACGATAAATTAAAACCATCTTTGTTAGCCCTAAGGTACCGAAAACTTGGGCTAAGAAAACTGGTATTAAGTTTATGATTTTTATTTTCTGTTATACGATGCTATATTTTGATTTTTCAGGATGGTTGAGAATCGATTCTAATTCAGCGGCTATTAATCGGTTTCGAAGCCATACTGGAAAATATTTTCTGAATACATATTTAGTATTGTCCCCGTAAAATGGCTTTAAACCATTTCACATAAAGGTAATTTGTTCTGTTATAAGAATAGTAATTTTAGTATTATAATTTTTGATAATAGAATGATGTTCCAAAAAATTGCTTATTTTTAAAAGAGAAGCTTTTCTACCGTTATTGTCTTTTCTGAGAGAGAGAGAGAGAGAGAGAGAGAGAGAGAGAGAGAGAGAGAGAGAGAGAGAGAGGGGACAATAGACTGTTTTTCTTATTCGTTGACTAACAACTTTGGGTACTTTAGGGAATTTTGATTAGTTGATTCGTCAAGTTGTGTGTTCAAACGTTTCAACCACAAATTTTAATCTCTAGAAGGGGTAATTCTGTGTATAGATCACTCGTAAGTAAGTTAAGCATCTTAAATTTGCGCAACATTTTCAACAAGTTTGCGGATTTATCAAAGTCTTCTGAAGGATTACGGCATTTATTTAATATTAAAAGTGTTGTGTTAGTGTAACATATAATTTTTAATGTTTATTTGACAATTAACTGTTTGGGGGATCTTCGTTTCTAGGAATTTTTCCTATATCTTTACTTTTCAACAATATACTAATTCATTTTAATCAAAGTCTATTTAGTCTCACGTTAAAACCTAGCTGAATAATCAAGGAATTCTTGAAAGTGGCAAAGCATCAGACCTTCTTGTACCAGTTCTAATTTGTCATAGTAAAAATTATGTGCTTAAGGCAGTCTTCCTATAAATATATACAGTATGACACAGTTTTGTGTGGATTAGAACTCGTTACCTCTCCGACAACAAGCAAGTTACTACTAATGTTATTGTTAGGTTTCTCTTTATATTGACTGCAAAACTAACATAAATATAAAACTCATGTTGCTATATTTTAACAATTTTTGTTTGGTATTTCTTTTTAAACCCTCAGAGCATTTTTTGGCGCTCAAAAATATTCCAGAAAATTTTAAATTTTTATATAATTATGAATTTATTTCATTGTGATTCGCTTTAATGTTGGTTTAAGTATCAGGAAAAATTTTCCATATGACAGCTGCCATAAAATGTCAGCTGTCAATCTTAAACAGCAGCCGATAAGAACACATTTCCCCCTTAGCATTATTAACGAACGGGCAAAGTGATTTTTGAAGTAGCTTCGCTACTAAAAATAATTATGTGGTGTGTATATGTGGTCCACTTCTGATTAAAGGGAAGTTGCAAAGTATTTTCTTATGAGACTACTGCCAGATTAGTTCACTGCATGAAAACAATTTAGTTTTTCTGTACAAAATCTTATTTTGTGTAAAGAATAAATTTAAAGTTTGTAGTTGTGCCTCTTGCATTTAGGGGATCTGAAATTGAGGTAGGGAGGTTGCTGAAAAATAGCATAAAATCATCCTAAGACTTAAATCTAAAAATTAGAATAACAAAAAAATTCTTACTATTTTATATAATACTAGGAATAATAAATAATACTGATAAATAGCCTAAAACCCAACCCAAGACTTGAAATTAAATAGTGTAAAACCTTAACGGGAACTATGCAAGCTTTTCTAAAATGGAGAACTCAATTACTTTAGCAGTCAATGAATATTATAGCACAAGAGACTAAAAACCGTTAGGTGAGGTAAAATATAAACCATCCTCCCTATCTTAGACATGCAAGGGTGGGGGTAAAGGGGTGTTTTACCCCCCCCCCCCCCCCCTCCCCCCCAAAAAAACAATAAAAAAAAACTTTAAATTGAGACAGCGCAAAGTGGCACCAAAAATGACGTCATACAATAAGTTGACCAATGAAAGGCCAGTATACACTGTAATTGACTTATGGTAAAATTTATACTAGCCTCTCATTGGATATTTTATCGTATGAATTCATTTTTTGGTGCCACTTTACTCCGTCTCCTTGAAAACTCATTTTATAATATACATTACATAACCCCCCTCAAATCTTTGACACCCCTCATTTTACCCCCCCCCCCCCTCATCAAAATAAAATCTTATTAAGCACGCCCTTGTATGACATCTATGTACCCTCCATTCAATTATGTCAAGTTTTTGGCAAGATATCCAATGTTTCTCTATCATTTACAACATTATGCAATAATATTTACATTTATTATCATTTTTGCCAAAAATGTACCCTGTGCTCTATGCCTCGTTTATTGTTTTAATTGCAAATCCAAGAATTCAGGGAAAGGACATTGAAAGATTTTTTAGCTGATTGTCTCCATTTTAAGCAAATTTGTTTTTGCTTTTAATGAAATAATGCAGATGAGATGCTTTGATTATGATATTGTACCTTGTTTCTAGGAAACATTATTCTAAAATCAGATGAATAGGATAATCATATCATACAAAATGTTGTTGCCAAAAAGATAAAAAATCAGAATGTTTCTAGGACCGCTTATAGAGTTGCTACATTTCCCTAATCGTACTTTACAGTTATAGGAATCATCATGCAAGATTGAAATTGATAAAAAAACTTCACTTTTAAAAATTTCCATTTAAATTCCAGTATTTTGGATGCCAATGGACTAAAAAGCTAAGGCCCACAAAACAGTTTCAAAGTTTTTACTTATTTTACAATTAGCAGAAAATTGTTTATAATACGATGCAATAAAGTTTTCAATTATAATTTTAGAAACTAAAAATATGCTATTCTATCGAATTAATTCAAATTAAGCTTTTTTCACATTTTCTAGCTTATGGGTAATTAAGTCTATTCATCAAATGAATGTCATTAAAAAAAATAATAATGACAAAACGTTTGTAAAAACGGCGCATTTTAGTTTTAACTTTGTTAAGTTAATATTAATCATAAAAATAAATTTATAAACCTTATTAATTTTTAATTTCATAACTACAGCAGGGATACCAGGATAGGTAGATGAAATTTTCTCAATTCTTGCTGTTGTTGAATTACATGAAAATTGGCACACGGCTTACCCTTGGGTTTACCAATATCAGTATTTTTGGAAACACTAACATATTTACTCGCACTAGAAGTTTTAGCAAATCCCATAAAGATTAAGTTTTCAATGTATATATTTCAAATGCCATTGAATGTTTTTTTAAAATCCTTCTAATTAAAAATATTTGAGAAAATGAAAACATCCAATAATGTTTATGCTAATCTTTCTAATGCTCTGTGTTAAAATGCGAAATCTTGTAAAAAATATGATAGTAGTAATCCTTTATGTTGGATTCAATGTCTAATTAGATATCAGACAAATAATGATAAGTCATATATGATTACTTTTGTTATATACCATTTACTGATACTTTTTACTGACCAATCATGATAAATAAACCTAAACAAACCAAGTTTCAAAACAACGAATTACAGAACCAACTGACCTATATGTAGACTTCACTAGTAGTTTTAGTTTTGCAAAATGTTACTTGCCGGCTTCTACCAATAACGAAATTAGTTCAGAAATAAATCAAGAAATCTATACGTGTTTTTCAGCTGTCGTTGGGGGGCAACACATCGTAAAATTGACGACCTCTCCATTTGCCCCCCAAATATTATTTTAAATTTATTTCGCTTGTTGGTTATACCTTATTTCTGGTTACTGGCTCCTTTATCCTTGACTTCTCATTAATTAATGCATAGAACAATACATGTAGAATAATTATACTATTCCGGGAAGTGATTTGTTGACTTACAAGCTGAGGCTCTTTTGTCGACTTTATGGAAATTTACTGACATAGTACCGAAGTTAAAAAAAGGAAATATCGAACAATGTGATAGCTTTCTGTCAACATGCAATCAAGATGGTTTATTTCGACTCTATGGCATTAAATAAAAGTAGTTATAGCTGATGTATTATGGAAGTTGTGATGATAACTAAATAAAAATTTACAAAGATATTCGACATTATTCATTATGCCTGTTAAATAACAATGGATGTAGAATAAATGTAGATATTATGACAAGGAAAAAAATGTCGTCAATTTAGCTTGCTAACATTGATCTCATTTATTGGTCAGCTGGTTTATACAGTAGGAGGGATGGGTTAGGGGGGTTGTTTTTTTTGTTATTTTATCCCGCTTCTTGTTTCACTTTATTAGAGAACATGAAAATCTGGTGTAAGATAAGTGATAAAATATCCATTTAAATAACAATTTTAAATATTTTTTTTCACCAGTCTTAGTTTTGTTGATACAATATTATTACTAAAGTTTAGCAGGTATTATAATAAAATGCAGTTAAATAATTAATCTAGTTATTAAATATTCATATAAAAATTGAACTAACCATAATTAATGCACACATACTGAATAACAAACCTCATGGATTTAGAAAAAGAAACCTGAATTTTATCCTTGTAATAAATCAGACCTTCTTGCTATGATAGTAATCATATCATTCCTAAGATTATAATATTATAAGTTTTAATATAAAGATGGTTATGCAATTTGATTGGATCTGATCAAAACTTGAATTAACAAATCCCTTACTCCAGAAGCTAATGAATAAATCTAGCTATTAAAATTAGTCTGATACTAATTACAAATACCAAGTCCACTGAGCCCACATATATGTATTGTAAATTTTAAAATAAGCATATTACTAACTTTTTTTTTTCTCCATTTGACCATGCAGTTATGATGGTAAGGCTACTATTTTCCTCTATAATGTCTTATGTTTTGTATGATTCATAGCCTCTCCTAAAGACAATACTAACTCTTACAGATTCTCTTCAGAGCTCTTAATACAATTCATTTGAAGACCTCCTTAAGCACATTACTTATACTTAAACAAAATAAAAAATTAAACAGATGAACAAAACATATTATATAAACAGTTAAAATCACAGCAAGATCGGGTAGATACAGGGTGTCCCTCATAAACTGTTTTTGTTGAAACGCTTATTACTCCCTTAATATTTGAGCTATCTTAGTAAAATAAAAAGTTTTTGGCAGCCTACTACTGACCATTATATGGAGTAATGATGAAAAATCCACAAAATAAACAGGAAAAAATCTACCAGGTATTATATAAGAGGTTCATTTTATTGAAAATAGACTAACCCACAAGAAAATATTTGCTTTGTGAACTTTAAGATTAGTTAGGGTCCAAACAGCTGGTCGCTCAGACTTTCTAAGCACAAAAATAGAACAGACTTGACATAAAATACCAGAAATTCTCAATATTCAATAATCTGAAGTGTAATATAAGTAAACAATATGTAAAAATAGGTATAATATTGATCTTCAAATGCACACAAGAACCTGAAATATACCAGATATTTTAATTAGACTACAATGCCAGTTCTTATAATGTCTGGAGTAAGTCTTTGTGATCCACCGTTTGACCACCAGCTGCTTTAAAAGTTAACTAAGGCATATTTTTCTTGTGGATTAGTCTTATAATCACTAAAATCAGCATGTTATGTATAACCTTGTAGATTTTTTTCTGTTAAATTTGCGGATTTTTCATCACTATATCATTAAATGGTCAGTAGTAGTCTGCCAAATACTTTTTATTTTACTAAGATAGTTGAAATATTAAGGGAGTAATAAGCGTTTCAAAAAACCAGTTTACGAGGGACACCCTGTATATACACTTTATGTTTTGTTTTTAGTCCTGAATGGTATTTTAATACCTTATAAAGTACAAAATTCAAACATATTGGTGCAAATAAATAAATTAAATTCACTAATTAATAATTAATTTTTTTGCAAAATTTTATTGGCAAAAATTTTCTAATATTATTTATGAGTCATGCCAAATTATTCAAAATTAAGTTTAATTGGTTTTTACCAAGCAAAAATGTATCATGTATATCGTGGTCAAAAAATAATTTTTAATAAAGTATCCCTATATATAATACTAGCGGCTTCGCCCCTAGCCTCTAGGGGCTTTGCCCCAAGAGGTGATTAAAAAAATAAGGCGAAATTCGTTAAAGGACCAAGGAAATCTTCTACAAAACCTAAAGAACCTAGGAAATCTTCTACAAAACCTAAAGAACCTAGGAAATCTTCTTCATTCAAAATAAATGCTGGAATAAAAAATAATGTATCAGAGCAAAATAAAAAATAAGGGGGGATTTTTTTGTTTTTGGGGGGGTTGGGGGTGTCCAACCCCCCAAGAAAATAGCTTAAAACCACCACAGGACCAATAGGTATATACCCTCAAGAGTAGAATCCGATCGGTTCAGTGGTTACCGAGATCTTAAGCTTCAGACGGACGGACGGACGGACAGACAGACAAACAGACAGACAGACATCGTACTACTTTGTATTATTGATAATTGAGAAGCTACACTGTGAAGGAGAGCCATGTCGGTTCAGCAGTTAGTGAGATCCTTCGATACAGACAATATGGGGTTGTAATTACACTTTTCTAGGAAATTGTAAAACAACTAAAACATATGAGAAAAAAAATTAAGTTAGCCTATCAGTTAGGCATATCTAAAGCATCTCTTTTACAAGGATTGTATTATGTGAAATGCAAAAATGCAATATATTGTCCTTTGTGTCTGGACAGACAAATAAGTTTTATCAAATTTTCATGGATTGACAGTCGCACCAAATTGTTTAGGATAGCTTAGTTGTGGAAAGTTGGAAAAAGGGTATACACAGCAATTTAACAGGGGGGTAACAGTCTTTGAAATGTCAAAAAAGGGGAATTTAGATTTCTCTAACATGTATTTTTAGTCGTTGTTGACACCCTCTAAACTCCCCTTACTCACTCTATTGGGGTATTATAAATTCATTTGTGAACTATCAGTAATGATAGCTTGGCTAATGACTGTTGACTTCAAAGTTCAGTGTTTAATTAATTAAGTCATCACTCATTAAAATGGTCATGGCCCAACACAGTGAAAAAAAGCAGTTAAAGATTGCCAGAAAATCCAGGTTGATCCTTTTACCGAAAAATGAAGCAACTGCCAAGCTCTCTAACTTTCTCTAGTTTTAATTTAGTTTGAAGAAATTTAGTTTATGTGAGTAGGGAGTAATGTCTCTTTGTTTCAGGACTATTGTACAATATGAGAATAGAATCTCAAAATATTGTATTCTGTAATATACCTTTCTATAAAGAATATAAGCTGTATAAATTATGCTTTATAAATACTAAAAACTCGATTCGATATTAGGAATATTTAAAACATTGGGTTTACTTTTAGAAGATTGCTTTAAAAAAAAATTTAGGAATTATAAGAAATATTCTATTTTTATTGTTCTATGTTCTAACCATTCTATATTCAAATAACTGGATCAATTTGAATAAAATTTTCAGACTAAATCTAATTTTAATAGGATTGTTAAAACTATTAGTTTTAAAGTTTAAAGAAATTTTTAAATCAAAATGTCTAACTTGTTTTATATAAAAGAAAGGCTTATTTAAAAAAAAATTGCAAATTGGCATATCTGATAAAATAAGGAGTTTATTTGAAAAGTAAAATACTTGTTAATCTTTCTGAAGCTGCTTTTTATATGTATATAAGTGAAATTACATCATTAACACTTTTTGTAAGTGTATACATCTAGTAGGACAAAAGAGAGACCAATTGAGAAAAATAAACAATTATTTCAAAAGAATTAGTATTACACATTTTTGTAGGTATTGTAAATTAATCATAGCGAAGCTTTCTATAATCAGGGTTTGTGCGTAAGTCCGTATTTAACGGATAACACCTATCATTCATTTCGGCATGTTAGAATTGCAGGTTGATTCAAGTAAAAGTTTCAAAAAGTAGCTACTTTATAATCGTTACCAGAAAGTCCGTACATTCATTGCTGATTTTTAACTCAATTCAAATACAAAAGTAAAAACATTGCAATAGAAGAAAAATATTTGAAAAGAAAATACAAAGACTTTAATTTTGTTGACTAACAATAGTATTTAATTAATTGACATATTTGTTATTAGTCAACAACAAGGTTTAATTTATATTTATCAAACATTCAAACTGTGAATGGTTACCAATTAAATTGTCGTGCTAACAAAGAATCATGTAGCTCACATTGGAATAATAGCAGGGATCTTAAGGGATAAGACAATGAAAGTTAAATTTATATAAAAATAGACAAATTACCCCCTCTGGAGATAAAAATTATTGGTTAAAATGTTTGGACACTGCTAGTATTTAATCAACTAGTCAGGACTTAACAAGAGGACTCAAAGTTTAAGAACTAATAATTGAGAGAGGCTGCTTATAAACTTTGGTTACAAATATAATTTACAGTCTAAATTCCCCTCCCTTCCAAGATATAAAGTATAATAATATGAACCATAACTAGTATGGCATTAAAAAGCTACCAAAACATATCCCAAAACAAACCATGATTATAGAAAAGCTTTGCTTTCAAAAACAATAAGAAAGATTGAAGACAAAAAGAAAATAGAACAAATAATATGGACACATTTTCAATAATAATCAAACAAAATGACAATAAATATATTTATTGTATAGTTACTTGCAACAACAAAAATGAATACTAAAAAACAACATTAAAACGTTTATATCCTCAATAAAGGAGATGTCAATTTAAAATTTTATTTTATTTCTTTTCTATTTGTTTGATTTTAAATTTAAAACAAATTTTATTTTGACAATATTTTGTAACAATAGACTGTTAAAAATTGTGATTAACTTATACTTACTAATTAATCAAGAAGGGCTATCAATATAATGAATTAATTGCATACTTCAGCCTTACCTTAAAAGAAATTGTGGATCATGGAACGAATAGCGGGGTTCGTCGTGTTTTCACAGTAGTTTTTCTCCTATTTAACCCTGCGGGGCAATCCTTAACATTTATCTAGCCTAACCTAAAATAACCTATCAAAAGATACTGGGAAAATACGACGTAACCCGCTATTTCGTTTTCTCTTCATAATCCGAAATTGTATGTCTGTTTGTCCCTCTGTTCCTTAAAATCTCTTTCGGTTAGTCTACGTTAAATCAGGGAGGAAGGGGACAATGGACTCCCTGACAAATGCCATACTACTGAAAATCTTTGATAAAGGGATAAACCAGATGACTATTATGAAACAATAATTATAAACATGAGGGGGCCATCAAATTTCGACATGATGCATTAGAGAATCCATATCATGTTATGTGAATTATCCAAATAAAATCAATTTTTAGATAAGACTTTAGATTGAAAACAAATTTTTGTTTACACTTCTAAATATTTTACTTTTTTCCAGTATGGATTCGAAACTGATTATGATCCGCTGCACTGGATTAAAACCAGTTTCTAGCCATGAGTAACATCGTAATGCAGACAATTTTTCCAAAATATTAAATTAAAATATTAAAATATTAAACTGGCCCCCAAACCTTTACAAATTCCTTATCTTATTCGTAGTTTAAAGCCTTCAAATATGAATAACCTGAATATTTGATTTGAAAAATTTCATATAAAAACCAAAAAGGCCACTAAAATGTATAAAATTAACATATGTATGTATAGTAGAGTATTGTTTACTTAAAAGCCTCAATGTAAATATTTCTTAATTTACATTTTTTATTTCAGTTTTTTCCACTTTCTACACAAGTATAAGTTAAAGCAGGAATTAGACAATAGCCGAAAAATTGATGTATATCCCCAGTGATGATACACAAAATTAACCATTCTGTAGATTAAAATTAGTGGTTGAAACGTTTGAACACTCAATTAATCAACCAATCAAAACTCACGAAAGTCCCTAAAGCTGATAAGCAAACCAATAAGAAGTATTACAAAACTTTGGGGACTAGTGTAATAAACAGCCCATTGTCCCCTCTTTCTCTGAAGTTAAAGTATAAGTAAAATACATACTCTACAATTCTATTACAGGAATAGGGAATTATATAAAACAAATTTTTGGAAATATTTTTTTTTCTTCATTTATGATATTTTTACATCACATCTTCACTTGATTTAACCCTGTAGGCTGTGTCTCTTTATTTCTGGTCTGATAAGGTAAAGATTAAATTAAAATTGCACAGCACTGTAAAAAAAACTGTAATACCAAAGCAAAATTCAAAACACTAATTTTAGGATTGAACAAATTAATTTAATTCAATTCTAATTTTTGACTTAAATCTACATTTTTAAAGCTGAAGTTTTTTGGTATGAAATAAATTCCTTTATTCTTGAAAAGAATTGCCTTATATTCCCCCTGCCAGTTAAATATTCATAAAAGGACAATGGTGTTTTTACGTTCTGTCTTGATTTAAACTGTAGCTCCGCTTCTTTGATAATGATACTGAAAACTAGTGGTATCCTATTATATAAAGTAGTGAGGTTTTTTGTTTCAAGTTTAAGATTTCGATAACTACTGAACCGATTGAGTTCTCATTTTATAAAAGCTTCTTATAGGTACCTAGATGGTTTTAGGCTATTTAATTCTTATATATAAGTTTGTTTGTTTTCTAGCCTTTTTCCTACTTGAAATACTCCTTCGAATACATAGCTCCTAGATGCTAGGAGAACAGCTGCTAGTATTTTATTAAAGTGTCCTTTAAATGCTGATTTTAAATGTCTTAAAATAGCTATGAATCCTTACAACCTTTCAGAAAAATCTACCACATACATATCTTTTCCCCATTTTTTGGGCTCTTTGGAGGTGTCAAAACCGCCGTTTTGTCTATTACTAAAAAAGGTATGTTTAAAATACTTTAGAGTTTTGTATCCGGCGTATATCAATTACAAAGCTGTAAAGGAATGCCTAGTTGTTACAAAAATGTAAAGAAATTATTTGTTGTTTTATATGATACAGCATTTGGTATTTCTGACAAATTATTATTCATTTGTATAATAAAAACTTGATTAAACAGTATATTTCATATAATATTTATAAACTTTATATAAAAAAATTACATATTATGCATATCCCCCAACCCAATGAAAAACAGAAGCCACTGGTAATATATACATTTTAAAGTTTACAAAGTGTCTAAAAAAATCAGCCATGTGACGTCATAAAAATGAGGGATTATCCATCTTTTTTTAAGGGGGTTTTATCTCCCACTTCTCCTCTCATTAATTAATTTCAAAATTGTAGATGTTTTATTTAGCTAAAAGAACATACATTGTGATATTATAGTATTTATTTCTGTAAAACCCCTCAGCCTGATTCTCTGAAAGGTTTTATGCTAGTTTGACGGGTTTATTGAGAACTGAAGATAAATATATAATGAAAAATATTTATCTCATCAATTTTTTCTGTTTTTATCTAAAAAAAAACTATAACCCACATCAATATGATGAAATTCAAAAAGCCTGAGGCAAAGCCACTAGGAATGAAAATAAGCAGTTATACTAACAACGAAATTAATTCGAATAATAATCATTAAACCTATACATGATTTTCAGCCGTCATTGGGAGGCAACACGTCCATTTTAAACATGTTGCTTTTTAACTTTTTTAACATCAAATTTCTATGTGATAAAATTATCCGATTGGTCTGGTTTTTGGAATACTGATTCCTAGGACAACAAAGTACATTGTTATAATCGAAGCATCTCTATAATCAAGTCATAAAAATGTAAGTATGTCCTTAAACAATACCCTGTATTTAAGTAATTTTTCAGTAGATTTACTTACAATTTTGTTGCGTTCGACATTTATATTCTCATTATCAGTTCTGACACTATACAAGTGTTAATGTTTGTTTGTCCTACCATTTCAAAGCTTCGCTTTTATGGATGTTGTCATCCTTGTGTTTTTTTTAGAATGAGTTGGTTCTTAATGCACAAGAAGGGAGAGGAGAAGAAGAAAAGGGATGAGATTAGAAGACAGTTTCAAAAGGTAAATTCTATTTAATGATAGTTTATTATGCAACTAACGGCTACGCCCTCTAGAGGCCTCTAGGGGCACTTCAGGGTAAGGGACGAGATAGTGACCCTCCACTTCATATATGTATGTATAATAGTTTAAAAAGAAAAGGTAAAATTAATTTTGAAAGGGAGGGTGGTTATTTTTTTTCAAAATTGTTAAATATTTCAAGGCCCTATGAAAAGCTTCACTGTTAAGGTCCAGCAGTTAGAGAGATCCTTAGATACACACAGACACAAATAATAATAGACATCCTAGTACTTTTATATAAGGCTAAGCATATGGAAGACGATTTTTAAATTTTTAATTTTAATTTTAGTCATTTTTTTATAAAGATCTTCTTATCAATTTATATACAAATGGTTCCAGGACAAGCGCAGAAGTCCCAAACGTCGGAATGGACAAACGCAGGAGTGTTGAAATATTTATTTAATTAAGTATTTCTATACAGGTTAGGTTAGGCTAAGAAATGAAATTAGAAAAAAGCCCTCCGCAGGGGTTAGGCATTTAAAAACCTATAAAATAGGTTAGGTCAAGTTTGGGACTCCTGCGTTTGTCCCAGAACCATAGAAATGATTATAACAATTACTAAACATACATATATGCATTACAATAGATAATATACTACAATAATACAATATAATATAGATACAACTATTATACAAATGAATAGAGGCGGTTTCTCTATATAGATATTTTTATTAATATAACAGAATAATAACAGTCTATCTTGGTATTTACCTATTCTTTATTATACAACATATAATAACTGAAGAAATCCCCGAAAGATCTGCAATCTTAAACCAATTATTGGTTTGCCTGATTTATGGGCTATTTTTGTTCATATATAAACTGAATAAGTTTAGACCTAGTATTATACACATTGATATCCTTATACTAAAGTAACAGGATGTTTGTGTGTTTGTACAGAAGGATCTCGCTAACCGCTGAACCGATCGGGTTCTCCTTAACAGGGTAGCTTCTCATTGGTTCCGGGAAGGTTTATAACTATTTTCTTGGTGGGGGGGACACTCTTAACCCCCCCAAAAAATGAAAAATCCCCCCCCCAAAAAAAATTTTTTTAAACTAAAATTTAACATCGGGGGGGGGGGGGGGCACCCACCCCCTCCAAAAAAAAAAAAAATTTCGCCCCCCCCAAAATTTTTTTTTATTTTTCTTTTAAAATCTAAAATAAGAAATTGGGTTATCAAATTCTACTCTCCTCTCCTCAAGTGCCTTTAAAGGCCTCTAGGGGCGTCGCCGATAGTTTTAAATAAAGAAGGAACAATCGTTTCAGCTTTCTAGCAATTGAAAAATAGGTAAAGGCTGATTTTTCCCGAAGCTTTTTATAGTGCTTATAAAAAATGACGTCATACAATACAAATGGCCAACGATAGGCTAATACACAGACTAAATTAAACAATGGCAGGCCAGTGCACATTTTATTTGACTAATGGTAGTCCATTAGGACATTTCTTTATATATAGTCAATATAAAAAGTATTCAATTTTAACAATATTACACAATTTGTGTATCCTTGACTTCAACAAAGAGTTTGATCACAAAAAAATTAAAAATGTAAGATCAAGTTACATGAGAATTAGCCAGGAATAAGGTATAGTCAACAAGCGAAATAATTATTTTTTTGAAGGGGAAGGGGCAAAAAAGGTCGACAATTTTACTTAGTGTTGCCCCCCCCCCCCCCCCCAACGACAGATGAAAATCACAAATAGGTCTCGTGATATGTTACCGAATTAATTGTCAATTCTCAACTACGCTTGGAATCGAACTCAAATTTTTTTTATTTCATGATATTTCTGCAACTCTAAAATTACTCTAATATTGTATAAATGATTTATACTATTATTATTATATGTATGATGTAATAGAACTACCATAATTAATATTATCGCACACACTCTATAATCAAAACATGTCTGTAAGTATGTCTAGTTTATTTTAGTTATTTGCATAAATTTACTGAATATTTTGATTTTATAACAATTGTTATCCTATTATCTTTAGTAGCAAGGTTTTTTTTTGTCTCGGATATTACTATGGGTTGTAATTTTCAGGAAAGCTTTGTTTATGCCTTGTAATAGTTTTAGGCTATTTCCTGACCTTTCAAGCCTTTCATTAAAGGGTAGGAGTGAAGCAATTACTTGTTAAAATCTACCACCTTATCATTTCATTATGCCTTTACATATTTTCTCTGTATAATATCGTTAAAATATTTTTTTAGTTGTTATTGCTGCGCTAACTAGAAAAATGATTGTTCTTATAATATGATTAAATGTTTTGTATTCATAATATATAAATGGTTTATTTATTATAAAAAAGTTTTGTATTGTGTATGAAGGATTTTTTCCAGTATCGCTTTGAAACCGATTAATATCCGGTGGGTGGATTAGAACCGGTTCTCAGCCGTACCCAAAAATTATGTATTTATATCCAGTTTTCTACGAATATAAAAATGTACAATCTTAAGGTAAAAACTAGTTTTTTATCCAGTGCCTTCATCGTATGATTGTATGTACATTTTATATCCGCGGAAAGCTGTTTATAACACGATGCGAGAAATAACTATTCTTGCATTAATATGCATGCTATTAGTATCATTTATATACAAATATTAGTGGCTGCGACTTAGCATCAAGGTGCTGTGCTTAGAGAGGACAGGGTAAACAGAAAATAGCCTAAAACCTACCCAAGATTGGAAATTTAAAATAAAAGCTTAATATCAGGCCCTAGGCAAAGCTTTCAAAGCTTAGGTTAATGTTTTTTTTTCTTAAGAATAGACCTTATGTCGAACGTTTCAACCCCTAATTTTTATCGACAGAAGGGGTAATTTTGTGTGTCACCGTTTGGGATGTACATAAATTTGTCTTATCCCTTTATATTCCTGAATATTATCAATATTTATTGAAAATAGTTTATCCTGCTTAGGGTGGATTATACTGACAATATTTCAAAATATTTTACATGAAACCAGTTTAGTTATACAATTTTAATTCCATTTTTTTAATGGGTTATATAAAGGGCTGGGGGTTGGAGTGCGAAGGGGTAGTAAGGAGGGAATCTGTCTTTTAACTCATTTTGTAAGTTTTTATGTCTGACCATAAGTCCATTATTTTTTTTCTACATTAATATTAGCATACAATTAAAATAATAAATAATATAAAAAATTTAAACTAAAATTAGCTTTTATAAACAAACATATATGGATAAAAGTTAGTGTCTTTGTGCGTATGTGTGTGTGTCTATCTGTCTATACCAAAATGATCTCGATAACCACTGGACCGATATGGTTCTTCTATACAATGGAGCTACAAGGGAAGATAATAAATATTTTAGGGGAGAGATCCACCTTCCCAATTGAAATTGACCCTGGAAAAATTACCCTCAAATTTTTAAGTGGAGGGCCAACTCCACCCCCCCTCCTTCATCCTCCTTCCTCATGTGACCCAGAGGGGTGTAGCCGCTTTTAAGTTGCTAAACTAATAACACTATTGTTTGAGCATAATCATAGAAAAATATTTGGTTTCAGATTGGTAAAAATCTCAGGAATCTTAAGGGATAAGATAATGAATAATAAATTTTACATTCTCAACACTGTAAGTTTGGAACCAACCAATCTAAATTCAATAAAAGTACTTGACGTTTTTTGCCAATGAATAACATAATATGGTTATAATACTTTGGGTTCCCGTATAATTTACGATCCAAAGTCCTCCCCCTCTCTGCAAAAATCTGCAATCCCTATAGCAAATAAATGGTATGTGTAATGCTTATTGCAAATATCAACAAAATTTGCACTAACTAATGAATATTTTGTTTGTGATGAAAGATAGTTAGAAAACCAAATCCATAAACATGAAATGAATAATGAAATTATTTATTCTGCAAATGAATTCCTAAATTTTAAGATAAACATTTTTTTTAAAAACTGTTCTTTTAGCTTCAAAAATAAGAAAATTACAACCAATTAAAATTTTTAAAAAGCATTGATTTTTATTGTATTATATAAAAGATTATATTACCGTTTATCTGGCCAGATATTTTCAATTTCCGGTATCCGGTCGGATATAAAAAAGGCCGGATAAATTTAAAATCTTAGTAATAAGTTGGTTTCTGTAGGGAGGGGGGGACAGTGTGTTGTTTATTACACTGGTCCTCAAAATTTAAAATCACATTTTCTTATTCGTTGATCTCACAAATTTTATCAAACCAATAACAGTAATCTACAGAAGGGGCAATTTTGTGTACCATCATCATCTTATCCCTTTAAAACCTCTTGGAACAAATAAATAAATTGTATATTTTATTAGTGTCAGGTGTTTGCGATGATTGGAAATATGTAAAAATGTTGCGAAAATGGCCAACAGCTGCCATATGTTACCTTGTCCTTTAGAACAGGGAGAAAAGAGAGATTTAATTGTAAATTAAACTAGTACATAAAGTTTTATAACCACGCTATCTTATTCGTTAGCTCAAAATCTTTGGGTTCTTTTATTGAATATTTATTGGTTGGTTGCATTTTCAAAATTTATAATTTTTTGTATGACTTCGAAACCGATTAAAATCCATTGGATTAGAAATGTTTCTCAGCTATACTGAAAAATAATGTATAGCATCGTATGCAAAAATTTTGTACGAATATTAAAATATCTATAATACAAAGTAGAATGATGTCTGTCCGTCCGTCCGTCCGTCCGTCTGAAGCTTAAGATCTCGGTAACCACTGAACCGATTGGATTTTACTCTTCAGGGTATATACCTACTGGTCCTGTAGTGGTTTTAGGCTATTTTCTTGGGGTCTGGTCCTTTTACAAATTTCACCTTAATTTTTTTTGATCACCTCTTGAGGCAAAGCCCCTAGAGGCTAGGGGCGAAGCCGCTAGTAGATAAAAAAGTAATACCAGTTTTGTAAACCAAAACTTAAATTTATTATTCGAAAAAGCTGTCTATACGATAAATCACTATTTATTAACCATTAAATTAAGCTAAATTAAGGCCAAAAAAACTAAAGTGATTTACAAGACTTATTAGAAAAATATAAATGAATTAGACAAGACTAGCTATTCTGTGATCTTTTGCTTACTTACTAGAGTAGAAATCTTACTACTTTATACTTGCACTTGAGCTCCTAACTTCCTAGGGGTGTTAGGGGGATGGGTAAAAAATAGCCTTAAACCACCTAAAATGAATAGGAGGATCACAGTTCAAAGAGAACAAAATTCGGATTAGCCAGTTTTGAACAAAAACAGTATTACAGATTGACCAAATAATCTCTTCTTACAAAAAGAGTTGATAGGATTTTTAGGAAATTGTAAATCAACATTTGACTGTATAAAAACTGCAGGCCATTAAAAGAGGAAACAGTGTATGATGTATTGGTGTTTGGTTATTTTACCATATTTTCTATACAGCGCAGCTAATCTTTAACTAGATTGTAACTTTTAGCCCTCTACATTAAGATATATAAGTTGGAAAGAATTTAAATGTTAAAGGGAGGTTTGAAATCTGCATCAATTTTAAGGATTTTTTTTAAATTCGTTTTTTGTATAATTCTTTATCTAAAAGCGCAAATTCAATTTAGGTTAATTAATTTTGACATCTGTGATTGGTGGATGAAAACTATATCGTAGTCGTACATCATTCAACCAATTAGAGCGCAGATAGTTTCCAATCCATCTATCCTATTGATCAAAATTAATTAACTTAAATTGTATTTCCGCATTTAGATTAAGAATTATACAAAAAACGTATTTTATAAAAAAAAATCCTTAAAATTTGATGCAGATTTCAAATCTCCCTCTAACATTAAAATTCCATCCAACTTATATATCCTACTCTTCATATATGTATGTATGTCTTTTCAAAAGAGTCACTTAAGTTACATTTTTGAAAAAGGATATTTCTTTGTAATATATTCATAATGGGCCAAATCCTTTAAAATTTCTTAGGCTAGCCTGATAGGTAGAATTTTTATTTTCTTAAATGGGGTATTCCTGTCCAGTTTTTTGTTTAGGAATGAATATTTTTTACCCGAGGGAATAAATGGATAGGTCATCATTTATTCCCTCGGGTAAAAAATAAAAAACAAAAAACAAAAAACTGGTCAGGAATATCATTCTCATTTAGACAAAAACTCATTTTTATGCTAAATTATGCTAATTTATTGAATTTATGTATTGAAAGTAAGTGTTCTTTTCAAAAAATATTATAAATATGAAAAAAGGAGACTATTTTCTTTCTTTTAGTAATTAATAAAAATTCTAAAATCTTCCAAAAAAAATTAAAAATCTTCTAAAAATGATACCCGGGATATAAATGATCATACTCGGGAAATAAATGAATATTTACATCCACTATTTAAGGGGTTGTTTATATGGGAATGTTTTTTTTTATATCTATGTAGGGCCGAGGAAATCCTAACTCCTAGGCTAGCCTATGTAATTTTAAATAATTTTGCCAATTGTATCTTCTTAGTCAGTCATATCCTTATACTAAAGTAACAGGATGTTTGTCTGTTTGTCTGTGTCTGTACCGAAGGATCTTGCTAACCGCTGAACAGATCGGGTTCTCCATAACAGGGTAGATTCTCATAGGTCCTGGGAAGGTTTATAACTATTTTGGGGGAGGGTACCACCACCCTCCCAAGAGAAATCACAATAAAATAGAAAAAAATTGAAATATTCCCCCCCGCATAGTGGCGCTGCGTAGAGACATGAATTTAACAGCTGATTGGCCATAGACAAATCATTTCTCAAATTAGATATTTAAAATATTTTTAAAAATTTAAATGCCACTTGAGGCCTCTAGGGGCGTAGCCGCTAGTTATAAAATATTTTTTATTAAAAATCATATACTATTAAGGGCAATGTTTCTTTTTTAAGAATACAGTCTTTTATGAAAAAAAAATTTATTGAATGTTTAATTACAAATTTATGTAATTATAAAAGTGATATAAACAAATTTTATTAATTTTTTGTGCGTTTTATTTTTGCTACTTTGGTAAATATTGCACTTGTTTTTGTACTGGGGCTAAAACAGGAAATTGTGTGCAGTCATGGTAAGATAAACTTTTACCAATACATTCACATTACAGACAGACAGACAGACACTTGAATAGACAAATAAACAGACAAAAACAAATCAAGGATGACAACATCCATAAAAGAAGATATAAAATCCAAATGTAGGTATAACGAACGTTAACGATGCTGTGAGTATTGGTTTAAAAAATATGACGTAACAAAAAAAATTAGCCAATAAGAGGCCGTTATTGACCAATGGCGGCATGCGTAGTGGACTCTCATTGGCTAATTTTTTTTGTTATGTCATATTTTTTAAACCAATACTCACAGCATCACGTTAACACTTGTAGAGTGTCAGAACTTAATGAGCAGACTACTTTTAAGTATAAACAAAGTTGTATGTATCTTTACAAAATTGATTGAATAAATAAGAACATATTTACATGTTTAAGATTGCATTATAGAGATGCTTCGCAAATATAATTATATCTTGTTATCTTAGGAATCATTAGTCAATAAATCATAAATGAATAACTTGCAAAAGTGATCAAGTTAGAAAATACTTGTAGAGTTGGTACGTATTTGAACTGTATGTTATTGTTGAGTGGTTTGTGAGCATATTATCTATCATGGTCATTTAACAAAAATACTAGCTTCAACATTTTAGGATATTTGTAAATATTTACTAATTTTGGTTACTATCCCTTTATAAAAATAACAGGATGTCTGTTTGTGTGTTTGCTGCTTTAACGAGGTTCTCCAACTCAATGAAGCATCTTATAGGTCTAGGCAAGGTTTATAACAATTTTGGAAGAGGGTACCTCCACATACCACAGAGAAATGGCACCTGGAAAAATACCCACCCCCCCCAAAAAAATAACTTTATTACTTTTTCTTTTTTAAACTAAATTGAAAAAGGAAATGTCGATACTCCAAGACCGCTAAGAAGAAAAGTAAATATGCATACTTTTATTTAGGCTATTGGAGAGAGTGCAACAGACGGAAAGCTGTCCAAGGACCAATGGTTGAACGTTATGATGGCGGCTGGATTCACTCACTCTGTGTAAGTAAATCCCTTTTCTTAATAATCTGCTGCTATGCCAGGCACTATCCTAGGACCAATGGTTGAATGTGTTATGATAGCGCCTTGAATTACACATTCTCCGTAAAAGTTAATGAAACCCTATAGGGAGGGGGCTCCAAAAGTTTAAGCTTCCCACAAAGGCTAGAAATAAATCCAAATTTAGAGGGATGTAAGACATACAACATGAGGGGATTATGTTGTTGGAAGGGTGGGATACACCTCCCATTATAATCAACGTTATAAAAATTGTCAATGAAGCGTCATTTTATTGAAACGCGAGACGTCCAACTTTTATTTACCTTCCCTTTTTACACCTAAGGGGGGGTGGGGGTGGGAGGAGGTTATATTTAACCTCCTTAAATTTTTCAGGAAGAGGGTTACACCCCATTTATGCACGCTTCTGATTATGAATGAAAAAGGATGTAAAATTTGGTAGCAATAGCAAATCTGCAATCTAACCTTCCAGGCTTATTGCAAATTAAATGTTGTGCATAAACATGGATATATATTCTTCAAAAAATATGGTAAATTAATATGGTAATTAATAATTGGATAAAGTGTTCGGATTAGGACACACTCAAAATTTGCTTAAAGGAACCATGCAAGAAATATACCGCTTCAACTGCTGAAAGACTGCCACGAGTAGACCCAATACCCAAAATTTGAAGCCTCCAGCTTCAAAAACAAAAAAGTTATAGACATTTCAAAATCACATTTTAGTACAATAAAAATTTTGAAAGTTTTTGATTGCTAATAATAGAATTTTCATTATTAAAATACGTCGCCCAGAAAGAAAATTATAAGGTTATTTTTGGCAGAAACTTAGGATACCAGTAACTGATAACGTCTATACAATAAAAACACTCTTCTTTATAGTCAAAATTATTAAAAAAAATTCAGTTTATATTGCTATGTATTGAGCGTACTGTAGCGTGAGAATGCCAGCCTCTAGGATTTCCAGCCAATCAGAAGCCTGAGTCTACGCTAAGTCCGCTGAACAACCAATCACAGCTGAGCATCTGTATTACTTACATTAGTTTAATTTTTTCCCGCTATGATTTTATGCTTTCAAACGCAATTTAAACCGAATTGTTTAAAGACATTTTGACTATAAAAAAGGGCGTTTTTATTGCAATAATGTTATCAGTTACTGGCAGTCTAAAATTCTGACAAAGATAAGCTTTTAATTTTGCTTCCAGGTGATGTAATTTAATATTGAAATTTTCTTTTAGTACATTGGAAATCTTTCAAAATTTCCGTTGTACTAAAAGAATCATTTGAAATGTATGTAACTTTATTGTTATTGAAGCTGGAGGCTCCAAATTTTGGGTATTGGGTCTTATCGTGGCAGGCTTTATGCAGTTAAAGCGCGTTATTTCTTGCAGGGTTCCTTTAATAGAAACATACAATTAAAATGGTTTATGTCAATTAAGAAAATTAAACTAATTGACATTTCATTTTTTAATAATAATGTCAGTATTGGCTTCATTCTTTTCAAAATGAAATTTTTAATATTTGGTAATTTTTTCTTTGCCTATTCAAAAAAATAACCTGTAGTTTTTTGTCCACAAATTTTTGTAAGAATGAACATCTATGTTTTATAGTTAAAGTTGGTAAAAAAATGCAAAAAGAGGTGTTTGCATTTTGTATTTTTGCGTGACCTAATTATCATTTTACTTTTCTCTTTTGCCACACAAATGACATGGAAAATATGAATAAGAATATTAATTACCCTATTATTTTGTGTTATTTCCAGTCGCGATTTGATACAGATTAATATTCGGTGAATTAGAACCCATCTCAGCCATACTAAAAAAAAGTGTACAGAATTGTATTATATCCGGTCTTCATAAGATTAAGTTCAGTTTTTTTAGACAGTGCCTTCGGCATCCTGAAGGTACAAAACTGGCTTTAATCTTATAATTGTACATTATTACATCCGGGGAAAGCTGTTTATAATACAATGCGATAATTAACTATTAAGCTTCGGGAGATAATCTAAAAATCCTAAAACGAACAGAATAATCACAGAAATTGTAAAGAATTATAGAAAAATTTATTATATTGGCACTACTTGCCTAATTTCTAATTAGTTTTTGTTCTATGATAACCTTTTTCTGGTTGTATAACAAAAGTTATAAACTATATTTTCACCTTTTATTATGCACCACCATTTTGTAACAAAAATTAAAAACTTTATTTTAAAAAGTTGAATTGATTAAATCTTTGATATTTAGGATATTCCTCCTAATAAGAGTTTTAAAAAAGATATGTAACTGATTGAAGCTATATCCCTTTTAAAGGGAAGACAAAACTTCCTCTGATAAATAGCAGTAGGAAAAATCCACACCACAAAAAAACATTTTCTTTTTGCTCTTAAAATTTAATTTATAATGCAGAGGCTAGAGTATTAGCCGCCAGTTATAATATTCATGAATATATTTAAGTAAGAACACATTTTTCCATGAATGTCTAGCTTAAAAATCACCTAAAAGTGCATATCTGATATCCTTTCCTCTTAAAAATAAATTGAAAATGTTAAAATTATAATTTTATCCATCATTTTGAGGAAAGAATATTTATTTTATAATTGTCTTTTTTTTATATTTGTACAGTAAATAAGGGAGTTTTAACTTTATAGGAGCACAGCACATTTATATATTTTTTTATGACTTGAAGAAAGCTTTTGCCTCTGTATCTCTCATTTTTTCTTTAGAAAAATAATTCCATTTATTGAGTTAGTATTGTAGTAAGTAAGGGAAAAGTAACTTTATAGTAGCTCAACTCATTTTTTTATGATATAAAGAAAGCTTTTGATTCTGTATCTCGCATATTTTCTTTTGAAAAATAATTTTGAAGAGAAGTTGAAATGTATTGGAATATATTTAAGAATGGATGTAAAGAAATATCAATAATATTGGTATTGTGTTGGAGAAAAAGCAAAATATATATTTTATTTATTGTATATATTTATCACGAGAAAATATACATTGAGGGTTGCTAAAGAATAACATGGATAAAATACTAGTGGAAGGATACACTACAAGGTCTTATTTAGGTGTACTTCAAAAGATATTAATGAAATATAGATATTTGAATTCATGTAGATTCTGATTGGAATTGGGTTAGAAAAATCTTTCAATCTATGCTCTTTATCATAAATACATTTCAGCTATATAAATTCTGGTTAGTTCTTCCTGGGTTAAAGAATCTCACCTACTCTAGATATATATTAACGTTGTAAACCTAACTTAGTAGAAGTAGAAAATATACAATTTTTGTTATAACCTCTAACAACCAGCGATCGAATTTTATATACGAAAAATACATTTCATTCTTTCATACAAATATATATATATATATATAGAGGGGAAGTTAAAAAGATAATTTATTTCTATGATCATTTAGGTTTCATATGTCTTTAGCTGACTTAGCTCAAAGCTTTTATATGTTCTTAAATTCAGACTTATTATTTAAAAAATAAAGTATATATATTTATGTTACAATCAAAGACGTGCGGTATGGTGGTGTCAACACCCTTCTATAAATTTGAAATTGGGAAGGATGGCCTTCACTCTTTTGCACCCCCCCCCCCCCCAAATGGTTTTCCAACCCAGTGATGAATTGTTATGCATGCCACTGGTTCCAATTATAGATTATCTTCGCTTGCTAGGATGTAATATAAAAGGAATTTGAAATATGCAAAATAAGAAATGTCTAAATTAAAAGACTTTGGAATTTTGACTATCAGTTCTATTATTATCGTGTCCTGGAAGGGTTATACATAGGTTATAAATGGATTTTGTACGGATAAGTCAGTCAACCTAAATGAAATTAAAAAAATAACCTATCCAAGAAATTGAAGAAGGGGGAGGGGATGGTCTAAACCTCGTTCAATAGTCTATGGGTGCAGTCACTAGTACATAATATAACAACACGTAATTGGTAATAATTAAGCTTATAATAATAATAACATAAACATAATCAAGAACTATGAATACTGAATGGGTATGATATTTTGGTCAACACTATATTTTTACTATTTTGTACACTAGAGGCTACGCCCTTAGATGCATTTGAGGGAAACTCGACCCTCCACTTTAAATTTTAGTTATAAAAAAAGAATTCATATTTTTTGAGGATTTGGAGAGGAAGATTTTTCAGGGGCGATTTTTCTTGGAAAAGATGCTTCACTGTTAAGTAGAAGTAGAGCCATATCGGTTCAGCGGTTACCGAGATCCTTCAATTCATGACATATGTTTCTAATTTGTTTTGGTGAGGCTTCCAAAATAGTTAAGTTACTAGTTCGCCGAGTTACCTCCCCCCCCCCCACTCCTACAAGATAAAAACATGTATTTTAATACGAGATCTTGTTGGATATACACACAACAGATATCCTTCTGTAAAATTTTGATAAATTTTTTAAAATCGACGAAAAGTATATTTTAGTAAGATAAAAGTATTATGACTAATTTTGTTTTTATTTGTGTTTTATTTTCCAATTATTCGTGTTAATGACATAAAATATAAGCTTTTTATTCATGCAATAACATAATCTTATGTTTTAAAAGCAAGGCCTTTCTGTGATTAAGGTTTATACGTCCTAACACTACTCTTTAACTATAATCAAAGTGTATGTATGTTTATTTAATTTTCCACAATTATACGCAGTTTGACATAATGGAAAGTCCAGATTTTTATTGATTCTTATTATATCATTTCCTATGTCTGTACATTAAGATCCCGCCAACCATTGCACTGCTTTACATAGTTACCAGGATGGTGTCGCAGGCCTTTTTATTGCTAAATTAGAGTTTTGGTCTCCAATTTGAATATATCTTCATAACTCCTCATTACACTGAGTCCCTAGTTGCTAGTGGTGAAGTGACTATTTTGATTACCAGTTATAATGTGTCCCTTTTAATAAAAATTTTAATCATAGAATAGAATTTTGATTGTCAATAGAAAGAAAAAAGATACTCTATAATTATTGTCCAAAAGTTTTATTTACCTTAATTGATTTATTAATCTGTTGATTTATGGATGCTGTAATCCTTGTTATTATAGACACAATTACAATTTTTGTAAAAAAAACAATTCGTTAAAAAAAACAATTTAAAATAAGCACCAAAAAACATTGTTAAAGAATATTGGTAAAGAAAAACAAGAAAAGAGAAAAATAAGAAATAATTGACCAATACATGGTTTCTAAAAGCAATGCTTTTCTAGAACAATCATCTATAGCCCGATTAAAATTTGCGGTATTATCCTCTTAGAAATATTTTTTTCAATTTTGAAAATTTTTATATCCTTCCCCCCTCTCCGACAGAACTATGAACTCTGGCCGCTGCGCTCGGCCCCATTGCCTAAAACCTAACCTAACCTAAAATAGTTGTTCTGTCGGAGGGGGGAGAACGCCAAATTTGCTTTAAAATAGGGATATACATATTACACAACACAACTAAAACATTTTCTTTTGATTAGAAATAGACAGTCGATAATTTATTAGGCTTTTCTAAATGTTTTTGAAGAAAATTTAACTTTGTTATAAATCTTTCATGGCTATAATCCTTCTATTAGCAGTTATCGCAGCAACTCTATTTCCGGTGTACGTCTGTTTGTCTGTCTGACGGTAATTCAAAGATATAGTCTTAAAGTATGCAGTTATCCTTTATGATTCAACAGACCACATATTTAAATAAAAAATAGCCAAAATTTGTATAATCGTCTTTTAATCATAGCAATCCCATAATACAAAGTAATAAGGTATTTTTGTCTGAAGCAAAGGATATTGCAAAACCATTTTCTGAAATAGCTATACATTTCATGCAAACTTCTTGAGATGGTTTGATGTATTACAGTTTATCTTGTTCATTATTCAAGATATTGTTAGCATATTATTTCTGTGCTAATCATGGATGTCCTTGTTTTTGATGATTCTTGGACAAACATCATTAAGTCGACAAAGCTATTTATTTACATCCATAGCTGGCTAGAAAAAAATACCAGTACATTTTTTCTTTGAAAACAAAAAATATACTTTAAAAAAACAACTTACCATTACCAGTTATATTAACAATTCAGAATGTTATTTAGATTATTAACAAGTCTAATATAATGATCCCAAAGGCAGATTTTGTCCAGTCTCAATAATTGTCACTTAATTGCCTTATAATGAGATAATTAATTCTTTTTTATCCCCATTATTTTCCACTATTTTTATTTTTTTCCTCTAAAAAATTTCTTTTAAAAGAATAATTACAATAAATATGAAAAGTCTGCATGATCAGTCGTTTTAATGGACCAGTGGAAACACAGTGTAGGTTAAATCTGACCACAATATTGGTAGCGAGGAATAGGAGAAAAGAAACTGTGAAAATACGACGAAACCCACTACTTCTTTTTCTCTCCATGAGCCATTTTTTGTTTCTAATTGACCCTCTGGGGTGATAAATCTATTTATTTTCTTTGCTCTCATTCTACATAATCTCTCTTGTTATATATAAGTTTGTTTAGAAAATATAAATCTATGTTGGTCATCTGTAAAACCCCCGATGGGAATTCTTTTGTCTTTCTCATGGACATTAAGGGATAGATAAATTTTAATACATTTTAATGATGAAAAACAATATTATTCATTGTGTAGATTAAAATTATTGGTAGAAAAGTTGGACACTTTTAGTTTTGAAAATTAAATTTCAATGAAATTACCCAAAGTCTTGAATCAACGAATAGGAAAGTGTTGTTATAAAACTTTGGGCACCAGTTTATTTTACAGTCCAATATCCCTTTCCTCCTTGGTCTTTTCAGGCTTAATGTTGGTACAAAACAAGGACAATATAACTTTAAAGTAGCACCCTTAGCATCTAGGGGCTCTGAATTCGTAGGAAGAGAGAGGGAGCAGAAAAAAAGGCCTAAAACAATCCAAAACTTTAATTAAAAGTAAAATAGCCTAAAACCGAATATGTTTATCTTTCATACAAATAAAATACAAATATATCGCTACCTAGTTTCACACACAAACATAAAAAACCTTAGAGGGGTCACCCCCCTCCACAAAGTAGCTGTTTGAGTAGTTGAGAAATAAAGGAGAACTATAACTGTTTAGCAGCTATTAGTGAGATCCTTCGATACACACAGACAGACGGACATTCTGTTACTATATAAGATTAAGTATAAAGAAGCGACACTACAAAATTCGAAGAGAGACAAACACAAACAAGTTTTTATTGTAATCTTGTCTTAATGACTTCATATTATGGTGATAACAACAACAAATAATGACCACTTCTCATTCTTAATCCAACCATGGCAGGGAGGGGACTTTGGTATACTGGTACAAAAAGTCCTACTCTGGATACTTTTATTGAATTTTGATTGGTCGGTTCAAAACTTTTGTTTAAAACTTTTCACAAATTATTTTAATCCAAAATAAATGTATTTTTTTATTATCATTGGGACATACATCAATTTATCGTTCATTGTCTTATCCCCCAGTTTCCCTGATTCAAAGAAAATCTTTATTTTATTGGTTTAGATTATTAGGATCTAACCCGAAAATTTTGTGCTGTTATTAAGCTGCTTTGAAATTCATATACAAAGTTTGAAATCGATAGGACAATTTTAAAGTTTAAAACAATCCGTTAAGTTGGACGGACTGAATTGCCCTAATTGTAGAAAGTTTTGCTTAAACTAAAGGGTGTGCAAAAAAAATGCGGACTTTTTTTAAAATTTAAACTGCGCGGCTTGTGTTAATAGTAATGTTATGCATATCGTTAGAACCGCTAAGAAGTCTATTTTTTAGAAATATAAGAACGATTCCTCTGCTACGTATAGTTTAGGAGCTATATGTTAAAATGTCCCAACTGACTTAAAATTTGACTTGCGATTAAATTTTGGGACATTTTACCCCCTAGCTCCTAGATTATTTGTAGCACAGGAACTGTTCTTATATTTCCAAAAAATACAGTTCATAGCGGTTCTAACGGTATGCGTAACATTTTTTTTCTATTAACACAAGCCGCGCAATTTGAAATCTAAAAATGTACGTACTATTTTTGCAAAATATCTTCTCTAATTTTTAGTTATTTTTTAAAATTTACTCGCAAGTCAAGTTTTACGTCAGTTGGAACATTTTAACACGTAGCTCCCAAACTATACGTAGCACAGGATCCGTTCTTATATTTCCAAAAAATAGAGTTCATAGCGGTTCTAACGATATGCATAACATTTTTCTACTATTAACACAAGCCGCGCAATTTTAATTTTAAAAAAGTCCGCGTTTTTTTTGCACACCCTTTAGGTACAAATGTTTGTATAAGATATTGACTGTAAATACTTAACAATATTTAAACCTATAATATTGACATTTTATTTTAACAATAGAATTAGACTTCATATTTGTGAGGTGGAATCTTAAAAAACTTTTTGGCTCACTGCCTCACTAAAATTAGTGAGGCTCGATAATTTTTTTTAATCCTCCAAAATTGCATTAAATCTACAAAAAATAAAAAATCTTATGTTAATAACCCTTTTATAATTTTATTTAATTTTTGTAGTTTTTTTATACGATTTTGGAGGGTTTTTCACAAATATTTTAGCGTGCCTCACTAATATTAGTGAGGCAGTGAGCAAAAAAGTTTTTTTAAGAATCCACCTCTGCACATTTGATGGTAAAGAGACTGAGCAAATATATGGAACAAAACCATCCAAAAACTTAAATGAATTACACACTCAGGCAGAAAGGAATTTGTTATTACTGTTATAAATACTAGAGGCTGCGACCCTAGCACCTAAGGACTCTTCAAAAGGTGTAGAAGGACAAAAAAAATAGCCTAAATCATCCTAAGACTTAAATCTATAAATAAGATTCGGGACCTATGTGAAGCCTCCCTAAAATGGAAAACTCAATCGGTTCAGCAGTTATTGAAATCTTAAGCTACAAACCAAAAACCTTACTACTTTATATAATGGATATATATTTTATTTTCAGTGAGCAAATGGAAAAGATGTTTGAAGATAAAGATAAAGATTTTGATGGAAGGTGAGGATAGTTATTTATCGCATCGTATTATAAACAGCTTTCTGCAGATATTAAAATGCAAATTTTTAAGATTAAAACCAGTTTTGTTAGACCCGAGGGGTGTGAATCTAGAAGTTTAGGGTAAAGCAAGTATTTAAAAAATAATTTTACTTCTACTGGCTGTTCTTGTCCTAGTCTTTATTTTCCTTATTATATTTTAGATTATCATTTGAAGAGTTTATGGGTGAAGAGACAAAGGCAGAACGGTTGTTCAAACTAATGGATAAAGACGGCGATGGGTTTGTCACGAAATCGGTAATTTTAAGTAAAAAATCAAATAAGTTGTGTGCTTAAACGGTATTAGTTGTGCCTGTTTTGGATCAATGCATTTCCCTTTCCATCTATAGCGATGGATTAAGAAATAATATACGTGGATATCATCACAGAGGAAAAATTGTTGCAAATTTAGGTTGCTTGCATGAACATCACTTATTGGTCAGTTCGTGCTTCCACTAGGAGGGGAGAGAATGTGGTAAAAGAGTGAATGGGGGGGGGGGAGAGGGCGTTTTTTCAGCCAGCTACAAGTTTTAGTTTATTAGAGTACATGATAATCTGGTGCAAGATCCAAGTATAATAAATCATTTGCTTTAGCTAGCACTGTCACGAATCTATACCTGTGCAATCTAGCAGTAAGCAGTAGGATCATATTATTGTCTTTGAATATAAAACTAGATTGGCTGAAACTTTTCTTCCCAAAACAACGAGCAGATTTCCTTACAGTTTGTGCTTTAGTTGCGAGTGGGTGATGATCTAGATAGGTTGCGTGATGATTTCTTGACCAATTGCGACTACTTTAGGAGTTTGGGGGAGTGTGCAAGAACCTGAAGAAAGAACAGATAGACGTGGCCTTCAAGAAGTTTGATCAGACGGGCAACGACAAGCTCAATATCAAGGCAAGTACATGAAAATAAAACAAAATAGCGGTCGTATTTTCACAGTATATTTGATAGGTTAGGTTAGGTAAATGTTAATGATTACCCGCAGGGTTACAGCCCCCCGCATGGGCTAGAAAGGAGAAAAGCTACTTTGTTCCCTTTCATTGATCCGAAGTACCCACTACAGGGTAAAACAAGACCGAAAACGGTCATAGATGCGTATATGTAATGTAAGTATATATGACTCAACGTAGAATGAGTGCATATATTATTTATACTTGTGAAAAGAAAAGAAGAAATTATATTTATATAATATTTACTGGAATGTTTGAATTTTCTCTTCTCCAATTATTGTAATGAATTCTAATGTAGGAGTTCTCTGATATGATGAACAGACGAAGTAGCAGTGTAAAAACTAAATCAATTGATCTTTCAAGGTAACTATTATTTTTCCATTTATCTATCCTTTATCCCGGTATCTTTATTTCACAAATGAAAATAATTGTCAAGTTTTATTATCATTCGCCTTATTAGTAGCGAAGCTACTCTATAATTCACAATGTCCGTCCGTCTGTCCGTAATTAATAAATTGGGGGAAACGTGATTTTCTCGGTTTCTATTCAAGATAGACAGCTGAAATTTTTAGTGAAGATTCCCACTATATATGCCCATCTAATATATACATTGTTTTGTTCGTCTGTTTGTTATTTGGGGTGCTAGATCGATTCCTAGATTTTTACGTTTTCGTGATTTTCTTAACTCCTTTTCAAGATAAAGGGCTGAAATTTTCAGGGATTAATTAATTTTACAGTCTACATATTTTCACCAAGTTTTATTAATATTTTGTATGTTAATTGGGGTGCTAGATCGATTCCTAGATTTTTTATGTTTTCATTGTTTTCTCAATTCCTATTTAGGATTGACGGTTGGAATTATCAGGGATTAAAATTCTCATGTTCTACATATTTCCATCAAGTTTCATTCGATTCCTAGATTTTTAAGTTTTCATGATTATAAGGTTGCGTGATTTTAAAGGTGTGATGATTTCCCTATTTTACTAATATTAATATTTATTATATGACACTGCTTTATAATATTTTTTTTCCTGATATACAATCCTAATTTTTGAGCTTCGCTACTTATGGATGTTGTCATCCTTGTTTTTATTTTACTAGAAAATAATTGGGTGGGGGGATGTGCTAGATGGACAGGGAAAGCAGCCGATAAATTTATATTAGAAATAATCACATTATGAAAACTAACTGGTAGAAAATGTTAAATAATCTTATTTCTAGGTTACAACTAAAGCATCAACACAGTGAAGATAGAACTAGTTCTGTTTCTAGAGGAATCAATTTCTTATCTAATTTTTTTTTTACAAAATCTCTTAAAATGATATCATCACGAAAAAGTTTAAAATCGATAGGATGTTTCTAATTTGTCTAATTTGCGGACGTACAGAAATATCCTAATTGTAAAAAAGCTTTGGTTTAAAATACATTTATGCCCATTTTATATTAATATCTTTGAATTAGCCACCCCCATCCAAAATTGAAAATCTTCATATAAAATTTTTTTTTGTCATAAAAACTGTGAATTTGACAGCTTAATTTTATTCTATGTGTGTAAAAATGACAATGAAACAAATTGTGGGTAACAAAGGTGTAATTCTGACAATTTAATTCAAAATATTAGAATTAACAAAAACCCACCTAAAATTTGTCAAAAACACAGTGACTATACTTTTGCTAGTTTAGCAGCTCCCAATTCCTTTTACACATTCAAACCATATTAAGAAAAGCCAAAAAATCTTTTCATAGCTTCTCTTATCCTAATCCTATTATATAAAGTAGCTAGCTTTCTTGTCTGTAGCGAATGATCTCGCTAACGCTGAACCGATATGGTTCTCTTTTACAGTGAAGCTTCTTATATGTCTAAGGAAGGTTTTTAACTATTTTGTGGGAAGCAACCCCTACCCTCCCAATAAAAAATGACCCAATTAAAAATATTTTTTCCCTTTCTATTTGTAAACTCAAATTGAAAAGGGGGAAGGGGATACTTTCACTCTTCTTACCTTTAGTGCTCCTAGAGGCTTCTAGGGGGGCGGATCCGCTAATAATATAGAATTGATAATCTGTGTACAGGTCATTCCTTGATTTCTCCGCGTACAGCAAGCCCATTGCCTTCATCTTTAGCACATGCCACTGCTTTGTCAACCGCTTCAGGTACACAAAACATATTTACTAGAGGACTTTAAGGGCACTTGGAAGATGTCGGGCACTTGTGTGAAAGGGGGGGGGGGGGGTCAGACGCCCCTAAAATTTTAATTGAATTTTCAAATAAAATTTTTTTTTGGTTGGAATTTCTATTGAGTTGCTGGCGTTAAACTCCCCAAAAATAGTTATAACCTTTTCCAGACCTATGAGAAGCTTCATACAGTATCAGCTGAGCGGATACACACATAGACGTCCTGTTACTTTAATAATATGATGATGTAACAGGATGTCTATCTGTCCATATGTCAGCAAAGATCTCGTAGTATACTGCTTAACCGATTTTTCTACAACTATTAGGTTTACTACTAATTTTATTTACGTGTCTGTGGTCAATTTATGTAAAACCTCACGGCTCAAAAAATGTTTTTCAGGATCGTTGACAGCAAATGCAACAATAGATTCATCAGATGGTTTTATGTACCCACCCCCTCCCCCTATACCTACAGGTTTAAACAGATAGATAGATAGAGAGATAGGTAGAGTGACTGCAATACAGACAGATAGAACAGCAAACAGACAGACATATGACACACAGATAAAGAACAGACGACGGGTAGAGAAATGGCAGACAGACACGAATATAGAGATAACAATTGAATGACAGTCACAAAGACTCACAAACAGATAAACATGCTTACAAACAAACAGACAAACAGAAAAAGAGATATGGAAAGACAGATAAACGGATATGCATAAACAGAATCAATGGAAGATAGATTGACCGACAGATAGACAGAGAGATAGACAAACACACAATAGACAGAAAGACAGACAAACACACATGTAGACAGAAAGACAGACAAACACACATGTAGACAGAAAGACAGACAAACACACAATATACAAAAAAAGACAGACAAACACACATGTAGACAGAAAGACAGACAAACACACAATAGACAAAAAAAGACAGACAAGCACACATGTAGACAGAAAGACACACACACATACAAAAACAGGCAAACATTCTATAGACACTTAAACAGACAAACAGACAGATAGATAAATAGATGGATAACCAATAGTTATTTGTAGATGAATCAAACTCAACAACCCCATCCCCCTCTAAAGATCAGACACCTAGCCCTGCAGGGCCTAAAACCCCTGTCGGGACCTCTACCCCGACAGATGAAAACAAGGAGGATATATCATCAAAGGCAGGATACATTTTTGTTGGGTTAGCAATTTAGCAAAATAAATTATTATATGAAATAACTTTTTACCTTTTTGGATTAATAAATGGTGGTAACTTTTAACAATGTAAACTTTTAAAGAAAAATGCCTGAACTATCTATATATTTGCTAGTGCTTAATTGGCGTATTTACTAAAAGTGCCAATTGAGCACAGACACCCACCCCTCAATATTTTTTTAATTAATTGAAATAATGGGGGAGAGTAGTTTTTGTTTGTTTGTTTGTTACTTTAGAACAGGTCAGGTTAGGTTAGAATAAGTACTGGGTAGCCCCGCAGAAATATGGTTTTTAATGTACAATGGTACAATATTTTGGGGTGTTAGTGTTCAACGAGAACTTAAAGGGAAAGCACCGCTTGGCATCCCAAAATTAATGTATCCTACAATGTAAGGACTCAGTGAAATCACCGCTGGCAGTCGAGGAGAGTTCTAAATCAGACTCAGAAAGTTGCGAAAATGAAAATTCTACAAAATCTTCTTAATCTAATAAATTCCGTATATTTATGAATTCTTATAGCTAAAGTAGCTGGATGTGTGTTTGTTTGTCTATCTAATTAAAATTCTAAGAACAGGAAAATTAATAAAGAAACAATAAACAGAATTTAGATACTGAATTTAGCATTTAAAACATTTAGCGTGTTTCCTCAAATTGCCCAGTTAAGCATAGCCCACCCCCCATTATCAAAATTTTGTGGGGGGGGGGGGGGTAGTTTTTCGTTTACTTAAGGTCATGTTAGTTTAGCTTATGTTGGTAAAAGCAACGTAGGCCCCCAGGATTGGTAAGGCATGGGGAAAAATAATCTCCTCTTTATTTTCAACTAACGGCTACGCCCCCTAGATACCTCTAGGGGCACTTAATTTAGGCCGATGAAAAGTCGACCTAATCCCATATTAAATTTGAGTTTTAAAAGAATAAAAAAAATATTTCGGTGGAGGAGAGGGGGGGGGGGAAGATACCCTCCCCAAAAATAGTTTAAAACCTTCCCAGGACCCAAAAGAAGCTTCACTGTAAAGGAGAGCAACATCAGTTCAGCGGATAGCGAAATCCTTCGTGACAGACAAAAAAACGCTTACTACTTTATATAAAAGGATTTTAGAAATAAGTAAGAGGGGTTCGGTGCTCTACTGGTAAATTGAGGAAAGGCAATAATGTTATTAGATTAATATTAATATTTGTTTTTAAGATTATAAGAACTATTCCCTCTTTCAAAAAAATAAGTTTATGAAGCTTAACATTTAAAGATTGTATTCAATTTTTTATCATTGAAACATCTCATTTTGTAATGTATAAATTCAAGAAATTTATTCTAACTACATATTGGGGTGAACTTCTTAGTAAATTCATAAATATTTATTAAAATAAAATAAAATATTTTTACTCTCTATTTGCTATATCTATTATAATCAGGGATATATGGAAAAGAAATTTTAACAAAGAAATAGTCAAAACTATTTAAATCTATGCCTTGTCTTTTTATCCATGATCCAAAATATTCATTCCTAGGGTGCCGGGATAGGCGAATCGCGATGAAGGTTAAATCACTAAGTGCATAATTTTGCCTTAAGAGGGAAAGGGATGGTTTATAGAAATAATTCAACCGTCATTGACCATTCCCTGCATCCCTGACTCATTCACCATTTCAGAAATTTTTGTGAAACACTTTATTTTTGCTAGATGTTCATTATAACTCATTAAACATATATAGGGAATGAAAAGGTGAATAGATTTTCTCTCAAATTCCAAAAACTTTGTATTTTGGTAAAGATTAATATGACTTTCTATTAACTTATCTCTGTATCCTTGGTTAACCTCATAATAAAGTAATAGGATCTGTGTTTGCCTGTGTGTGTGTGTATACCGAAGGATCTCGCTAATCACTGAAGCATTTAATTTTCCTTTTCGTGGTTCCTTTTTATAGGTTTTGGGAAGTTTTAAAACTATTTTGAGGGAGGATACCAACACTCCCCCAAGAGAAATCTACCCTAGAAAAAATTACCCCATCCCCCCCCTAAATTTTTTGTTTGTTTTAAACTACAATAGGGGCGTAGCCGCTAGTATATTTATATTTACGAATGATCATAAATTTGTTTACAATCACACTGCTAGAATTTATTACTCATAATAGAACTATTTATTACAATTTATTATGTTGATCGATTTTAACATTATATACATATACTTTTATTACATATGGGAATAAGTTGTTGTAGTGTATTAAAAAGTATTTAAAATCTTCTCTTTTTTAAAATAAAGATATGTTAAACATTAATTCAAACTTCTGTATTTATAAGTCTTTCATATTAGACCTTTTTCTTAATATGATTTTTAAGTTTGTGTGTTTTTATTTTTTTCCCCAAATGGTATCTATTTGGATTTTTTATAAGCACAGCAATGAATATTGCGCAGCAAACGTTAAGGCATGAAAAAGAACGATTTTATCCGCATTATCACTAGCTGGTCAAAGATATTGCTGTGCTTATAATACTGTGTGATTATTATAGAACTATAAATATATACATCTTTCTATCAGATTCCCTAATTATTTCTGATAATTGTACCTTAATATTGTAAAACTTTATTATTAATAATATAATTAATTATAAATGATCAAATATAAAATCTTATTTAACATATAGTAATTATCAGAATTGGTTGACTAAAATTTAGGGAAGGGACATTGGACGGTAAATTACACTTGTACCCAAAGTTTTTATTACCATGTTATCTTATTCGTTTGATTAAAAACTTTGGGTTATTTTATTGGTTTAAAAAAGATTTTTTTGCTTGTTTAATGAAACCTACTGTATTTTGATTTACATGCATAATTGTATGATTATCATTTGCAATAAATTGATCTACTCTTCAGTATATTTTTTACCTCAAAATAGTTTTAAATAAGATTGAATGCGTCTATATGCAAAGAACAAGCAATAAAATAAGCAATGTACAGGTTAAGTACTGAAAAAACTTTATTAATGGCATTAAAATATATTGCCATTTTATAGAATTAAGTACGTGTCTACGGGCGATTTCTACTAAAAGGATGTTGATACCCTCCCCCAAAATAGTTATAAATATTCCCTGGACCTATGAGAAGCTTATTGGTACGGTGTTTAGCGAGATCCTTCGCTACACAGAAACATAGACATCCTGTTATTTTAAATTAGATAAAAATATTTTGAGAAGAGAATACTTGGGGTTATAATATTCATAAATATTTAAAGCAGCTAAAATCTTAGAAAAGAAAAAGTAAGTCAGATATCCTCATTACATATTAAATATGTATGAAAATATTTTAACTCTACAAAGGTTCTTCTCTCTGTATCTTAAGATTTCGATAACTACTGAACCTATTGAATTCTCCATTTTTTTTACCCCCCCCCAAAATTTTTACCCCGGGGGTAAAATTTGCTTGGAGGGGGTAATTACCCCCCCTGAAATCTGTTGGCAGGGGTAAATTTAGTTTACCCCCCCAAAAATTTACCCCCGGGGTAAAATTTTTGGGGGCGGTAATTTAAATTTTATTAAATATATAGTATTAAAAATGCGCGCGAAGCGCGCCAAAATTTTTTTTATTACAGATCTTTTATTTTGGGGGGGGTATTTACCCCCCCAAAATTGGGTAAAATTGGAAGGGGTAAAATGAAAAAATTTTTGGGTGTGCCTACGGCACCCCCAAAATCGTTTGGGGGGGGGGGGGGTAATCGCCCCATTACCCCCCCCCTTGGACGTCTATGCTTGGAATGGTTTTAGGCTCTTTTTAGTTGTTTTTCATTAACCCCTTGAATACAGAATCCCTAGATGTTAGGGGCGAAGCCGCTAGTACATTTTATAGTACAAGATAGAAAACAAGACTTCTTTAATAATTCAACGGTATTGTCTTTGACTTTTGTTTTAAGGAAAAGTATTGAATAAATCCTCTTTTCAATCTTTATTAGCGCAAAGGTTTTTCTGTAGGGCTAAAATTCCTCTTTTACAGTAAGTTAGTTAAGAAAACTAAAGATAATCAAATACCCTCCACATATTATGACGTCATACGATAGAATAACCAATGAAAGGCCAGCATAAATTTTACCATTGGTCAATTACAGTGTATACTGGCCTCTCATTGGCTATTCTATCGTATGACGTCATAATCTGTGGAGGGACTTTAACCATATTCAAGAAAACTTATTCTTAATTGTTTAATGATGGATTTTAAGTTTATGAACATTTAAAAAAAACACGTTATATCTATGTATTTATAGCTGTTTGGAAGATTTTTTCAGTCTCCCATTACATATTCCTTAAAACTAAAACTATTTCTTGACCACTGAAACCCGCCAACCCTATTTGTTTTTTTTATTTTGTGAAAAAAAACTTCTTTCTAACACCTGCTTTAGGTTGTGCTGAAAATGGATTGCCTATTTCTTCAATAATTTCTAAATGTGTACAGCAGATAACCCAATTATTGTAAACGCTATTTTCAGCTACTCCGGTCAAAGGGAAAAGCTATATAATGTATAAATGATTTATACATTATACATTCAAAATTTTAATTTTTCAAATTTAGATTTTTTTTGGAAGTTTAAAGCTTTTTTAGCTAGTAGTAAATATTGAGATAAGACGCGGATGCTAGGTACACTTTCGGAATCTAAAATTCAGTACATCTGCTTTAGGGCTCTAATTCTCCTGGGCCCTTACCCTTTGAGTTACCACCCCTGCGAGCCTCTTATAAATTGTACGAATACTTTAAAATCACCCTATCAATAAAAAATGAGACTAATAAAATTAATATTTCTTTTTTTTTTGCACGAAAAAAGGATATTAGATTTAAAAACATAATATGAAATTATTTAACATAAAGAATATAATTAATTACAATATGATATTCATGTATGTAAAGTCCAGAACCTCAGGACTAGGCTATGTTTAAAAAAGAAACCTGATCAATTATATAATGTCTCTTCAAAAATAATGTTTCTGTGAAAATAGGAACAAACATAGTTTTATAATTATTATCCTAGAAAATTTAGAAAACTCCACAAATAAATTATAAAAGGGGACACGAGCTATATTTAACTCTACCACTTGCATTGGGTCTTTGAAATCAGGTAATAGCGTCGGAAAAAAAATTCAGCCGAGTCCCCACAAAAGAACATAAAGCCTTTTACTACTAGACTTAAGGGTCTCTGCCACTTGGGCCAAGTAGTTGTCTGGATTATATATTCATACTTACTTATACATGTATCATAAACAGGACTCCAGGGCCATGAGCAATACTTCCCGCGAAGACCTCGAAGTTAGTAAGTTAGTTATTTATTTTTAAAACTAATTTTACGAAGGATTAATTTTTCATAAATTTTCCTACTCTATGTTCAGTTTTCTGTCCTAGAACATGACCCAATTCTGAATTTCTAATGTATGGAGGGGGGGGGGGGGGTGGGATATTACAGGAAAAAAAGAAACTATAGGCAGTTTATTACACAAGTCCCCAAAGTTTCTAATAACATTTTGTTATTCGTTGACATAACAACTTGAGGGAATTTAATAAATTTTGATTGAATGGTTCTTTAAGTTGAGTGTCCAAACGTTTTAACTAATAATTGTAATCTATAGAAAAGTAATTTTATGTATCATTAATGGGGATGTATATCAATATATCGGCCATTGTCTTATCCCGTCAGATCCTTGTGGATATTCATGTGTGTAATTTTCTAATGGAACATTCAACTTTTCTAGTAAATATATATTACATATTTTCAAAAGCGAAGCTTCTCTTTAATTAGGGTCTGTAAGTACGTCCGTACGTAACGGTTAGCTCTTTTCAATAATCTAGGCATGTTAAAATTGTCCATAGATTTAAAACTTTGAATGATGACTCCTGTAACAGTCAGGTACGACTTAGAAAGCGTAACAACTCTATAATCGTTACCAAAATATTTAACTCTGGATATCAATTTGACTATTTATTTTTTTGACTTTAGTGATATGATTATCCTGTTTATCTGATTTTTGTAACAATTTTATTTACAATTTTGTTTATAAATATCCTAAAATCCAGTCCCTTATTTCATCCAAATATCTTTTTAAACATAATTGTCTTTCGAGTTGGAAATTAAGAGATATAAGTTTTCCAGAATTGTAATGTAGGGAGTAGATTTGAAATCTGCATCAAATTTTAAGGATTTTTTTATAAAATTCGTTTTTTGTATAATTCTTTATCTAAAAGCGGAAATACAAATTAAGTTGATTAATTTTGGCATCTGTGATTGGTGGATTTTAAAAATCTGCGCTCTGATTGGATGTCGTACATCATTCAACCAATTAGAGCGCAGGTAGTTTAAAATCCACCTATCCTATTGGTCAAAATTATCTAACTTAAAATGTATTTTCGCTTTTAAATAAAGAATTTTACAAAAAACGAATTTTATAAAAAATCGTTAAAATTTGATGCAGATTTCAAATCTACTCCCTACATTAAAATTCCGGAAAACTTATATCCCTTATTGGAAATTTTATATTTCTGCGGCTGAAGCTGACAATTTTTTTTTTTTACAAAATACGGCTTACTTTCGCTTTGGCTACATCTGAAAAACTTGAAGCTTTCAATGTTATAATTTTTTAGTAGCGAAGCTACTCTATAATTCACTTTGTCCGTCCGTCCGTCAGTCAGTCCGTCCGTCAGTCAGTCCGTCCGTAACGCTATGGGGGAAATGGGATTTACTCAGCTTCTATAAAAGATAGAATGCTGAAATTTTTTGACAACATTCCCATCATTAAGGAGCACAACTGACTGTAACACATCATTGGCGTTCGGACCGATTTTTAGCAGGTTTTAGGCTATTTTTATATTTTTCACATTTTTCTCCATATCTTCAGTGTTTATGGTCCGATTTTCAAAAAATTTTCAGTTATAGATATCAAAATTAAATTTCCCGTCTTTTAAAGAAAACAATCATGACGGCCAGACTGCCTTTATGGCAGGTTTTAGGCTGTTTTTTTATATATTTAACATTTTTCTCCATATCTTCAGTGTTTATAGTCCGATTTTCAAAATTTTTCAGTTATAGATATCAAAATTAAATTTCCCGTCTTTTAAACAAAATAACCATGACGGCCAGACTGCCTTTTTGGCAGGTTTTAGGCTATTTTTATATATTTAACACTTTTTTCCATATCTTCAGTGTATATGGTCCGATTTTCCAAATTTTTTAAGTTAAGGATTTAAAAATTAAATTTTTTGTCGTTTTAATAAAACAACCATGACGGCCAGACTGCCTTTTATCAGGTTTTTGGCTATTTTTATATGTTTTACATATTTCCCCATATCTTTGTTTATTTTGATTCAATTTTCAAACTTTTATGGGATATATGTATCAAAATAATTTTTCCCATTGTTATGAGCATCTTTAATATAATTTACTTTGACCATCGTCATCATGCAAAATAAAACAAGGTTTCATGTTTATTTTATCCAATAAATCTATTCTTGATTTTAGTAAAAACCTTTTAAATCTACCTGCACGTATTCCCATCGACGATTTTTTGTGCTTCGCTACTTATGGATGTTGTCATCCTTGTTTTTTGTTAAGGAAGGCTTCAAACTGTAAATTTTGCAACCGTATAAAAATCGTTTGTAACTTAGAAATTCACAATGAGCCCCCCCCCCCCCCCCCCCAATGGCTTGTGAAAGAGGGGCCATGGAGAACTTTAAAACCTTTCAAAAACAGAATCTTATATAGACTACCTTTTCTCTTTTCATTCCCTTAATTTTGATATGTTTTAACACGCGCCAAAACTCCCCCCTCTCCCCTCGGATATTAAAATCTGGTTACAAAAGTAGAATATTCTATACAATCATAATATGATTAAAATGGCTGGAGCTTTGTCCCTCTTTGTGAGATATTAAAATGGCTGGAGCTTTGTCCCCCTTTGTGAGATATTATAATAAATGGACAAAGTGTAAGTGTGTCTAACTTGTGTGCAATCATTTCCGCATACTGTAACAACTCCATATTAATTTATCCTAATTTAACAGAATTTAACAGGATCTTTGTCTGTCTTTCTGTCAGTGTGAAGCTTATGATTTCGTTTTCCGCTGGACCGATATGATTCTCCTGACAATGTAGCATGATGAAATTGAAACAGAGTGTAAGGGGCAGTTTCAGGTGTTTCAATAATATACGGTTATTGTTTGGATATTTTTATACTTGTGCTAGATTGAATGAACACCATCTGACTAAAAGTCTCAAAAAGAAAAACTTTTCCTTTTCTGGGATTAAATAAAATATGTATGGATTAATGTATTAAATCTTACAAAAACTGACAAATTCTTTTATAAAAAAGTGGATAACAAATACCCCCTTTTTGCTATAAGATATGGGGCTGTGTGGTGATATTTTGTTTAAGTTTTAGGGTACGGGGGGGGGGGGGCTTTATCACTAAACCTTAACTTCAACACTAAGCTTTCCTAGATTTTGAAAAAGAATAAGGTTTGGTTTGGTTGAGTGACGTTTAGAAATAGAGATAGAGAGGAATTTCAAATTATACTGGTCCCAAAAGTAGAATAAATAATCTTACCCAAAAACGTTTTTTTTTCTTCAATACATTTGATTATAGTTAAAACGACAAAAAAGTAGTAAGAATTAGGATTTTGTTGCTCAAATATAAGGATATTTGATATAATCAATTTTTTTTTTATAAAATGAAACGATTAAAAATAAAATTCTTTCTCTTTTTATCCTTATAGTGACTACGTTCCTATAGGCATCGAACGAAACTTATGAATAAATAAAGAGTAGGTCGACCATTCCCTTAAAAATTTGTTTTTGAAAGAAGAAGCAAAATTTTTTGCAGGAAAATATTTTTTTTCACAGGGCAATAACTTTTAATTGGGAGGTTAATGTTTTAATTAAATAACATTTTTTAAAATGATGATACTAGAAAACTGCAGAAGGGGCTTGTTATTGGATTTATATCCTCCTGGCAAAATCATGGTGGGTGGATACAGCTACCCTGGTGTCAAAACCTCTATACCCTACGGCTCCCCACCCTAAAACATACATGGGGGTTTAGAATTTTTTTTTATTATAGAGTATCTAAGCTACAAAAAAATCAATAAATGTACAGAGTGTATATGTAAGCAAATTGATATGCAGATGCATATAATAATATGTAGTTTTTTTGCTAAGAAAAATGAGGGCCATTTCACTAATGCATCATTTCATCTCAGCTAGTTCTAGGACCATGTGTTTGTAGATTATGACAGTACATATATTAACCCTACCAAGCCTAACCCATGAACGTGGTTTTAGTTTTTAACACATAGTACATCTGCCCCTTTTCGGGAAGGTTAAAGGTTCGAATCTGGGATTAACACCACGTAATAATAAAGACGTTTAAGATAGTTATTACTGCTGTTTTGTCAGGTGCGCGACATAGATAGTAATATCAGGAGAGATGCACAGGACAGGAATATAACCTTACCAAAGGTTTGTCAATCAAAGAATTGGTAGTCTGAAGGGTGTTTGACCATATTATCCTGAACTTCTATGATAAAATGTTTTTAGTCTGTTACTCTCTCCTTTTGTAATGCTGTCTTCTATTCGGTTCTCTAAACTACTCTTACCCTAGTAGTTCAACCTACTATCTCTCATTCTTTTGCTCTTTTTCTCTCTATCTTTCTTCTCTCTCGCTCTCTCTCTCTCTCTCTCTCTCTCTCTATCTATCGATCTATCTATCTATCTATTTATCTATCTATCTATCTATTTATCTATCTATCTATCTATCTATCTATCTATCTATCTATCTATCTATCTATCTATCTATCTATCTATCTATCTATCTATCTATCTATCTATCTATCTATCTATCTATCTATCTATCTATCTATCTATCTATCTATCTATCTATCTATCTATCTATCTATCTATCTATCTATCTATCTATCTATCTATCCTTCAATCAGCAAGGAACTTTTTTATATTGTTATCAACTGGTCAAAGCAGTACCATAATTTTACATCTGTGGAACTCAAAGCTTTACAAAACACTAGGAAATCATTTTTGTACCTGAATGAAGATCCTTGGATCAAAAAATCACAATCAAACTTTGACATAACCATGGGAAGTTTTGATGGTGCTGAATGTTGTGAACTGGTTGGTCTCTACATCCTTAGTAAGCTGGGTGACATTATTGAACAACCTCAAATTGGTCTGTACCGAGATGATGGCCTTGCTGTCCTTGATGGTTCTGGTCCACAGGTTGAACAAGTAAGAAAACGAGTTTTTCAACTTTTTAAAGATTTAGGACTGAAAGTAACAATAGAATGCAATATCACAAGCACCGAATTTTTGGATGCCTTTTTTGACCTGAAAGCCAACACTTTTCGTCCTTTTAAGAAACCAAATACTGATCTCAGCTACATAAACTCGAAATCTAACCATCCTGCTAACATCAAGAAAGAAATTCCCAAAATGGTTTCAAGTAGAATTTCCAAACTTTCAAGTTGAAGAGAGATCTTTGAAGCTGAGAAAACACCTTTCAAAAATGCATTGAATTCAGCTGGCTACAATGATGACTTCACCTACTCACCCAACCAACAACGTCATCCTACTACAAGGTGCAGGAGAAGAAAGGTTATTTGGTTTAACCCTCCTTTCTGTCAAACAGTGAAAACTAATGTTGCAAGGAAATTCTTACTACTGATTGATAAACATTTTAAGAACACACCTCTTCAACAGTACTTCAACCGTTCTACAGTTAAAGTGTCTTATTGTTGTATGCCTAGCATCAAAGCCATCATAGCTGGACATAACAAATTCTTACTTAAAGATACAGCTGCTGCAAACACTCAACCTGCAAGATTGTGCAACTGCCGTGGTGGCCAAGCTGTGTGTCCCGTTGGAGGCCAGTGCTTGAAGTCTTCCTTGGTCTACAAAGCAGAAGTCATCAATGCAGTCAAACCTGCCACATACATTGGCCTGACTGGTAACACTTTTAAAGAAAGATTTACTGGTCACAAGTCATCCTTTAACAATGCCAATGCAGAGCACAAAACCAGCCTATCATCCTTCATTTGGTCATTAAAACGAAATCAAACTAATTTTGATGTTAGATGGTCCATCCTGCAGCAAGCACCAACCTACAACCCTAGCTCCGGTGCATGCAAACTCTGCAACCTAGAGAAGGTGAAGATCATGTTCAACAATGACGTCACCATGCTCAACAAGAGGTCTGAGATCAACAGCAAGTGCAGACACAGAGATAAGTTCCTTCTGATTGAACACCTGGCTGCTAATGATACCTGATACTGCCGTTTCAAGATAGTTTTTTTTAAAAATTATGTTTATTTGTAATTTCAATATTTTTTAAAAATCCTCTAAATTTAATTGAAAAAATCTATTAATTCTTATATTATCGTCAGTATTAAATTGTAACTGAAGATTGCTTAATGCATGAAACATGATGTTTTACAAATAAACTTTTGTTCATTCTATGTGGACTATATCTATCTATCTATCTATCTATCTATCTATCTATCTATCTATCTATCTATCTCTCTCTCTCCCTCTCTCTCTCTCTCTCTCTCTCTCTCTCTCTCTCTCTCTCTCTCTCTCTTTTTCTCTCTTTTTCTCTCTTTCCTTATCTTTTTTTTTAAATATTTTTTTTGATTTCAATAAAAAGTTTTAAGAATATATATCTCTTTCTTTACTCATTTTTTCTTTCTTTCTCTCATTACCTCTTTTTCATTTTAAACATCTTTACTACCATCGGACGTAATTGTCCTTGTTCCTTTGTAATTATTGATATAAAAGACGATATTAGAATCCGCCTCTTTTCTGCAAACCCTAATTCATTACAATTTCTGTTATTCAAAGATTTCCTCATAAGTTAAAGTGTGTCTAACATGATCCTATATACAAGTAACAAGACTTCTATTTGTCTGTTTATGTGTAGCTTAAGAACAGCTAAAATGATGTGGTTCCCCTTTACAGTGAAGCTTCCTGTAGGTCATGTAGAGGTTTATACATTTTTTTGGGAGAGTATCTTTAACCTTGCAAGATAAATCTCATTTAACCCCCCCCCCCCCTTTGTAATTTAGATTTTTAAAAACTCAATTTGAAAGTTTAGGGTAGAATTTTTCAATCAAACAATGTTAATCTATAGAATGTGTAATTTGGTTCTAATTATTTAGAGATAAGCTGCAGTGCATCAAATTCTCTAAACTATTAAATATACCATTCCAATCGTTTTAGAGATCTTTAACGCCACACATCAGCTACCACATTCAACTACTTTGATAAGAAATACTTTGATTTATATAGCAAGGGTTATATTACAGTATATTTTCGCCGCATTGAACATCACTTTTCCCACTCAAATATAAATTGTTAGTCATCGCATCTTATTATAGACAGCTTTCCGCGGATAGTAAAATAAAAAAAGATTTGGTCAATTTAAGCCTAAAGGCATAGGCTAACAAAACTGGAATTAATTTTACAATGTTTTATCTATCATTCGTGAAAAATTGCCTATTATACAATATTTTACAGAGTTTTTTTTATTATGGCACATAACCGGTTATAATCTAGCGGATAATCGTTATCTAAGCCATACTAGAAAATAAATATGCAGCTACGATTTTTGTTTGTTTCATCAAATGTTATTCTAAAGTCAAACTGTCTGTCTATTATCAATAATGGAGTAGAATATACGATAGTAGTAGTCTGTAATACAAAGTAGCTTGATGTCTTTCCGTCCTTTAAGATCTCAGTAATCACTAAACCGATCGGATTCTACTCTTCAGAGTATATACCTATTGGTCCTGTGGTGGTTTTAAGCTATTTTTTGGGGGGGTGAGACACCCCCAACCCCCCATGTTTTGTTTATGGGGAAGTTAATTCACATAAAACTACTGGCAGCACCAGTAGTACTTATTTTTAATTTTTTTTAATTACCTCTTGGGGCAAATCCCCTAGAGGCTAGGGGCGAAGCCGCTAGTATATACATATAGGAATAAATGCAAAAGTATTTGGGTACAAAACAATTTTGTACTGTTGATATAACTTTAATATGAAATAATAGTTTCTGCATTGTTTGCTTTGCAGTGTCCAATCACTTCTGCAAATTGTATCACTTTATGAATCTTTATGATTGCTAATTATTTATATTTCATAATCAATTAGCTCTTTTGCAGGTAGGGAGAGGATATTGATAAGTAAATTACACTGGTACCCAAAGTTTTACGGTCACGTAAGGTATTTTGTTGGCTTAGAAACTTTGGGTATTTTGAATTTCAATTGGTTGATTCCAAACTATTAGAGTCCAATCTGTGTAAGAAGAGAATGTATAGAAGAGAAGATTTTGTTTATCATCATTGGGGATCTATATTCATTTATGATCTATTGTCTTATCCCTTATGAATCCTGGCTCATATGTCTTTTTGTAAATATTATACACTTTGCGGATATATAATTTACGCAAGTAATGGTTCATCGTTTTGTTGCATATTTCAAAGTACATTTTGCAATTTACATATATCCTTATACTAAAGTAACAGGATGTTTGTCTGTCTGTGTGTCTGTACCGAAGGATGTCGCTAACCGCTGAACCGATCGGGTTTTTCTTAACAGGGTATATTCTCATAGGTCCTGGGAAGGTTTTTAACTATTTTGGGGGAGGGTACCACCACCCTCCCAAGATAAATCACAATTTTTTTTTTTTACGTTTCTTGATTTTAGAAAGAGAGTTCAACGCAAACATAAACGTTAAACGCAACATAGACATATTTTAAATATAAAAAAGACATTTAAAGTGCCACTAGAGGCCTCTAGGGGCGTAGCCGCTTGTTATATATAAATGGATAAAAGCTTTTATACTTGAATATCTTATCTAGTTCATGAAATGTATAACTATAAATGCATCTAAATATGATCAACTGCTTAAATTCACCGGTGGGGGGGGGGGGGGGTTTGTAGTTATCCTTCACGGAGTACGGATAAGCTTTAATGTAGAAAAAACGTTAGAATTTTGCAAATTAATGTAATTTTTTTTAATTAAAAATTTGTTTATCTATTTGATGCAATATTAATTTCTCTAGATGCGGCATACATACAAATATATGTATATACAATTCTCTTAAGAAATACATGGTATGGTACTAAATGTAAAATTCTTATTTTGACGCTATGATTTAATATTTCTAAGATGACACTTTGTTTACTCTTGGCAGAATTTTGTGTTGCCATGATTACATCATAACATATTGTCAGCAGGATACCCTATTTATTCTCAACAATATTGTGTGATGATATAATCAATGACGTCATCTTATTGTATGATATTGACAAGAGGACACCTTGTATTGCCCCAACAGTATTGTGGGATGCAATAACGGCGTCATCATATCATATTATATTTTTAAGAGGACACCCTGTAATGTCTCAGTAAAATCATCTGATGCCATAATGACGTCATTACATCATAGCAAATTGCCACAAGAGGACACCCTGTATTGTGTGATGCCATAATGACGTCATCAAAGAATTTTGCATCAAACTTTTTCTGTTAGGAAAAGTTGGAATAATCTCTTGATTTTGATAGGACATTAAACTTAGCCCTATAAAACAGGGATGGGACAATGAAAGACACATTGATCGTACCCAATTATTTCATAGTTGGTTTAGAACAAGAAAACAAACAGATAGATAAATAGAGCATAAACTAATATACTGGGCAAATGAAAATCAATTTAGAATTATCATTAAGGAAAATAGACTTAGTAAATGTTATTGACATAAAAAATCCATTAAACATATTCATATACAAAAAAAATATAAAAACAATTTGTCACTGAACAGTATATTTCCATTAAACATAAACAACACAAGGATGACAACATCCATAAAAGCAAAGCTCTATAATAGAAGGACAAACGGACATTAAGGCTTGTATAGTGTCTAAAGTAAATAATCAGGATATAAATGTATAAGAGTCGAAGCAAAATTTTAAGTATATGTTGAAAAACGGCTTGATACAGGATAATGTTTATAGACATACTTAAATTTTTAGGACTTGATTATAGAGTTGCTTCGCTTATGATATTGTACTTTTTTGTCCCAGGAATCAGTATACCAAAAATCAGATTAATCTGAAAATTAGATCACATAAAAATTTGTTGTTAAAGATGTAAAAAATCAACATGTTTAAAATGGACGTACGGACATTCTGGTGATGATTACAGAGTTGCTACGCTTTCTTAATCGTACCTAACTACTACAGGAATCACCATGCAAAGTTTGAAATCGATAGGACAATTCTAACATGTCTAAATTAACGAAAAAAGCTATCCGTTACGGACGTACGGACGGACCGACCCTAATTATAGAAAAGCTTCGCTTTTAAAAAGGACTAAGTTCGAAAATATCGCAGCATAGATAATCTTATTTTTTGAAACAATATAGTGCCTCTAAAAAAGGGGATAGATTTAAAACTTGTTGCAAAATATCACGCATGACGTCATATTAGAATAATAAACTATTCTAATATGACGTCATTCGTGATACTTTAGCCAAAGTTTTAAATTTATCCCCTTTTTTATAGGTACTAAATATAATGAGCTTTCATTGGTTGTTGTATTTTGAAACAACAAGTTCTTTTTCAACAACGTAGTAATTAGGTTTCTTTTGTATGAAACTTAAGATTTCGATGATCACTTAAACAATAGAGTTCTACGTTTATTCCGTTGGATGGACATACGGACATTCAATTATCCTATAATAGCTGCATTGCCAATAATCAGAACCAATATAAAGCATATAGTTAATATAATTATTCATAAGGATAATTTGTCAAATAAGGATAGTTATATCTGTTCAGCGGTATCTGCTTTAAACAGACAAACAAACAAACATCCTGTTACTTTATTGTAAGGATTTATTTGGTATTAGCAACTACGTCCCAAGAGTCATTTAGAGGTATTTTATGGAAAAAAGTAAATATTTTAATGGGGATGGGGACTTTTTAAAGGTATGCTTTATCTTGGGAGGTTGATGGTACTATACCCCAAAATAGTACACCTTCCCAGGACCTATGAGAAGCTACACTGTAAAGGAGAGTTTTATCGGTTTAGTGCAGCGGTTAGCGAGATCCTTCTTTACAGTCAAACAAGCTAACTACTTTATATAATAGGATAGAGAGCGTCATTAGGATTGTAAATTTGTTTTCTTTTTAATAATTTTGCTTGTAAACAGACGAATAAAAATGAATAAAGTAAACATAAAGGATTTTGTAATACAATATCTAGCTTTTATATCACTTGTTCTTTTAAGCAGAAACAAGAATCAACATCTAGAAATGCAAAGCTCAAAAAATTTGACCAAAGAAAATTTTCAAATCTTTATTAATATAAAAGAACAGAATGTATTTCAATATCTGAATAAATAATCGATGTAAAATATCTCAATGGATCATGATTGATGTCAAAATTAAAGACTTTATCATAGAGACGCATTACATAGTGCCTATTAGTCCTAAGGATCAACCTTAAAAACATTTGAGATTTTAAGCACATTAGTCAAATGTTGAAGATATATGAGTAAATAAGTTTTGCAATGTTTTGGTGGTTTATTAACTAACATTTAACATTTCAAAATCTATTAATATCCACCGTATCAGAACCAGTTTTCTGCTATACTAAGAAATCATGTATAGCATCGTACTACAGACAATTTTCTTTGAATAATATTTAAAAAAATCATGGAATTAATACCAGTTATGTTAGCACAGGCCTTCGGCCCCTCAGGGCTAACAAAACTAGTTTTAATCTTGGACTTTTAATATCCGCGGAAAGCTGTCTATAATATGATGTAACTATAACTGCAAATGATTGATAATTTTTTCAATTATCAAAACATCCTATTGCTGGTAACTAGTGTATTACCGACATACAGACCAAACAAAGATGACAGCATTGCTTATATAAAAAAGATTGTCGCAGTAAATTTTATATTTGAAATGTAGACAATTTTATATCTCTTCAATCTTTTTTATCTACTAGACATTATCCTTAGAGTTACCAAAGATTGAACAATTTCCCCCTCCAATTTTTTATGATTTATTTTTGTTTCTTTTAGGTTAGGTTGAGTTGTGGAGAGTTCACATGAGCCGCGCAGAGTTCGGGCTCCTGAAAATTGAAAGGGGGGGGGGGGTAATTTTTAGATATTGATCCAAATAGGACAACGAACGATTAATGCATCTTTCCATCCCGCAATACCTGTGCATGAAATTATCTAAAAAAAAGGATTATAATTAAACCTTACCTGCAGTGGTTTGCCATAAATAATTTAAAAAACGTACCAGCCTATACTTTCAATTTATAAAAAAAAGAGACATTCCTGTGCTCGCTAGACAATTTGAGGGAAAGCACCGTCATTTTCCTCTATTTCTAAAAGATAACATGTTTTTAAATAGCTGTGATGGTAACGATTAAAAAGTTTCCAAAATTCAAAGATTATTCAAATACAAAGTTATACAGTTAAAATGTATGGCAAAATGGATCATAAACCAACAAATTTTTAGTTTTAAAAACAAGTTTCACAGAAAAAAGATAAAATAAGAGTGGGAATAGTTATTTCTCGCATCGTATTATAAATGGCTTCCCGCGGATATAGAATGTACAAATGTAAGATTAAAACCAGTTTTTAGCCCCGAGGTGCCGAAGGCACGGGCTAAAAAAACTGGTTTTTATCTTATGATTGTACATTTTTATATTCGTAGAAAGCTGGATATAATACGATGCTAGACATAGTTTTTTCGTATGGATGAGAACCGGTTCCTATCCACCGGATTCGAATGAATACGAGAAAGATTATTCAAATCTTAGACTTTGTAAAAGTAAATTTTTGTAAAAGTTTGCGTAACTAAACAAGGATAAAACGCGTCCTCAAAGCTAAAAAAATCAATTTTAAAAAAGAAATCGGATGTAGCAAATAGAAAGACAATGCATTTGCAAAACGATTTTAGAATAGCTTCGCTTGTAAAATTTCTTGAACTTTTTCAGCTTCAGAAAACGAAAAACTTAAATTTTGAAAGGGACAAAGACACTTATGAAGTTGGTGCAAACTAAACAAGGATGACACCATCCATAAAAGCGAAGCACTGAAACGGTAGGACAAACATTGACACTTGTATAGTGTCAGAACTGAATAATCAGAATATAAAAGAATCGGAGCAAAATTGTAAGTAAATTTGTTGATAAACTACTTGATACAGGATAATGTTTATGAACATACTGACATTTTTAGGACTTGATTATAGAGTTGCTTTGCTTATAACGTTATAATTTGTTGTCCCAGGAATCAACTTACCAAAAATCAAATCAATCGGATGATTAGATCACATAAAAATTTGTTGTTCAAAAAGTAAAATAATAAACATATTTAAAATGGACGAACGGACAAACTGGTAAAGATTATAGAGTTGCTATGCTTTCTAAATCGTACCTAACTACTACAGGAATCATCATGCAAAATTTGAAATCGATAGGACAATTCTAACATGCCTAAATTGACGAAAAAAGTTATCTCTCTGTGACGGACGGACGGACGGACGGGCGGACGGACCGACCCTAATTATAGAAAAGCTTCGCTTTTAAAAAGTTTTGAAATTTGCAGAATCTTAATGAAAAAGTTTTTGCAAATTTTGGCAGGTTATAAAGTAATGAGGTTTTTTTTTTTATAAATCTGGATTATAAAACATTTTTAATTCACTCAAATTTCAGCTTTTCTATGTGTATAATTGCAAGTCTAACCTTCCGTCTGTCCAAAATTAATTTTTTACCTGTTTATCATGAATAGGGACACCTTAAAGGGGGGGGGGGGGGAGTGTCAACCACAAACCAAAATATGTTATATAAAAAAATGTTTTAAGGAAGATTGTTTTCTTATTTAGATTTCTATCGAGTGGGTGGAAGTAACTTTCCGTAAAATAGTTGAAAACCTTTTCGGGTCAAGAAAGAAGATTTCTGAGAAGAACCTTGGCGAGATCATTTTTGTATGAATAAGGAGAAAAATTCTCCATATATTGTGATTTAAAACAAGGACATTTATGTCAATAAATGCATTACAAAATAAAGATAGAATGGTAACAACGAAGAGTAAGATAGAATTCAGTTTTAAAAGGGATAATTTAGAAATTGGATGAGGAAACAGAAGCAGTAGCGTGAACAGGATTTTGTCAGAGGTGTTGCGTGAAGCGCATCCGTAAATTTGAACCCCCCCCCTTTGGTATTTTATGGGGTTGTATTAGGAAGTGTAGACTGTAGATTGGTGTAAGGGGGTTGGACACCAAAGGTGGTGTATCCACCCCCTTCTGCATGCCTCTTATCAGAGGAGTTCTTTAATAAAAATACATTATTTTTTTTCCAACAAGCTTATCTAGTAAAAGTGTATTTGTTTTTAAATATTACATTTAATAGCTGTGTTATAATAATCCTTTTATATAAAGTAGTAAGTTTTTTTGTAGATTAAGATTTCGATAGCTATTTATGGAAGAATCTTATAGGTCCTAGATGGTTTTAGGCTATTTAATACTTTCCTTATTTCTTCGATTTTTGAGCTTCTAGATGCTAAAAGTGCAGCCGCAAGTAAGACTTATAAAGGAAACAACTTGTATAATTTGTATTTATATCTGCAGAGATAAAACAATATCAAACTACAACTACTCAGGGAGGGAGGGGTCATTGGACTAAAAATTATAGAGATCCCCAAAGTTCAATAGAGACGCTAACATTGATACCTACTGCTGCTAGATCCGGCGAGTAAAACTAATAATAAGGAAAGATGAGATGCTTTGGTCCATCCATCGAAGCTTTTTATAGTACTTATAAAAATGACGTCATATTAGCCTACCATTGGTCAATAAAAAATATACTGGCCTATCATTGGACGTAATTTTTATAGATACTATAAACAGCTTACCATCCATCAGGTGCAACTCCTTAAAATGCTCTCTGTTAGGACTTCCAGGCAAATTTTGTGAAACTCAAAGATTTATTGTCTGTTTTACGATCCTTTAACTATCAGTTGATATGACGTTGATATTCGAAGTGTTATTTTAACGATTTCTTATTCATTGGCCCAACAACTTTGGCAACTTTTGTTGAATTTCAATTGGTTGGCTTATCAAGTTGAGTGTCCATATGTTTCTACCAATAATTGTAATCTATAGAAGTGGTAATTTTGTGTATCGTCATTGGGGGTGTACATAAAATTATAGGACATTGTCTTTTCCCTGCTATCAAATAGATATTACACAGGACAATGGGACATTCTGGTAAAATAAATACATTTAAAAGTAAAAGGTCCATTACAGTAGGTAGTTATTATGGCTAGCTTAAGTATACAGTATACCATGTATTTTATTGGTATTAGATATTGGAAAGGAAATATTCACCAGGGGTAAATAAATCAGTAAATGGAATACATATTCGCAATGATGATAGACAAAATTACCCCTTCTGTTTATTATAGTTATTGGTTGGAAAGTTTAGATACTGCTATGTACATAGACGTCCAAGGGGGGAGGGGTAATGGGGCGATTACCCCCCCAAACGATTTTGGGGGTGCCGTAGGCACCCCCCAAATTTTTTTTCATTTTACCCCTCCCCCCATTTAAAATTTACCCCCAACCATTTAGGAGGGGGTATTTACCCCCCCAAACAATTTTGGGGGGGTAAATACCCTCCAAAATAAAAAATCTCTAATAAAAAAAATTTTTAATACTAAATATTTAATAAAATTTAAATTACCCCCCCCCAAAAATTTTACCCAGGGGGTAAATTTTGGGGGGGGTAAACTAAATTTACCCCTGCCAACAGATTTCAGGGAGGGTAATTACCCCCCCCCCCCAAGCAAATTTTACCCCCGGGGTAAAAATTTTGGGGGGGGGTAAAAAAAATTTGCGGCGCGCTTCGCGCGCCATTTTACCCCCTCCCCAAAAAACGAATTGCCCCCCCCTTAAAAAATTTTTACCCCCCCCCAAAAAAAAAGCTTGGACGCCCCTGGCTATGTAGTTTGGAAGTTTTTTAACCAACAAACAAGATAACGTAATCTTAAAACTTTGGGTACCAGTATAATTTACAGTGCGATGTTCTCTCTCTTCCTTTATAAAGCCCGTGGACTGAATATTTAAACCCGTTGTTTTAAAATTTAAATTGGCTTGTTGATATACAATCTTACAAAAAGGATAGATTTTATGACAATAGTGTGGTATACTATTTTTTCTTTCTTTCATCCATGATTTTAAAAATTTAGTCGATGTCTATTAACCTTTAAAGTCATTAAATTTAGAATCAGTCCTTGGATACTTGAAGTATATTGTGTTAAACCTATCGTATTCATTGTTTTTTTTAGATAGTTTATTAATATCTTTTTTATTTTCTCAATGTAATGTAATTTATCATTGATAAATGTTGATATTATATATTTAAATGTTTTTTTTGTCCCAATAAATATTTGAATTTGAATCAAATGAATATTGTATGTATGTAGGTATCTAGGTGCCTCGAAAAGTCTACCAAAAATTTTTTTACTAAACCTCGCCCTAGCCATTTGACAGTTCAGTTTGTTAAAGCAGAATGGCAAGTCAGCTATTATTAATTATTGCATCACTATTTAGTTTATTTACTAAGTATATTTGCGATAACTTTTATTTAATAGATTCTTCCAATTTTTAACATTTACAAAACAGCCTGCTTTATTGCTTCAAAATCCATGTCAGATCTATATAGGAAATAAATGTGAGCTCAAATTTTCCAAGGAATAAATGTTTAAAACTCATAGTGCTCCAATAATCCATAATAAACTCCCATTGACCAGAACGATATGACCCATTATTTTACTGCTTCAAGAATAAATTCTCTTTTTTATTTCATGTTGCTATTTGAATTATATTGAAGTATTACATTTATATTTATAAAACAGAAAATTTAAATTTATAATATAGTAAATAAAAGAAAACATAGTTTTAAAATAATTTGATACTTACGATACGTGCGTAATGTGGTCAGATATTGAACTAAAATTTAAGAGTTAATGAAACATTTTAACCCTTTCAGGACGATAATTTGAAATAAAAAATATTAGGATCCTAAAATATCTTAAAGAAAGAGGAAATACTTTAATACTTTAAACAGGGATAGGACAATGGAAGAAAAAGATTAATATTCAATCTAGCTAATAGCGGAATAATTTTAGAACGCCACCTCTAGTCGTATATAAATCTTGTCAAGGATAGATGGTTAAATTATATGACTTTCACTAAGTTTTGTTTATTCCTAAATCTTTAACAGGGTCGTCCAAGCTTTTTTTTTTGGGGGGGGTAAAAAATTTTAGGGGGGGGGGGGTAATTCGTGTTTGGGGGGGGTAAAATGGCGCGCGAAGCGCGCCGAAATTTTTTTTTACCCCCCCCAAAATTTTTGGGGGGGGTAATTTAATTATGTAAAAAAAGCACCTACCTACCTAATCTATTAAGTTAATAAGTACTATCCTATAACATAAAGTAGTAAGTAAGGTTTATTTGACTATAGCTTCAGATTTAATTACTTTTAATACTGAGTTCTCCTTTTTAGGAAAGCTTCACATAGATCCCATGATGGTTCCACACTATTATAGGTCAATCCTTTGAGTGGTTTTAGGATATTTTTCTCCTCACTTTTTACCCTTTAGAAAACACGAGTTCTTAGATGCTAAGGGCGCCACTACTATCTATAATACAAAGTAGAACGATGTCTGTCTGTCTGTCTGTCCGTCTGTCTGTCCGTCTGAAGCTTAAGATCTCAGTAACCGCTGAATCGATTGGGCTCTGCTTTTCAGGGATTATACCTACTGGTCCTGTGATGGTTTTAAGCTATTTTCTTGGGGGGTGGGACACCCCCAACCCCCCCCAAAAAATGAAAAATCCCCCCCCAAAAAATTTTTTTTTTCTTTTTAAAACTAAAATTAAAATAGTGGGGTCGACTACCCCCCCCCCCAAAAAAAAAAATTGCCCCCCCCAAAATTTAGTTTTTTTCAATTTTTCTTTTAATTCTAAAATACGAAAAATTGGTTTGATTAAACCTCTTGGGGCAAAGACCCTAGAGGCTAGGGGCGAAGCCGCTAGTTCAAATATATAGTAGTATCTCATTCTTTAGAACATAAAAATACAATAATTAACTCACTAACCAATGAACCAATATGATTATACTTTAAAGTGAAGCGTCTTATAGGTCCTGGTAAGTTTTATAACTAGTTTTGAGACACCCTGACATCCTCCCAAAAGAAATCGCCTATAGAAATTCTTTTTCATTATTTAATGAAATATTTAATTTAGTTAGGTTCTTATCTAGGTTCTTCAGTGCTGTACAATTACATCATAGATCCCCGGGATGGTTTTAGCCCTTATATAAAGGCCCAAGCAAATAAAACATGATCAAACTATTAAATTTTTTGTTATCATGGTTAAGAACTGTTTTAACTGGTTGGACTATATTGGGGTATAGTCCCTTTTGTGGCAACGCTCTTTAAGGGGCATTTCTTCGTTTTTTTCACACAAGCTTCTCTCCTATTTCTAGCCCCTGCGGGGGGCCAATTGCTTAACCATGTGGGGCAATCACCTAAACCAATATAACCTATCCTAAAATAAACTATCAGTAAAATTTTTTTTTAAAGAACATTCAATTTGGGGGGGGGGGGGTAAATACCCCCCCAAAAAATTTTTTTTAAAGAACATTTATTTTGGGGGGGGTAATTACCCCCCCCCCCAAAAAAAAATGGTTTGGGGGGGGTAAATACCCCCCCAAAATCGTTGGGGGGTGCCTAAGGCACCCCCAAGGTAGGGGTAATTTTTTTTTTGGGGGGGTATTGTTCACAAAATTTTGGGGGTGCCAAATGGCCCATTACCCCCCCCCCTTGGACGCCTATGATATTTAATGTTAACTTCATGTATGAATTTGTATTAGTAAACAGTTATCTTAAGGTATAAGACAATGGACGATAATTTCTGTTAATTAAAAGCATTGGTTAACACTTTGGAACCAACCAATCCACATTTGATAAAAGTACCTAAAGTTATTGAGCTAACAAATATGATTATGGTTAGAAAACTTTGGGTACCAGTGTAATTTACAGTCCAATGTCCCCTTTCCTCCCTGAAAAGTAATATAACTGTGACTGCATTGCTCATACACGGGGACAAGGGAGATAATACATCTGAAAATAAAACAACGTTTTGTTTCGAAATATTCAAATAATACACTTTACATTTTATCGTAAAAGCAGGCTGTAATTCGTTGCAAATAAAGAAAACAAAATATATAAAAAAACTCATTTTTCAAACTTTGCAAGTGAAAATAGTTATTTCTCGCAACGTATTATAAACGGCTTTCCGCGGATATAGAAAGTACAAATATGAGATTAAAACTAGTTTTTTTTAGCCCCGAGGTGCCGGAGGCACCGGCTAAAAAAACTGGTTTTAATCTTATGATTGTACATTTCTATATTCGTAGAAAGCTGGATATAATACGATGCTAGACATAGTTTTTTTTCGCATGGATGAGAACCGGTTCCTATCCACCGGATTCGAATGAATACGAGAAAAAATCTTCCCATTCCTGAACACTTCTGTTCATTTCAGTAATCATACTGTGATTATTTGACAACATTTGTTAACCATCTAAAAACTAACTATTTTATTTTTTTAAAATATGTCAATAAAAAAACTATTTACAGGTCTTAACGCAAAACACACTTTGAAATGATAACATACAAACTGATATAGAATAGTAATGTGCTAAAACCAACTCCAAGCAACAATCAAATACTTTAAATTAAAAGTTCAATTTGTCTTAGCCTTTCGTCTAAAGATTTGTGAGACGGCTATAAAAAGAGAGTTTAATTTGGTAAAATTAATTTGAAAAGGAAATTAAAAATCTGCATATGAATTGAAACTAAACAGTGTAAATGTCAGGGATAAAAGTATAGTTATTGTTGCATGAAAATGTTTTTTTCTCTTTGGGCAAAAGAAGGCAACGATATTTTCAGTGAATACCCCCCATTATTAAAAAAAAATAAACAAAGGGGGAGTGGAAGTAAAGTTTTATCCCTGATCTAACCCCTGTGGGAGGGACTATTCCCAATAACCAACATAACCAAACCTAACTGGACTTAAAGTAATGAACAACTGAAAACAAACAAAAAACTTCGCTTCCCTTATTTCAATTTTAAAAACTATCAAGGTTTCAGTGCCCAACAAGGTAATTTGTGTGATAGCACCTTACTTCTCATAAATTCATAATCTATAAGTTTTTGCAACAGTTATCAATTCAAAAGTGTTAACAGACACAGCCTTTTAAAGAGAAGCTCAGATTTTTTTTATGATAACAGATTTATTTACAGACCTATGACAGCAATCCTAGGAGAAAAGACACAAATCTTACCTAATTACAATTAAAATTTAATTTTTCTTCCATTTATCTATCATTGTAAACTTAATTAAACGTGAGCAAATATTTGAGGAGAGATTGATTTTCGTCCATTGGTTGATCCCCGTATCCCGGCTTGGGAAATAAATCTTATATGCTCAACAATCTTCCTTTGTTCTAATATTCTAAGATTTGTTCTGCTCTGCTATTCAACATTTCAATATATATTTACACATTTTACTCACAGAGAAACTGCCCTTTAATTTGTTTGTCTGTCTCTCTGTCTTTAAGTCTGTAACGTTAAAGGGGAAATGTGACCTTAGACGGTGGATTTATAGATAGTAATAAGATATATAAAAAAAACAAATAATAAAAATCTTGGTTTATGACCACTTAACATCTGCTTTAAATTACTACTTTTTTAGTTTATTCATCCATGACTGTTTGCGCTTCACTACTTTATATGGATGTTGTCATCATTGTTCCTTGAAATACTATTCTTTTCTCATGTTTGTAGGGTGTGGGCAAAATATGTCTACTATTAAAGGCAAAGCTTTTCTATAATAAGAAGGGTTTGACAGCCCCAGTCCTAGCCTTATCAGCAGCCGGTTTACCCCAACAATTCTCAATCCCCGCAAACAAATTTGGATTCAGCCACCCGTCAGCCGCGCGACTTCCTCAATTCTCTTTGTCACATTAAAACAAAATTATTTCCCATTGATGTATCCCTTCCTGCCTCTATCTGACTTTCTTTTTTCTAGTCTTCAATAAGCCACATCACTGCATCAGCCAAAAGCAGCCACCCTAAATATTGCGGATTTTTTTATACTGGATTAGCAGCCAAACTCATTTATACATTTTTACAAAGCTGCAGCGTATCTTTAAAAATCCATAAATTCAATCTGGCATTGTGGATAGTAATATATATGATTTTTATCCATTGTCTTATCCCTGCACACACCCACACCATGACATACAAAATTCAACCTAGGGGAATAATTAAATAAATAGGATTTTCAAATTGTACATTTCAACAAGAGAATCAGGGGTTTTAGTACAGAATTTTAAGCTATACTTTTTTTTTGTTAACACCCACATCAATCTATGGAGAAGAAGGGTACAGTAAAATAGTCTAAAACCATCCCGAGATTTATATGAAGCTTACCCTAAAATAAAGAACTTTATCGGATGGATCCATTGTTTTTGAAGATCTTAACTGACAGACATAATACCTTTTTAATTTAAAGGAGAACCCTAACGGTTCAGTGGTTAGCGAGATCCTTCAAACAGACTGTGTGTGCGAATGGGGCGTTTGTCCAAATTTAGGTATGGAGACCGCTCTTCTATGAGTACTACTAAAACCTACTTTTACTGCAGTACACATAGACATTCTCATCGTCGGTTCGTTTGTTTAGAATGCTTAACCCTTTATTCCCACAAGTACAATACGAATTTGGTTGAGCTGGTGGAAGCTCAACAAAAGACCCACGCGAAGTATTATGTTGCTTTAATCTAAGAATAAATGGTTGGTTTTGATATTCGATTAGAATTATATAAGTATATTAAGTATTAAGGAAGGAAAGTGTTTTTATAAAGTGTATTTATATTACAAGTGCATAAGTTAAGTATGAAAATATTTACAGGATAAGTGTTAAAATCATAAGTAGAGTAGGACAGAAATGTGCCCTAAGTCCCAAGCAGTGAATTGTGCCAAGTGTTAGAATTCTAACATAAGGCCTAAGCTCAATTCATGCTAAGTACTAAGGGGCCTAAATTTAAATTACAATGCATGCCAAACAACTAAGTCATTACCTTTTAAAGCCAGAAAGAGAAGTTGATGGTAGGAGAGTCAATAAATAACTAACTAAATTTAAGAGGTACATGCTATAACATTAGCTTTGGACCAGGATCTTAGTGTTTGTCTGTACAATTAAATCTCTGTGTGTTAATATGTGACGTAAATCAGGCATGGTTGTAGGCATACATATTTGTACTGATTATTTACATGATTACTTTAACAATAAACATAATGTCTTTAATAAACATATACTATTAGCAAATCACATACAAATTACCATGAATAGGCTAGCGTTACCCATATATGGTGTCATATAGGTAGAGATAGGCCTATGAATGCATAAAAGGATACAAATATTGCCTTGGGCCTAGCTAAAGTAATTGTGTCTTGCGCCTGATTGCTACTGGATAATTGCGGGGCACACGTCAATCAAATATTCATAATCTGCTCTATAAAGTGTTGACTTTATATCAAGCATAGATAGATAGCTTTGGATGCGAAGCATTTCTGTAAAAGTCTTATATGTACGTTCAAAGAATTTGAAAATTGAGGATCGCATCTCCAATGGGGGTAAGTTGTTAAAAAAGAAAAAAGAGAAAAAGAAAAAGTTTAGTAGTCCCAGTATAGGCATATATAATAAACATTAAGTATGTATTCCAAGCTAAGTTAAATACGCTTTCCATTAAGAAAGTAAGCTTTGCGTATTTTCATAGCTGGGTATACAAGATGATAAACCTCCCAATTAGAATACATTCTTTTCTTGAGGGGTTTAGTTTTATCTAACATTGTCACATCAATAAATGTTTTTGCTTTGGTTATTCTGGATAGTTCAGCTTCTTCTGATGATGAACTGGGTGGTGAAGTAATCTCTTTCGAAGTGTAGACTGAGGTTGGGGGTGAGGTAGATATGTAGCTAAGGGCGTCCACTTGTGCTACCTCGTTGCCATTCTCGTCCAAGGTGATTGAGTGATTTTCCAGGTCATAGTAGAGTTGGTTGAGGTCATCGGTAGAGAGGGATAGTGTGCTGCTGGAGCTAATGTCACTATCGGTCTCCACTCTACTCTCTTCTCTGGTATTCAGGGCTGTATTTAACAAGAAATTCCTAATGGTGATGGACAGGTTCTCTGAGAATCCATCGTACTCCGGTGTGGTGATAATGTTGTTGTTCTCGTCTATAGTATCAAGGTGTTGACAGGAACACAAACGTAATCCGTCCAAGGTAGGGTGGTGGTAGGGCTCCAATACTCCATGATCATCTAGGTTATCTCCAGGCTGGTCCATGGTAGATCCTAAAAAGAGTTAGTGCGCGTGCTCCAACCGGTTCCTTGGGGTATCCTGGCTATGGTAATCTAAACAAAAGAACTTTTAATAATCTTTTATTAATCATTTTATCCCTGGGATATTATAGAAATTCTTTTCGTTACAGATAGACCTATAATGGATTGATTAGTTATCTCTATTTCTGTTAAATATAACTGTCTCCTGAATTTAAATAATATTTTATATAAAAATTATAAGTACAATTAATATTTACATATCGTATTAATTTCTTTGGTTAAATTACTCGTATATATGTATAAGTATAAGGTTTTACTGCCAATAGTTGGTAACCCTTGTTTGTATATTTTGTATATGTACATATGGTTTATACCATTGTTGGTATTAGCTGTATTTCATTTTATTTTTAACATGAATAAATTTTAATCAATTTGAAACTAATATCTTACGTTACATCGCTGTCAAGTATACCTTTTAGACTTAATGTCTATGAAATATCTCGTTCGACGTCCGTAATTAAAATTTACATAACAATAAGTTGTCAACCCTTTGTTTATGTTTGGGCGGTCAAAAGTGATAGGGGTTGGATTTGAGCGAGGTTATAAATAGCTGGCGGCCCAATAATTATGCTCATTTTAACAACAATTGTCTTTGCGAGCGGAGCTTGCGTTCGAGTGTTTAATTTTACCGCTAGTTTCAAGCGAATTTATATAAAAGTGATAAAATATAGTAATTCGTTTGTTTTATATAAATGTTTTTTTTTTTTATGTTCTAGATTATTGATACGCCCATTATTGCATTCGTTAGCCACTATTTAAGACTCAGGAAGTATATTTTTTTTCGTCGATAAGGCCTTTATCACTGTATTTTTGATCAAAAGTGGGTTAGAAACAATATGGGTATATTTTCAATCTACGACGATTTTGTTTTATATAATACTAGCGGCTACGCCCCTAGAGGCCTCTAGTGGCACTTTAAATGTTTTTGTTTGTTAAAGTTAATTATTATGACGATACCTCTTTATTTGACGTTGAAGTCTCCCCTAATTTTTTTAAAATTTCGATTTTTTTGTCATTTCTCTTGGGAGGGTGGTGGTACCCTCCCCCAAAATAGTTATAAACCTTCCCGGGACTTATGAGAAGCTACCCTGTTAAGGAGAACCCGATCGGTTCAGCGGTTAGCGAGATCCTTCGGTACACACAGACAGACACACAGACATCCTGTTACTTTAGTATAAGGATTTGTAGTTTTGATAGGACATATCTGAGTCATCAGGTAAATTGACGTACCTTGTTTTGTTTACGTTTTCCGTCTGCAAAAGTTAAATTTGTTCATTGTAAGCAAAACTTATATTGACACAGATATGTTCCATCATTTTATTCGTTTTAACTTTTGATTACAGCGTCCCTTTTTGTAATCAAAATTTATTGAATATTGACTTAAATCTCCTAAAACAATTTTGCTATAGATTTTAAAATAAGATTTTCGTTTTACTTAATTCAGTTATAATGACGTTTAATTAATAGATTATTTACGTTACAAGTAACTCAACCATATTTATTTTAAAATGGTCGCTTACAAAAATTATAGTTAGCTAGCTTCATCATAGGTACTTTTAAATAAATAGTTCATAAGGGTATGTTTTAGGTAGCTCAATTATAGGTACTTTTAAAACATCATTAAAAGATATTCAGATTTAGCTAGTACATAAGTTTTAGTTGCTTGATACATCATAATGAAAAATGTTTTGATAGCTTAACGATAGCTATTTTTAAGCTTTGAGTTATGTAAAATTAATTACACTTCTATTAGCCTAATTGAATCTACTTTTAAATGACAAATCAGAATTTTAATGTTTGGATAGCTTGACGATAGCTATTTTTAAGCGTTAAATTATGTAAGATTAATTACACATTCTTTAACTTAAGTAAGTTGACTTTTAAATGATAAATCAAAGTTTTAATGTTTAGGTAGCTCAACCATAGTTGCTTTAAACACTAGAAAAAAAATTCGTGTATACAGTCTTTTTCATAAAACTAATTTTACTATATTGCCTTTCAGAATCACTAGTCCTTTATTTTAAATTTACATCCGCTCATTATGTATATTCCGGACAGCCTGGACGCGCATCAGAATATTAAGGAGAGATTCGAGGAGTCGATGAGAGCGGCTGCGGCCACTCTCGCCAATTCCTCGCTTCTCGAAACCTCCTTAGACGACTCGAGTTCAGTGTACAGCGATGCGTCTGGGGTACCAAGCCTTGCTGACGTTGATGACTATGGGAGTACTTTCGATGCTGCAGAGTCCGAAAGGGATCAAGGGGAGATGTTTGGCAACGAGCATCTCTCACTGATGCTTAGTAGAACTATACAGATCATCTGGTCTCTCCTCAACTCGGTGATGCGGAATTCCTGCGGTGACATTGGTGACAATGTTGTCGGAGGTGATTCTGGGTCTGCCGAGTCGAGGAGAGACCAGAAGACGAGTCTGGACGCACTCAACATGGATGGCTTGTTCAACATGTTGTTGGGTTTAGGCTTATTTTCTTGTGCTCTCTTAGTTGTCTTCTTCGGCGCTGTGGGGCTTGAGACTTTAACTCGTTTAGATAACACCTCAGACAGGTCGCTGGCTTGCTGGATAAGAGATGTATGTACGCGCCTCCGTGATATAGGCGTCCGGACCATTGAGCTTCTTCACTGCAGTAACAGGACTAGATCTGGAGTTGCGTCGCCAACCGTGGAGCCGTCAGATACAGGCATTTACGAAGCCGCGTCTTCTGTGATGGATGATATTCTGTCAGATACACAGGTGAGCTTTTCTTCTTTTGTACTTTTTTTTCTGTTTTGTATTCTTTTTTTTTTTTGTATAGCCACCCGTTTTGTCTAGTAAAGCATCATGTTGTTGCAGGATTGTTCTGTCCTATTCTCACTTCCTCAACGTTGACTTTCGGCTCTTCCATATATATCGCCCACCGCTTGTCATCGTTTTATGTCACCAGAGGAATCCACTCGGTTACCGCAATCAAATTGAGATACCAGTTAACTTTTACTATAATCTTAATTAGCAAACTAATCTTATTTCCCTCTGGGAATGTTGAGAGTCTGCTCGTGCCACACGCTTCTCATTGGGGTTTTGAAGTTATTTCAAGACTTTAATATTTTTCTTTTGTTTTAGGCTCCCTCTGTTAGTCCATCAACTCCAGCCGAGGTGAGGTCCAGAGTTGGGCTTTTTGCTGTACACCGCCTTTCTACCACCGAGGATCGACCTACTGGAAGTAATGTGCCTGCGGGATTGGACAGCCCGTCAGGAAGTCCTGGCTTCCGCCCATTGATATTCGATCAATCAGAGCGTCTTCATGTAAGTATAGATGCTTTAGTCTTTTCTATATTAATTTTCAGAAAGAGGCTGCATCTTTGTACACGTATCTAGAAGTGTTTGTAACTAAAATTCTTATATTGGTAGAATATTAACCTTAAAATGTATGGTTGCGTAAACATTTTTGAACCGTTTTAAGATTTTAATTCTATTATAAAGTGGGTTGAGTCGCTACCTAATCATATAGCTTTACAGGATTTTAGGCATTCTTATTTCCTGATTTTCCTGAATTCTGTTTTAGTGTTGCGATTAAACTAAAAAAAATTTATTCTATTTTAGGCGACAAATTCAATCCCCCTGACGCGGTTCTACACAACCATGGGGAGGTGTAATCGGGCCAGTACTGAGAGGACAGCTGAGGGATCCAGCGACAGCTCTTCGTTGAGCTCTATTATGTGCCTTAGTCGCATTGAGTCTCCATCTGCAGCTGATTTGTCTGAGGTAAGTTTGATAAACTCTTATAATATTCTTATTTTCTTAGTTGCAAAAATTACGTAACCTAAACTAGGATTTTTAGCGCGATTAGCTATGCTTATAGACAATAATTTATTTTAACTATAGTGTAGTTCCTTCCCAATGGTCAGCATTAAGATTCTGGATAAATTATTTAATAATCTTGTAAAAAAAATTGACTCGCAAACATGTATGGATAAGCGTTGATACATTTCTCGTGAACGTTTACTAAAATGTTTGTCTATTAATGTCCCTTTTCTTATTTTAGGATGTGGAGAGTATAGTCCCTCTGGTCGATGATCTTGAGGAAGTTGATCTCCCGCCCATTAGATTTAACGCGGTGAGTGACGAGATCGAGTACCCTACCCCATTGAGAGTTCTCAGTTTGGAACGTCTGCGCCGCTCCATGCGTACTCCAACTCCTGCCATTTTGGAAGAGATAACGTCGGCGAAAAATAGCTTTGATTCGGCTACGCGTTCCTCAGATAACAACAGGACAGAGGATTCCGGCGTTGAGGGAGTCCCTTGGCGTCGGGGTCCTACGTTCCCTAAACGTACGCCGTAAAGTGGCGCCGTTAGCTTGGTTGATATGACATACAAATTTTAAGACAATGACCAGTTTAGACAACATGTGACTAAATTTACAAATTTTCTAATTTTCATGTAACTAGTCAAATAGTGATCACTATGTAGTAAAGACTTTTGTTATTAGACGTTATGACTTTTTATACTGTACAAAACTAAATATTAATTTACACCTTTGCCATTATGTTATGTATATACATGTTAGTCTGTAAGGATATTAGTATGTAAGGAAAAGATTATAAGGTTGTATTTTCTTATGCCCATAACTTAAAACTTCATTTACTCTCAATTACTTTCTTCATAAGCAAACTAATTTTTCTTTTCTCAATAGTATATTAACAACTGTAATTACAGCCTTATGTCACAATTTATTCATTCTTGTTAGCTTTTAAGGGTTATGTATATATAGATATTTAATCGAACTCGCACCTCAGTACCTTTTCTCCAAATTTCATTTATATCCATCCCTGTGCATTAATCGTGAATTTTAATTGTGCTGTGATATAGAGAGGACTTGTAAATAGCATATATATATATTTTTTTTGTAACCAATATCTAAGTAGACTGAAAGACTGACGTTAGACAAAGATATTTAAATACGCTCATTCAAGTACTTTTAAGAGATCTCATGTAAAGACTGTTTGTAATTTTAATATTCGAGCAATTAAAGTAATATCCTTGATCGGGTGATCTCATTAAGGAAGATTTATTTAATTAATAAGGCTTAGAATAAATAGCGTTTCCTTTTAAAATTATAGAACTTAACATCCCTTTTAAATCTCAATACAATAGTCATAAAACTTAATGTTTCGAGGTAAAATGTTCTTATGTCCCTTTTTTAAAATTAAACCTAAGTCTTATTTCCAACAAGTAGAGTCAATCTGGTTCGCATTGACTTGTTGTTAGGCTATGTGCCTTTATATATATACAAGTTCGGCGTTTAGCGTTCAATTAATAGTATTAATGATCTCGAGGTTTTATTATGTGCCAGTATACAGCTTATGTCCAAAATTATATTAACTAAAATTTTAAACTTGTCAGAAATCTTCTTACTATCATAATGTTTCTCAAATACTGTAAAAAAATTTATGTTCTGTTTTCAACATTGTTTTAATTTTATACTTTCACCAAAGAGAAATATTTGTCAAAAAAAAATTTTTATACCTTTTCTAAAGATTATCTACTTTTGTTAAAATAAATATAGAGATTTTAAGTAACATATACACTGTTATTTACTGATTTAATATATGTTGTGTAAAACTCCCGTTTACGTAGCTACTCTATAAGTATTACTGTCTGTTCCTTAATTTAGTTAGATACATAATTAAATTGTTAATTTTGCAAGGTGCTTAAACTAGCTTACATTCGCTTGATTTATGATAACTTTCATAAATAACAAAACTTCCTGCTATGTTCTTTTTGGTATCTTAGCTAGGATTTATGCGATTAATTTCCTATCGTTTTTATCGCTATTATTTAAGATAAATTTTACAATAATTACATAGAGATATATGAGAATATAAGTATTTTACATCAATATATATGTACAAGCGATTTTATACTTTCCATATGCAAAACTTTTATATCGTTAGGGTACGTCCGTAAGTCATTGTTAGAATTCAGATTATAGGAATCGGTTTTAATTTAGTTTACTCTTCGTGGATAGTGGGGAGGGTGCAATGCCCAGAAATGAGGAGGACTGTGTCTCTCAGGTTCTCTATTTGGCGTGCTACTGCCCGTAATTCGTCTGTTATAGCCTGCCGGCTTCTATACTCTTGCTGTCTGTATCGTATAACCAAACGGTTGTATGCGTCTCTATAAGTATTTCTAAGCAGACGACAATGCAAGTATCGTACAATACGACTGGGTTGGCTGATCCCACAACTAATTTTAAACGATAACATTTCTTTAATCATCGTAAGTAAGTTATAACAATATTCTACTAGGTTCGCGATGGTTTCATGTAGAATTCTTTGTGATCTAGGCATAGGCTTTCGGAATCTAGTTTGCATTTTATAAATTTTATAAAATATTCTGTTAAGACTTACGTGTTATGTGATAACTGTAGTAATTCACAAGGTTGGTGATTTCCTCACTTGTGGATATGTTATAGTGAACTGACTCAATTTCAGGATAAAATTTAAGTTATCATTATTGTTCACTACTACTAAAATTCTGAGTGGGCGTTTCCTGTCCGAAGTTATAATTAAAGTTTTGACATATTTTTTTTGTATGTAGAGTGGTTATAGTTTCTAATAACTAATCAAACTCATCACAATTCAAGGCATATATATATAGGTTGCCTAATAGTAATGCTATGTTTGTACACTTTATACAATTTGTATTAAATGTTTTAAATATTTTTTGTGTATATATCAGGGTGCATATTTAACATTCGTAACATTCGTATATTTGTACAATCTGTGTCAATCGTTTGACTCTGTTTAGACTATAGAGAATCAAAACTTTTTATATGCAATTTTATGTAAACGTTTTTGAAGGGATCGACTTTTTAGTCAACGTGTATTGCATATAGTCGGTCTCCCCCGCTTAAGAGAGAAGACGTATATTTTACCACTGGATATATAACCTTGAGTGGGAAAATTTTGCATGAATATGATGACTTAGTTATCAGATTAGAATAACATATTATCATATTGTTCACAAGCTTACAGGGTAAATGGAAATGTAAATTATGGTTGTGACCTTGTGCCATTCCTAAATCTGACATGTCTATCATTTATTCTTCTAAGTCGTCGACCTCCGGTAATAAATACGGAGTCTAATGTCATGTCCTCATCGGCACTTGAGTCCTCTATGTCCGAATCAGAATCTAATGGTTTCTTATTTTGTGACGCTTGTTTTCGTGTTTCTAAGGGTGAGTGTGCACGTATTCCTGGTTGCGGATCCTTTGAATTGACCGGGAATATAAGCGGAAGCGTGTCATTTTTAACTAATGTAGCTATCTCTTGATTTGTGAGTTTATTATAAGGCTTTGTAATAATTCCCCTTATTTCCTCTGGGAGGGTGTCAAAATGTTCGTCAATTGGCTTGAACTTTTTGATTTCGTTGAAAGAGTATTTAAATATTTCAGTTTTCTTGTCAGAAATTCTTTCAAGCGTGCAACTGTTAGGGCTTACATCCAAAACTCTATAGGGTGAAATATGATAGATAGGGGTAAGATTTGGGTTAACACCAGGTGTAATGGTGTTATTTCTAACCAAGACAAGATCTCCTATATCAAATTGTTTGTGTATGCGGGTTTTGTTAATATACTTTAGTCTTGCCTCCCTTCCCTTTTCAATAGCTTTTGCTGAAATGTCCAAGTTTTCTTGTATACCGTCCGAGAGGTCTTGCACATAGGCTTCTGTGCGAGCTATTTCAGGGTGATATTCGTCCGGTTTTATTGCTCCAAAGAACAATTTAGACAGGGAGCTGCGTGTCCCGAATAATAATTCCATGGGTGAAAATCCAGTTTTTGGTATTTTAGTGCAATTATATTGTCGGACTATTAACGGTAATAGATATAACCATGAGGTTGTTGAGTCTTGCGCCAAAATTTTAATGATTGGCCATTTTATTACTTTGTTGCTAGCTTCCACCAATCCTTTAGAGGGTGAAAAGTACGCAGTAGAATACAAAACTCGGATGCCAATAGAAGCAAAGAATATCAAATTTTGCTTTTCTAGAAATGATTTTGCATTGTCACACAATATTTGTCTGGGGGAAAAGTTAGGATAGAAATAAAACATGAATTTGTCTATAAATTCACGGGATGTGAGTGATTTCATGGGATATGCAAGAATCATTCCTGTTAGTTGGCAGACTATGGTGAGGATATGATTATAACTACGATAGGGGGGTAAGGATTGTATATAGTCAATACTTACACATTCAAAAGGTCTTGAAATTGTACTATAGGTTCCTATTTGTTCTAGTTTTGTAGATGAATTTTGAAGCTGACAATTTAAACAAGATCTAGTGTAATTTCTAACATATTTCTTAAGGTTAGGGTGGAAGAAATTTTGCATATTCAAAAGCATTTTAATTTCTCCACTATGTACTAACAAAAGATGAGTATAGCATACTAATACTGGTAATAGTTTGGTTGGGAGATATACCTTTAAATCTCCTTTTATCTTTGTAAACAGAATCGTGTCTTTAAGTTCGTAGTTCTGTCTTTTATAAGTGTAGGTGTTTGCTTTAGAGGTTAAACAACGTGTGTAAATATCAGAGTATTCCTCTTTTTGGTTTGCAATTATATTTTCTATGCTAATCCTTTCTTTTAGGATTTCCAATGGTCTTAGTACTTTGCCTATAACTCTATGTTCTGCGGCAAGTGAATTTATGGTGATTTTGGGCTTTTGTTGCTTTGGTTGCGGAGGTTGTTCATCATAACCCAAATAGTCGGGGTTATCCATAATGAACTGTGTCCATTCCTCAATAGTCCAAACTTTATATTGGGGTAAGTTATCTTCAAACCCAGATTTAACAAATTTAGGTAGGGCTACCTTTTTGATGCTTGGTAAGGTAGCCTTATATGCCCTTGTTAAGAAATCTGCCAAATTGTCTTCTCCCCTTAGGAAAGACATTGTTAGCTTTGGTATTAGATTTAACAAAGTGGTGTTCCATCTTTTCAATTTATTAACGGAAGTTAATGCTTTAGGGTTGAAGAGATAGTAAGCACATTTTGCGTCTGTTAACAAAGTACATTCACAACTTGGACCTATTAAAGTTCTGAATGAATTTGCTGCATAAATAATTCCTAGGATTTCAATGTCTATGATATGTAATCTTGACTCAGCAACGGTAATTTTCTTTGAGGTGTATGCGATAATTTCAAACATAGACGCTAAAGACTTTAAATTAAAGCTATTGGTTGATGAAACCATTGCGGGTCTTACTATGTGTTGCTCCTTGTGTCCATATAGTAAAAATACAAAAGGGGGTTTTGTTTTGTCTGAACAGTGTTGAGTGACAGGTTTGACACCCTCTATGTTTGTCATAACTATCACAGGGCGGTACATAGCTACACTAAGAGCTTCAAATATGAGTTGTTGCGGATCTAGATATACATATCCATGCTCTAGTTTACGAATAAAGTCTAAGAATTTATCCCTATCATTATTAAATACAAATTGAATATACTTTTGTCTCAACATCGTAGAACGTATGATTTTTGATGCTCTTTGCAGGATGGTGGTCAAAGGTGTTTGAACTTTATTTAGCTCCAAGAGCAATTGTAAAGATATCCCAAGACTATTGTGTACAGTATCTTCAGGATAGCCCAAAGTTTTACTAGCCAAATATTCAAATTCGGGCGGTCCATCTTCAGACATACGTTTAGCATAATCCTTAATGTTTTCACCTTCATTCTGCAAAGGTAGGGGTAAAATTGGTAATCTGTTATCATAAATAACATGGTGTACAGGATCATCGAAGTTTAGCCCAGGGGGTAAGGTTTTAGCCTGTAATTCTGGTGTCACTATTTGCGCTAAGACTGCTGAATATGAGCCAGTTGAAGTGCCGGCTGCATCTGACAAAATAATCTTAGGTGCCGATAAGTTAACTAATTTGCTAAAAATTGGTCCTGAAGCTAAAGCTTTCTTAATATCCTCGAAGGCTTGTCTTTGTTCTGGAGTTGGGACAAAAGTTTTACCTAATCTAGTAGATGTAAGTGAAGTTAGAATATGTGTAGGAGCCATAATATCAAATCTTAAATGTTTATGCATACTTTGTAGTACACCCATAAAAGATCTCATTATAGTAATATCAGTAGGCATGGGAATATTTAGAAGTTTCTGTACTCGCCTTTGATCTACACAGCAATAATTATGCGAAATGAAGAATCCAAAGAAATTTACCCTACTTTTAAAAAGTTGTGATTTCTTTAAGCTAATCTTTCCTTTATGCGTGTGTATTCTCCCCATAACTTTCTTCAAAATCTTAAAATGTATATTCAAGGATTCCGATCTAGTTTTAGCTAGTTCAGTTGAGACAATGAAATCATCGTAAATGTGCTGGACTTCTGGAATAGGTGAGTATACCATTTTGGCTAAATCGCCGTCCATTACAACATTACCATTATCATCATAAACTAATTCCCAGTGTAATATCTTTTCCATAAAGCGTGATAGACTTTCAGGTGAAGTCTTAATACCAGTTGGTAAGGATGCGTGTCTAAAAGCTCCTAATGGGGTTGCAAACAATGTTAGGTCTCTGCAAGAAGGTTCTAGCGTTATACTATGAAAAGCGTTAGCCATGTCACTACTACTATGCACAAATTTATCCCTTAGTGACTGAATCAAATTTTCTGCTGTGGGTAGCAGTGCAGGTTCAGACTGCAGACAAGGATTTAATTGTTGAAAATTTACAATTAAACGAGGACAGCTCCCCTGATCTGACTTTGGAATCAGATAAGCTGGGCTTGCATAGTTGTTATAGGAATCCCCATCCAAATTAGCTCTTTCAATGGTTCCGTTCTTTAACAAAAACTCTAAGATAGATTGCATTTGCATTTTCTCTACGGGTGATAAATAATATAATTTCTTATGCTGGGGTAAAGTTTGACCAGGTTTTAATCTAATTGTATAATTGCCCAGATATTTACTCATGTTACCTCTATCAGTAGAATGTGTAGATATGATATCGGGGTAAGATTTTAGGAATATGTCTTCTATATAATGTCTTACCTCTGGTGGATAGTCTGACAGCACCACAAGATCCTCTGGTTTAACAAACTGGTCCTTAGGCACACTGTAGCCAGTAGGTTCCGTTACATAGTCCATGAGGTTATCAGATTCAGCTATATGTTTTAATCCGAGTTCAATAACGTCATCACTATTTTCAAAGAGTTTATTCTTTTCAGGATCTGGTGTAGTTAGAATTTCATCAATATTAGAACGGTAGTCAGATAAGGCTACTCCTGGTACTGGAGTGTCATTGTTTATAGCTGTGGGATTCGGTATATATCCATCAGCTAAAGGAAAAGATCGTTCTACCAGATTGATGGCGCTGTATTTTGGTAGCTATAAGAGTTGAACTGGGTTGTTTCTGGTGTCTAGTAAGCTCTGATTGATGGCTGGAGTGTTAGCTTTCTCCGCGTGTTGCTCTAGGGCTTGTACAATCTCATCTAGCTCAGTTGTCACAGATACATTGTGTAGGAATGATTGTGTAAAATCAAAGTCTGTGGTGATCTCCTTGACTACAAATTGGTTGCTTGGTTCCAAGTATCCGGTGATAACAGTGTTAGTGATTGCATGTTCAGTGACATTTGTTATCATTGCTCTACCACTGAGTTGTCCTCGGTTGTTGACCGTCAGTTGTGTTTGTCCAGGCTGAATTTTGATTCCTCCATTTCTATCATTGGCAATGTGGTCATCGCTAAGAATGACTTTGGTTCCAGGAGCCAAGTTGAAGAAATGGTTGATGTTCATCTCTATAGTCTGAGTTTCATTAGAGTCAATTTTGTCAATTGTCCCTGTGCAGAGTTGTAACTCATAATCAGAACAGAACAGGCTATCTAATACTCTGCCAGGATGGAACATAGAGTATAGATATGGTGCTGGCGGGTGGTTGTCAGCAACGAAAGTCAACCCTAATTGGAGATCTCTAATACCATTCATTCCGATGATCATAGGTGTGACATTCTTGTGTTCTTCAGGTACAATCATAAACGGTACTGGTCTATAGATGCCTGAGAACTGTGTGAGGCGAATCATGAGAGTTATTTCTCCAGCTACTGGGATTTTGTGTCCAGAATAGCTGACAAGAACCATGTCACTCTTTTCCAGATGATTCTTGACCTCATGTTGTTGTACTCCAAACAACATACCAAAATAGCTGGTTGACATGATATTTCTGTCTGCTGCTGAATCAAACAAGGCTGTCATGTATACATCATAGTTTCCATTTGTCATACAGCCAGAGCAGTTCAGGTACATTTTCCTATTTTCATCCATGATAGCTGCCGAACTATCTACCGCTAAAATCTTGGGGTCGTTAGGATCCATTCGAACGGTAATAGCGTTAACTCTACTTGTTCTGCCACGCTCTTTGGATTGTCCATTGGCTTTGGCTTCAACCCATTCTTCATATGCCTGTTTAAACACACCACCAGGTCTTACTTTACCACTATGGTACAGTTCCATCATTGCTGGTCGTCCAGGACATAGGTGTTGAGCGTGGTATAGGTCTTTGCCATACTTCTTGTGACAGCTTGGGCAGTATCCGGATGTTAGTGCTGTTTGATATTGTCTTCCTTGGTCATCGCACAGTAGTCTGCATCCATCTGATATTTTGTGGGAATTTTGACCACATGCACCGCAGTAGCGCTTATTGGATGTTCCATAGGAGATATGATAATCTTGTTTAGTGTTCTTCTGTGGTTGTCTATCTCTATTATCCCTGTTTTCTCTGTTGTAGGTTTTAGGATAGGCTGGTTTAGCAGTAACTTCTCTAACTGTTGGTCTTTTATAGTAGCTCGATGTAACGGCAACTTTAGCAGGCTGTTTGTCTCTATTCATTCTTGCATCCCTGTCATGTGAGTAGTTGGTGTTATTTGTCTTTTTATGAAGTGACAAATCTCCATTGTAACTAGCTGATACACCATTCTGCTGTAGGTCCAGATCTAGGTCTTCAGTTCTAGGGTACATGGAAGCGGTCAACTCATGATATGTAGGGGCTCTTCCAAGATCATGTGTGAGGTTGTGATGGTTTTCAGATGCTATATTGCGGCTATTTGTTGGTAAGCTACGTTTAAGTGCCTCCACTGCAGTTATGTTGAATACATTTTGTCGTTCCTTCTTATCCGTATAATGAACAGCGGCTCTGCTGGCAAGATTCTGAATGGTACTGACAATCTTAGGGAATGACATAGCTTTGGTTCCCTTAAAGGCTATCAGCTTAGCTTGAGCTTCCTGTGGGCTGATGAGTATATCGTACTGTAGCAGTAAGCTATTGTAGACGCTTTCAATAGACAGTCCAAGATTGAAACTCTGCTGGATAGTAGTATAGGCTTCACCAGTTGTGGTTCTAAGCATAAAGGTCTCAAATTCTGATCTTGAGAGGTTACATAGCTCCTGAGCGGTGTTCATTTCTGATAGATAATCAGTAATATAGGGTGGTTTGCCGTCCCCTTTGAAGCAATGCTTGAGAGGGAAGGTTCCATTGGCTAGCTTAAGCTTTTGATCGTTGCTTAAGGTGCTCTTGCTTGCATAGCTGCTTGGTGGTTTAATTCCAGTTTGGTTAGTGAAGTTACTGAAGTGTCGTTGAGTGCGTTTGTCATTCTCCTCTTGTACAATACGCTGTGCTTCTAACTCAACTTCACGTCTTTGTTCCTCTTTGTATTCTCTCATACTCTGTGTGTAGTTGGTGCAGAAGTTCCTCATCATTTCTGAGTCCACACGTATGTTGGGGTTACAAAGTCTTATGGTATCCAGGAATTGTGGGAACAGGAAATTTCCTAGAGGATCTGATAGTGTTGCTCTAACATATCGATCTCTGATCAATGCGTCAGGTGAGTCCTCGCGTATAGGTATGGATCTTACAGATTCCGTGTCTGGTTCTGGCGTCTTGGTTCTCTCACCATCCTGTTCTGGTTCCTCCTGGTTGGGCATTGGTTCCTCCCTTCGTGTATCATCTCCTGCAGTAGCTGCATCAGCTGACGGAGTTCTTCTTCCAGGCGTCGTCGAGCGTCCTCGACGTGGGGTGTTCGCCTTTTCAGCATTGTCATCTTTCTTACTTTTATTAAATAATGGCATTACAGCTAGCTTAAAGCTTTTAAACTTTCTATGAGTTCTTTAAAGAAGCTTATGAGATGTTTTACTATTTTAGGATTTAAATAGCAAAGGTACAAGAAGAAACTAAATAATGCGCCTAAAGTTAAAACAATCAAAAATTGTTTACAATAACATATTTTTCTTTTAAAATTATTAAATCTTATTCTGGAGTGTGCGCTAATGCACTCTTATCCTTAATTAAGCTCAACTGTAGAAACACTTCTACTTAGATTTATTCTATATTTGCCTATAAAGCTAATTTGGGCTGTTTAGCTATTCAAATTAGCTATAAAGTTAAATAGAATGTTAAGGTTTGCAGCGAAGTTAATTTGGGTATGCTAATATACTATCACAAATTAACTGTTATTTGCTTAGGCGTCGACTTTTCCTAGCAAATGTTATTGTTGAGAAAAACAGCAATTTATAATCCTTGTTGAATTCTTACTCCACTCTAAGGATATGTAGCTTACAATCTGCTTATTCCTGTAAGGCTTTATGAATATAACTTACTAAGGTTCACTCCCAAAGGATCGTCTATATTCTAATAGTATTGCAACAGTTTTGCCTGAATATCAAAGATCTCGCACCCAATACTTATAGTTGTATTAGGGTATGCCTACCAATCCTACTAAGTATTATTCGCGAATTATTATGGGGCTTCACTTGTGATTTCAATCCTTATAACTATATTATTGAGACTCAATTTAGATTGTCCTATATATATATGAATATAATCAGTTTGTTTTCAAGGTTATTATAGACCGGATGTGCTCCACTTAATTAGTGAGAACACAATATTCTATGTGTCTTACTGAAGTGTGATATCCTACGCAAGGTGATCAATCTATACGCTGGAAGTTGTCAATCAAACTCTTTAAAGTAGACTACAGGGTTGGTGTTATTGCTTGGTCAAATATTATTGAAAATCAAATTAGCTGAATTAGTGCACTTTTTTAAAAAAATTTTTTTTTTTTTTTTTATCTAAAAGGTAACAATTTTAGCTTATAAAGATTATGAACTATATGTACACACTTTATTTTACTTGGTTATAGTCTTTATGCTAATAGTCCTAAGTAAAATTAATTTTTTCTCAATGGTATAAAAAGAAATTTTCTTTCTTTGTTTTAATCCGGATTTTTATAAAGACAGTAGAGTACTTCCAATATTACTTTGCTACTTCTTTTAGAGACGTCCCAAGACTCCCAAGATAGGCTGCTGCAACCTTTTGCTGCGTTTGGTTACTAGAACTTTGTCTCTTATAAGTGTGCTTTTCAATTACATATAGGGCTTAGGTTGTTGACTATACTTTTAAATCACTAATATTCACTATCACTAATGATTGATGGTTTATAACTCTTCTCAAGTTGTCTGTTGAATTCTGGCGGCACATGAAATAGAAATTTTAGCATTAGCAAAGCAAGTAAAAATTTAGTTTTCATGTCCTACTTATTGTTGAGTGAACTGTTTATTGTATTTATTTATATGTTTATGAAGAGCGTGCAAAAAAAAATTTTCTAAGTTGAGATTGAATTAAAAACTTTCTAAGTCAAAATAAAATAAAATAACTCTAAGTCCAAAGTTGGAAAATTTTGACTAAGTCCAAAAAGTTTCTAATGAAATTACTCTAAGTACAAAAGTCAAATAGAATTTTGACTAAGTCCAAAAACTTTTCAATGAAATTATGCTAAGTACAAACTTAGTGAATTTTGACCAAGTCCGAAAACTTTTCGATGAAATTATGCTAAGTACAAAATTAGTGAATTTTGACTAAGTCCAAAAACTTTTCAATGAAATTATGCTAAGTACAAAATTAGTGAATTTTGACCAAGTCCGAAAACTCTTCGATGAAATTATGCTAAGTACAAAATTAGTGAATTTATCCTGAGACAAAAGAAATAGAATCACTCTAAGTCCAGACGTGGAGTATTTTGTCCGAGATAAATTTCCTAACAGTTCACCTCACAAGACTACTTTAGAGATTGCCCTTAAATCAAAAGAAATAGAATCACTCTAAGTCCACTATTGGAATATTTTGACTAAGTGCAAATCTCGCTAAGTTAAGGGATTTTAAAGTCATAAAGTATTAGAGTGTTAGAATTATCCTTCACCAAAAGAAATAGAATCTCTCTAAGTCCATAGTTGGAATATTTTGGCTAAGACGGAATTACTCTAAAACAAAATTTTCTCTTAAGTGTGGAAAATGAAATTTGTTAATCTAGTTGGAAAATTGCAATTATTACAAGTCCCAATTTGGTAAATTTCCAACCAAGTTCACATTTTCATAAAAATTACTAGGAGTCCAGAAATTCAAGATTCTCTCTGTAACAAAAGAAATAGAACGGTGCTAAGTCCAAAAAAGTGGAATATTTTGCTCAGAGCATCAGGAAATCTATGGAATTATTGCTGATTGCATAAAGTAATTTGTTTACACTTATATCATTCCAACCGATCGATGTTGAGAATATCTTTGAGACTTTGAAATATTTTGTTTAACTTAAAACTTTGGAGAAAATAGTTATTTTGATACATCCGCATATAAATCAGAATTACATTAGGAATATAAGACCTATGCATGTATAAGTAAGTGCAGATCTCAGAAAATCGGTTCTAACGGTACCAAAGTATTAGTACAATTTAACTTGAGTATAAATGCTACAAGTTTGTAATAATCTTTTGGCCCTTTACTACGACTCAAGAGTACTAACTGCTTTCGGCATATTGTTTCAGAAACATGGCTCCAAAGACAATATGTATCCCAACTAACAGCGTTTCCCGTGTTCTATAAGATTTGCTCCTAAGTTTTCATTTAATAAGACAGTTCAAAATGGTCCTTTACAAATAGTATTTTGATAGCTTATAAATGAAAAGTTACTCCATGCTTGATTCTTAATAAGTTCTGGTTTAAGTATCAAAGATTCAAGTATTTCAACACTTAGAGAATTTCCGAATAAGTAAGAATCATACTAAGTCCGAAGATTTATATATATACTCCGCCACCTAGCACAACTCCTAAATCTCAAAAATCTGGCTAAGTCCGAAAATCAAAACTTTGCACATAGCTCGATCATAGATTATTCCAACTCAAGTGTTTTACTAAAGAGAGGCAGACATGGAGGTGCCGGTGTGCTGGTATTCTCTAGGGCCTCTAGAGTGTCAACCAGTGCGAGTGTCCTTATAGGGCGGCGACCAATGGCCACAAATATGCTAGCATTCTCTAGGGCCTCTAGAGTGTCAGCTAGTGCAACTGCTCATACACGAGGCTCTCAATTGCATTTGTGTCGTGCCTTTCAGTCCCTATCTCTTCAAACGCCTCATAGTCCTAACCTTGCTCTCAAATAGTTTCACAGGTTTTGGAAAATCCGATTTTGCCATAACTACAATTATTCGATTTTGGTAAAAATACCTGCCTTAGGCGGTTCGGGTACGGTAAGGAAAAAAAAAGAAAAAAAAATTTATGAAGTAAAATTTTCCAAGATACAACCGGTAAGTTGCACCATTGTGTGTGCGAATGGGGCGTTTGTCCAAATTTAGGTATGGAGACTGCTCTTCTATGAGTACTACTAAAACCTACTTTTACTGCAGTACACATAGACATTCTCATCGTCGGTTCGTTTGTTTAGAATGCTTAACCCTTTATTCCCACAAGTACAATACGAATTTGGTTGAGCTGGTGGAAGCTCAACAAAAGACCCACGCGAAGTATTATGTTGCTTTAATCTAAGAATAAATGGTTGGTTTTGATATTCGATTAGAATTATATAAGTATATTAAGTATTAAGGAAGGAAAGTGTTTTTATAAAGTGTATTTATATTACAAGTGCATAAGTTAAGTATGAAAATATTTACAGGATAAGTGTTAAAATCATAAGTAGAGTAGGACAGAAATGTGCCCTAAGTCCCAAGCAGTGAATTGTGCCAAGTGTTAGAATTCTAACATAAGGCCTAAGCTCAATTCATGCTAAGTACTAAGGGGCCTAAATTTAAACTACAATGCATGCCAAACAACTAAGTCATTACCTTTTAAAGCCAGAAAGAGAAGTTGATGGTAGGAGAGTCAATAAATAACTAACTAAATTTAAGAGGTACATGCTATAACATTAGCTTTGGACCAGGATCTTAGTGTTTGTCTGTACAATTAAATGTCTGTGTGTTAATATGTGACGTAAATCAGGCATGGTTGTAGGCATACATATTTGTACTGATTATTTACATGATTACTTTAACAATAAACATAATGTCTTTAATAAACATATACTATTAGCAAATCACATACAAATTACCATGAATAGGCTAGCGTTACCCATATATGGTGTCATATAGGTAGAGATAGGCCTATGAATGCATAAAAGGATACAAATATTGCCTTGGGCCTAGCTAAAGTAATTGTGTCTTGCGCCTGATTGCTACTGGATAATTGCGGGGCACACGTCAATCAAATATTCATAATCTGCTCTATAAAGTGTTGACTTTATATCAAGCATAGATAGATAGCTTTTGATGCGAAGCATTTCTGTAAAAGTCTTATATGTACGTTCAAAGAATTTGAAAATTGAGGATCGCATCTCCAAGACTGACAGACATCCTGTTACTTTATTATATGGATACTAGCGGCTTCGCCCCTAGCCTCTAGGGGCTTTGCCCAAGAGGTGATAAAAAAAAATTATTGCGAGAGACCATAAAGGACCATGGAAATCTCCTTCAAAAAAAAAAAAAAAAAAAAAAAAAAAAAAAATGGGGGGGGATTTTTTGGTTTTTGGGGGGGTTGGGGGTGTCCCACCCCCCGAGAAAATAGCTTAAAACCACCACAGGACCAATAGGTAGATACCCTGAAGAGTAGAATCCGATCGGTTCAGTGGTTACCGAGATCTTAAGGGACAGACAGACAGACGGACGGACAGACGGTCAGACGGACAGACGGACAGACAGACATCGTTCTACTTTGTATTATAGATAATAGGGTTCCTGCTACTTAGTAGGTGTAAAATAAAAATTTATTTTCGTGATTTAATTTTTCTATGTAAACTTATATATGTAATATTATTTTCCTCTTGATTAAATGTTATCATCATATAAAATTTCACAGTTTTCATTTGAGAAAAAATTAATCATTTTTCTTGGTGTCATTGTTAGAAAAGACTTTAGATTGCCAGTTTTGTTTCTTAGACAAAACCGTAAAGATAGAGGGTATAAGATTATCCTATTATATAAAGTTGTAAAATTATTATGTCTGAAGATCAAGCTCTCAATAACTACTGAACAGATTGTATTCTCCTTTTTTATTGAAGCTTCATATAGGTTTTAGGCTATTTTATTTAGGTAGGACCATGGAAATCAATTATTTTTAGAGTTCTAGCTCAAGTGTACATATATTGAATATGCTATAATTTATTTTTTTAAAAGTTCTCAATTTATTTAAGCGTATTATTTTTTTTCATAAAAATTGTTTTGTTTGTTTTGACACCCTTGTTCTTTTGGGTGTTAAAATTAATGTTCTCGTTTTCATTCATTTTACAATTTCATTTTTTTTTCTCTCTTCATTCTTTTTATCTTCCCATGTTTATTTGTAGAGTAGCTACTCCATGTCTAACTATATCCATCTATATGTCACATCATACCATGTTTATTTGTAGGTTAGCTACTCCATGTCTAACTATATCTATCTATATGTCATAACATCCCATGTTTATTTGTAGGGTAGCTACTCCATGTCTTACTATATCTATCTATATGTCACATCATACCATGTTTATTTGTAGGGTAGCTACCCCATGTATACCTATGTATATCTATCTATAGGTCACATCATACCATGTTTATTTGTTAGCTACTCCATGTCTAACTATATCTATCTATATGTCATAACATCCCATGTTTATTTGTAGGGTAGCTACTCAATGTCTAACTATATCTATCTATATGTCACATCATCCCATGTTTATTTGTAGGGTAGCTACTCTATGTTTAACTATATCTATCTATATATCACATCATACCATGTTTATTTGTAGGGTAGCTATTCCATGTCTAACTATATCTATCTATATGTCGATCAACTGAAAATAGTTGCCGAATGTGTACGCAGTTTCCTGAGTGTTTCCTTATCCTAGCTCAATATTTACTACTAGCTAAAAAAGCTTTAAACTTCAAAAAAAAAATCAAAATTTAAAAAATTCAAATGTATAATGTATAAATCGTTTATACATTCAAATTTTGATTTTTTTAAGGGAAGTTTGAAGATTTGTAGCTAGTAGTAAATATTGAGCTAGGATGAGGAAACACCCAGGAAACTGCGTACACATTCGGCAACTATTTTCAGTTGATCTATATGTCACATCATACCATGTTTATTTGTAGGGTAGCTACTCCATGTCTTACTATATCCCTATATGTCATATCATCCCATGTTTATTTGTAGGGTAGCTACTCCATGTCTAACTATATCCATCTATATGTCACATCATACCATGTTTATTTGTAGGGTAGCTACTCCATGTCTAACTATATCTATCTATATGTCATAACATCCCATGTTTATTTGTAGGGTAGCTACTCCATGTCTAACTATATATTATCTATATGTCACATCATTCTATGTTTATTTGTAGGGTAGCTACTCCATGTCTAACTATATATTATTTATATGTCACATCATTCCATGTTTATTTGTAGGGTAGCTACTCCATGTCTAACTATATCCCTATATGTCATAACATCCCATGTTTATTTGTAGAGTAGCTACTCCATGTCTAACTAAATCTTTCTATATGTCACATCATACCATGTATATTTGTAGGGCAGCTACTCCATGTCTAACTATATCCATCTATAAGTCACATCATCCCATGTTTATTTGTAGGGTAGCTACTCCATGTCTTACTATATCCCTATATGTTTTATCATCCAATGTTTATTTGTAGGGTAGCTACTCCATGTCTAACTATATCCATCTATAAGTCACATCATCCCATGTTTATTTGTAGGGTAGCTACTCCATGTCTAACTATATCCATCTATATGTCACATCATACCATGTATATTTGTAGGGCAGCTACTCCATGTCTAACTATATCCATCTATAAGTCACATCATACCATGTTTATTTGTAGGGTAGCTACTCCATGTCTTACTATATCTTTCTATATGTCATAACATCCCATGTTTTTTTGTAGGGTAGCTACTCCATGTCTTACTGTATCTATCTATATGTCACATCATACCATGTTTATTTGTAGGGTAGCTACTCAATGTCTAACTATATCCATCTATATGTCATAACATTCCATGTTTATTTGTAGGGTAGCTACTCCATGTCTTACTATATCCATCTATATGTCATATTATATCATGTTTATTTGTAGGGTAGCTACTCCATGTCTAACTATATCCATCTATATGTCACATCATCCCATGTTTATTTGAAGGGTAGCTATTCAATATCGTACTATAGCCCAGTTCACAAAAAAAACAAAGGTCAACCTCTGGAAATTTTAGGTCGAAGCTTTAGGTTGACCGCTGATATAAAGGTATTTGTGGGTTGTACTTGATTAGGTTGACCTACAGAAAAAATCAGTCGACCTGGGCATATGTTTGTCTATATGTCGCATCTTAGAATAAAATCTCGAAACCTTGCAAATTAAACTCCCTTGATCAGTCCCCTGATCTAAAGACACTTCCCAGCTAGACATGTCTACCTTAGCCTTCAGAGCCATTTATTCTCTCTTTGTTACAGAACATTTTTGTTATGACGGTGTAACATACGGACGTACGTGCCTAACTTTAACGTGTTCAATGTTAACAGATATATTTTATCATATTTTTCATCATAGTCTTGGGTATAATACAAGGTTATTGCTTTTATTCCAAATAGTCCAATAGCAGGGTTATGAAGAGATAAGTCAATAGCCTATAAATTGATGTACATCTGCAATGATGATACACAAAAGTACCCCTACTGAAGTGATAAGTTAGTGGTTGAAATGTTTGGACAGTTAACTTAGTGAACCAACTAATATCAAAATTCACTAAAAGTCCTCAAAGTTGTTAAGCTAAGAAATAAGAAAACGTTAGTATAAAACTTTAAGGACTGGTATAATAAATAGCCCAAGGTCCCCTCCTCCCTGGTCCAATAGACTTACTAGAAATAGACTTACAATTCTAAACGCAAATATATATAATATATATCAAACAATATTTTATATTTTTTTATTCAAAATTTTCTTTAATATAACATAATACATATAAATTACAATGATATTTAACGAATTCATCAAAAAAATTTATTTTGAAAATTTAGGTTGGCAAGACATTTTTTTCATTTCTTTTCTTAAAGATTTTACTTTAATATTTTTTTTTTCGGCTCTGAATTCAATTCATACAAACTAATTTTGAACCATAATAAAACAACATGTCTAGTGTTAGTTTCATAATTATTTTGAACGAAGTCATTATAAAAAATGGCCCAATCATTGTGTGTTAGCCTTTGGAACCTCGGGGCTAACAAAAATGGAATTAATCAATAATCAATCATTCTTTCATTTTCGTATCCGCGGCAAAATTTCTATGAAACCACACTAGAAATTTATGCTATGCAAAATAGTTAAAAATTTGACATATGCATAATAAAACTAACCAAAAGTATTAACTTTATTTTACAATTTTACGTATATAAAATTAAATGGTCATTAGAGATTTTGTTTTTTGGCATTAGGAAAAATTAACTAATTCATAACATTTTTTCGGATCATGGAAAAAAAACGAAGTAGCGGGGTTCGTCGGAACACAGTAATAGTGTCTGACTGATTATGACGTAACAAAAAAAATTAGCCAATGAGAGGCCGTTATTGACCAATGGTAAAATTTATAGTGGCCTCTCATTGGCTAATTTTTTTTGTTACGTCATAATCAGTCAGACACTATTACTGTTTTCGGTTCGTCGTATTTTCATAGTAGCTTTTGATGGGTTATTTTTTTTAGGTTTGGAAAATCTTAATGATTACCCCGCAGGATTAGGGCTTCCCGTGGGGGCTAGAAATAGGAGAAAAGCTACTGTAAAAATACAACCAAACCCGCTACTTCGTTTTCTTTCTATGATTCTATTTTTCATATTAAAAATAAAGACAAAAAATCATTTTTCTAAACAAATTAAAATAAATAAACATGGATGACGACATAAAAAAATAAGCAAATTTAACAAAATAAAAAAAAATAAGAATTAAACTAAAAAATAATTTTGAATTGGAATTTAACAGCAAAAAGTGACCAGTAATTATTATATATGTGATAAAATGGTATGTTATGTTTTTTAAATTTTTTTTCTTTATATAATAAACTTTAGTTTATGCTATATTTTCACAACGACCAAAAATTGTTTAATGCCCATTAATATCCCTTTTGCGACTTTGTGACACTATAACATGAACCAATCTAATTATGGAAAAGCATCGCTTAAAAAATACATGAAAGTAAAGCAGCTTATAGTGCCTAATAAAAAAATTTATGTCATACCTAATTAATTATGTCATACAATACAAATGACCAATTGTAGGCCATTAAATATTGTAATTTACCAAAAGTAAAATGTATATTGGTCTATCATTGGAAATTTGTATTGTATGACGTCATTTATTAATAGGCACTATAATCTGCTTCTATGAAAGTGTACCAATTATACTTCAGGTGCTTGTGGCGATAAAATAAATTTTGATTTCATGTCTTCTTCAGCAAGAAATGTTGCTGTTTTTGAGATCTTTTTTACTTTCTTCCAAATATAGAAAGAATACCACCACAGTTATCAGGACACCGAAATTGTCTTCCGCGCTTTACCATGTTACAGCATCTAAAATTAACAAACTTTTTAGGAACATAATATCATAAATTTAAAATTGTTTTTATCATTTGTATATTTAATTATATACTTTTAAAATCACAAAGGGTGGCAACTTTATAATCATTAACAAAAAGTCCGTGAAACATGTATAAATCAATTGAAACATGTTGATGGTTAAAACTTTATTAACAATTCTTATATATATTAGGTATATTTATCCTATTTTTGGACCAATTATTCATTTTTATTCCAAGGACGACAAGGTATAAAGTTAAGAGCGAAACATATTTCTTTAATCAAGCCCTAAAAATTTAATTAATTTCCTAAACATTAATTTGTAAATTTTGCAACAAATATAAGTACAATTTTGTTTACATTTATAACCTGAATTACTCTACAAGGTAATGTTTGTTTGTTATACTGTCTGATTTTCTTGTTAAATAATAATCTCAAATTTACTTACTGGCCTTTGCTGTTTCTACATTGGCGAGGATTTGAGCAACCGGATCTAGAAAAATTGATGTTTTAAAGACTAAGCAAATCTAAAAGAGATAGAATGTCTGTACTAAAAGATCTTTCTAACGGTTTCACTGTTTTAATAGGTCCTATACAAGGACGTAAAAATATCCTTTGAAAACCTTAATTTTATCCCCACCCTAAAATAAAAAATTTCAACGTCTTTGTCCTACACTGTATTTTCTTTATAATTTTACATTAAAAAGTTAAATCAAACACGAAAAACTTCCCATCTTCAATTTCTTGTCTGAGAGGTAATTTAAAGATGTGCGGAGAGTAAACTTTTTGGATAACTTTACCCCCCACTCCTTTCAAATAATATATTCTGCACGCCCGTGGCATCATTTTCTTACCTTTGGATAGATTTTGCTCTTGGCTGTTGACTGGAGGACTTGGACTGAAAATAAATTAACATATTATTTTATTACAGTACTAGCGGAAATGCTCCTAGAGCCCTCTAGGGTAACTTGAAGTGGTGGGTAAATTCGACCCCCTATTTTTTTATTATAGTTTTAACAAGAAAGATTCTTTAAAAAATTCCAGGGGAGGAGTCCCCTCCCCCATATTAGTCATAAAATTTCCCATGACCTATGAAAAGCTACATTGAAAAAGAGAACCATATCAGTTCAGCGGTTACAAGAATAATTCGGTACAGACAGACGCAGATCCTGTTACTTTTATATAAGGATTATTTTGTAAATACACAAAAAAATCCCAATTGCTTTTTAATTTAAGGAGTAGTATTTCAGTGGTCATGTACTTTTAAAACTTTCTTACATTGTCAGTCAACTCGATCTTTGTAATCTGTTTAATATTACCTAGGGTTGGGCCGGATATCCGGTCTGGTAGGTTATCCGGCCGGAAATCCGGCCATTTTCAATATCCGGCCGAATACCGGATATTTAAACTATCCGGTTACATGATATCCGGCTGATTTTTGACGCCGGATATCTGGTTATCCGGCCGTATATCGGGAAAATTTCCGGATATCTGGTTATCCGGCCGGATATCGGGTAAATTGTCAGATATCCGGCCGGAACTGGATATCCGGCATTAGTAATCAGCCGGATATCCGGTATCCGGTATTCGGCCAAAAAAGTTTCCGGCCCAACCCTAATATTACCTTGTTGTTATTGTTTCTGCCAAATCCTAGGAAGCCTAGAACATTTGGGAAGTCATGACAGGACCTACAAATAAAAATAGTTATTATAACGCGTCGTATCATAGACAGCTATCCGCGGATGGTAAAATTACAAATTGCATGATTAATTCTAGTTTTGTTATCACTGATTGCAAATTTATGAAGAAAGTTGATAAAATTATGGAAATGTTGTAGAATAAGAAAAATCACGAAACCTTGTAGGTTAAATATCTGGTGTTTTTAATTTTATACAAATTGCTTGTTATCAATAGTAAACCACCCCATATATTTTAAATAATAGAAATTCCTAACCTATGCAGGTGGCTTAACCCTGCGGGACTACCCAGAGCCCAAAATAACCTAACTTAACTAATGTAATAAACAAACAAACGAAAACGTTCTTTTCAATCTTTTTAAAAAGGAGGGGAAGGGTTTTAAGTGCTCAACAAGGGGCTTTGTGTGAAAGCCCCAATAAATTGATTTAAAATTACCTCTGAATTTTTCCAAAAAGTCTGGTTGTCTGTTGAATCTGCCCGGACTTACACAAACTAATAATAATCGTATAATTAAAATATTGGTTAAGAAGTTTGGACATTTCTAGTTTGAATTGACAAGTAATATCAATATACGCTAATCCGTAAACATTAAGGGATACTAAGATAAATAGATGTACATCACACACCCAATAGTGATCAACAAAATTCACCTTTTATAGATTAAAGTTATGGGTCGAAAAAATAATAGGTTCTATTTTTTTTGTCATAAGTAAAATATATCTATAATAATTTTTCATTTTATTATTCGTAGAAAATTGTCTATGAAATGTTACATTACTTTTAAGTATAGCTCAGACCCGGTTATGATCCAGCGGTTTTGAAGTCATACCGGGAAAGTAAATAAATATAACTTACTTGTAGTCAAAGTCATCATAGTTGTAATCAAACTCATGGAAGGACCTTCCAGATCTTTGGCTACAAAAACAAAATATTTTTATTATTTTATTTCATCCTTATCTTTATAATAAAGTAAAAGAATCTCTGTGTTTCTGTCCTGAGAAGGTTTATAATTATTTTTGGGGAGGTACTACCACCATCCCAAGAGAAATTGCCCCTAAAAAATCCCCCCCCCCCTGTAACAAAAATAACATTTAAATTTCTTTTCTTTTTCTTTTTAAAATTAAAATATAAAATTGGGGCGCATTCGCAAGTATATAAGTAGAGGATGACTATCTGTCTATCTGTCTATAGCTAATTCAAGAATTTGATGTTATTTTATTCTACAAATTAGAGGAAGAAATGTATGCAAAATAATTTTGTACCTGGGAAGTTCAGAATCTACAACATCATCTTCTAATGATTCTTGGCCGATGACGCAAGAAAACAGCATACTAAAAAATTATATTGTTATAATTTCTACCCTATAATTTATCGTTTAAGAATTTGAACAAGGTCAAATTTGTATCCATATAGCAAAGATATAGTGATTAAGAGAAAGAGATAGTTAGATGGACATAGAGTTACAGACGGGCTGATGAACAGACAGACTGACGAAGTAACTTATAAAATTTATAAAAACTTACCAGACAAGAACAGCAGCGCCATTTTTGTACATTCTTTATATTCTGAAAGTGGTTAGAAAAATTATATTTAAAGAATTTCAATACCACGAACCTAAATATTAGGTATTAAGTGTAGCTATTATGATAATATACAGGGATCCTAAGGGATAAGACATTGGACGATAAATTGATGTAAATCTCAAAGGATGATAAACAAAATTGATCCTCTTAAAGATTAAAATCATTGATTGAAAAATTGGGCAATACTAGTTTGGAATAAATCACAATCTAATAAAAGTTTGCAAAGCTTTTGATCCAACGAATAAGATAACGTGGTAATAAAATTTAAGCTATTAGATCTGAATTATTTACAGTCCAATGTCCCCTCCCTCCGTGATTAACATACCATGGATAATTATGGTAAATATGTAATTTGAATCGTTAATAGTTTTTATATGCTTTTTTTAAACAGAAAGATACACCTAGATATTCTATATAATATACATTATGATTGCATTGTTAGAAATAATTAAATCAGATACAAAAAAATATGTATCAATGATTTTCTTGACTTAGACTTTGTAAATTTTACTGGTTTTACTTTAAATAAATTCTGTTTGAAGCAAAATTTATCCAAAATGAGTTAGACAGTCGTGTTATATTCTTATTTTTTTGATATAATTTAAGTTTTCGATTTTCGGATAAATTTCAAATATCTAAACTCCAAACAATTTTTATGATCGAAGTTAAGCGTTATTAGAGGTAAGAATTTATGTTTAATGCATTGAAAAAAGTTCTAGTTTCTATCCAAGTAAAGTAAGGATATCTCCTATGACATCTCTTCTACCCTTGCAGTTGCTGGGACATACAAGTCGTCTTCCTCGCCTTACCAAGTTGCAGCACCTTAAAGAAAAATACATGCAAAAAATGTATGGATCGCACAAAAACAATGTTGTATATTTAAGACTAAAAGATCAGGCCTTGAGACGGACCTTATCAGACGTGGGGGGGGAGGAGGGGGGAAGGTGTATGTTATAAACTTTATTATATCAACTCCTATATTAGGTAGAGGTCTAAAATTTCTGAGTGGTAACCTTTTTTCAGAAAAAAATTCTGACTATAGATCAAAAAAAGTCATTTTTGTTTACTTCCCTCCGATCTTGTAGGATAAAAGGGACGGACATACAGACAAACCATTAAACCAAAATAGCTGCTAAATTTTATTGATATTATTTATAATACTAGCGGCTACGCCCCTAAAAGTCTCTAAGGGAACTTAATGTGGGAAGGGGAAAATTTGACCCCCTACCTTTTATAATATGATTTGAAAAAAAGGGGAAAAAGTATTTTTTTAAGAGGGGAATTTTAATTGGGAGGGTGAATATACCTCCCATATAAAACCTTCCCTGGAACTATAAGAAGCTTCAATGTTAAGGAGAACCACGTCAATGCAGCAGTTAGCAAGATCCTTCGCTAGAGACAAAAAGCTTGATACTTTATATAATAGGATTAAGAATAACTTACTGTCCCCTGTTGTTTCTACATTGTCTTGGATTGGAACAACCATTCCTATACAAATTTAAAATGGCTTAAAATTTGTATTATTTTCATAATAAAGGCCTTAACTTCAATTACATTCAATTTTAATAGCAAAGGTACTAAAGTTTATATGTGAGAATGTTTGACAGATTTTCAGAACAGTTGGAACGCGCGTATAAAAATTACTTTAGGATCCTTGAAAGCTAAAAGCTAGAAAAGTCCTAACAAAAATGGCCAAAATATGCAATTTTTCTTTAGACAGATACACATACATCCTACTACTTTGATGGCTACATATAATAACTGGAAATTATTTTGTAATACTTTCAGCCAACAAAAAAATTTCAGAATGACAAACTTTTTGGACGCCATTGTGTTAGAGGTCCTTGAGGTTTTATTAGTGGAAAAGTTAAAGCTGTATGTTTTTGAATAATGTATAAAACGAGCAAAATTGACCTTAATGAAGGCCTTACCTTCTTCGTGTATTTCTATTCCTACTTCCTGACCTTAGTTGTGCATTGTTTCTTCTGGTAGGTTGCTGGCGTCTACCAGCATTGTTTCTTCTGGCAGGTTGCTGGCGTCCTCCAACAAAAATATTAAAGATACCAGTAAATATATCTTCTAGAAAAGACCTAAAAAAATTAATTTTTGAGATGTATTTGAAAAATGTAAAGCTGTTTATCTGATATGTAAAACCTCTGAAAAGCAGGGAGTAAGGGAGGGGACAATGGATCGAATATTCAATTTTTAGGAGTCTCAGACTTTGGGTACTGGCTTAAAGGGAATGTGCAAGAATTTAGCAGTTTCTGACTGAGTTTGGGTACTTGCGCAAGAAATGCCGCTACTTGCTGTGTTAGTTTTGAATATATATAGTTTTGCAGACAGAGAGTAGTTTAAATATAAATACACAGCCCCCCTCCCATACTCTATTTCACTCCCTTCTTCCCCACCTCCTTTTTTAAAGTAGACGAAAAGGGAAATGGAGAAGGGAGGTGGGGGAAATAAAGAGGATAAAAAGGGGCAGGAAGGCGTGCGGTTCATATTCTTGCCAAGACAGCTAGCAGTTACCCTACATGCCTGCCTGCCCCTTTTTTCCGTGTTCACATCACTTGCCCCCAAATCTCTTTTCTCTTTCCCTGTCATCTGGAGAGTTCCAGGGATATTTTTCTAGTAATTAATTACAGAATGGTTATGTCAGTCTGTAATACTGGTAATCTAATGATTGCTTTTTTTCTTGGAACTTTTTTCTTAGTTTATGGTTTTCTAGATTTAATTAACAATCACTTTACAATTTCCACCAAAATTTCTGGATTATTCTGGATTTCATGGCCTTTCTTCAAAAACTCTTAAATTGAATTAATTGCCCATTGTCCCCTCCCTTACTCCCTGTCTGAAAAGGCTTCTTCAATCTCATGATAAGCCTTATTTTGTGGTTAGATAAATACAGTTATGTTGTGTTGACTAAAAACTAACTTATTTTTTGGGGGGCTCTGATAAAGTAAGGGAAGGAATTTCAATTAACTAATGTTTTCTTCTTTTCCTTCCTTTCTCGTAATCTATAATACAAAGTAAAACGATGTCTGTCTGTCTATCCTTCGGTAACCGCTGAACCAAGAAGCTCTTATAGTGCCTATAAAAATTACGTCATTTAATACAAATAATAATAATTACTAATGGCAGTCCAGTATACATTTTAATTGACCAGTGCAGTGGTAGGCCAAATTGACGTCATATTTAAACTTCCTGAAACAACCACTAGGTGTTACACTACAATTGCGTATAATAAAATACTTACGGATCTGTAGAACCAGAGCTGGAAGAGCTAGAAGAGCTGGATGAGCCAAAGCTCAGACTCAAACTTGAGGAACTAGATCTTGCAGAGCTCCCGCCAGAACTGGAACTTAAATTTAAAAATTAGTGAAACAGCGTAAAGTTGCACCAAAAAATATGACGTCATACGAAAAATAACCGATTAGAGGCCACTATAAATTTTACTATTGGTCAATTACAGTGTATACTGGCCTCTCATTTGTCAACTTTATTGTAAGCACTTTTAACAGTTATAAATCTATCTCAACCATACTATATTGTATGACGTCATTATTTTGGTGCCACTTTACGCTGTCTTAAAATTAGGATCTAGTTCACGGTGAAATGTTTCTGGTAAATATTATCTCCAAAAATATATTAGCTTTAAACTTTGCTGCTAACGGCCAAACTATGACACAAGTAGATTATTCATGCACAAAAGAAAGGCTTTAAATAATCTGGACCAACCATTACTCTATAATGAACAATATTATCGCAGTGCCCATAAATGCGCAAAAAAGACTTATTTTACGCTGCTTAATATAATTGAATAGGATAAAGAGTTGCTTGTGAAAAATTTGTCAATGGCATTGAGAGAAAAATCGTACTTCTGCGTTATTAACAGACGTACAGAATACCCAAATTTTAGTTAGTTTAAATAAATTATGAAAAACAGAAAAATGCTTGAACAATTATATGGTATATACCTGATGCTGCTTGATGAGGATCCTGCCTAAAATATAAATCTAATTAAGAAAGTAGGATGAAACAACTTATAACTGACGTCATACAATACAATTGACCTATGATAGCCATAATACAATTCACCATTTGTCAATTACAATGTATACTGGCCCATCCTTGGTCATTTGTATGACTTAATTTTTGACATATTGAGAGAGTGAAAGCTTTATAATATCTTTTTAAAAAGCTGCGTTTTCCCTCAAAGTGCCTTGTAGAGTACTGAGGTGGATTCTTAAAACTAATCGCTTAGTGGGGCAAAATTGTTTTCGTGAAAAATCCACCAAAATCACATCAAAAATCTACAAAAATTTAACAAAATAATAGAAGGGTTATTAACATATGATTTTGTTTAATTTTTGTAGATTTTTAATGTGATTTTGGTGGATTTTTCACGAAAATAATTTTGCCCCACTAAGCAATTAGTGGGGCAATTTTTTTTTAAGAATCCACCTCTGATATTTATCCCTTTTCTATTTTGGTTAGTTTTTTTATTGATGCTGCAGATGAAAAAAAAACTACCAGCCCCCCTTTTTTAAAATTTTCTCTAAAAAGGGAGGGGGTTCAGTGCTCGACAACCTCTTTGTGGGAAAGCACCAACCAACCACAAATATTCAACGCACATTGTATACAAATCATACAATCATTTAAACAGAGATCTTAAGGGACAAAATACGTTATTTACTAAGTATATTTGCGATTACTTTTATTTAATGAAATCTTCCAATTTTTAACATGTACAAAACGGCCTGCTTAATTGCTTCAAGATCCATGTCAGATCTATATAGGAAATAAATGTCTATAAACGAGCTCAAGTTTTCCAAGGAATATATGATTAAAACTCATAGTGCTCCAATAATCCATAATAAACTCTCATTGCCCAAAACGATAAGACCCATTATTTTACTTTATTAAAAATAAATTCATTTTTTTCATTTCATGTTGCTATTTACCTTATATTGATGTATTTAATTTTTAATCATAAAAAAAGAAAATTTAAATTTATAATATGATAAATTTAAGAAAACTATGTTTTAAAAGAATTCGATTGTGGCGACATTTTGTGTGTTCAAATATTAAACTAAAATTGTAATCATCATCATTAACCCTTTGGTGATGGTAATGTAAAGAAAAAAATATAATTTAAAAAAATCTTTTAAAAATCATTTAAATTATTAAATATTTACTTTCTTTTAGATAGTAATGCCGGGTGAGGAAAATAGATTTATTGAGAAATAGATATGCATATAGAAAACTAGCCAATAGGGAGATAATTATATCGAGCCAACTCTAGTATAATATACCAACCAATTATCCTAATCTTGGTAGATTAGAATTATTGGTCGAAAAAGTTGAACACTACTATTATGTACAACCCAATCATTATCTAATTATAAGTATAATATATATAACAGGGGTACGTGTATAATTTAAATTTCATTGTCTCTCCCTCCCTGAAATTAAATCTCTTGGAAAGGGCCCCTTTTTTTAGTGGTTAGGCAAAATTAGTTTACGTCTTAAATACGTCTCATTTCATTAGGATAGAAAGTTGGAAAAAGAATATACATTTTTTAAATTTAATTGCTTGATGTCTTCAAATAGAAGTGCAGATATTATTCTAATATAATCCGATTAAGTTCTCCATTTTAGGGAATCTTCAACAAGATAAAGTAGTGGTTTTAAGCTATTATTGTGCTCCCTTTCAGTACAATGATAGAGATGGTTAATATATATTTATGTATCATATTTCCGCAGGTAATAAAATGAAAAAATATAAGTTTAAAATCAGTTTTGTTAGCCCCGATTTTTCATTTTAATATTAGTGTAAAATTGTCTAAAACGATGCTAAACATGATTTTTCAGTATGGCGGCGAACCGGGTCTAATCCAGCGGATATTCATCGGTTTCAAAGCTGTACTTACAAAACAATTCCTTACCGAAGCTGTAGCAGATGAGGAACTTGCACTGGCAATAACTCTTTGTCCATCTATTCTACAGATGGACAAACTAAACATTAAAATTAGTGGTAGAAACGTTCGAACACTCAACTTAATCAACCAAACAATCAAAATTTACTAAAGTCCCCAAAGTTTTTATGCCAACGAACAAGAAAATGTTATTAAAAAACTTTGGGAACTGGTGCATTAAACAGCCCATTGTCCTCTATCTTTAAAAGTTATATAAAGTACACACAACCAAACATATGCCGTTTTTCCATAAAAATTCCAAAGCAACGCAACAATGCTAATTTATTAGAAATTTTCATGTTAAAAACTAAAATTTCCCACCGCAATTTTTTGACACATTTTATTGCTTTCGTGAAATATACAATCTGTATAAAGAAAAATCCTATATTTTCTGAGAGCTAACGTTTGTAAATCCTATTATAATAAAACTTTTCATTAGACCCACTCCCCCCCCCCCCAAAAAAAAATACACGATGTAATAAATTACCAAATAAAATTAACAACAATTGCAGTAGAATATTTCATCATGCATTCTGAAAAATATGTGTCTATTTTTTAAGGCGAAGCTTTTCTATGATTAGGGTCTGTACGACCGTAAGCTCGTTTCTTTTATCTAGCCATGTTAAATTGTTCTATAGATTTTAAACTTTGCATGATGATTACTGAATCAGTTAGGAAAGATCTAGGAAGCGTAGCAACTCTATAACAGTCATCAGAAAGTCCATACGACCATTTGAAACATGCTAATTTTTATTTTTTTCTAACACTTTTTTGTATGATATAATTATTCTAATCATCCTAGTTTAAAAAAATGATTCCTTGGACAAAAATGGTAAAATAGTATCTCTATAATCAAGTACCAAAAAATAATTATATTTAAACAGAATCCTGCATTTATACAATTTTAACATATCAAGTGTTCAAGACCGTTTGTTCTACCGATTGCTTCGCTTTTATGAATGTTGTCATCCTTGTTATGCTAAATTATAGAGTTGCTTATTTGATAGAATAATTATGTATCACAATTCTCAATTGACACACCCTAATTATCTAATAGAAAGAAATATTTAATTTTAAAAATCAGGGAGGGACATTTGACTGAAAATTATACCAGTAGAAAACAACACGTTCTCTTATTCGTTGGCTTTAATTTCTAAAACTTTTATTAATCTCGATATGGTTATTCAAACTAGTACTGTCCAAACTTTTCAACCAATTATTTCAATAATCAGAAGGAGTAATTTTGCTTGCCGTGGGGCTGTAAATAAATTTTCTTATATTATCTTATCCCTTAAGATCTAAAATATAGCTGCGTAATTCATATCTATGGGGCCCTTTTTTTTAAAACGAAGCTTTTCTATAATTAGGGTCGGTCCGTCCGGTCGGTACGTCCGTACGTCCGTCCGTAACGGATAGCTTTTTCGTTAATTTAGGCATGTTTAGAAAGCGTAGCAACTCTATAATCATATCCAGAATGTCCGTACGTTCATTTTAAACATGTTGATTTTTTACTTTTTTAACAACAAATTTTTATGTGATCTAATCATCTGATTGATCTGAATTTTGGTATATTGATTCCTGGGACAACAAAGTATAATATTATAAGCGAAGCAACTCTATAATCAAGCCCTAAAAATGTAAGTATGTCAATAAACATTATTCTGTATCAAGCAGTTTTTTAACTAATTTACTTAGAATTTTACTTTGACTCTTATACATTTATAGTCTGATTATTCTGTTCTGACACTATATAGGTATTAATGTCCGTTTGTCCTACCGTTTCAGTGCTTCGCTTTTATGGATGTTGTCATCCTTGTTTTTTTTATAAAAATTGAAACGTGTTCTATAAAGCTTCGCTTCATTATTTGCATGGGTGGATTAAAAGAATTCGTTGCTTTTTAAAGGGACTAGCGGCTGCGCCACTAGTATCTAGGGGCTCTATATTCGAAGGGATATGGAGGGGTAGGGAAATAGCCTAAATCCATACCCAGACTTATTTGTAAAATAAAATATCCTAAAACCATCTTAGGACCTATAAGAAGCTTCACTGCAAAGGAGAACCATTTCGGTTCAGCGGCTAGCGAGATCCTTCGCTACAGACAAGAAAAGTTACTTCTTTATATAATAAACAAGGATGACAACATCCATAAGTAGCGAAGCTCAAAAACTATAAATAGACAACTGGAAATGATCTACAGAGTATGTAATAAAAAACTTCAATAACAAAAATCACAAAACCTTTTAAAATGTATATTGTATAATGTTTTTTTGAAGCATTAAGCTAATAAGAAAAAACGTTAAAATCTAAAATTCGATTTAGCACCCCAAAAAAAAGTAAGTCTTTAAAAAACTTGGTCAAAATATGAAGAATGTTGACTTAATTAATCACTAAAAAATCCAACCGTTTATCTTGAACAGGAGTTGAGAAAATCACAAAAACTTGAAAAACTAGGAATCGATCTAGCACCCTAACCAATAAAGGTATCTTAATAAAAATAGGTGGAATTATGTATAAAGTAAACTTGTTCAATCCCTGAAAATTTCAACTGTCTATCTTGTATAGGGATTGAAAAAATCATGAAAACTTAAAAATCTAGGAATCGATCTAGCACCCCAACCAATAAAGGCATCTAAATAAAACTTAATCGAAATATGTAAAATCTAAATTTATTCAATCCCTGAAAATTCCAGCCATTTATCTTGAACAGGAATCGAGAAAATTACAAAAACGTAAAAATCTAGGAATCGATCTAGCACCCCAATTAACAGACAGACGGACAAAACAATGTATAGATTAGATGGGCATATGTCATATGAATCTTCACTAAAAATTTCAGCTGTCTATCTTGAATAGGAGCCGAGAAAATCACGTTTCCCCAATAGCGTTACGGACGGACTGACTGACTGACTGACTGACTGACGGACGGACGGACGGACATAGTGATTTATAGAGTAGCTTCGCTACTAAAAAATACATATTTATATTAATTGAATTTGTACATTGACTTTTAGTTATTTGTTCCTTATTTTCTTTCAATTTCATGAAAGTGTGTGTTCTGTATAGCGACTGCCCGCCCATAAAATTAAATGACAATAAATCATCATTCCTTATAAGATAAGTTGAGACAAATCATTCTAATCTGAATTTGGTATGACTGTATTCTATCTTTTATAATTATTTTTTTAAATTTTTTTAAAACTATAATTAAATTATTATACGTGAGACTTTTTAGTAGCGAAGCTACTCTATAATTCACTTTGTCCGTCCGTCAGTCAGTCCGTCAGTCCGTAACGCTATGGGGGAAATGGGATTTACTCAGCTCCTATAAAAGATAGAATGCTGAAATTTTTTGACAACATTCCCATCATTAAGGAGCACAATTGACTATAAAACATCATTGACGTTCGGACCGATTTTTAGCAGGTTTTAGGCTATTTTTATATTTTTCACATTTTTCTCAATATCTTCAGTGTTTATGGTCCGATTTTCAAAATTTTTTCAGTTACAGATATCAAAATTAAATATTCCGTCGTTTAAAGGAACAACCATGAAGGCCAGACTGCCTTTTCAGCAGGTTTTAGGCTATTTTTATATTTTTCACATTTTTCTCCATATCTTCAGTGTTTATGGTCCGATTTTCAAAATTTTTTCAGTTATAGATTTCAAAATTAAATTCTCATCTTTTAAAGAAAACAACCATGACGGCCAGACTGCCTTTTTAGCAGGTTTTAGGCTGTTTTTTTATATATTTAACATTTTTCTCCATATCTTCAGTGTTTATAGTCCGATTTTCAAAAATTTTCAGTTATATATATCAAAATTAAATTTCCCGTCTTTTAAACAAAATAACCATGACGGCCAGACTGCCTTTTTAGCAGGTTTTAGGCTATTTTTATATATTTAACACTTTTTTCCATATCTTCAGTGTATATGGTCCTATTTTCCAAATTTTTTAAGTTAAGGATTTAAAAATTAAATTTTTTGTCGTTTTAATAAAACAACCATGACGGCCAGACTGCCTTTTATCAGGTTTTTGGCTATTTTTATATGTTTTACATATTTCCCCATATCTTTGTATATTTTGATGCAATTTTCAAACTTTTATGGGGTATCTGTATCAAAATAATTTTTCCCATTTTTATGAGCATCTTTAATATAATTTACTTTGACCATCGTCATCATGCAAAATAAAACAAGGTTTCATGTTTATTTTATCCAATAAATCTATTCTTGATTTTAGTAAAAACCTTTTAAATTTACGTATTCCAATCAACATTTTTTTGTGCTTCGCTACTTATGGATGTTGTCATCCTTGTTTTTTACCATTTTCCTCCTTACTTATAAGTTGAAGTACATCCCCAATGATAATACAATAATTACCCCTTGGGTAGATTACAGTTAGTTTTTGAAACGTTTGGACATTTAATTTATTGAACTAAAAATCAAAGTTACCAAAGTTGTTAAGCCAAGGAATAAAAAATCGTTAATATAAAACATTGGGGACTAGTGTAACAAACATGGGTTGGATTGCTATATATGATGTTCTAGAACTTGGTGTGAAGACCCCCCTTAGCTAGTCAGATTATATCATAATTTACATTTCAAATTAGTTCTTTATTATGCTTTACTAGTTAAAACCTATTCAAAACTGTAAATAGTACATACTACCATAATAATATTAGATTAATTTTCTTGTTTATTTAATTAGTTTAACATAAATGGTATTTAATTAAATAGTACAATATTAATCTTATTTACACATCATATGACACAGGTTGATATCTATACTGCACATCTATACCATAGTTAGTACATTCTATCTGTACTTTGTTACGTCGTGTCGTGGCTAGAGAAATTATTCAGGGAAGGGACATTTATATTGATTGGTTGGTTCTAAATAAGTTGTATTCAAACTCTTTAGCTAAAATGCGTTTACTCGTTTAAGAAATACATCGACCCATCGCCCCCCCCCCCCCCCCCCTCCAATTTTGAAAAACATGTTTCAAGCTTCTGCTATAGACTCCAACCTGCAACTATCTATTACTTATAGGCCCAATCCCATTAGGACTTTTCCATCCCTTTTATGCCAACCTAACCTTAAATAAACTAGTGAAAAAAGCTTGTTTGTCGTCCATTATCAATAAAATACGTCAAATTGCTAAAATTACAACCTTTTCATGAACTATTTTGAATGATAAAAAAGAAAAAAAACATAGTACATAAATTTCAAAAATTTACTTGGTCTTCAATTTTCAGGAAGGCATTCGTATTCCTGATATTGCGAAAATGTAGTTAATAGTAGACACACGGACTTTAAAAAAATACAGAAATAGGCGTGTTTTTCACATGAAGAAGCTTCACTTTGAAAATAAATGCATAGATAAGAAAATGAATTTGACGAGAGCACTAAAACCCCCAACCCTCTAATTTTTTTTTTATAAAAAAATTGATAATAAGAGGAGTTGGGTAGTATATTTCTCTATACCTAAACTCCTGCGGAGGTTCTAACCCCTAATAAGGAGGGGGGGGGGGGGGGAGTTCAGAGCTTAACTAGACACTTTGAAGGAATGAGAATTACGTAATAATGAATGCTTTCCAGAAGCAATTTGTGTGATTATCAAAAGCGAAGCTTTTCTACTTTACATGTCCTTCTGTCTAGGTCTAAAAGAAAGTGTAAGGTTGTTAAAAATTTGTTTATTTAAACCACTCATGTGGACTTTAGATACAAAAAGATAAAAGGTAGCATTGTCAGTTTGTGCTTATAAAAATCACAGTTATTCTTCATTAATGGATTGCCAATTGATTGTCCTTTGAGGTAGCTAGCTCTAATAGTAAATTTAAGATGTTAGAATAGCTGAGTCGATATTGAGAAGGACATCTAAAACATAGAAAGAGTACTAGCTCTATAGTCAAAATTACTTTTTGCTTCTTTTCTTAACTTGTAAAATTTGTGTAGCTTTCGATTTTTCGATCCTTATTTTTTTCTATTAAATTACCTATAACTCATTAAAACATAAAGATTTCAAACATGAAACAAAACTAATGAAAAAATTGGTTTCTCTTGGACGAACTAAATTGGCATTTAAAATAAACTAAGATATTAAGAAATGTACTGTAAGTTAAATTGAAATTGGAAAAATAATTTATTGGCGCCGTATGCAGGCAAGAAAAGAAAGTACATAATTTAAAAGGTGAAAAGGGTACAATTTAAAAATATAACAAGGTTGACAACATCCATAAAAGCGAAAGTCTAAAATCAGAAATTAAAATACAAATTTACATGACTAAACAAAATTGTACAAAAAATTGCCTACACATAGGTTATCTTTTAAGGACATTTCAACATTTTCAGGACTTGATTAAAGATATGCTTTCTTATGCACCTTGTTGTCATAGGATTTTTTTTCGAAAAATGATATGGATAGAATAATAACATATTAATATAATTTATTTTATGTCAAAAGAGTTAAAAAAATCTAAAGTAAATAGAACTACGGCCTTTCTGGTATCAATTATAGAGCTGTTACGTTTCCTAAATTGCATGTTAAAAGGAATCATTATGACAAGTTTCAAAACGATAGGACAATTCTTACTTGCCTAAACTGAGGATAAGATTTGTATGTTACCAAAAATGCATAAAGTTCAGCATTAAAAAAGGGACGGATAATAACTTTGTAAGAATAGAATGTTTTTTTTATATGCACGTATTCTTCATCCGTGCATATAACGACAATGGCGACAAAAAAAGCTAATACCATAAATATTTGCATAAATTAGATTTAACACTTTTTTGGCTTGCAATAAATTTTTCTATGTTGTATTCTTTAATTAAGTACAATTTTAATAAGATTTGTATCAGAAGATTATATTCTTATTTGTAAAATCTAAATAGTTTGAATTTAAATATATAAACATATATATGGATATATGGTTAATTGAGAGACAGATTTATGTTTCTATAGAAATTTTTAAAAGTACAACCTATATTTAATATCCTATTGTTCACATGCTTTTATAAAAGTAACAAGATGTCTGTTTTTCAATGTGTCTCTAGCTTAATATCTCGCGATTTTTTTTGCAAAATTCTTTTACATTATTAAGCATTATTTACATACAAATTTTAATTTTTTTATATTTAATAAAAAATCTTGTAGCTTAAGCTTGAATAAATCTTTAAATCAAACAGCTTATTAGCTTAAAAATATAAAACAAATATAAACCTTTTTAAGGACCCAAGCTCTTTGAACTAACTCTGAAGACTAAATTCAAACCAACTTTTAGCTCCGTTCTTAAATGGTTCATTTTCAATAGTACGTTTTTTACAATAAGGAAAAGATTTCTAGTTTAATTTGGTTCTAAAAAATCACAGTACAAAATGCGCTTTTGCCAACCAACCTAGGGCTGTTAAGGTACCCCTTTTAACTGACCATTTTAAGAAAAACCACCTGCAGCTAAATAGTATTTTCAAATGAGGACCAAATATTGGTTTAGAGAGATGTGTTTTTTCTTACTTTCTACATGACGTACACATACATTTTTTTTGATTATTTCATATGGGAGGTTGTAGGTACATTGCCCTGAATCTATAAGAAGGTCCACTGTTAAGAAGAATCAAAAGGGTCCAGCGGTTAGCGTGATCATAATTATACAGACACAAGAAAATTTAAATTTCTTATTTTTTCAGCTACTGTATAACTAATTTTTTTTCGTCCGTTTGTTATTTCATGAATGTTTTTTTTTACGTCAGACCTAATTAAATTTTTTAGATAATTATTGCCTTCAGACAATAATGTAAGATAAATTCTTATATAAAAGTATGAGGATATATGTATGTATGTATATGTATTTGTGTAGATATTTTAATAATTTCGAGAATTATCTATAAAACATCGTCGAATGATGTAAGTCGATCGGGATGAAGCTGAAGATCTCGCTAACTGCTGGTACATACATTTTGCTCATAGTTATTTTCCTATTTCAAGGTAGGGAGGCCATTTTACCACACCGCCCTCCCACCACCAAAATATATATTTAAAAAATAATATTTAATGTAAGGGGTTACCTCCAACCCGACCTTGGATGCCCCAAAAGGATAAAAACGTCAAGTTTAAATTAGTGGGTAATGGTCAGAGTGGAAGGAAACATAAGCATGTAAAAAACAATTGTATCAAAGATTTATTATCACATTTAATCATATGTTAGCTTGAAAATTTGGGTAACTTTGATTTAAACTAACAGTATCTAAACTTTTCAACCAAAACTTCAAATCATTGGTTATTTACATCAATTTATCCTCCATTGTCTTATCCCTTAAGATCCCTGGTAGGCTAGGGGCCATACAGAGTGTTCAATTCATAAGTTCCCAGGCTTGGTCATGCGTAAAGAAAAATGTTCGCCGACCTACAACGTGATTATGAACATAAACCAGAAAAAAGGGGATTCAAATACTCTTCATTTAACCACATATACATACAAACATACCAGATAAGACTACCATAACACACATAGTTATGTCTGAACTGTGGATAAAACATTTTAAAATTCGATACCCTAAACTGACCAAGCTTGATTTACTTCATTAAGAGATAATTAAGATTTTTTCATTGAAATTTCGTTATAATGCAGCAGTAGTTCCTAATTTATGTTATTGTTATAACTGTGACACGATACGATGATTTTTTTGAAAGGTTAAGCTATCCTTCCCTAAAATAGTTAAATAATAATCCTTCCTTCGACCCACTAAAAGCTTCCCAGTAAAGGAAAACAATTTCAGTGATTAGTAGTTAGCGAGATTATTTGCTATAAGCTTGTTATAATCTATAAGTTACATTTATGTTATTAAGTCAAATATAAACAGACAGTGTCTTTTTATAAAGTCTTGTATAATACGAAAATATGCTTTAAAAGCAAAGCATCTCTATAATCATGTCTTAAAAATGTATGTGTGTCCATAAACATTACCCTGTATTGTATACTAGCGGCTTCGCCCCTAGCCTCTAGGGGCTTTGCCCCAAGAGGTAATTAAAAAAAATTAAGTACTACTGGTGCTGCCGCCAGTAGTTTTATGTGAACTAACTTTCCCATAAAAAAAATGGGAAAAAATAGGTATATTCCCTGAAGAGTTTAATCCGATCGGTTCAGTGGTTACCAAGATCTTGAGGGACAGACGGACGGACAGACAGACAGACAGACATCGTTCTACTTTGTATTATAGATGACATATTTCTTACATTCTACTTTATTAAGTTTGTCCATCTGTCTGATTTCAGAGCTTCGCTTTTATTGATGTTGTCAACCTTGTTTTTGAGACGTGTAGTCCATGGTTTTTAGTTCCACTACGATTTTTCTGATAGTGGCGGGCGCACCCTAAAAAAATCACTATCGCGCACAAGCATTTAGATCTGTTGTATGCTCGGTAAAGATGCGGAGCGTAGACTAAAATCATTTTTCTTTATCGCTGTCATCCAGGGAAGAAGGGGGACAATGGGACTGTAGATTACACTGGTACCCAAAGTTTTATGACCACGTTATCTCAAAAACTTTGGGTACTTTTATTGAAATTTTATTGTCAGCTTACCGTCTTGTATTGTCTTAATCTTAATCTAAATCTACAGAAGAAATAATTTTGTTTATCATTATTGTGAATGTGTATAATATTTATCCTTCATTGTCTTATCCCTTAAAATCCCTGCTGTCTTCTCATAAATAATGATTTCGCCGCCGCGGCGCGGAAAGTTTAGGAAAATTATTCCATGCTTCTGACGTTGTTGAATATAGTATTGTTGTTGATAAAATTAGGTTTGAACTGGTTATCGCCCCGGGGTACTGGACGGCAAATAAAGGTTATTATATACAAAAGTTTTCCTTATAGAGAGGCCACTCTATAATTAGGTTCCGTAGTCAACTCTTTTATGTGGAGATTCCTTCAACAAGGGACAAGAAATTTCAATTTTCTGTAATACAGTTTATTGTTTGTTAGATTGAATCGTCCTTTTGTTTGAAACTGATAGAAAATGAAATTAAAAATATTTTTCTTTTCATTATAATCAACTAGCAGCTGTGCCCCTAGCTCTGTATTCGAATATAAAAAATAGACTTTTATTTGAAAATGATCTTATGTAATTATAACTATACTAAACAATTTGAATCAAAAAGAAAGAAACCATTGTTAGGTGTTTTACAGTCTGTTTAGGCACTGAGAAATCAAGCCGTGCTTAAATACCATTAAAACTTTTTAAATGTTCTTAAGTTTGGGAAGTTTTTTTTTATTGGTCTAGGGCATGTTTTAGGCTATTTGGTGGAATTTGCATGACTTCCCAAGGAAGATATGGACCTTCCCAATCCCATCATAAAAATATATATCTTGTATATGTGAGATATACTTCCATTTAAAGGCACCTTTAAAATGAAGTACTTTTAACCCCAAATCAGTTTTTTGGAAATAAATTGACAATATGAGAGAGAGGGAAAAAGTTTTTGTTTTACTTTTTATCGGTCATGTTAGGTTAGGCTATATTGGATACTGTGTAGCCCCGCAGGGGTTAGATACAGGGAAAAAACTATCCCATTCCACATTATTTTCAACTAAAACAATTATTACAACAGCGCAAACTGCTATTTATTTTTATCCTCCTAAATAAACAAACCTTTGATTTTATTTGCTATTATGTTTTTTTGCGAATATGAAAAACTTTGAAACGCGTATTTTAGATTTGACTTAACAGGTGGGTTGCTGATGGCCTTAAAAAAGAAACATGGCGTATCACAATTACGGCCTAACGTAAAAACTTGTGTGTAATTTGGAAATAATGGCTTATTTTTAGAATGAATTAAATCTAAAACAAGAGTTTACCAAAAATGAATGCAATCATACTCGTGCTAATTGTATAATATAAGTCAAAATAAATTTATAGGTTAATTTGGAAGAGGATTTAGTTTTATCTTTATATTACAAGGATGACAACTTCTAAGAAATATGAAGGCAAAACTAATGAAAAGTCCGATTCAAACAGAAAACAGGCAAATGGACAGACACATACTGACCGACCAACACGTATTTTTTTACTATGTTGAATTCTGCCCTTTTCTCCCGAATACGATAAACCCCCCCCCCCCGTCCTTTTTCCCACTCTGAAAATAGCTTTAAACTTTATCCTCTAAAAAGCAAGGCATAATCAGTACTGCAGTTAGCCAGGTCTTAAGCTGTATCCTAACGAATAGGCATTATGCTGCTTCATATAAGGGGGGGGGGGGAGTAAAATAATCTAAAATACCCAAAGATATGCTGAAAAGCTTTGGAATCAGATAAAATTATACTTATTACTTACTATATTATAGGACGAGCAGCTATGACCCTATAGTTCACTAGGTGCACTTGATCTAAGGAGTGGGAATAGTCTCAACTTTTATCTTTGGAGCGTAGCGGTAAAATCCCCCCCATACATTTCTTATTTACTAAATGAACGACACATGACAGAAAACCAAAAAGTCCAGCAATTTTAAGATTTTAAGGTCCAGATTCTGGTACTTTCATAAAAGAATAATAGCTACATAACATTAACAAACAGTTTTAGAAAAGATTTGCTTTAAGGCTGCTAAAATCAGTTCTTGTCAGTTATTACACAGTCTGTAATAAAAGAGCTAAATAACGTACTATTGGCTATTCTTATTACAAAGCTGATTTTAATCTCAGATGATATCAAAGATAAACAGTGGGGTGTAGGTTATGAGTATACAACTATTTACCGAAGCAGCAATGATGATAATACGATATTTTTAGGTGCTTTCCATAAAACAGAAAGTTTAAAAAAAAATTTACTTTAGGATTAAGGATTCCAACAAATACATATATTCAAAGTTTTTTTTTACATAGAGTATAGTATAGTGTAGTATAGTATAGTGTAGCTTCGCCACTAAAAAAGGACATAGATTGGATTTAAGTAAACTTTAATCTATTAATACACCGCACTGGTAAAGACAACAAAAAGAGTATTTTTTTGGCAAATAGATTGTATTACATTTCTTAACTTTTAGGATACAGATAACCAAATGAACATAGGCCAAAGTCCTATAAAATAATTTGTTTGTCCAATAACCCCGCCAACCACAAAAAAATTGGGGTGGGGAACCCTTAAAATTTGTGAAAATAAATTAAATCTTACCTTCTACCCACCCCCGCCCTAATTGCAATTTTATTACTGGGGTTAATACCGAATATGAAAATTATATGTCTATTTTTTAAAACACCCCCTCTAGTTTTTATAGTCTTTCTAGCAATGATTTTTAAAAGCTAAGCTATTCTATAATTAGGTTGATATAATTTTTTCGAATAAGATTTTTAGGACTATAAGGATCAAAGCGAAGCATTTCTAAAATAAAGTATAAAAACTTTAAGTATGTCCTTAATTAGTATTCTATATTGAGCAATTTTATATCAAATTTACATAAAGTTTTACTTTTCTTCTATGAAATTGTTTTTCTGCTGACTATCTAAAAGTATTAAGTTTTTCCTTTGTCCTACAATCTGATTTTAGAGGTCCTTTTTAATGGATGTTGTCATCCTTGTTATTTTTATGAACGTTGGAATATAAAAGTTAAAGAATACTTTGGGTTTAATGAACTCTTTTGTTGAGCTACACCCATATATCAGCGAAGCTGCTCTTAAATAAGTTTACGATGACAGTCATCCAGTTGACTTAGAATGTATGCAAGTTTAAAAAGTACAAAACAAATAACAACTCATCAGATACAGCCTAGAAAAGTTGGATTCATTTTTGGTTTTATAAATCTCAGCATGCTTACATGCATGGCAAATGAACATTTCTTGAAAATATTTGTAAAACTCGATACTATGTGTTGTACACAATCGTGCCATGAACTAAACCCCCATCCAATTAACCCATTCTATTTATGACAATACATAATTTGGAGATTTTGTCAAAGAAGCACTTTGATATTTAGTACAAAATAACCTTATTTGGTCAGTAATTTTTAGTTTATTTTAAAGTCTCTGTATTTTATAATCTATCGGCATATTTAGACTGAGGTCGCACAAAGTCTCCTTTTGGCTCCCATCGGCAAAGACTTTTTAGATACTGTAAACAAGACAAAAGATTGTGTAATTTTACTTGAAATGTCGTCTTATTTGGGATATTCATGGACTCAATTTTCATTTATATATAGACTTTCAATTTATTACTTCCCTATCAGAATGCCAAATCTCTATTCTTTTATTTTGATACTAGCAGCTTCGCCCCTAGCCTCTAGCCCCACAGGACCAATAGGTATATACCCTGAAGAGTAGAATCCTATCGGTTCAGTGGTTATTCAGCTTCAGACGGACAGACATCAAGCTACTTAGTATTATAGATATGGACAAATTGTTCACACCCATGAATGAAAAATGTAAAAAGTTTCTTTCAGTAAAATTTATTAATCTAAAACATGATTAAAATATTTGTATTAATTCTCTAGGAGTATCAATATTGGCATCTTCAATAGTGAGCACAAACATATAGAGGAAGAACAGCCCAGAGGCAGATAAAAAGTGCCACAGGTCATGACTGTCAAATATACCTGAAATAATAACATCAATAAAATGTTACAAGGATTTTACAAACATATCTTCTATTCTTTCCCTCAAAGTTTCTGTCAATCACTTTTACCCCTCCAAGACACTTTATTCTTAATAATATTAGAAAAAAAGAGGGGGGGGGGGGGGGGTAGTTTATACCTGACCCTGCAAGCCTATACCTCCGGTGCTCTAAACTTGCCAGTACCCAACATAACCTAACCTAACCTGTCATAAATTAAGGAATAATCATTGCCTCCCATTTATTTATAACATTTTTTTCTGTGCTAGAATAGGAACTTTGTGAGAAACCGCCAAAAAACTTTCTGTGACCAACTCAAAGAGACAAATCAACTCAAATGTAACAGTACAGAATTCAATTAAATCATATTGGCAGTTTTGCAAGTGTATGAATAATCCTACAGTACAATATGTCAGAATAAAGCTTTTTCATTGGTCAATTTTTTGATTCCACCTTCTGTAATTGAAAAGTCAACCAATCATCAACATTTTTAAAAGGAAATTAATCAAATCATTACAGAATTCATCTTGATAGTTACATATCGCATTGTATTATGTACAGTTTTCCATGGATTAAATCCAGTTTTGCTAGCTTTGAGAGGATACAATACATGGTATAACTGTATTCTCCTGTATAACTTATTTTAATCCAGGAGAAATTCGGAGGCATACTAAACTAGTTATTTTTCGCATCTTATTGTAAAAAAAAGCTTTCCGCATATATAAAAATGTATAATTATAAGATTTAAACCAGTTTTTTAGTCCCAGATGCATAAGGCATGGACTAAAAAACTGGTTTTAATCTTAAAATTTTACATTTTCATATTTGTAGAAAACTGGACATTAATATGACGCTAGACATAATTTTTCACTTTGGCTGAGAACCCGTTCTAGTCCACCGGATATTAATCGGTTTCGAAGCCATAATGGAAAACAATTTACCTACAGTACAAGGTCTGTTGAGAACCCTGGACACTGATGGAGTGCTTCCACTTCCTCTCTCCTTTACAAATAACAATTATCAAATATCAGTAGACTTCAGGCAAGCTATACATAAGCTCGCATTAATTGAAAGATGTATCTTCCTTTTTCACAAAGAAGGTGTATTAACTTTTTTGCTTTTTATTTAAGATAGCTAGCTGGTTCTTTTAGTAAGTAGTAGATGTAAAATTTTTCATAGAATATATGCAATCGGTTTTTTTTGTAGACCTTTTATTTTTGAAGTAATTTAAGTTTTTTTTAAAAATAATTAAGTCGGTTTTAAGGTACTAAAACACAACAAAATAAAAGAAGAAAATTGCCAGTATGAACAAAAATAGTAAGATCTTTAATTTGACACCTTACTTTTAAAATTCTGTTGAGTAATCGTTGAAAAAATCTATTTTTTTAACCTCGGTTTAATAAAAACTTTAAACCTAAATATTTTCTCAAACAGACAAAAACAATATGGGTTCATTTATACCTTTAGAATCAGAAAAATATTACAAATCCATTCTAAGCAAAATTGAAAAAAAAGTAAAAACTTTAAAAAATATAAATGGCCTAAAATATTATATTTTTACAGGCATCACTTAATTTTAACTATTAAACTAGCCAATCAAAAATCTCAAAAATTGACGAATCATGAAGCTTCACCTCAAAACTTAACCAATAGAATTGACAAAAAAAAGGATAATGTTCATACAATATATACAATAGATACTACAATAAAAATAGTGATACTTACATAACATGTAAAGAATGAAAAAGTATGAACAAATTTGCTTCAGTCTGTTTATAAACTTCAAAACAATGCAGTTAAAAATGCATTATTGTTTCTTGTGTTTAAAAAATATCTGTTACAGTGTATGTACATTTGTTTAGGTTTTGTTCAAGTCAACCCTTTAAAGCCAAAAATTATGATTCTTAAAATAAACTTATATTTTTTATTATAGTTTTATAAAACTTTTTCAATTTTGCTTAGAATGGATTTGTAATATTTTTCTGATTCTAAAGGTATATATGAACCCATATTTTTTATGTCTGTTTGAGAAAATATTTAGGTTTAAAGTTTTTATTAAACCGAAGTTAAAAAAATAGATTTTTTCAATAATTACTCAACAGAATTTTAAAAGTAAGATGTCAAATTAAAGATCTTACTATTTTTGTTCATACTGGCAATTTTCTTCTTTTATTTTGTTGCGTCTTAGTACCTTAAAACCGACTTAATTATTTTTTTAAAAAACTTAAATTACTTCAAAAATAAGAGGTCTACAAAAAAACCAATTGCATATCTGAATTCTATGAAAAATTTTACATCTACTACTTACTAAAAGAACCGGCTAGCTATCTTAAATAAAAAGCAAAAAAGTTAATACACCTTCTTTAAATTAAAACCGCAAAAAGCAATGCCATATTGCTTATACTACAAAAGTTTATTTCACAGAATGCTTAGAATAAATTTCAAATTACTGCGCAATTGTTTTTCTTTTATCTAAGGTCTGTTTTATTCTTATTGCTGTGCAGGTGGTACTTATAAAAAAGTTTTCATTAATTATCAAAAATAAGCAAAGACTTACCACATTATTGAAGAAGTACAATGAAGGCCATGCGGACATATTCCCAAGTAGAAAGTAGACCCAGGTCTTTATCATAATTCTCTCATTCTTCTCTTTCTTCATAAAGAAGAAGAAGCACTTCATGGCAACATAGTAGATGAGATACATAAACATGTTCATCATGAAGATTATCAAAATAGTTTGGGATAAACCATCATCTGGGTTACTTGTCAACAAGATGTATATAGCAAAGCCGACATTTACCAAGAGAGGAACAAAGAACAACCACGAAACCTTCTTTAATTTTCGCGGGTTTTTACACAGCAGCTGTAGACTCTTTGCTGTGTGCTTCAGAGTTCCAATTATTCCTGGATTTTCTCCGTTCCAATAGACATTATAGAGAAATGTAAAGACAATACCAAGATAGATAAATGTAAACATGATGTAATAAAATGAGCTGTGGATATAATATCCCAATGTTTCTAGGATCAGTGTTATGCCAACCACTAAGAATATTGTTCTGGCTGTTTGGACGACATCTGGGTGTCGGAACTGGTAAAGTTTCAGGTAAAGCAGGATGGCAATGAAGAACATAAATGTTGTGTCAAACTGAAAGCTTTTGTCTGTTGGGCATATGTGGTAGGAGGCACTCAGAAGTCCTTTTATTAAAGAAAGTGGTTGAATGTAAAGTAATGATTTTAAAATTCAGTAGTTAAATTTATTATAAGATTAACCCTAGTCTCTGGAAGCTTTTCTTGGAGGGGGGAAATTGTAGACCTAGATGATCTGGATCTGCAAGGCAATATCTAGAATAAGCTTATGCACCTATATTTTCTAGTTTCTTTACAATTATGGGATATTTGTAAAAAAATTAGCTATTCAAAATGCTTTTTTAAGTAATAAAAATAGTTTTACCTGGATGTCTAAACAACGTTTTATTATTCCATGATGTTATTAATTAAACATTTTTGAGACACAGAATATTAGATAGAAAAGATCTTAGATTTGAATGAAACATAAAACCACTTTTTCCTTCAAGTATAAGGGCAAGTCCAAGAGAGTTAAATATTCCAAATTGTTCTGGAATTCCAAAACGTTTGTCTGTAAACCTCATTGTAAAAGTTTTGAAACATCTAAGAAATAAAATAAATGCCTTTTATTGGATTATTAATTCATTTCTATGGATTTCTTATATGACTTTATCTTATAATCTTAATTTCTTAATTTTTGTCTGTCTGTCTGTTGGTCACAATCTAAGTATGTAGTTGTATTGTCCTGTCCATTCTCATTATTATTTCACTATCTTTTTTATTTATAAAGAGAGGTAAAAAATGAAGAGGGTGTCCCTACTATTCCACCAATAATTTTAGTAAACAGAGGGGTAGTTTAGTTCCTAATAATTGGGGATTGAAGTCCCTACTTATTACATACTACTTATGTCTACACTACACTTTAGAACTTTTTAAAAAGTTGTCTTTTTAGGGTTGATTTTTCTCCAGTAGGTGAAGTTACCCTCCAAAAAATAGTTATAAACAAATACCTGTATTTATATCTTCTGTATGAAACTAGAACACTGAAAAACAACCCAAGAAAGATATATCCGATATTGCTGAAAACATTTCCATAATCCTGACACAAGGTATAACTCAATTGGTTTTTAAAATTATGTGAAGCTACTCTTTAGTTTTCCCTTTGGTCGGACAAATTTTGTTCTGATAATATAAGAACCAGGGATCTAAAGGCATGCATAAGACAATGGCTGATGAATTGATGAACATCCCCAATGATGATACACATAATTACCCATTCTGTAGATTGAAACGTTTGGAGACTTGATTTAATAAACAAACCAATAAAAATAGAATAGAAGTCCCCATAGTTGTTAAGTCAACAAATAAAAAAACATTATTATAAACTTTGGGGAATCTTCTAATGTAAATATTTAAAAAAAACTTTCAATAATTCTTTATGTAAAGAAAAGATGTGTTTACTTGACTGTTTTTTTAACTACAAATAACATTTTAAAGGATTTTTCTTTCATTTTATAGATAAGTTTAAGCTGGTGGGGAAAGTGGTAATTTATTTTGTTAAGTGATATAAAAAAGTCGGTGCTTTCCCTCTTTGTGCCTGATAACCTCAGCCCCCCTCTCCTTATTTTTAAAATAAATTTAAATATCAGGGAGGGGTTAGTTTTCTTTCTTTATATCTACTCAATTACTCAATAAAACATGAGTTATTGAGTTATAATATGTTCCTGAGTGATACCCCATGGATACTGACATTCAAAATTAAAGTAACAGATATCTCTGACATTAATTTACTAATAATTTCATTGTTTTAAAAGAGAAAATATATAGTTGAATATTTTATGATAGGTACATTGATTTTAATCTTTTAAAGTTTTATTTCATAAAATCTTAGATCCTTATGTTGACACTGCATAACAAAAATTTCACCCGAGAGTACAATATTCCCTAAACTATTTTAGGTATAGTCCCTTCCATGACAACGCCTCTAAGTCGTATTTTTACAGTAGCTTTTGATAGTTTTTTTTTAAGTTAGGCAATTGCCCCGCAGGGTAAGACTAGAAATAGGAGAAAAGTTACAGTGAAAATACGACGAAACACCCCTTAAGAGGCGTTGTCACGAAAGGGACTATACCTAAAATAGTTTAGGGAATATTGGACTCTCAGGTAAAATTTTGTTATGCTGTGTGAACATAAGGATCTAAGATTTTATAAAAAATTAAAGATTAAAATCAATGTACCTACCATAAAATATTCAACTATATATTTTTCTCTTTTTTATACAGCTTATTCAACATCTTACATATCTTATAGTAAATTATGTTCCTGTTTCCATCAACAGTTGACAAATTCTGTAGAAGAAGAACTAGTTGAATAACAGGGATAGCATAGTAGATACCCATGGTTACTATGAGCCAGGAATACTCTTTTGATCTGAAATTAATGCAATGTCTATGTGTGTGTCTCCATCTTTTTATGTCTGTCTGTAAACACTGGAACAACATTGTTCTCCATTGTAGCTTCGTATTTAGGTCCAGAGATGGTTTATAGCTATTTTGGGGGAGGGTTAAGATCACTCATAAAAAATGTACCCGCCTTTTATGTTTACCTTGTGTTTTAAAACCAAAAATAGAAAGTTGAGGTCGACTTACTCCATTGAATCTAGTGCCCCTAGAAGCCTCCAGGGTCCCAGACGCTATCTCCAAATAAAAAACACGAAGCATCTTAAAGTGCCTATAGACAAAATTACGTCAAACTATACTAATGACCATTAATAAGCCAATACATATTTTACCATTGGTAAATTAAAATATATACTGGCCTATCATTGGTCATTTGTATTGTACAATGTGATTTTGTTTTATAGGCACAATAAGCTGCTTCCCAAAAAAGATAACCTCGCTTTATTGTTGGCTGTTCTGACAGATAAATTCTTAGCATTGATGATGACATGTCTGGGAGTCTCATACTCATTCTGGAAATCACTCTCATCAGAATTTCTTCTTATTTCCACAGGTATTATTTCTTTTTCTCCAGTGATGTTTCCATTATAATTTACTGCTCCGATAACTGAAACAAATAGGGAAATGAGATATTATCTGCTGCTATTTGAGATGGACTGGCGATTTTTTTGGTGTGGAGCATCCAGTAATCTTCTTGGAATGGCCCGATGGTCAGTCATTCAGCAAAAATAAATATGTCAAAATATATACATATGTATATATAAGACATACATGTTTGTATCGGAACGCAATCCTAGCCGTTCTCGAAATCTTAATCTCAAGCCCTCCGAATGACCAACATGTGAAGTTTACAAATGTGTATTTATTACCATGAAAACAGTGAGTCTAAAACAAAAATATAAGAATTAATATCATAAAATTAATGGTTATTATTTTTGTAACATCGAGGTTGCGTGATTTCAATTTAATGAAAAATATGAAATTTATAAAAAACTTTAAATTGGCACGAATCATATTAAATATCATCAGAAATTGATAATTTTAGAATAAAATGATCAATAATATAAAGGAAAATATTCGTAAGTCAAAACTTAGCAGTTAAATGGTCTATTTATTGAAAAATTAATGTTTTAAAATTTCTTCATAAAATCATACCATTTTACACTTAATTTCAAGAATTAGAGATAAATTCTTACCACATATGATGTCAAACTAAGCAGGAAGGCTTATTTGAGATATTCCACACATCAGAGCACATGTATATTAAAGCAATACATTATTTTTATTCACTTAGCTCCTCACGTGGGACTAATCAAAGGAAAAGTGCGCGTTTTTTTTGTCCGTTTACAAGCCACGCGCCGCGCGGAGATAGTTAGGAATGCCGCGTAACACACTCATTCTCTAGGAAATTTGGTGTAAGGAAACAGGGATTAATGGGTTCGAACTTGCCAGGGAATACAAGAAAAACATACCGAAACACACCCGTCTATTCACTGGGAATCGAACACAATACCTCATCTTTGCAATATGCGTGCAGACAGTGTCCACGAAATCACAATCTCACAACACATAAACCACAAGAGTTTAAAATGTTATGGCCATAAGGCCTAAAATTAATTATGGTAACTCGCGAATACCACAATAACTCAAACCGAGTCCACTACCACATAAGGATAGGAATAAGGAATGGGAAAAGCATTCAACATTCATGAATTGCACATTTACCACTCACACATCTCATTATATCATGGCCTCATAATCTCAATTAAAATTAGAATTACAGACCATGTAATTGCAAATACATGAATTAATAATCAATAGTACCTAAACTTTGATTAGGTATCTACATAATAATAGGCAAATGATTTTTATATTAAAAATCGCATCAATAATTAAATAATCAACTCAAACTTTTTTCATCAAAAGAAAGAAAGATTAAATAATGACATTTTTTCTACTAAATCTTTTTGCTAGAAAAGAAAAGTAAAATTTCATAAAAAACTTCTCAATATTTAGCATTTTTCTCCGGCGGAAAATACTCGTGCTTACATCTAAACATTTCTCAGATAAGATAGGTAAGATCCTTAAATCTAAACATGTTTTATAAAATAGATACTTAAATCTAAATAAAATATGACTGTAAAAAATCATCAAACTTCGGAAAATTAAAATTTCATAATTTTAAATCTTCGTGAATCAAATTTGCGTAAAATTAAAAATGCAATTAATATGCAAATTAAAATTACCAAATAAAACAAAAGCTCAATATAAGAAAAGAACTTCTCTAAATGCTGAATTTGCAATTTCTCTCTGTTTTAAGAAGAAAGCAACTTATACATATTCAAACAGTCATAATTAAGGCAATTTGGGGCCTCAGTTAGAATGAACCCCTCAAGATACAAACTAACAAATCCTTTAAATATTAATAATGCCATGTTCCAGCTATCCTGTCGGACGTTATGTCTTTCCATCACAATTTTTTGATACTGCATAATTTCCAACAGGATTTCTGGCGCAGGGCTGCATCAACTGAAAATAAACATAATTAGTGATGTTTAAATCAAATCAAAAATAAAGAAATCATGAATAATTCAAGAAACTTTTCAAAATCATCAATCAAAGCAATCGAAATTAAATCAAATTATCTTATGCTTTAGTTTTGCCGTTCTGTGGTATGTCTGGCCGAGGAAACAGAGCTAAGATACACCATAGAGCGGTCTTATTAAGCTTAATTCTACGAATATCAAGAATCTACTTAATTCATCGGCGAAAAAATCTGCATTTTTTCTTTAGGTACATCAGTTCAAAGGTAAATAGTAATAATTTTAATATGCATGTAATATTAAATTATTTATGTGATTGTAATAAATTATAAAGAAATATTTAAATGATGTAAAAATCTCATTTTGTTAATTTCTTATCATATCAAATTTCAATCCAACAAGGATAAAAATGTTTATATCTGTGCAGGTACCTAGGAAATTTTCCGCGAAAAAAATCCCTGGTCCCGGAAAGACTTAAATCATTGAAAGAACTTGCGTAAACGTATAAAAAACTTAAGTTTGCATTTCAAATGAAAAAAATCTTGCATCAATTTGAAAGTTTAAACGAAATTGTATCAAAATTTGCGTTACTTATAAATCTTAAGAAATGATGAAATTACCCATTTCTTTCTTGAAAAAAATACATTGAAGCAGTATTTTAATATATGCGACAAAAATGAAGGTAGAGTTAATTTAAAATATGCATAGTTTATCTTAAATTAATTCTGTGATATTAATATAAAATAATAATCAATATTTTAATAATACCATACATCGTGTTCATTATTATAAATGCTTAAACATGAACGAAAAATATATATACCTAGGAAAATAATTGCTAAATATTTTCTCAAGGTTTAAAATTGTCCGAAATCGCTAGGTACGTATATTGCTACGAATCTCTGCTCTCGGAATGAAGAAAAAAAATCTTAACGCGTGGATTAATAGGAATCCCAGCTCCCGGAGTGAAAGAAAACTTTTGTACATGAATTGTTAAGAATCTCTGCCTCCGGAATGAAAGAAAATCTTTGATTTGCTTACAAAATTAAACAAATATCTTGATTTTTTGCGATAATCTTTTAAAATAATAATGAGGAATATTTTAAACATTATCGTAATAATATTACATGTTGTTCTTTACTTTAATGCATTATTTCATATGAGAATCTGAGAATTAACATTTTTTAAGTAAACGTGAACCATAAAAAAAAACTAGAAAAATAATTTGTAAAATCTATTTTTCTCAATTTAAAATCTGCAAATCATTTGGTATTTGATACACACAAACTTTTGCTTTTCAAATCATACTTAAAGAAACAAAATCTTTTTAAATCTGCTTTAAAAGTCTAAACAGTTTTGTAGAATATTTGTGCTTAGGTATGAACAAAAAATTAGTTGAATAATGAATACTTATTCTTTACAGAACCGATTTAGGTTCCTTTCACAAGCTCAACATATAACTTGTAATATTCTTTCTTAAAGATCATTTTCACATAAATAGTTTATGTTGTAGATTAGATATGTGTGGTTTGAATATTTTCAATGACTTTCTGGCGGCAACACCTGCCATATTTCCAACCGCCATTGGCAGGCCTCTTACCCTGCGTCGGGCGGCCAGCTTGGCAGCAACCAAGTCGATTCTTGATTCATAACACCACCAGGGCACGTAATAAAAGTGTGGCTGTCATAAAACTTAGAATCATCTACTGGCTTTTGTCCGGCCGGAACCGAAACTCCCGTCGGCTCTTGTCCGGTCGAGACCGAATTTCTTATCGGCTCTTGCCCAGCTGGAACCGAAACTCCCGTCGGCTCTTGTCCGGCTGGAACCGAATCATTCAGCGGCTCAACACCCACCGTAACAAAGTTATCAACGACTACAGTATTGTTACCAATATCATCAGGAATAACTGCAGCACAACTAACATCATTATCAGTAATAACCACGGCAACACCCGCCGTAGCCAGGTTGTCAACGGCTGCAGCACTAGCAGAACCAAAAGGTGCATCAGCAGCGTTACAAGCAGAACCAACAGGTTCAATAATAGCATCACAAGCAGCACCAACAGTCGGCTGCGGCTGAACATCTGAGCTTTCTGGTTTTAAAAACCCTATAGCTTCACTTTCCAACTCGAAATCTGAGCAGACAACATACCTACTCTTTGCTAAACCATTAGCACTAACAGCAAAATATCCAGATCCAAACAGGCTGGAGTAAAGCATGGTTTCTCCTACTGAACGTTCAGAGTAGGGAAACATCGATGGGTGCAGGTGCCCTACGAGCAAATCAACCTGCCCATTAACCAAAGTAAAATCTTCAGGTTTCATATCAAACAAAACAGCTGCCTCCACAGGATTTATGGAGCAGATCGCCTCTTCAGGACCAATGAGAGGCACTACCACAGGTTCTAACATGTGATAATTCTTGTGTCGATCAACTAAACATAACTTGACCGTCGGGAAACATTTAACTTCACCGTCAGCTAGAGAAATTCTTGCTGAACGTCCAGTAAAAGGTAACTGAAGTTTATTAACAAGTGACTGGGTTACCATTGAAGTAGTTAAACCAGTGTCCCACATGGCGTTCACTGGGACCTTCTGGCGATTAATGTCAACGACGTCCAATTGTTGTAACATTAACATTAGATTCGCCTCAGGGGAAGTACGTACTTCATAGACGGCGGCAGCCATATCAACACTCTCATGCAAAAGGTTGTTATGGGCCTGACCACAATTGTCCACTTTGCAGCCGCCTATTACATCTGCCTTCGGGCAATCCACAGATTTATGCCCTTTCTGCAAACAAGTCCAACAGCATCCAGCACTCTCCACAATACTCTTCCTGTCTGACACTGACAGGTCATGAAATTTTGGGCACTTGTAAAGTAAGTGCATATCATTACAGCCATTTACAAAACATGACTGCTTCATCTTAGATTTACCAGGTTTACCTACGGCGGTAGCGGCTGTCGCAGGGTTACCTTTCTTCTTAGAGGGGGTGTCCATATCAGTCGAACACCTCATTAAAATGGCGCCCCGCTGTTCTTCAATAATCTTCAACAGCTTTGGGACGTTTGGGACATCCATCGAGCCCAATGATAAATTGAGCTTATCTTGAAAATCACGTGGCAACTTCTTGGATAACATTTCCAGAAGTATCACAGTCAACCACTGGCTAGTGGTAACTTCATCATCTTCATCATCTTTAGTCAGCTGCTCCAGCTGGCTAACTGCACCACCAAACTCTGCTAAGACTGTCACAATCTGGTTGGAGTCCGACGGTTTAGACTTCTTCTCCCATTGGTTGAAAAGGCAGAGCATCTGACGTGTTTTAGACTTGAAACGCGCGTCAAGGTAGGCCCACTGAGATTCATGCGATTGAATCTGAATTAACTGGAGTCTAAGCTCTTTATTTTTACAGACCTTTTCACTGCTCAACAGTAACTGTAAATACGACGGGTCTTGTCCTACAGTAAGCTTTTTAAAAGTGTCTTTAAAACTTACGTAGGATGCTTCCAGGCCGTCGAAAGATGGAAGAAGACGTTCGTCGACACGATTCATATATCCTGGCGTGAACATAGAACCGGCGGCGAACTGTGGTGTGCCAAACGGTGACACAAATGGCGATGCTGTCGAGGCACCCGCCGTCGTCGTGGGTGGCTTCACAGGTTCAAGCTTAACCTCAGCCAGACGTTTCATCAAAGCAGACAAAGTGTTTATAATTGCATCAGGTAAGGGAAAGTATGGCCCTTTAATAACTTTCACAATCTTCAAACATCGATCATAAAGTTCAGCCTGATGGTTAGGCAAATTATCACCAACAACATCAACAACACTTTGAATGTCACTAAGCTCTTCTATAGCATCAAGAGCATCTTTCAAGGCACTATAGTCTTTTTGCACAGTAACTATATCAGAATAAATGTCACTAAACTCATCAAGCTCTTGGATTCTCAAACCAAGCTTGCTAAAACCGACCATGATGCTGTCAAATGTCTCGAACTTGTCATGGACAAGGATTGATTCCTTAGTGAGATGTCTAATATTAAGTTCTGAAGTATCACTGACCAACTTCATCACTCTATTTAGCTCACTGGTTAGTGCATCAACGGCTGGACGCAGCCGCTTACTCAACTGTTCACCTTTATTCTTTTTAGGACCCATAATTGTCACTAAAGTTAACTGTACTGATTATGACTATAATAATAATGTGTGGTAAGGTATCACAACCAACACATTTACAAAACTTCACAGAATGTTCTTAGTTCCATCTGTTCTGTCTTGTTTTCATTGTATCGGAACGCAATCCTAGCCGTTCTCGAAATCTTAATCTCAAGCCCTCCGAATGACCAACATGTGAAGTTTACAAATGTGTATTTATTACCATGAAAACAGTGAGTCTAAAACAAAAATATAAGAATTAATATCATAAAATTAATGGTTATTATTTTTGTAACATCGAGGTTGCGTGATTTCAATTTAATGAAAAATATGAAATTTATAAAAAACTTTAAATTGGCACGAATCATATTAAATATCATCAGAAATTGATAATTTTAGAATAAAATGATCAATAATATAAAGGAAAATATTCGTAAGTCAAAACTTAGCAGTTAAATGGTCTATTTATTGAAAAATTAATGTTTTAAAATTTCTTCATAAAATCATACCATTTTACACTTAATTTCAAGAATTAGAGATAAATTCTTACCACATATGATGTCAAACTAAGCAGGAAGGCTTATTTGAGATATTCCACACATCAGAGCACATGTATATTAAAGCAATACATTATTTTTATTCACTTAGCTCCTCACGTGGGACTAATCAAAGGAAAAGTGCGCGTTTTTTTTGTCCGTTTACAAGCCACGCGCCGCGCGGAGATAGTTAGGAATGCCGCGTAACACACTCATTCTCTAGGAAATTTGGTGTAAGGAAACAGGGATTAATGGGTTCGAACTTGCCAGGGAATACAAGAAAAACATACCGAAACAATGTTAAAGGAATGGATATAGAATATAAGTGGATATGTTTACAGAGAAAAATGTGTCTCCAATTTAGGTTGCTACCTCATTTATTAGTCAGTTCATTCATCCAATAGGGAATAAGGGATGGTGTAAAGGGTGTGGATGAGGGTTATCATTATTTTAGCCAGCTGTGAGTATCACTTTATTCGAGTACATGAAAGTCTGGTGCAACATCCAAATAATAATATATCATTTATTAAAGTTTTTTTTTTATAATTATATTCTTTAATTAAGTTAAGACCTATGCACACACACCACTTTGTCCACTTTGTCCATCCATGATTTTTCTATCTATTTTTCCATCTGTGTTTACATTTCCGACAATATTAGCTTATCTTTGTATCGTTTCTTTATAGACAACATTCAGATGAATATATTTAATTTGTTTTGCCAAAAAGCTGCACGATAAATAAAACTCAGTGTAGGTAAGTTAACAAGCAAAACAAAAAAGTCAACAATCGCAAGAAAAAGGTATAGCCAACAAGCGAAAAAAATTAAAAAGTATTTGTGTGGCAGATAAAAAGGTCGTCAATGTTATAAGTGTTGCCCCCCAACAACAGCTGGAAATCATATATAGGTTTCATGTTTTTTGTTCGAATTTATTTTGTTGTTGGTATAAGCTGCAACAATCGCAACTAAACAATTCTTGCCACTGTTTCCCTAAAAATGTCTACCTGATATTGTCGGCGTTTCATCCAGGTCTGTTGCTGAAAGATCTAGGCCGCCATTTGTAAGCCCGAGTCTTTTATGCCTTTTTAACGTCCTCTAAAATAAATATATTTCTTAAAATTTGTAATTCTTTTCCATAACTTTATCATATTTAATTTATAGAATTCAAGGATACAAGGTTTAGATAATTTAAATTACTCCAGAATTTAATGTGTAAAATGTTTTTTTTTTTTAGAGGATTGTTTGGATCTACTGCAGTTCACGGTAAAATATTGCTGGTAACGAATATTGCCAAAAATCTATGAATTTTAAAGGCTGCTAGCTGCCAAACTGCTGAACGTCCAGATCATGCCAGCACACTGTTTTAAGCGGCATAAGAAGGCCTACAAATAATCTGGAATAGCCATAAATCAATAATGCATAATTATCTCGCAGTGCAGAGAAATGCGCGAAAAAGGCCTAATTTACGCGTTTTTTCTTCAGTGAAGCTTTCCCTGTGCATCATTGGATCTTGGCTATTTCAGATTATTTGTAGGCCTTTTTATACTGCTTAAAATGGTGTGCGGGTATGATCTGCACGTTCAGCCGTTTGGCAGCTAGCAGCCTTTAAAATTCATAGATTTTTGGCAATATTCGTTACCAGCAATATTTTACCGTGAACTGCAGTAGATCCGATTGTTTTAAAGATTTCTTGATTAGTTTATTCAAGCAAAAATAATATAAAAAAACAGAAATTCAAAGATGCCCCATTCTCCGTACCTCCATGTTTAATTGTGCAGCATCAAAATTTCCAATAAGTTCTATATTGCATCTTTCTCCATAGTATATCATAAACATTCCTAAAAACAAGGATGACAACATAAAAGCAAAGATCAACAAAATTAATAAAAACAAATTATTTTTTATTCTCTGAAATCAGAAATCATAAAGCAAAGTTTGATATCAATATGACGTTTAAACATGCAGAAATGAACGATCTGGGGTAGGACGGACCTTCCCTATTTGTAGAGATCTGTACTTTCAAATCATACTATTAGCAAAAACGCAATACAACAAATAACAAAAAATTACTCTTTTTAAATTACAAGTGAGATTTCAATAGGAATCAAATTTATTGTCTATTTTTTGGACGAGGTGTTGGGCTAAGATTCGAAGACATCACAAAACCAACAATACGCAGATACAGACAATCTATTGTGTGTTCCTTAATATCTTGCTAACCGCTAGACCGATTAGTATGGTTCTCTTTTACTGTGAAGTTTCAAATGGATCCAGAAAAGGTTTATAACTGTTTTGTATAACTGCCCCCCCCCCCCTCATAAAAAAAACATATTTTCTTTTTAAAACCAAAATTGTAAGTAAAGGGTTGACATACTCTTCCCCTATCTCTTCCCACAATTGACCCTAGAAGTAATACCTATAGCACAGGTAACCACATACAAACAGACAGTGATTAGAGTTGAAGCTATTCTGTCATCAGCTATGTCCTATCAAATCAGGTATATAAGGAACATCATGTTAGTTATCCTATCATATAAAGTAGGTGGGGCTTTTTGTCTCAAGCTTATGATCTCAATAACAACTGAACTGAAAGAGTTCTCCCCTTGATGGAAGCTTTAACTAGGTAGTTTTAAACCATTCTATTTGCAGATAAAATTTCTTAGGATAGTTTTATGCTATTTTTAGTCTTTCTCTGCCACTTCGAATAAAGATCCCCTATTTTTTTTTTTTTTTTTTTTTTTTTTTTTTTACAGTAACAAATATGATAAATTAAAGATGAATTAAATGTTTTAACTTTCTTTCTATCTTGGTAAAGAATACTTTATCTACCTCTACATCCCTGATAATTTATAACATGTATATGAATATTCCTATATGCCTGCCTGAACAACAATACTGAAATCAGACACTGTCCTCAATTCTCTTCTTCCACGCATTATCTCATCGTGCTGCACAAAAAAAACAATTATCAATAATTTCTTGTAATTTAAGAAATCATTAATGGATAGATTTTTTCTTTCCCTTCCACCCTAAAGACCTTCCTTTTTTAAGGGGGGGGGGGAGGAAATCACCCCTTAACACTCTAACTTAGATGTCTCTGACCTCCCCTCTCAAGAAAAGACTAATTAATAGCGATAAATGCAATGCCAGAACAAGTTTAAGGGAAAGTCCATTGTACACAATCAAAGCTCGAAAAAATGCGACGTGTGACGTCAATAGATCCATCTCTTTTTAGGGGGTTTTCTTTCCCACTTCTTCTTATCGTCTCTTTCTTTTATGACGTCAAACGGCTCATTTTTTTCCGGACACTTTGTCAAGCTTCTCCACAATCTCTCTGATTATCATTCATTCATTCATTTTTCAAATCATAGGCAATTCACTAACAGGGTCTAAATTTGTACAGTTCATGGGTTTTCTTGAGTTTTACAAATATGCAAAATGATGATATTTTAAAACAAAAATAAATAAACTTTTTAAAGCAGTATTTTATTGGTTTTGAGTTGTACTTTTAAAACTTGTGTAAAACTCTTTGGCTATGACTTTTCATATTTAATTTACCGGTTGTGTAGAGCATTCTTCATAGTCTAATCCAAGAATATAGATATTTACTCCATCATATCTAAAGATCAAATACATATTATTTTGGCAATGCAACTTATCTATGCAATGTACGTACACAGGAGAAAGGGAATGTGATTCTGACAAACAATTCTAAGTGAAAATTTCCCCTTGACCCCATTTCCTTTATTCTCCCTTCTTATCCATTTCCCTTTCAGTTACACAAAAAAAATAAGTTTTACTCCAAATTTACTCAAATAAAATATCTATTTTTAGGCAATTTCAAATGGAATTAATTTTCTGAAAAGCAGCCCCTGGTACATACACAAATCTTTTCATATACAATCTTTAAAAATAATATAACATTATGTTTAATCTTTGAAAACACAATTTCAAGCAGCTTTGCTGATATTAGACATATCATCTTGTTTTCGTAAAACCTATTATAACTTAACAATAATTTAGGTAAAAAATATAATAGAACATTGAACTTTAAACCAAAATGGTACCAAAAGTTCTACCATTTGATGACTCAAAACTTTGAGTACTATTATTAGTAGCGAAGCTACTCTATAATTCAAAATGTCCGTCCGTCCGTCTGAGACAGAAAGGGGGAAACGTGATTTTCTCGGCTTCTATAAAAGATAGAGATTATTTCCAGGGATTAATTATGTTAACAGTCTTAACATTTTCACCAAGTTTCATTAAGATTCGTCAGTTGGTTGGGGTGCTAGATAAATTCCTACATTTTTAAGTATTTATGATTTTCTCAACTCCTATTCAACACAGATAGCTGAAATTTTCAGGGATCGAATACTTCCATATTATGCATAATTTTATCGAGATTTGCTTATTAGTTGGGGTGCTAGTTCAATTCCTAGATTTTTGGTTTTCATGATTTTCTTTACTCCTATTTGAGATAGGTGGCTGATATGTTCAAGGATTAAATAAGTTCACAATTTACATATCCGAACAAAGTTTCATTAATATTTTCTAATTTGCTGAGGTGCTAGATCAATTCCTAGATTTTCACGTTATAATTCATATAAGGTGTTGGATTTTTTAGTTTAATGTTTTTTTTTTATGAAACTGCAATAAATTAAATTTTTTTCCGGATATCCATCCATAATTTTTGAGCTTCGCTACTTATAGATGTTGTCATCCTTCTTTAATATTGATTAGTTGTACAAACCAGCAGTTTCCAAACTTATCAATCAATGATTTACATCCCAACAAGGTGTCAAGTTAGTTTATCATAATCGAGGATGTAAATCAATTTATCGAATGTTATCTTATTCCTCAATTAAAATTGTACTAACCCGTATTCAGGTTTTTGATCCCTGCTGATGAGCATTACTCCTTTCTCCAGCATTGTTTCATAATCTGAAGGCTTGCCGGTCTTCAGGTGACTTTCCATGTCCTGAAGAATATAAATACTTAATAGAATAAATTTGACAACGATCGCTTTCCCCCCCAGCAATAGTGTAAAAGCTTCCACTCGTTGTCCGAGAGGTTAAGGGTTCAAATCGGATTTTAAACGGCTCCATAACGGATGTTAGTGATTTTCCAAATATGGAGCACGGAGACCCCCCACTCCCCTTATTTAATAAAAAAATTTAAATATTGGTGAGGGCAGTTTTTTTTTCATAAAACATACAACACAAAACAATAACCTCCTCCTTTTTTCTAATCAATTTCAACATAAGCTGGGGGTGGGGGGGGGGGGGGGGTTTATGTGCTCAACTCTGCACTTTGAAGGCATATCCATAATGTTATTATGTTACTATATCAGACGACTGAAAAGAATACTATTGGTAAGAGAATGACTATAAAGTCAAAGACAAATAATGATTCAATACCGCCTGGGAGCCCTTCAATGTTCACCATCTTAAGTGTGGGTGCTTTTAAAGTACCCTCGTAATTATTGATAACCCATCCAGGGGCGTCCAAGATTTTTTATTTGGGGGGGGGGGGTAATTACCCCTTCACCCCTCCCCCTTGAACGTCCTTGAACCCAACCCCCTTATTTTTAAACAAATTGAAGATGAGGTATTGGAGTTAGTTTTTCATTGGTTTGTTTTTTGCTATAGGTCAGGTAAGGTTAGGTTATACTGGATTTTGGTTAGCCCCACATGGTTAAGCCCCCGTAGAGTCTAGACAGAGGTACCCCCACTCTTGTACTTGATTTATCTAAAAATAAGGGGTAGGGGCACTGTGTGTGATTAGCTGATTATACCTGTAAAAATGGAAAAGGACAGTCCGTAGCTGGATGAACAGCCACTAGGTTGCAGTCTGGACTTCTGTTGTTATTGTTCAGCATTAACAAGACCTCATATGGACTGGGGGAGCTCATATTGTAGTAAAATACCTAAAAATTGAAATACATTTTTTATGAAATGTCTATGTTTTTATTGTATGTGTTTGTTTTTGCTAAATTTGTGAGAGAATATTGGTTGTTTAAGAGTATCATACTTGTCTGAGGGTTGCCAGTATTACAGAGACACCAACAAATCTAACTTGTAGAATATATTTGCTTCCAAACAGAAGCAGCTTATAGTGCTTTTATAAAATTACGTCATACAATACAAATGACCAATGATAGGCAGTATACATTTCACTTGACCAATATATGACGACATTTTCTTATAGGAACTCTGAGCTGTTCTTATTAGTATTTTTTCACCTGAGATTCTGTAGTTGACACGGTAATATTGCCCACTCTTTCATTCAAACTAAGTTCATACTAAAAAAGATTCAAACTTTTATTCATTTAATCTATAATACAAAGTAGAACGATGTCTGTCTGTTTGTTTGTGTGTTTGTGTGTTTGTGTGTTTGTGTGTTTGTCTGTTTGTAGCGAAGGATCTCGCTAACCGCTAAACCGATCGGGTTCTCCTTTACAGGGTAGCTTCTCATAGTTCCCGGGAAGGTTTTTAACTATTTTGGGGGAGGGTACCACCACCCTCCCTAGAGAAATTAAATTTTTTAAAAATAACTCAATTTTAGAAAGAGAGTTCAACGAAAAACAAACATCAAACGTAAATTTTTTTTACTTTTTCTTTTAAAATCTAAAATAAGAAATTGAATTACTAAATTCGACTCTCTCCTCCTCAAGTGCCCCTAGAGGCCTCTAGGGGCGTAGCCGCTAGTACATATATAACACATTATCCTTATAATAAAGTAACAGGATGTTTGTGTGTCTGTGTGTCTGTGTGTTTGTGTGTTTGTACCGAAGGATCTCGCTAACCGCTGAACCGATCGGGTTCTCCTTAACAGGGTATATTCTCATATGTCCCGGGAAGGTTTATAACTATTTTGGGGGAGGGTACCACCACCCTCCCTAGAGAAATTAAATTTTTAAAAAATATCTCAATTTTAGAAAGAGAGTTCAACGAAAAACAAACATCAAACGTAATTTTTTTTACTTTTTCTTTTAAAATCTAAAATAAGAAATTGAATTATTAAATTCGACTCTCTCCTCCTCAAGTGCCCCTAGAGGCCTCTAGGGGCGTAGCCGCTAGTACATATATAAGTTAGCAGGGAGTAATTGGACTGTAAATTACACTGGTACCCAGAGTTTAATAACTTTGTTATCTTACTTTCATGAAATTGGGATTGGTTATTTCCAAAATAGTAGTGTCTAAAATTTTCAACGAATAATTTTAATCTATAGTGTGATAATTTTGATTATCATCATTGTGGATAGATTTTTTGCTTGACACTTATTTTTTGAGTGACATCCAACACTCTGGAGATCCTAAATGTGGATGAATCACATTCAAGATTATTAACTAAAGTAATCATTAACTGTTTGTTAACATATTCTAATATTATACCATTTGAATTAAGTTCCGAAATGATAAAAAAATAAAGTTTTGGTGAAATAAAAAAAACATTTACAATAATCATTGGTTCTTTTTTTCATTTCAAAAGTGGTTTTAGTTTCACCTGAATGATGTAAATTTCTGTAGTAAATTCAATGACTGACTGGCTATGAGTTGCAAACTAAAGAAAAAGTACTTATATATATATGGATAATTAGCGTTTTACCACAAAGCACCCAGTTGAGCACTGAGGACCCCCCCTCCTCCTTATTTTAAAATAATTTAAATTAGGGCGCTGAGTAGTTTTTGTTTGTTTGTTTATTACTTGAGGTCAGGATGGTTATATTGGGTACTAGGTAGCTCTGCAGGGTTAGGCCCACCCTCAGGTGTTTGGCATAGAAAAATACTGTAGGGGGTATCAGTGATCATCCGGCACTTTATATAAATTTTCTCTATAATCTATAATACAAATTAGTACGATATCTGTTTGACCAATTTAAACATATCCTATTGCTTAAGATGCTTCACAATAAGTTTAGAATTATTGTTGAGTAGATTAATTCATATGATGACAAAATAAATTAAATTATTAATAAATATGTTAATTAACAATAATCTTTTTTTTAAATTAGTGCAACTACTCTATATTATCCAATATTCGTCTGTTACCTTCTTCTGCTGAGTTTAGAAATATTGTTCTTTAGAATAATTGAACTTTAAGCATTGATAGTTATCAGTTATAACAACTTGGTCAAAATATTCAATATTAATTTGGAAACGACAAAACACCCCCATTTTTTGTCAAAAACACAGTAGCTGTATTTTTGCTAGTGGTAAAGTGGCAGCACCCATGCTTCGCTTATATAAATATGTTATACCTTAATAGATAAAGAATACGTGGATATTGTTAGAGATTCTCGAATACCCCGATAAAAAGTTTATCCCTGCTGGCGAATATAACATACCCCACATTCATCCCCTTTACCTTATCCCTTCCCCTTTTACTGGATGGACGAACTGACCAATAAATGAGGACCATTGTAATACAATACAAATTACCAATGATAGGCCAGTATACATTTATATTGACCAATGGTAAAATATATATTGGCTTATTATTATGGTCATTTGTTTTGTATGATGTCATTTTTAATAAGGCACTATAAGCTGCTTCAATTATACCTGCAAAGTAATAATATCTTCTTGTGAGTGGGGGCACAACGTTCTGCTGATAACACTAGCATTCCTGATAAAACCAAGTTTCAAAATACGACGACAATTATATTATGGTTCAATTGGGACCTTTTTAAGCTTTGGAAATAAGATTCAAATTGTCTAGTAGTAGCTATCCTTTTTTTGTTAAAAATATATGACAATCTAAATTAAATATATGATTTTATTCCTTGCCTTTTTCACAAGTGGCCAGTTGAGAACTAATACCCCCCCCCCCCTATTTTTGGAATAAACTCAAAATAAAGGAAGGCTAAGTTTTTCTGGATATCTAACCTGACCTAAAGTACTAAACATACAAACAAAAAAATTAAAAACTCCCTACCTTACTGTAGATTTATTTTAAAATAGTAAAAAAGGAACAAAGAAACTAATTCTGTTGATCAGTTTGTTGTTAACTATGTATTTAAAAAAAATGAATATATAATTTCTATGGTTTAACACCAATTAAAAACACATATACCTGGATTTTTGCGGAGGTAACTGAATCAGACTTGAATGATCAGACTAAAAAGTTAAAAAGACAAATTTTAAAACAAATTACTAGTTTCTCGCTCTGAAAAAAAAAATCTGTATTTTAAATTTCTCAATAATTTCCCAATAATTGCCTGCTGATCACTTTTTAAATAGTCATCGTTCTTGCAGTTTGTGAGATATTGAGGGTCAAACAGACATACAAAAAATATTTTACCTGTTCAATATAAATATTGAGTGGAGTCTTTTCATCTGGGTTATTTGTAGTAGTTCGTAGCTATAAAAATTTTTGAATAAAAGTATTTTAAAAAATCCTTTTTCAAGTTTTTAAATTACCAAAATTACGGCGGTTTCCCTAAAAGCGCGTAGTTGAAGATATATATTTGGCCTCTACGGGTTTTAATAGGTAATAGGTAAAACTAGTATTAATCCTAAAATTTTTAATTTACCATCAGCGGATTGCTGTCTATAATACGATGCGATAAATAACTTTTTTAAAGCAATGCACGTGATTCATTCATTTAACAAACTAACCCAAATAAAACACGTATTAATAAAACAAGGATGACAACATCCATAAACAGTGATGCAAAAAAATATGGATGGACAAACGGGAAAAGTTAGTTACACAGCAAATGTTTAGTTGTCATAAAACAGGAAAAGAAAGAGAGAATATAATATAGATATAGATTAGGGTGGGTCGATTTGCAAGCTTTTTTGGATTTTCACATTACTACACATTGGCAAGGGTTACTGGGCCAATATAAAACCCTGTGAAACTTGAAAGGGGTCTTGTAATCGGGGCGCGAGGGGGGTATAAAATGTGCTCACCTCCTTATAAAACCAAAAATTTAAATTCCTTCAAACACAGGCATGTTGCATATCAAAATGACTGCATTGAAATGCTGATTACAAATCTAAAACCGTTTTGAAAAATATTGATTCAGTCTGAAATGATCTTCAAATAACCTACCAAAATAAACGGTTTTGACTAAATCAGCTGTTTTAGGTACTTTAAGATCTAATTCGAACTAGGGGCAATATTTATAAAAAATAGTTTTCAGATTTGTAATCAGCATTTCAATGCGGTCATTTTGATATGCAAAATGCCTGTGTTTGAAGGAATTTCAATTTTTTGTTTTATAAGGGGGCGGGCACATTTTATACCCCCCACGCGCCCGTTGTTATTAGATCATAAAACCCCTTTCAAGTTTCACAGGGTTTTATTTTGGCCCAGTAACCCTTTTGCCAATGTGTAGTAATATGAAAATCCAAAATCGACCCACCCTAGTATAGATACAATGAAATTATGAATCATCACCAAAGATTTAATTTCACCTATAGTGTTACGGACGGAATAACGGACAGACAATTATGGAGTTACTTTGCTACTAAAAAAGGAAGTGATTTTAATTGTAAAGCAAATACCACAAACGTATATAAACTGCTGATTAATGACTCACGAAAAAAATTAGAAAGGCATTTTATTAATAGTTACACTGTTATAGAAATAGCAATGGACAAAACAAGGATGGCAACATCCACAAAAGTGAAGGGCATCCAAACAAACTTTAGGATAAACTTTGATATATTTTGGGCAAAGTAGACAGATCCATAGTGATCTATTCATGGTTACCCGGGCAGAACTGATTAGGATTTAGGTTGTTTATTGTTATAGTAACTTTAATTGTATATTATATTTTTTTTTGATTTTATGACTTTTTTTGTTTAATTTTTATGCCCAAATAAATATGTTTATGTTTATAAAACTTCGCTTATAAAGATATACTTACATATTTTTAATCATGAATTGGCTGTAACAATGCACAATCAAAGAGATTTGGGGGGGTTCCTGTACCTTTAGATTTTTGGTACATTACTTCAATACTTGGAACAATAAATAATGATAAATACCTGAATAGCTTTACCCTTGGCAAGCTCAACTGCAACACTAATTTTGTTATATAAATTTATTTAAAAACAGTATGCATCAATAAAAACTGAACTAATCAGAGAGTAACACGTTTGTGTGCTTATTGTTTAAGATCAGGTTAGGTTATATTAGGTACTGGGTACCCGTAAGGGTTCGGGTGCAGCAGGTAAAAGCTCCGCAGGGTGAGGTCAGCCCGTAAAATATTTTTCTACTTATTTTAATTTTCTTAAATAAAGAGGGGATGGGGGTCGGAGGGGTTCAGTTCTCCACAGACATTGTCAAGGAAAGCACCGAATATAATAATAAAAATTTAAAAAAATTAATATTAAGTTCAATTTAACAAGTCTCCTTTTAATTATCTTCTATGCAATATCAGAAAAACGATGTTAAAGGATAAAATGAGAAGAATGAGAAATAAAGAAGTTTGATACTTTTAGGTTTAGATAAAATTATTTACTGCGTAAACCATACAATCCTATTATTTAAAGTAATAAGCTTTTTTTTGTCTAGTGCGAAGGATCTCACTAACCGTTGAACTGATATGGTCTCCTTTACAGGGAAGGTTTTTAAATATTATTGAGGAGGGTAACTCTACCCTCCCAAAAATATTGATTTTACTTTTTCTTAAAATTTAAATTGAAAATGGGGGGATGTTCAACTTTCTCCCCTCCCACCTTGAGTGTCCCTAGAGGCTTCTAGAAGGCGTAGCCGCTTGTACAATTTAAAATACTACTACAGTCTGATGCACGAATCAATAACGGGAGAAAAAATTATTTATATTTTCCTAAATTTTCTATCCTCATCTTTCTTAACAGCACTGGAAAATTTGAGCCATGGCTTGTCAGGGCTTACGATAAAATCAACTAGATAGGATGGATCAGTGCAAAAACACCTATAATGAAGCTGTTTATAGTGCCTATGAAAATGATGCCATACAATACAAATGACAAATGACAGGCCGATACACAGACTTAATTACTAATGACAGGCCAGTATACATTTTAATTGATCAATGGTAGGCCAGAATGACGTCATTTTTGATAGGCAATATAAAACACTATAATCAGCTTCCCTAAAATCATATGATTTTTAGCATGGAGTGAGGCAAGGGCGTCCAAGCCTTTTCATTTTTTTTGGGGGGGGGGGGGTAATCACCCCTTTACCCCCCCCCCTGGTAAAGGGGTGATTACCCCCCCCCCCCACATTGGACGTCCTTTTAGGGAGGACAAAACTAATCTTCACTGCAATGGACGACTAAGGGGATGAAGGTTAATGGGTGTTTACCCTCCATAATTTTTTTACCGCCAAGACACTATCGAAGGTTTTTGGGTTGCAATAAACACCCCTAAATATTTGTATTCCGTATGTAAGAAAATCTGTTAATACATTAAGGCTCTATCTTCTTTACAAAGTATAATACTCTTTTGATTCCGACCGACAAGGACTCATTCCTTACACATATATATACAGTGTATATTATACACACATACCATTCAATAGCTGCTCTACTTATGGGCATAATTGTTCTAAAAAGATTAATATTTATCGAAAAAATATTCAATTACCAATTAAAATATACGGTAAAAAGGAAAAATAAACAATGTACATAACATATTTTCATTTTTTCACTCAGTGTTATCTCTAACTAACATTATAAGTTACTGATAATAAAAAGGAATGTTTTTACAACTGGCAGCTTTTCTATAATTCATTTTGTTCGCTGGTCTGTAATTTCATGTATAACTTATGCTTAATTGCAATAGAACAATTTAATTCTTTTTGACAATATTGAACCAATTTCTATAAAATATCCTAGGAATTTTTAGGATTGCCTTAGGTTTAAAATGTCTTCTTAAAAATGACATGTATTTGAAATACACGTGGATGGATGGTATGTCAGACATTTTTATGTTAAAAGAAAGAGGAAGGGTTTTATTAGTGCTTAATAAGGTACTTTGTGTGATAGCACCAATATTTGTATACTTCTCTATCGTTTAAAAAAAAGTAACAAGCCCTTTTCACTCCACTTGTGGGAGCATAGGCCGCTGACAATTCGTCAGTGTTTCTGTAACAATGTGGCTTATGGATATGGGATAGGGTTGTCAGCCCTAAGCTCTATGATTGCGGTGTAAAGCGTCCATTTGCCATCAGACAACCAACCCTTTGATTGCACGACTTTTGTCTGAGAAGTCCTAACTGTATGGTAGTGAGTTGCGCCTGTTTTGGGCCAAGGCATTCCCCCTACTCTAACTAATTATGTCGCGCACCTGACATAGCAGCAGTAGGAACCATTTTTAACGTCTTTAGTTATGACGCGGTGTCGGACCGAGATTCGAACCTATCACCTTAACGACGACGAGCGGATGCGCTACGTGTTGAGCCACGGTCGCGGGTCTCTATCGTTTAAAGCTTTTAAAAAATCTAAGCATAATCATTTTGCGCTACTTATGATGATAATTATCCTTGTTTTTACTACATATATGGATAAATGAAAATTCTACATACTAGTTGTATGTGTGAAAATACAGTGGGAGATACGAAAATTGTCATATGTGACGTCATAGAAATACGTCTAAAAAGAAAGGATGAGAGGAGAAGTAGGAAAGGTAATACATAAAAAAGAGATGGATATAAACGTATTTTTATGACGTCACACGTAACACTTTTTAGTATCTCCGTCACTACTTAATTACGTCTGAGTCATGAGTATCGTTATTCTAGCCGACTGAGAGTTTTACTTTATCAGAGTACATGAAAATCTGGTGCAACATGCAAGTAATAATATGTTAATTCCACTACTACATATCTTGAACCTTAAATTATCATTATAAAAAATAATCATTTGGTGCTTTACCTCAAAGTACCTGTTAAGCACTGTACCCCCATACCTTAGTTTATAGGTAATTTTGGGACGTTGCCGTTCCTGCAACTGGCAGAAATACAGTAGATGTATTTTTGTCAAAATTGTTTGTCTGGATGTAAATTCGACAGTAATTTGCCATATATCGTAGGTACCCTGACAAATATACATCTAACACAGGCATTTAAACATCCAAAATTGTCAATTATACATCTATTTCTTGCCAATTTCACATCTAAAATTTTTTATATGTCAAAAATACATCTTGTACATTTTTATTTTGATAAACAATAGTAAACTGTAAGGAGCCAATTACTATAGATTCCACCACTGTGTAGAAGATGCTCCTGCTGCTCTAGAAAATGGGACTGCAGAGTTTGAAGGTGTTGATGGCCGTAATGTTATATTTTCATTTGATATTGATGATGCCATTAACACTGACATTACATTATCTCAAATAGATGAAGATGTGTTTAATCTAGAGCAAAGCATCATCCATCAACAACCAGGGCCTAGTGGACAAATACAACCTGGTTTTCACCCACCCATGCAACACAATAGATACCTATGGTAGTGGGGACATGAGTGATGTATTAATTGATGACTTTGGTGTACTCTTTGGTAGAATTATGACAAGATCAATGTCAAGGTCATCACAATCAACTGTATAAATTCAATTTTGAAGATTTTAAACATTAAACTATAATTTTAATATAATATTTATGCATGTTCTTGTATTGATAATAAATGTCTACTATACAGTTCACTATACTGTTCACTTTTGTTTATTATTAATTAAAATGTATAGGATGTATTTATGACATATAAAAAAGTTTAGATGTAAAATTGGCAAGAAATAGATGTAAAATTGACAATTTTGGATGTATGAATGCCTGTGTTAGATGTATTTATGGCGGTTACTTTAAGTATAACTGTAATTTTGGCAGAGGTTTTTACATTTTGACAAAAATACATCCAGCTGTAATTCTGCCAGTTGCAGGAACGCCATGTACCCGTAATTTTCTATATGCCAAAACACTACGTGAGGCTCTAATCTTACGGTACCCTAAACCTGTGGGTCTAACCGGCCCAGTACTCGATATTACCTAAATTGATATTTTCAAATATATAAAAAGTCTACCTATTGACACAATTATCTCATACGGGCGAGGCTACTGTCCATGACACTCTTTTGTCTGGAAGTCCTAACTGTGCTTGGTAATGAGTTGCGCCTGTTCTAGGACAATGCATTCCCATTACTCTAACTATTAATGTAGCGCATCTGTCATTGCAGCAGTAGGAACCTGTTTTAACGCCTATAGTTATGACACGTTGATAAGCCGAGATTCAAAGCTATCACCTCCCAGACGACGAGCGGATGTGCTACTTGTTGAGCCACGGTCGCGAATACCTATTAATACATCTAGTCTTAGTTTTAACTCTATCTTGACTATTTTTGTTCAATTAAGGTCATTGTATATTTTAACAGGACAGGCAGGGAGGGGACAATGGACTGTAAAGTACACTCTTACTCAAAGTCTTATAATCACGTTATCTCATTCGTTACATAAAAAAAACTTTAATTGATTTGATGCCCAAACTTTGAACCAATGATTTTGTACATGGAGTAATTTTGTTTACAACCATATTGGAGATGTACACATATAATTTTTTCGTCCATGGTCTTATCCTTCAAGTTTCCTGGTATTTTAGTCATAGCATGAATTTAAATGCCACCATACGCCACTGATGAATAAATAAAAGGTTACAAATTAAATTTTTCTTTAAATTATGACAGTACAGTAGCTAGCTGCAACACACACATACTGCGCTGTTACAATGCATAAGCTAATTACCAAAGAAACTACTTAAAATTTTTGAGATAAGAAATTTATTTTCCATTGTGGCTTCGAAACCGATTAATATCCGCCGGAAGCGCATCAAACTATAGTCGGAACCTGTTCTAATCCAGCGGAAAAGATTTGTTCACCTATACCATTTCACTACTTCTATTTTTGCTGCTATGATTGTTTTCATCCTTGTTAACTAGCAATACTTGTTCTTCTTGTCCAATGCTTAGTTCTCCCACTTTGTGTGTATGCCTTGAACACCTAAATGAATATCTCTGTTGATTCTAAATAGAATTGTATGCATTTATCAGTAAACAAAAAATCCTATATATAAAGTAGTATTTCAGTTCTTCCCTACCCTTTGAAAAAAGAGCCTCGGACAAAACCAAATTATAGCTGCTCTACTAAAAATATTTTATCTTTAATAAAATAGATTTCAACTTAAAAATCACGAAACCTTTTTAAATTACAATTTTTTTGGGAAATTAATAGATTTTGAAAAATATACTAAGGCTAAGCACCTTTCTGGCCTTTCTTAACGATTTCAAGCTTTGTATGATGACTCCTATAACAGTTATGTACAATTTAGAAAGCGTACCAACTCTATAATCGATACCATAAAGCCCGTATGTCCATTTAAAACAAGCTGATTTTTTAACATTTTGAAAACTTTTTTTGTATGATATGATTATCCTATAATTAATGTTCTGCTTATAAAGTTCTTAAACTCTACAAGAGTCATTGTTTGTTTGTCCTTCCTTCTGACTTTATGGATGTTGTCATCCTAGTTTTCTTAAAAAGAGTTTAGCTTGTTATTGCTGCGTTATTTCTGGGCTTAGGTTTCCTTTTTTAATAATAAGTGTACTGTAACTTTAAAATTTCCAAATACTTTTGTGTGTTAATATGCGAAGTTTAAGAAAATAAATGTTCATTCTTAAAATTATTTGGGTAAAATGATAGTGGCTACTTGTTACTATAATTTAATCTGCTTCTGTTTGTCTGTCTGTGTGGGTATGTGTGTGTGTGTGTGAGTGTGTGTGTGTGTGTGTGTGTGGGTGTTTGTGTGGGGCATAGTGTTTGTTTTTATGCACGTTGCTGTCCACTCCCCTTTAATTTTACATCTATTAAATAAGTACATAGGTTTATTTAATTTTTACATGCATGACAACATTTTCAGGATTTCTAACATTTTAAACTGTTTGTTTTGATGTATAAATCTTATTATTCTCTTTTTACCCTACTTTTTAAATGGTATTTATTTTGCTACATATGTTACATATTAAGAGAAGGACTTACAGAAATACGGTAATAATAGAGTTGCTGCGCTCCTAACAATGAAAAAGGCTTAGAGCATAAGATACTATCCTATTTAGTATGTATTTGTGTATAAAGTATATATTAGAAGTGTAAAAGGAGCGCATGCCATTTTTCTCTTGTATATTGTCCAACGGAAAAAGGAGAGAGAATAGATGCGAGTATGTGTGTGTGTGTGTGTGTGTGTGTGTGTGTACACCTACACTCTAGCCGGGCAGCTATCAGGCCGGCCAGCCCAAGCCTTACCTGTCCAAAATGAGAAATACCCTTCCCCTTTCCTTTTCACGCCTCTTACCTTTTATTGTGCCTTCTGACACATTCTCCCCCCACCCATTCCCATTTCAAACCCTCGATATCCTTCCATTCTTAATAAATTCTTAACTGCCTCTCTCTCTCTTTCTCTTTTACTCTCTTTTATTTTCTCTTTTACTGTGAAATGTGAGCTAAAGTTGAGTGTATAATATTGGTAAAATGTGCCAGCAAACAAAACTCTCCTTTTTATCCTAATTTCTCCTTTTATTGCCTCCTTAGAAGCAGTAAAGTCACCTAACACCCACCCATCCCAGGCTTAGACCCCTTCCCCCCTCCCCAAGTATGGAGTGATTATTCTACTCTCTGTTGTTGTCTACTGAAGCTTGTACATGCACACAGTGTAGCTGGAGTGTTGTTGTGAATGCCCATCCTTATAATAACAAGTCCATCTTGTTGTTGTTGTGGTTGGTGTTGGTCATCCTCGTGAACACACACACAAGGTGGTAGTGTGGCAAGAGTCAACACTCTCCAGTGTGTTGGGGGCGCAGCACACCATTGTGCAGGTGGACCATATTGGGACTTAAGTGAGGGTTGTGTTTGTGTCATAACTGCTGGTCCAGCAGGGCACTAAGGCCACAGGCGTAACCACCTGCACGCAGGAGCACATTAGCGCCGGCCGCAGCCAGGCGATAAAAAATGGTCGCCTTCTGTGTCTTACCTGAAACCGGGCGTCAGTAATGGAGGGTAAGATTATTTATTTAATTCAAATCTGACGACTAAAGTTATCTCAAATAAACTACTTTTTTTTGTAAAAAACTATATGTATAATTATTCCTTATAGAACAATAACACTTATATTAATCTTTTTCCAATTAATTACCCTTTGGCAGCTAGTAGGGGGAAGAAAGCGATGTATTTTCCTTTGATTTCATTGCACTCTTCCTTCCTGAATAATCACAGATATTCTATTTTAAGATAGAACTGTATCAAACGCTTTGGTACAATCAAAACTTCTACAAATACAAATAATCTTTTATTCTCCAATTGTTCTCTGCAAAACATTGAAAATCTTTTGATCAATTAAGACTTCAAACTCAAGAACAGAAAAACACTCACACATTTTTATAAGCAAAGCTTTTATCAAATTATTGTCAGTCCGTCAGTCCTTGTGTCCGCCTGTGACGGATAGCTCTTAATGTTGATTAATGCATGGTGGTAGACTCGCCAAATTGATTTTTTAATATAATGACTTCAATGTTTAGGTATAATGTAAAATCTATAATGCATAGTAAAAGTAATTTTTTTTCCAAGTAATGTTCGTTTGAATTAATAGTTGAACTTTGCTTTAATGTCATCCTTGTATTTTATACAAAATTGCAAAATTACTTGCTCTTCAGTTTTTTCTGGATTAGGGAAAAAAAAATTTCATTGTTTTTTTTTATGTGTGACAAATAATGCAAATTCTATGTTAATTAGTATTTAAATTCTTTGGGTTTATTTTCTTATATCCTGGAATATAGAAGCAAAGTTTTCATTTAGGAAGCTAAAGATATCTTGAATGGCAGACCTGATTTTAGGAAATTCTAGTTGTTCTTCTAATAGAATAAGTAGCTGTTATAGTATTGTCATTATTCAACTTTTTTATTTAGAGTTTTAATAATGTGAAGTAGATGTGTCAAAGTTCAACACACCCAATGCAATAATGCATTAACATTTAATAATTTAATATTCCCACCTTAACATAATATTATTGTTAGGTTGTCTCAAAAAAAATAAATCTTAAAAATAAAAAAAGATATTAGTATTTACTTTATAGTAACAAGTACTTTTAATTTGGAAATCTAAAATAGTCATCAACATAAATATCATATTTCAAAATCAAATTAATATTCCTATAGTAATGAATATGCAGTACTGCTTCTTTATACATTGTTTTCATACAGGCTTTTATCAAAGAACTTTTTAAATACAAACAGCTGCATGAGAGCAGGAAATGGGTATCATCCCACAAACCTACATTATAGTTTGAAATAAGAAGTAAAAAAATTTCTTTGATTAAATTACTTCAATAATTTGATGAAATTTGATGTTTTGTGCCCTGCTAATAACTCTTCCACTTGATGATATAGAATGACTGCTGTTATGTAAAGGAGTGTACTACACAGTGGGGGTAATCTGTCAGTAGAATACAATTATATTCCCTCACTGTGTGTCTTTGAAGAAAGGAGTCATTTAAAGAGGTTTTAAAAAACTTTTTCCAAGTGAAAATTTTCAATCTCTATCTATTTCTTAAACTTGTAAGATATGAGATAAAATTGTAATGTATAGGTTGGACTGCCAATAGGTTCTACAAACTAGCAGTGTCCAATATTTTCCACCAACAATTTAATCTACAGAATTTTGTTTGCTAAATACATTTTCTGATACCATAAGATCTTTTGATATTTCATCTTATTTAAATCAATACATTCTTGCCTGATATTTTTAAAGAGCCTAGAATAGGTTTTTTATTTCATGTTCCTTATATCTAGCATCCTAGATGTCAGCTAAAATATTTAATACCCAAGTTTACCTTAACCTAGGTAAATACTAGATGTATACAAAAACAAAGGAATTTCAATGACAAATAATTTGATAGCTTCAAGGGGGAGACAGACTCAAGGAAATGTATTCTAAAAACAAATTGTCAATTAGAAATATTTTTTTTCTTAAATTGCACAAAATCACAAAAAAATTATTGTTATTTAGTCATTTTCATAAAAACTTTCAAATTTACTAGTTAAAGGTTCTATCTTACTATAAACAAAGTAATAGTTATTTATTGCATCGTGTTATAGACAGCTTTCCGCAGATATTAAAATTATAAATTAAGATTAAATCAAGTTTTGTTAGGTCCGAAGGGACAAAACTTATATTAATTTTATGATGTTTAGTTTAATATGATGCTATACACGATTTTTCAGTTTGGCTGAAAATAGGTGCCTATCTAGTGGATGTTAATCGGTTTCGAAGCTGAACTGGAATAGTTTTTTTCAATACTTTTCCCAGAAATATTTGTCTGTTCTTTAGGATTATAAAATATCCTGGATTTACCATGTTAAATGCTAGGAGTGCAGTGTATTGCTAGTCAGGAGGAGAGGGGACAATAGGCTGTTTATTAGACAAGTCCCCAAAGTTTTATAATAACGATTTAAGAGCTTTTAATAGATATTGATTGGTCCAATCGTTTCAACCACTAATTGTAATCTACAGAACAGGTAAATTCGTGTATTAACATTTTGGGTTTATATCAATTATTCGGCCATTGTCTTATCAATTTAGATGCCTAATTGCTAGTTTTTTTTTATCAATAACTTTCAAAAATATAATTAATTCAATTTAACAACAATCTTTATCTGATATCTTTTAAAATAAACACAATATTGTCTACTTTTACTTATGAAAATGGTTATGTATTTATAAGTGTGGAGATATCCCAAAATGACCCATTATAAGGGTAAGCCTTTGATATTATTCACTGATTGCTTAGACATACCTCAATATTTAAATAACAAATTAGTGAGCACTTGTGTACAAGGCAGGCAACGATAAAAGGGGGAATATGTTCATAGGGTTAAAGGATTAATAAAACATGTTAAAAAAGGTGAACTGAGATGAATTCAGAAATCTAGAATCGTTTGAATTGTGAAATGCTAGTGTAGGTTAGTTTCCTATTGACAACTTTCCACCAAAGTGTGATTCATAGTAAAGTGAGTTTAGAATAAAAAAAATCATGTTTCAAATTGATTGCCCTTGCCCTTCCCTACCTGTAGAGCAGCAATAAGAAGCTCACAACTTTTTTCATTAAAATTATCAAAATTTAAGTTTTATTAATAAATCAACAACAAGAACATTTGCTTGTACAGATAGTGCATTTAAATTATAAGAATTAAAATCATTCTAGGGCGTACAATCAGAAAAACCGAAGGGAAGAAGGACATACAAACCCTGATTATAAAGTAAACAAGCTATAAAAAAAAAGGAAAAAAAAATATTTTATCTGTCAATTTACACAACATTTTTCCTGTGAGTAGCAGATAGAAAGGAATCATCAAACAATTCCTCTAACATTGAAACAAAATTTTGATGCTTTAAAGAAGACAGATAGGTATTTCAGATGTCTCATAGACTTAAAGCAGGTACAGCTTACATTTGAACGGGTGACAACTTACCTTAGAAAAAATTTATGAACACATATTATAATTAAGGATTTTAAATAGAAATTTGGGTGGCTATGGCTCTGACTAAAAGCATGATTATTAGTTTGCTTTGTCTAACCTAACCTAAATTAAAGTAATAACGAATAACGAAAAACAATCCCCAATTATTTTCAATTTTTTCAAAAAAAAGGGGCAATGGGGGGTTTATCAGTGTTCAACAAGGTAATTTGAGTGAAAGCGCCAAACAAACCTACTTCCTCTAGTTAAACCAACACAACAAGGAAAATGAAAGATGTAATGTATAAAGATAAAAAGCTACACTTTACTGAAAGTTTTAATTAAAAGAAATACAACAAAGAAAATGTTAGATATTTGAGATTATTTGGATACATAGGTAGACTAAACATCCAATATATTTCAACTGATTTTTTTTTACAAGAAAGTACCTTATACTTTACAATAGCTAACAAGGATATAAAAGTCCATAAAATTTTGTAGCTGATAAGCATTTAAATAACAAGGAAAGTCAAATAAACTTTTGGATTGCTACACAAGAAAATAAAATAGAAAACTTATCCAAAATAAATTACATTAATTTTGTTAAAACCATACTTTTTAATAGAAAATATTTTGATACATAAAATGAAAATGAAGTATTCAGAATCAGATGAAAATTGCCGTTAATAGAGGGAAAACATTTAAATTACTTTCTCACTTATGAATATTGATTTTAGACAAGCGTTTGACCCTGTACCTCATGTTATCTTTAGCAGGTGCCGGAAGAAACGAGATATCCCACCAAGTACATGCAAATCAGGGATCTTAAGGGATAAGACAATTAACTATGAATTAATGTATATCCCAAATGAGGAAACACAAAATTACACCTTCTGCAGAATTAAATTATTCGTTGCATATTTTGGACTACACTATTTATGAACCAACCAATTTTATTCAATATAAATACCATAGGTTTTTGACAAATAATATAAAGCTTTGGGTTCCATTTTAATTTACATCCCAGCGTCACCTCCTTCCCTGATTGTAATAGAATATACGTACATTGCGTTTCATATTTCATTTTAATCAGTATCATTTCAGGATTTAGTTGACCACTCTTTTAAATCGCAAAGGTTAGGGAAACGATAAATTTTATTTATATTTTTGATTTAGAAAAGAACTATATTGTTATACATTATTTAAAAACATGAAATTTTGGTTTTGTTACTAGAAGTTAGGGGATACAAAATTCTTCTTAAAAAATAGAAGAAATTTGAATATTAAATCAACAGATCTATAGTATAGATGTATATACAGACAACTACCTCCCTTTCTTTTTCAAGGATCTCTTTAGTCTGCTTCTAAATTATTTTCTGCTACTTGGCTGTGTTGATATAAACGGCACCATTGGTTGATTTTCAATGACCGAATAGAAGGGTTGCACATGGTGGTTGCAATGGGAAGATACAGTTATTTAACCCTTTCTCCCCCTAGTGTTTTACTCTAATGTTAAATCTTTTCATAATTTTTGCCTAACAGAAAAGGAAAAAAGTTTCTATTATTGTAATATTTATCAAGTGCTTTGCTAGCATCACACAATTTTCAATACAAAATTAACAGAATCAGAATTTAGAAAAAAAACAAGGCTTTCGATTATCTAAAATTTCTCTTAAGATGCCGAATATCCAATTTTAAAAAGGCATTATAATTACAACTAACCTTTAAAAACGAATCTACAAAATCTAAACTTGTAAAGAGGTCCAGATTAAATAAAAAGTGATTTTCATCCCATACTTTCATATCACCAGTAAACATCACGCAAATTTTTGATGATTTTAGCAATTAAGCTTTAGACGTGTGTTAGTTGCTTCAGCAGTAGCAGCTAGTGGAATAATATTTAGCAAAATCAAATGTGGAGTGAACATTATTAAACCATACAATAAATATATATACTATCAATTATGGGAATAACATGATCAAAATGAACAAAACAGTTGAAATTTCCATAAAATTGCTAACAAAATCTTGTAAAAGCTAGACTAACATAAAAATTGCATTGCTACTCCAAGCAGAAAATATCTTGAGAAGTGATGTCCCTGTTTTACAAGTCAAGTTAAATTCAGGATAAATAGGTTAACCGAATATGAGGGGGGGGGGGAGCAAGTAGTTTGAGGTAAGGTGTGTGTGTGAGTGTGTGTATGTGTCTGTGTGTCTCGCCACCCAGGTATGCTCAATTCACACAAATTTGTGTAGAGTTATTTCAAATAAATATATGATTTTCAAAATATTTTAGCTTTTTACATATTTATAAGTCGCGGAAAAAAAGAAAGTTAATTTAAAAAAAAGGAAGCAAATTTTGGAATTTATAATGTGCAGCAGAGATCCTAAGGGATAAGACAATGGGCAATAAGGACAATATAAAATGTTGGTACCCAACGTTTTTGAGCCAACGAATTATATAAGATGGTTTTAAAACTTTGGAAACCAGTGTAATTTAAAGTCAAATGCCTTCTTGGTAATTACCCCATACTTATTTTTAATTTTGTTTCAAATAAGTTGGGGCGTTATATGCTCAACATGAAACTTTGAGAGAAGCTAAGTTATTGAAGAATTTTTAAATTGATTTCCTATTCCTTTTTCTTAAAAAAATAGATATGTACAAGTTAAGGTGTTAGTACCTGGAAAGTTTTTTTTTTATACATTTTAGAAAAATTTCAAAATATATTTTTAATGTATATAAGTCTTTCTTCTGTCTTTGTAAAAATTACATTAAATAAAAAATTTGGCTCCTCATGCATATTGATATCCTTGTTTATGTATTTCCTTTTTTAAAAGTTAAAATCTGCATCTAAAAAAAAATCAAAATGAATTAAGAATCAAGAAATCATAAAATACTTCTTTAGTTTAAATCATACAAATTATATATATTTTCCTTTTTATTTTGACTTTATATTAGCTTTTTAGAGCTTATTTTGAAACAATCAAATCTCCTGCTAAAATATGTTAAGATACATTAGGCATATCTTAGAAGAGTTTTTTTTTAAAGAAAAGATCTTAACAAATAAAAAAAATCATTGAAAGGAGTTTTTGTAAATATATATGATTTCTTTATTGCTTATCTAAATATTATCCAATTAAGTTTAAGATTTTTTAATTGCACTCTTTGTTCAGAGGTTTCATAATTCCTAATCCTTGAGTTCTCTATTATAGGGAAGCTTCACATAGGTCCAAGGATGGATTTAGACTATTTTATTTTTAGATTTAAGTCTTAGGATGGTTTATGGTAGTTTTCCTGAATTTCTCTAGACATTCCGAATATAAAGCCCCTTGTTGATAGGGGCACAGCCGCTAGTATTTAATTAAAGTAGCTTGGACCACTAACATGAGAATGCATTTAAAACAACTTCAATATTGTATATATATTAAATTCTAGAGTCTATCCTATCAAAATTAAAGAATTGTTAAATTTTTAACTTATGACATCACTTGTTAGAGATATAAGAAAATTGACCGTTCCTTTTATAATAAATATACAACATACATATATACTACAGAAACAAATAAAATAGTCAGTGACTTCCAAAGGGTAGGGGGGGGGGGGGGTGTTAAATATCCTCCACTAAACAAATTTGAGGTGCCATATGCGATTCACCCCCTCCCTAACTTGGTTCAAAGCCCTTGGTTTTTAGATTCAGAAATCAGGTAAATTATTGACATATCTAACCGAAAACGTGGGTTTTACCACCCCTCAATTAAAAAAAATTCCGGGGGATATTTACCCACCCCTTTTAAGTAAAATTTCCTTGGTGATGATGGACAAAAAAAATCAGAAAACTTCTCTACTGAGTTATTAATTAAATTAAAGCAAATTGAATTGTTTCATCCTAAGGTCTAAAATATTTGTCAATTTTGAAATTATGAAAATATGTACCAGCCATTTATCAATAGAAAAAGTGTATGTGTCATTATTGTGTGTGTAGGTGTATGTGTGTGTGTATGTATGTGTGTGTGTATATGTGTGTGTGTATGTATGTGTTTGTGTATATGTGTGTGTGTGTGTATGTGTGTGAATGTAACTGTGTGTTTGTATGTATGTGTGTTCTAGATTGAATTTGCCAAAAATATTTTCGGCAAATTTGACATGAATTGGCTTAAAGAATAGGAGGGGGTTTACAGCTTAGGGTATAAAAGGGAAAAGGTGAAACAAAGGAGAAGAAACAAGGATGACAACATCCATAAAAGCGAAGCTCTGAAATGTTTCAGGACATACTTAGGACTTGATTATACCGTTACGGACGGTAGGACAGACGGACTGACTGACCAACCCTAATTATAGAAAAGCTTCGCTTTTAAAAATAAAAGAATACTTAAAGATTTAGAGCACTAAAATATGAAATATAATTTTACTTTGAGAGTAAGATTATTCTCCATTAACATATTCCTGTCCCCTCGCTAATCTGTCAATTTTGTTGTACACCAATTTAAAGTGAAGCAGCTTAGTTCCATAAAATTTTTACCAGGCATTTGGGAAATTAGTAAAATTAATATTCTACCAAATTTCCTTCTGCATTAATACAATTTTTATACAATAAAAAATAAAGAAATGTTAAAATACAAACTGCTACGACCCTAGAAGCCACTGGGGGGCTCATAAAGAAAGTGTTAGAAAGGTTTAATCCAACCCCTTTTCAATTTGACTTTTATATAAATAAAAAGTTTTAAAAAATGTATGAAAGGGCATCTTTTATTGAGAGGGTAAAGAATCCCTCACTCAATGGCAGATTTACCTCTAGCAAAAATACAGTGATAATACTGTCATAAACACAGTGATTTGATGCCATAAACACAGTTTTACTGTCAAATTCACACCTGCACCTTTCCTGGACATAAAAGAAGCTTTACTGTAAAAAATAACCATATCGGTTAAGCAGTTAAGTGAGATCATTTGCTACAAACTAAAAAAACATACTACTTTATATGATCAATTTTTCGATCTCTATTTCCATGATATTTTTTGTAACTGAACAAAATGACAACCCCAGCATTAATCTTTAACTCAATAGTTACAAATATTTCCTATAAATTTCTAAGCACTTTTGCTATAAAGCTACTCTTTAAGACGGATAGTAAGTTGGTAATGCAATTGGTAATCTCACACACTCCTTTACATTAAAATATCAAAACTTCATAAAAAATCTTTAACTTAAAACAATATCCAAAAGAAGTTTTAAATTTTTTATGGCTGGGGGGGGGGGGGAGGGATAAAAAGTTCAATGCGGAGTAAATTTAAATTTTTTATGTTGAGAGGGGGGGGGGGGGTTAAAATTTACATGATAGGGGTAATTATGGTATAAAATCACTGAACCTCTCATGAATACCTATATATTAAAGTAATTGAATGTGTTTGCGTCTGTCGGTTTGAATAATAGATATCGAATCTACGTGCATAACATGGACATTACTTATTGGTCAGTTCGTTCATCCATTAGGAGGGGAGGGGTGTGGATTGTTATTTTAGCCAGCTACAAGGTTGACCTAATTAGAGTACATGGTAATCCTGTGTAAAATCCAAGTAATAATAAAACCATTGTCCAAAGGGGCGAAGCCATTATGACATAAAACAATATTTAGAAATCTAATTGCAAAAAGAGTCGTCACATTTTTTCAAAGAATTTTAATTAAACTTAGCAAAACATAGACGAGGCTTTTTGTTTAATTTTTAGGAAAAAGTTGTATGTAAAATCTTATCACGATCATGTATTTCTATGCCTAATTTAACAAATTATGAGTATAATGTTTAAAAATAGAAAAAAATATTTATACATTTTTAACCTAAAAATATATTATAATACAATTGCAAATATCTATTTCTGGCAAATTATTTCATTTTAATTACAATGACAAAGAATAGTGTGGTAATCCCGCTTCTCCTAATGCTTATCCATGTCCAGACCCCCAGCAAGGAGCCAACTAGCTTCTCTTCATGCCACCGCCATCTTTATGCTTAACCTGCTCCAATAGTTAGTTCTGTTATGTGTTTAGTGGCGACAAGATCTTCCTCTTGTAACTGAACACACTCTTCTTGGCTGTGGATTTATCCTAAGCGGCCTAAATTGCGTCTGATGTTTGTACGTCGCTTCCAGCTTCCAGCTGTCAGCAGGACGTCCAACTATTCATCATATTTCTTCTCATTTTATGCCTAACTGATCTAGTAATCCCCTTTATTTCATATTGTGCTGTCTGTAAGTCGACCATACGTCAATAGGATCAAATCCGGATATTGATTCTTCTATTAGTCCAACGAATAAAAAAGGGGGGAATACCTAGAGGTTTTGTTCATATAAAAACACCAACTTAAATCATTTGCATTCAATGAAGGAAATATATCTACCATTAACATAACCCTTATTACAAGATGCTTCCTAAGTGAACAAAGATGACAAAATCCGTAAGCCCAAAGCATAGAAGCTTGGGTAGAAAAATCTTTGGATCTACTGCAGTTAACGGTAAAATGTTCCTGGTAACGATTATCTCTACAAATCTATTGACGGTGGAACATCCCAAGGTTTATTGAAGAAAAACGCGTAAAAAAAGTAAAATTCTGGATTATTTGTAGGCCGTCGGTTAAAATTATGTGCAAGCAAAATCTATTCGTTCCAACGTTTGGCCTTTTGGATATATACGCTACCAGGAACATTTTACCGTGAACTGCTCTTGACCAAAAGGTTTTATAGCCTATCCAATTCATAGCATTACAGACGGAATGACAGACAAAGTAAGATACATGAGATCCTATTTTGCCAGGAGAATTATCACAAAGAAATCCTTTATTATCAGCAACTTAACATCCTTCGTTTTAGGACACGGAGAGATGGACTGACAGACGGACGGTCACAACCGTGTATAGACTATCTATGCTAGTAAAAAGTTGACACATGAATATTCATTGAAACATGAAAGAGAAATCATAGACAGCTTTCATCACCTTGTCATAATAGATACAAAGATATAGAGGGTTTAAGCTTTAAAAAACATTTGAAATTGGACTAATTCATGTTAAAGATAGAATTAATGGATCTCTGATAATTTAAATTATTTGCAGGCTTTGTTAAGCTGTTTATAACCAGAGCTCGGCAGTCGCGTGTTAGCCCTATTGAATAAATTTCAAATTCAGCTAGATGTTCCATCCTTTTTCTAAACAGACAATCCATCTTTTCAGAAGTTCTTATATGTTTTAAAGCAATAAATTCGTGATCTTTTAGCAAACTACATTCGACTTTACAGACAAAGCTTTTTATTTTTAAGTTCTGTCATAAAAAGAGGCAGTCAGCATGTTTGCACTTTTAGGCTTATCAAATTTGTCTTATTAAAACTCTAATTTTAATTTCCGACAATTTATGTAGCAATGATACTCATTGTTTATATCTAAGTAGCGGCTTCGCCCCACAGCCTCTAGGGCTTTGCCCAAAGTAATTAAAAAAAATTTAGTACCTCTGGAGATGTCACCACTAGTTTCAAATAATTAAAGAAAAGAAAAAGAATTAAGTACCTCTGAAGAAAAGAAAAAAGAAAAAATTGGGGTGTTGGGTGTGTCCCACCCCCAAAAAATAGCCTATAACCACCATAGGACCAGTAGGTATATTCCCTGAAGAGTAGAATCCAATTGGTTCAGTGGTTACCGCAATCCTAAACACCGAGGGACAGACAGACGGACAGACAGACATCAAGCTACTTTGTATTATAGATTGATATAAAGATTACAATTGTGGCTATCTATTTCTGATAAGTTTAATATCTCGTCGTCAAAGATAGCATATGACATTTTAACAAATTCTTACGATATTTGTATAAGTATACTGTGATTAAAGATAATTTTTAATTAATTAGTTTTTGACCAGTTTTTTCAATTAACATTCGCAAAATTTTGATATTCTCGATCCCTTTTTAAAGTTTAGATATAGTTGTACAGTCATAAGTGTCATTGTTATAGATATTGTTTAGATTGTGAGAACTGTTTCATTCATATTGAACGATATAATGGGAATGTAGAATATAGTTTATGCTGCAATTTCTTTGATCCCTTTTTTTCGGGGGTGTTAAAATTTAACTGTCAAGTCAGAAATAGATATAGATAGAAATAGCTATAACTATGGTTATAGATAGTCTTTTAGGCACCCATTTCATTCATACCTTTGAAGGAATAAAAACACGTCAATTTTTCAGGGGCACCTGCTAAACATTGAAGTAAGTGGCTTTTTCCAACTGCTGACACTAAACAAACACCTGTTTTGCTGTCTGGTCTGTAATAAACCCCCTTAATTTTTGTGTTAAGGGGCTTGTTAAAATTTTCAGATGCACCTCGCGTCCCCCCCTGGCAAACCTCTCTGAACGCCTGAACACATCCCACGTTTATTGTTTCCTAACTAAATATTCAATTAGGACAAATTGTTCAGCAATTCTGTAGTTGGTAATTTCGATTTGGATAAAGCCCATGATTGATACTTTATCTTCTCATTAGATTCTAAATAAGAAATCTGTGCGTGTGGGCAAATTTTTGCAGGAATTTGGATCTTTGCACTACATTTACTTCAGCTGGAAGCGGGGTGCTTAGGATTTTTTACGCGCTGTATCAATAAACATTATCAAATTTAATGAATAAAAATTTCCATTTATCTCTTGGTGACTTTTGCTAATTTCTTTCTCCAAAGCTATTTATAGTGCCTATAAAAATGACATCATACCATACAAAGGACCAATGATAGGCCATTACACAGACTAAAACACCAATAGCAGTCCAGTATACATTTTAATTGACCAATGGTAGGCCAGTATGACGTCATTTTTATAGGCACTATAAAAATATTCCATTCTCTATTTATAAAAAATATTTATTCCTTCACCTTGTAGTGATAAAAATAATGCATTCCTAGCCATTGGAGTGATTAGAAATAAACAGAGAGGGGGGACGTTGGGCTGTTTATTACGCTAGTACCCAAATTTTATAATAAAGTTTTCTTATTCATTGGCTTAGTAACTTTGGAGACTTATTGGTTCAACAAGTTGAGTTTTCAAACTTTTCGACCACCAATTGTAATCAAGAGAATGTTTAATTTTGTGTATCATCACTGGAGACGTACATCGAATTATTGGCCATCGTCTTATCCCTTTAGATCCCTAAGAAATAATACATTGTCCGAAAGAAATAGGTTTCTAATTTAAGGAAGTATTTCAAAGATACATATACATATAGGAAATAACCCTGCCAAACAGAAAAAGTTTCAGAAAACATTTTAGTATTTTAAACTCAAATATTATTATTCTCTAATTTAACTCGAGATCTATAAGAAAAGATTGAGTTGTTCTTTTAGAGGATGCTTTTTGGATAGTTTAAAGCTATTTTTTTATGAATCTCTTAGCCTTTAGAATGTAGTTTGATATCGTGGAAATTAATGGGGTAAAAGAAATGGCTATAAAGTTTATAAGAAAAAATATTTTTTTTTGTCTGATTATTCTATAGGTCTAAAACGATTGCTGACGTTAGTACTTTGCGATTTATCTGGCTGCTATCAAAGTTATCATATATATTGTTAATTATATTTTGTTTATACATATTCTTATTCTAATCCGTGAAAAAAATACTAAGAGAAAGAAAAAATATTTTTTAAAGGCGAACTATTTAGCTAAGATAAATTAGAATTGGGACCATAGGAATTTAAAAAGAAATATGTAGTCTGTAAAAATTAACAGAAAATGTGTTTTTAAACAATTTATCTTTTATAAAACAATGGATAATTTTTTTTTCTAATGTTTTGGCTTTGATTTCAATTACGTTTAAAATCTCAGTAACGGCTATAACAATTGAATGCTTGCCGGGGAGGCTTTATTTCATACCAATAGTTAGTATTAAAAATTTGGTACTTTAACAGGGGACGTCCAAGCTTTAAATTTTGAGGTGGTAAAATGAGAGTTTTAAAAGTTTGAGGGGAGTACACTACTGTATTTTTTATTATTTTGAGCGGTGTAAACACCCCACCCTTGGACGTCTGACCTTTCAAACAAAGGTAAAAACAAATCATTGGCTTTCATTTTAATTTATTTTGTTATCTAAGTTTGTTTAAATACCAGTAGGGATCGTTTGGTATAAGCCAAAAACTCTGGTGTTTTTTTTTAAAATTTATTATTTATAAAGAAAAGCATATGGGGCTATAAAATCCCAAAGGGTAGAATGTAACTTCCGAATGGGGCATTTCATTAGGAAAATTAAATGATTTAAAAAAAATAGAATCTATGATCAAAAGCTTTTTTGGGGGGGTAGAGGGTTGGTATTTTGCTGTGTGAAAGCGCTCCAAAACCTTCAACTCCCAAACACTTTTTCGTGGGTTAAAACCCATGAAATGTAAAGTGTTTTGGAAATATTATGATCCCTTAACAACCCCCCCCCCCTTGGACGCCCCAGTTAATGATTTTACCTACAGTATACATGTAGATCATAATAAATTAGCTAAGCATCGGAATTTGAGAAGAAAACAAAAGCTTGAGCTTGCCTACTTATAGTAAAGGGCGTGCATACGATTTTCATTGGGGGCAGGGGGGGGGGTAAATTTATTTCCGTCTAATGAAAAAGATGGGGAGGGGCAGGTAATACCCTCCCTGAAACGATTTAATTAATAGCTAGGGGGTGTCAGATGCTGATAGGTGCCAAAAAATCTTCTAACTCGTAATATTTTTTTATGAGAGGGAAGGATGGAGATACACTTCAAGCGCACGCCTATACTCATAGCTATATCTGCATAGCTTAGCTGGCCTTTAAATCTTTCTTGTGAAATTTCAATTCTTAGGATGAGAAATAAATTTGAGTGCACTTTTTAGAAAAAAAAAACAAGGATGACAACATAATTATAAGCAATGACAAAATAAAACAAAATTATCTGGGCGATTCTTTCTTTAATTTATCTCCTTCCTACCCAGTACTACTTGTATTGAACAAAAAAACGTGTTAATTCTATCTTTATCACTGCAGAAAAACCAAAAGTTTTAAATCCCTAGGACAATTATAACATGCACAATACAGTTCCGAAAGACGGAATGATAGATTGACAAAACTATGAACATTTAAATGTACATAGAAGAGCTTCGACTTTAAAAATGTTTCAAAAGCTTGTTGTCGGTTCAAAACGGGGGGGGGGGAGGACAATGGGTTTAAAATGCAATTTGCCCATCTTTCTACTGTCAAATGTTCATGAAAAGATGCGGTTTTTGAAAATAAAAACACTTTCAATTATGGACAAAAACATTCGAAAGAGCATTGAAATGATACTGTGATTTTTTCTACAAAAATTAATCCTTAGAAATCCTCAAATAAAAGAAAATGAGGTGGATGGAAGGGAAGGAAAATCCGGGAGTCAAATTTGTGTGTGTTAGCTATTTCTTAGGCGGTGACTATAAATCTAAAATATTTATATAACAGGCAGATTTAAGTCTATTATAAATCTCAACTGTATTGTGATAATGAGAAGCCTAATAACTGTAGGCTCCGCCTTTAATTCGAGTGCAGTGTGTTGACCTTCATATTCAGGAGTATTGTTATTTGTCTCAGGGAGGGAGCAACCAATGGACTCTAAATTACATCGATACCCAATTTTTTACAACTTCATTCGTTGGCTTAAAAAACTTTGGGTACCATTACCATTATCAAATTTTGATTCAAACTTTTCAACAAAAAAATTCAATCTACAGAAGGTGTACTTTTGTTTATCATCATTGGGGATGTATATAATTCGATTGTCCTTTGTCTTATCCCTCAAGATCCCTGAATTGGGCTCCACCTAAATATTTTGCTCCTCGTTTGTATAATACTCCCTTTTAAAACATCATTTTAAACAGAAACAAAATAGATGAGGAAAGAAAGGAAAGTTAAATTATTGTTAAAAATGGGAGGGAGAGGGGGGGATATGCCTAGTTCCATAGGCCTAGCAACTTTGCATATGTGTGTGTGTGTGTGTGTGGTAAAGAGAGAAAGTGAATTATGGGAAAGAAAGAGGTACAGAAATAAAAAATAGAATCTAAATAATGGAAAATTGAGTGATAGATATAAGATAAATAGAGATGAAAAAGTTTGTATGTAGATAGTTAGATAGAGGAAAACAGAAAGAAACTTTTAGTTAGATAGATTTATAAAATAGAAACGGATATTGAAAGAAAGAGAGAAAAGGTAGTGTCAAAATGAAATAATTATTGTAATATGGTTGCGTTCAAATAAAATTATTAATAAAACAAAGCTCATTTTGCCCCCTACCTAGAACTTTGTGAGCCTGAATATTCTGTGTTGGAAAATTTAGTTAAATAATTGACATGATAATGTACATTGAAATATTGCAATAAGCACGAGAATGTTACACCAGCCATATAGACAAATTTCTCCAAAAATAAGGATGGCATCAGCAGTATCATAACATAATATAATCCTAATAAAGTAAAAGAATGTCTATCTGTTTGAGTAGTAGATACTGAAAATACGTGGATATTTTGACAGGAGAAAATTTGTCGTTGATTTAGGTAGCTAACATGATTTTCAATAACATAAAAACCTATAATTGATTCTGAATTAAAAAAAAACTGATTCCAATAAAAATGTTGATAAAAATCAAATTTCATAAAAGTATTCCATATCTTTCACTCTTTAAAGTTTTACTAAAATTGACTGGTTAGCATCCTGAATATAATGCTATGAGAGAGAGAGAGGGGACAATGGGCTGTTAATAACACTAGTCCCCAAAGTTTTTATACTACAGTTTTCTTATTTCTTGTCTAAACAACTTCTGGGACTTTAGTGAATTTTGATTATTTGTTTTATTAAGTTGAGGGTCCAACCTTGTAATTTTAATTAGCAGAAGGAGTTATTTAGTGTATCATCATAAGGAATGTACATCAATTCAACGGCCATTGTCTTATCCCTTTAGATCCCTGATATTATGCAATAACAATATCTGAATATTTTTATCTTTTCTCTTAGTTTTGAATTCCATGAATATTCGTATTGATTTTGTTCTTATTTTTAAGGAGTTATCTGAAAAAAATTAGTAATAAAAGAACAACAGTAATTTTACGAAAAAAAAACAGTTAATTTGTATACTATTTAATAATTTATCTAACAAACCATTGGAAAGTCAAAATTACATATAGAGTGACCTTGTTCATAGACGAAGGAAATATTAAAATATTGTATAGGCTTAGATTAAGAAGTACATTCCTTACTGCTTGGAGATAAGAAAACAACCTGGTAATATCCTCACAAACAACCAGTGAATCCTAACATCCTCCCCAACCCCTACCTATACAATAGTGACAAAAAGCTAAAATTAGTGTCTTTTTTCTTTTGATTCAGCTTAGATTAGGAAAGGTTAAGTTGGGTTCCGTATAGCCCCGTAGGGTTAGGGTGATGGAAAGTTAGCTTAACTCTTACTTCTCTGTGTCAAAACTTTTAGAGGGTAATTTTTTCACCCGTACTTAAAAAAAAACTAATCGAGGGTGGCGGGTGTGTGTGATGTATTCCACCAACAATTTCAAGGAATTATACCAACAACTTTTTGCTACTACGTCATATCTTACGGAAAACTTGTTAATATGTCGCCTAAACCCCTATTTGTTCATTTTTACACAGTTTTTACCATAATAAGTTATATTTGTTACAATACAAAATGTAAATAAGGAAAAACTAATATTTAAAATCGTAATTTAACTACTCTTAAAATTATTTGTTTCAACAATAACAAAATGTGTTTTTTTTTCAGAGAGATAATTGGATCTACGTTTACTATACATGAAATTCCTCTACGGGCCCTTGAGAGACAAGTCAAACCTATCATAAAATATTTATAAAACTTTCCTATACATATAAGGTGCTTCACTGTAAAAAAAGAACTATAGCGGTCTAGCAGTTGGCGAGATCTTAAGGTACAGACACAATAGCTAGAGAAACATCATTTTAATTTGATATAAAAACAAAAACAACACATTTTTTTAGAAATTAACTTATTTATTTTTTTAGGTAAGTGTTTTATTCATATTTTAGAGTTCTTTTGAAGAGCAGGTAAAAAATTGTCAAGCATCGATCATAATGTTGTTACGCTTTCCAGATTTTACGAAGTTGTTACAGGAATCTTTTTAGAAAAAAAATATATTTAACTTTCAAAACTTAGTAGTGATGTCAAATATAGAATTAATTTGGCTGATCAATATTTGAAATTGTGAGAAATAACTTTGCCATTTAAAAATGAAAGATAGACATATTTAAATATTAATGTATGTATTTTTTTGTTGAAAGAGAAATATTTCATGCTTAAAGACTATTAAAAGTATTTTAAAATTTGAAAAATTTATAGATTTAAGGTTAATGGTTTTAATTCTTTTTTCCCACAGCTTATAACATTTTATCGAAAAAAAACACACTAAAGTATTAGTCTGTAAAACGCAAAATAAGATTTTGATGCGCAGCTTATATAAACTTGAGAAGTACTAAAAAAATAAATTTGATTTTTGAAATACTTATTATATCTCAAAAAGTAAACGGGCAAAAGCAGATGAAAAGAAATCAAGAATAAGAGATGAAAGGAGAAAGAGAGAGAAAGAAAAGAGAGAGCGAAAGAGAGAGAGTTAGAGAGAGAGAGAGAGAGAGAGAGAGAGAGAGAGAGAGAGAGAGAGAGAGAGAGAGAGAGAGAGAGAGAGAGAGAGATAAAAGTGTAAACTAGAACACGGAGAAAATATTTGAATGAAATTTAGATATGATTAAACTAGATTAGTCTCGAGTCCCAGGCAATTAAAATATTTACATATTAACATCCACTTTCAAATTATGTAAAATATATTTATTCTTGCGACTGCGCCATCTAAGGGCAGTAAAATAGTCCGACTCCATCCAAAAACTTACACCTAAAGTTGAAATACATAATAATTATCTATGTAAAGCTTCCTTAAAATGGAGACCTTAATCAGTAGGGTGGGTCGATTTTCAACATTTTTTTTTTTCTGAGACCAAAGCGGGGATCTGCAAACGACTTTTATGAGTATAATACACCTCTGGATGATTTAAAATGTATCCTAGGTCTTAAAACCGCTGACGACCAGACGTTCAATTGTATAGCTATTTGTAAATGGGTGTCGAAAATTTATTGAATCAGAACTATGGCTTCATGGTGCTCCCAGGCATTTAGGAGTAGAATCAGGAACTTTTGACCGTTTCAAAATATCTCGTTCCTAGCCTTAGAAAATCTCAAAAAAACTCTACAAATTAGACAATTCTCAATAAACCTTTAAAAATGGTGGTTTTTAAGTCATATCTAAGGCTAGGAATGAGATATTTTTGAAATGGACAAAAGTTCCTGATTCTAATCAAGACCTTTCCTGGGAGCACCATGAAGCCATCATTCTCATTCAATAATTTTTTACCATCATTGACAAATACATATACAATTTTATGTCTGGTCGTTGGTAAAAGGTTGGTAAATTAAGGGTAAGGAAGCGAAATATGACTTTGACTGACTTATAGTCGGAAATTTATTATTAACTGGGGAAATGCACAAAAATATTTAGCCCTCTAGCAATAATAGAAACTGAGATAATAAGTAGAGATGACTTAAATGTCGTCTTTGCATATTTTTTTTATTGATGAAATACATTTTTAAGTGGTCGCATTCTAAATATCAATTTTTTAAAATTCTTTTTCGGTCAGAAATTTTTATAAGTTAGTTTTACCTGTTGCACATCCCCTCTTTGTCTAATTCCAATATGAACCTGCCCTATTAATCAGTCCAGTGGTTATTTAAAGCTTAAGATTCATATAAAAAAGGCGAGAAAATAGCCTAAAACCATCCAAAGACTTATCTAATTTGTCATTTGTCAATTAGCTGCATTAATATTGAAAAAAAATCCATTGGCCAAACTTTTTCATATTTCAAAACAGATAAAGTATTCCTCGGAATGATTTTAAATGAAAACTAAAATATGGATAGAAACCAGCAGGCTGATTTTAAACCAAATTGGTAATTTTAGTATTCCTATCATAAATGAACTAAAAGCTACATGAGTTATTTTTATTTGATAGGTTATTTTCAAATTTGGTTTAATTTTAATCAGCTTGATTTCAACAAAGCGTTTGAAATATTTTGTGGGAAAAAATAAATAATCAGAATATAGTGGTTTTACATCTAAGTATTGATTCATTAAAGCTTATTTTTTCTCATTAATACCAAAAGGGATGACCCTTAGATTGAAGGACCTTTATCAGCGGGTTCTACTTTAAATAAATTGATTATTAAGAAAGAAAAAGACAAAAGAAAAGTTCATAAAATATATTAACATCAATAAAAAAGACAATTTTCCCAATTGATCTGTATGCGATGCGACACGACTTATCTACGTCCCCAGAGATATATATCAGATATAGAGAATAAAAGAAGAGAGAGGATATAGGCAAGGAAGGAGAGGGGCGGAGACATGGGGTGTAGTACTGGCACACTTGTTAGTAAAGGTTACTTGAAAAGCAATATATGCCTAGGGTAAGGTTACATCTAGGCAGTAACATATACACTATATATATTTATATAGGAGGAGAGAAGGGGCTCTGACGTAGCAGGTTAATAAAAAGGATGGGGGTTACATTAAAAACGCTACCACCCCATCCCCCTTAACACACTAACTTTCCCTTTCGACTGCACTGAAAAGAAGGCCCCGATAAAAGTTGTAAATCTAAGCCGCGAGAGAATAGTTGACGGGCCTTTGGTTAGCTTCAGGTAGAGAGAAATCCTCCAAAAAATTTGGTTCCACCAAAATACGGGCAAATATAGAGTATAGTGTCACCTCCCCCTTTTTGTCTCCCCTCCCCCTAATAAAATTGCAAAAGGGGATATAAAGAAGGGGTTTTATAGTTGCAACCCTCCCCCCTCCCTCTTTCTTATTAGTACGGAATCCTTGAGATATTGAAAATATTGTTATATACCACAGTTTAGAAATAGTAGTTAACTAAATTAAATTACGAGCAGACAGCTTACACGTGTCTTTTTATGTGTGTATGTACTCAGTGCTTAGCATATTGTTGTCAAAAGAAAGCTAATATTTAGTGATATATTATTACATACAGCAGTGGTTAGTTATTATACATTAGTGAAAATATTGATAAAATGATTTAAAAACTGTTTTACTATATTTGCTATACGTTAAACAAAGGTTTATAAATGTCATCATTTTAATTTTAACCGTTATCTAAAACTATTTTAAATTACTTGAACAAATAATTTTGAAATATTTTTTTAAAAATCGTTTTAAAAAATAAGTTTAAGTGATGCGTTTATATGATATGGTTAAATATTTAGCCAATATCATTTTGTGAAAAAAAGCTTTGTTTTTTAATATTTTCAATCAGTCGTTTTCTGTTTTCATCTTTTTTTATTTGTCCTACTATATACAGGGACTAATGGCTTAGCCCCTGTCATCTAAGGGCTCTGAATTCGAAGGGGTAGAAAGGGACAGAAAAATAGCTTGTAACTCCATTTGGGACCTATGTGAAGCTTTCCTAAAATTGAGAAAACAAACAGTTGATATTGAAATTCTAAGCTTCAAACAAAAACAAAAAAAACCTTACTACTTCATAAGGAGACATTGAAATGTAAATCAGATTTTATAAACACGTTTTCGCATATGCTACCCCAAAAAAATTTTAATTGGTTAATACTAGCAGTGTCAACAAACGAAACGATGGGTTAATTTTGTTTTTAATAATTTAAAATGTACAAAATTTATCATTCATTATCCATTAGGATTCTTGTCTATTTGTAATTAAGAATAATTGTTTTATAAGAATTATGTTTATAAGTTGCCCAGCAAAGGAAGTAAATAAAACTCTGAAGACATATAATAATTCATATATCAATTTTTAGATAGCAAATTAGTTTAGAAATAGAAGGTAAGTGTGTCTTTGTGTGTGTTTATATAGTGTGTACAGGTCTATAGAGGTTTAATTTTGAGTGAGTGTGTGTGTTAATTAATCTGCAGAGGTGTCTTTGCGTATGAGATTAAAAGACGCACTTACAGACAAGTGTTATACAGTAGCTACGCTACTAATACTAATAACTTTTGTATTTACTTGTAAGTAATTACAACTAGCAGTGTCAAAACTTTTTAACAATATTAACCACAATTTCCTCCAATCATTTATTAATCAATTAAGCAAATACAATGTATGAATGTAGGACACGATGGTAAAAATAAATTTATTGATTGTCAGGGATAAGACAATGGACGATAAATTGAAGTATATCCAAAATTATGATTTTCAAAATGACTACTGTAGATTTAAAATATCAAGGGAAAAGTTTCACATAAGATAATCTAAAATAACAAATATACTCATTTAATTGTGGTCCATTTGCAACATAAGGAAAACTGCCAATAATAAACAAAAAGTAAAAAAAATATGTTTTGAAAATGTTTATAAACAAGATTATTGTTTATTTTAGATTATTTATAAGTGCCCATGGATCTAAAGGGATAACACATGGCAGATAAATTGATGTATAGGCACAGCCCTTAATGATGTTACACAAAATTACCCCTTCAGTAGATTACAATTTCTGGTTGAAACGTTTGGACACTCATCTTAAAGAACTAACCAATCAAATTTCAAGTCCCCAAAGTTGTTAAGCCAACGAATAAGAAAACGTTATTTTGTGCATAATGTCCTCTCCCTCTCTGATAAGAAACAGTACTTTAATACATTGATAACTAAGAAAATATTTTTTACTTTTTTATTATTCTCAATTAATGACGAAAATGGATAATGAAAAATAATAAATCCAAAATTTATTTTTGTAAATATTAAAACAAATAGACAGTCTAAAAATAGATTTCTAAATTAAACTATTCATTCTAGTTTTATTAACTTTTTAGATAAGTATTTTTTTTTAAAAATAAAATTAATTCTTTTAATTTTTCTATTTCTTTCTTTAACCATTCATATATTTTTTAAAATTTATTACATCTATATTCCTATTAATTAAACCAACTATTCATCTATCAATTGCTTTATTATCTTTATCTTTTTAATAAATTTTTGTTTATCCATCCATCCATGTGAATCAATTTACCTTCAAGTGATCTATTACTCTAGTTTACACTTTTTTATTCATCTGTCTAACTTCATACATATCAATCTACCTATCCCTTAATTCATCTATCTATGCCTCCTTACATCTATCTATGCCTCCTTACATCTATCTATTACTCCATCCATCCATCCATCCATCTATTTATCTATGCCTTAATCCATCTATGTATGCCTTAATCCATCTATCTATGCCTCCATCCATCTATCTATGCCTTCATCCATCTAATTATTTATACCTTAATCCAACTTTCAATGTCTTAATTCATCTACGACCCCATCGCTTTATTCATCCATCCATCTATCTTCGACTCCATCAATCCATCTAAACTGTGTGTTTGTGTATCTTCATTGCTCAAGTATGAAAGAGCGCGCCATAAAACATAAAACTTTTCCGCAGAAGCTTAAACTTTTTAAACATGCACAAAACAGGAATGTTATTCTTGAAAACGAGTTGACAAAAATCTAATAAATGTTGAATATCTAAAATGTTATAACACAAATGCTTATGAACTTATATAAAAATTAATATTTTAATGATTACAATAACACCCTGATAAAACACAAAAAATGAATACATTTTAATCATAATTTGATTTTTAAAGGGTGCGACAAACAATATTTAATTTTCCTTATCAAGATTTTATATTTTAAAATTTTCCTTATACGTTTATTTTCTTCATTTTTATCTGAGCCTTGTTCAACGAATTGAGTTACTAGAATACTTTTCAAAATCCAGGAAAGTAGAGAAAAATGCAACTTTTTTTAATTGGTTGATGAAATTTTGAGTAAAACCACTCAACCAAGCTCAACTACATTTTTTCTTCTTCAATTCACAAAACTCGCAGAGTAAAATATATTAGAGCATAGTTTTAGCTTTCTTAAGGCAGGGTTATCTAGGGAGGAAAAATTGGGCAGTAAAATATACTGGTACCCAAAGTTTTAAAACCCAGTTATCATGTGCATTGGCTCAATAACTTTGAATATTTTTAATAAATTTTAACTTATTGTTTCCAAAGTAGTAGTTGGCACATTATTTACGAAAAAAACATTTTTCTGCATGAGGTCTCAGATTTTGATAAAAACTTCCAGTCCCCTTCATTTGGTCATAAAACTAAGGGCTGGGTGATTTTTAACCTTTTTAATCCATTTAAAGTCTGATTTTTCGCGCATTTTCTCACTGTGGTGTTTTCACAATGAAAAAAAGACATTTTTTCATGATTTTCAAGTTTAAAATTTTTACATTAATTTTCAACTTACAGACATGTTTTATATATCAAATTAATCACCCAGATGGGTACAATATAGAATTTGTCTTTAAAATCACAAAAATCATGAATTACAGGGTGTCCCAAGAAAAATGTCAAAACAGGGTTTTTAAACTTTTGACACTGTCAGGAAACGAAGTTTGCCCATTTTTTGCCTTGAGAGTGAATATCATCCATTTTACAAAACATATGAAGTAAATTTGGCGTGGTAACTCCAAATTTGGACACCTGAGAAATTTTTGAAACACCCTGTAAAAGTGATTTTTGCGTCTGTAGAGCTAAAAATTGGTCCAAATTGATTTTTTTTCAAATTAGCATACAAAGTATCTAAGTGTGTTAGGCCATAGTGTTTTCTGACCAGATTACAATTTTTATATTTTTTGGACACCCTGTATTTTCAAAAAAATGAGAAAATTTTGTTTTGTTTTTTTAAATTTTTTTTTGTTTTTTTAAGTTACCTAAAACTGTCATATAGATACAGATTTTGACTAATAACAATAATATTTGCCTATTTTACAAATTTACACACTTTTGGGACACCCTGTGCATGTTTTTTAAAAATTGTGGTTTTTGCCCCTTTTTGGGGGGAAGGAGTCGTTTTAGGGCCAGAGACTATTTCTTCATTTTTGTACAACTTTGCAAGGCACATAATTTGTTATTAATACATCAACCGCCTCCGGCTAACCGTTTTGCCGTTATTCACCGCCAAAGGCGGAATTTTGACCTTTTTTACCGTTCTCGAGGATTTAACGGGCATTTTTGGTAAGAAGGCGTTGATTTATCAAAATCACTCTGAAATACTTTTATTTAGGCTATTTTATTTACTAAATTTCATGTGAAGTAAAAACTTTTGTGCATCTAACCGTTTTTCGTCAAGATGGATTTCAATTGTTAAAACAAGTGAATGAAGTGAATATAATATTAATAATTGATATAACATTAGTAATAAAAGAAACATAAATCATGTCCATTTAAAATTCCTTTTGACAAAAATGGGTTGGATATACAAAAATTTTTATTTCACATGAAATTTAGTAAATAAAATAGCCTAAATAAAAGTATTTCAGAGCGATTTTGATAAATCAACGCCTTCTTACCAAAAATGCCCATTAAAACCTCGAGAACGGTAAAATTTGTTATTTATACATCAATCGCCTCTGGCGAACCGTTTTGCCGTTATTCGCCGCCAAAGGCAGAATTTTGACCTTTTTTACCGTTCTCGAGGTTTTAATGGGCATTTTTGGTAAGAAGGCGTTGATTTATCAAAATCACTCTGAAATACTTTTATTTAGGCTATTTTATTTACTAAATTTCATGTGAAATAAAAATTTTTGTATATCCAACCCATTTTTGTCAAAAGGAAGTTTAAATGGACATAAGTGAATAATGGCAAAACGGTTAGCCGGAGGCGGTTGATGTATTAATAACAAATTATGTGCCTTGAAAAGTTGTACAAAAATGAAGAAATAGTCTCTGGCCCTAAAACGACTCCTTCCCCCCAAAAAGAGGCAAAAACCACAATTTTTAAAAAACATGCACAGGGTGTCCCAAAAGTGTGTAAATTTGTAAAATAGGCAAATATTATTGTTATTAGTCAAAATCTGTATCTATATGACAGTTTTAGGTAACTTAAAAAAACAAAACAAAATTTTAAAAAACAAAACAAAATTTTCTCATTTTTTTGAAAATACAGGGTGTCCAAAAAATATAAAAATTGTAATCTGGTCAGAAAACACTATGGCCTAACACACTTAGATACTTTGTATGCTAATTTGAAAAAAAATCAATTTGGACCAACTTTTAGCTCTACAGACGCAAAAATCACTTTTACAGGGTGTTTCAAAAATTTCTCAGGTGTCCAAATTTGGAGTTACCACGCCAAATTTACTTCATATGTTTTGTAAAATGGATGATATTCACTCTCAAGGCAAAAAATGGGCAAACTTCGTTTCCTGACAGTGTCAAAAGTTTAAAAACCCTGTTTTGACATTTTTCTTGGGACACCCTGTAATTCATGATTTTTGTGATTTTAAAGACAAATTCTATATTGTACCCATCTGGGTGATTAATTTGATATATAAAACATGTCTGTAAGTTGAAAATTAATGTAAAAATTTTAAACTTGAAAATCATGAAAAAATGTCTTTTTTTCATTGTGAAAACACCACAGTGAGAAAATGCGTGAAAAATCAGACTTTAAATGGATTAAAAAGGTTAAAAATCACCCAGCTCTTAGTTTTATGACCAAATGAAGGGGACTGGAAGTTTTTATCAAAATCTGAGACCTCATGCAGAAAAATGTTTTTTTCGTAAATAATGTGCCAGTTTCCAAACCTTTCAACCAATTATATAATCTACAGAAGGGGTAATTTTTTTGTCATCATTTAAAAAGAACATTAATTTCTATGTACTTTTTGTAATGTAGAGGGCTTAATATTTACGTATTTTGGTTTAATGAAATAAAATTTGATCTAGAAAATTTTTCTATAATTAATGGACTGATTTTGTCATTAAAAATTTATGCTATGATTCATAAAATTTTTTTGAAGGCAAAATAGATAAATATTCCTATACTGCTTAAATTTATAATTATTTTTGGTATGATAATTATTCAAATGGTAGGATTTTAGACACTTTCCTTATATATTCCAACATGGATGACTAAATATCTAAAAAATATAAATATAAAAAAAATTTCTTACTTTTTCATACTTTCTACACTATTACAAACGTACAAACGAACAAACCTGCTATAGAGTATATGCTTATTAGAAATCTCATCTGAAACATTCAACAATATATCTCTTATAGCAGCTGGTTAAACCACATCTCACAAAGGAAAGACAAAACATATCCTTAAACTTTTATACTATGAAGAATTGACAACCTAAATAAAACTCTATTTAAATTATGTTCTGTGTCTAAATAGCCATCTCTTTCTTGAAGATAATAGGCTATCATCCACATAGAAACAAAATTATCACAATAATACTTTACTTTTAGAATGTTAGAGTGTTATAATAGCCCAATATACTCATATAAAAATACCAGGATGTCTGTCAATCTTTGTGTTTGTATTTTAATATCTCGCTGACCGCTTCAACATTATGATTTTTCTTTACTGTGAAGCTATTATTTGTCAAGCGAAGGTTTTTAACTATTTTTGGGGAAAGTTGTATGATATACCCTCACAAGATAGATTGCTCCAGGAAAAAAACTCCCCCTTTCCTCAAATGCCCCTAGAGGTCTTTATCGGCGAATCCGCTAGTGCGAATAATGATATAAAAGACAGATTTTCTTTTACATAAGATCAAATATAATCCTCTTATGCTTTGATTTCAAACAATTCTATGAATGGTACATTTTATTAAATTTCGTTTTGGATGATGAAAAACAGTTTAGTTTGTACATAGTGCATCCATATAAGCTTCTAAATTTAGAAGGATAAAAAAGACATTGGTGACCTTTTGTAGCACTTGATTTTTTGTATAATTTACTCATAGATATATTTTTTTTATACATGTAACTAGTAGCTCTGTATTCAAAGGGGCTAAAAAATAGCTGAAAATCTTAATATAACTTGAAATCTGGTATATGAAAATGAAATAGCCTAAAATTATCAAGGGACATATGTGAAGCTTACCTAAAATAGTGACATTAGCTACAGCAAAAACACTTATAAGTATTTAAGATTTTATTTAGTAGTAGGTGGTTTTTAAGTGTATGGATTTAAAAAAATATTTCGCTAGAAACATTAGCTAGATTTTTAATTTTCAAAAAGATGAGGGGTTAGAAAAATTGTACAAAACTTTAGTATTCTATATTGGTCATAAAATTTTGCTTACTTGGACCTAAGGCTGACCTTGTACAATTATTTTTTATCATCTTTGCACCCAAAACCTCAGGACGTGGTGAATAATATTCTATGAAACAGAACAACCAGTGAAGATGCATTCAGAAGTGGGGGGGGGGGGGTGTATCCTCTCCTGGCAATATCTCGGGGGTTGGATACACCCCCATAGGGTCCCATACCACTTATCTCCCATTGGCAGGGGTCTTTGCACCTCCGAGAGGGATGTCAAGTTTAAAAGTTACACCCCTCCTGAAATCAAGGAGGGTATAAATAAAAGCTTTTTGCGTTCTCTCCATAATTTTTAGGAAGTTTCAGTATAGGTCCTTGGCAGATTTTAGGCTATTAGTGTGTTTGTGAGGCTATCAATTCCACCATTAAGAAATATGTCAAACTCCCAACTCCAAAAAATATTTCATCTTTATTCATATAAGATCAAATTATTTGGCTTTTTCTCCCTCAACATATCTTAAATAAAATCTAGAGAATAGATGCGAAGCCACAAGTCTAAAGAAACATAATGAATTATTTTCATAGAAGTACTTTTCAAATGATTATTTTTCATTTTCATAATAAAAGGAAAAGTACGAATAAGTATATTAAAGTAATAACTAAGGAAAATGCTAAAATATGAACAATACTAAAATATTATTTACTGGCTATTAGAGAGAAGGAACAATAATCAGAAAAATAAAAAGTTTTAGATTTAAAAATATTTAGCAAAAGTTTTAAGATTAATGAAATTTTTTTGTCGTTATTATGAACAAGATTTTTTTCATTGGAAAATTTTAAAATGATTTTTATATGATTACTATTTGGCCTAACTGCCTCTAGCATCAACGGGCTCTTTATTGGAAGAAACAGAAGAAGAAAAAAGAATTTAAACTTGGTCAAGTAGTTATAAAGATCTTAATCTTCAGATGAAAAAACCTTACTACTTTATATAATAGGATTGAAGGTGGTGTAAAAAGGTATAATATAATGATAATATTTGTTTTTACAATGTATCTTCTTTTCCCGAGGACTTTTAATCAAATATATATGACTCTGTGAATTTGTAGTATTTTGTATTATATGCCGGGGAGGGAGGGAACAATGGTACTAAAATTAATCCCTAACCTATCCCTGATGATTTCAAGCTAGCAAATGCATCCCAAAACTAGAAGTGTTGAGTCAATATACAATTTCAGAGGTTTATGTCGATTTTATTACACTCAAATAAAAGGGCTGAAATATTATCAATTTACCACTTTTCTACTTAGACTATGATTTTTATCGACTTTTGGTATTTTACTTTAAATTGGATTTGGCTGTCATGATACTTACATTTTGACCTTAAGGTACAGTTTTGAGTAAGAAATGGATAAAATTAATTAAATGTCCATTGTCTTACCCCCAATTTCCTGAAATTATGCATATTTGCAATATTATGTGTCCAGCAGGGTGTCCTATCAAACCAGCACAATTTTCTTATTATAATAGTATGTGTCCAGCAGGGTGTCCTATCAATCCAGCATAATTTTCTCATTATGATATTATGTGTCTAGCAGGGTGTCCTATCAAACCAGCACAATTTCTCTTTATAATATTATATGTCTAGCAGGGTGTCCTATCAAACCAGCACAATTTTCTCATTATAATATTATGTGTCTAGCAGGGTGTCCTATCAAACCAGCACAATTTTCTCATTATAATATTATGTTTCCAGCAGGGTGTCCTATCAATCCAGCACAATTTTCTCATTATAATATTATATGTCTAGCAGGGTGTCCTATCAATCCAGCACAATTTTCTCATTATAATATTATATGTCTAGCAGGATGTCCTGTCAATTCAGCACAATTTTCTCATTATAATATTAAGTCTCTACAGGGTGTTCTATCAATCCAGCACAATTTTATCATTATAATATTATGTCTCTAGCAGGTTGTCCTATCAATCCAGCAGAAATTATCTCATTATAATATTATGTGTCCAGCAGGGTGTCCTATTAATCCAGCACAAATTTCTCATTATAATATTTTGTCTCTAGCAGGGTGTCCTATCAATTCATCATAATTTTCTCCTTATAATATTATATGTCCAGCAAAGTGTCCTATCAATCCAGCACAATTTTCTCATTATAACATTATGTCTCTAGCAGGGTGTCCTATCAATCCAGCACAATTTTATCATTATAATATTATGTCTCTAGCAGGTTGTCCTATCAATCCAGCAGAAATTATCTCATTATAATATTATGTTTCTAGCAGGGTGTCCTATCAATCCAGCACAATTTTCTCATTATAACATTATGTCTCTAGCAGGGTGTCCTATCAATCCAGCACAATTTTATCATTATAATATTATGTCTCTAGCAGGTTGTCCTATCAATCCAGCAGAAATTATCTCATTATAATATTATGTTTCTAGCAGGGTGTCCTATCAATCCAGCACAATTTTCTCATTATAATATTGTATGTCTAGCAGGGTGTCCTATCAATCCAGCACAATTTTCTCATTATACTATTATGTCTCTAGTAGGGTGTCCTATCAATCCAGCACAATTTTCTCATTATAATATTATATGTCTAGCAGGGTGTCCTATCAATCCAGCACAATTTTCTCATACATAATATTATTTCTTTAGCAGGGTGTCCTATCAATCCAGCACAATTTTCTTATTATAATATTATAACTCTAGCAGGGTGTCCTTAATTATGATTGAAGATGGTTGATAAAAGGAACTAATAATATGTAGAAAACATACAGAACAGTAAGGGATAGGACAATGGACAATAAATTGATATATATCCCATGGTCATAAAAAATTATCCCTATTATAGATTAAATATATTGGTTAAAAAGTTTGTACACTACTGGTTCACCTGTACAACCAATCAAAATTTAACAAAATTACTCAAAGTTTTGAGCCATGTTGGGTACCAGTGTACACTACAGTCAAATGTCACCTCCCTTCCTGACAACCTACACTACATACATACATATTACAAGCTTTCCCTCTCTTACTTGTTGTCCTGTTATTTGTCACGGATTCAAGGATATGACAATGGACAACAAATTTATATTCTCCCAACAATTTCTTATGTCGGTTTTTTTTATAAGTTTTTTTAAAATACGTCCTCTCATTCGTTGTCTTACACTTTAGGGACTTTTAATAAAATCTTGATTGGTTGATTTGAATTAGCAAAGTCAAAATCACATTTTACAGAATTTTGTTTATAATTATTGGGGTTGTACATCAAACTATCATCCATTGTCTTATCCCTTAAGATCCCTGTGTTGTAAGGCCGGTGGTGGTGATATGGGTAAACATGGAAAAGGGAATAAATTATAGAATAAAGATTTTAAACATTCAACCATAATCTAATATATTTATTATGTATATAAAATATCTACTATACAGTTTACTATTGTTTATTATTGATAAAAATGTACAGGATGTATTTATGACTTATAAAAAAGTTTAGATGTAAAATTGGCAAGAAATAGATGTATAATTGACAATTTTGGATGTTTAAATGCCTGTGTTAGATGTTTAATTGTCAGCATACCTACGATATATAGCAAATTACTGTCGAATTTACACCCAGACAAACAATTTTGACAAAAATACATGCACTGTATTTCTGCCAATTGCAGGAACGGCAACGTCCCCATTCTATTGCTATTGTGTATTAAGTAAAAAATGTCATAGATCGAACTTTCCGTGTGATACACTTGCTTGGAAGAATTGTAGAAAGGAACAATGGATTTATTATTACTCGGACTATACATAAATCAGATTATCACGTACTTTAATAAAGTTAAACTTATAGCTGGCTAAAATAATGACCCCCCCCCCCTTAATCCTCTTCCAACCTATTGGATAAACTAATTGACCAATAAATGATTCCTTGTTAGCAACCTAAATTGACGACAATTTTTGCGCCTGTCATAATATTCATGATTATTTTGTATCCATTAAAGGAACCCTTGTTTATTAAGACATGCTTTCACTTCCGCACTTGTTTTATACTATCAAATAAGCAAACCTCTTGCTTTCTCTTTCTGGCAGGATTGATAATAATGTTGACATTCAACCCTTTGATTGCGCGATATTAGTTTGAAAGTCCTGACTGTGTAGGATCATAAATTGCGCCTGTTTTGAGCTTTCTGAATAATCTTTCTGGTAATTTCGCGCATTTAAAATTTCAGCAGTAAATATAAATTTAAATGGCTTCAGTTATGATACAGTTTGGTTCGAGATTCGAACCCTCATCCAACCAAAGATGAGTGGATGTTAAGCTAGCTACAGTCGAAAGTGAACTTCATTTTTAAATTCTCTAGGCCCTATTATTTTCATTTCTATTGTTTTTTTGGGGGGATAAAAAAACTCAATGTTGGGATGTGATAGAACACTGGATATAAATGGGTTTATGTCTAAACTCCATTGTCTATAGACTACTATACAAGTATACACATTCATATACTGATCAGGGATAGAGGGAGACGTATGTATTCATAAATACCAGGGATCTTAAGGGACAAAACAATGGTCGATAAAAAATTATACTTTGAAAAGTTTGGACACTAACATTTTATAAACCAACCAATTAAAATTTACCCAAAGTTGTTAAGCCAACATATGAAAAAGTTTAATAAAAATTTGGATACTAGTCCCCTTCCTACATGTATAATTACGGATTTTTTTACACTAGACTTATTTTCTTTTAATGTTTCATCTGACTATTGTCAAACTATGATGAATATCTTACTAGTAATGCAAATAATTGTCCTCGCTAGAATTTTAGTTTTTAAGTTTCCTGATTATAGATCCTTTAATTCCTGTGTTTACATTCTTAAGGACATACAATTACATGTATATTAACCAGGAATTTTGAGGGATAAGACAATTTAGGATTATTTGATTTGAGTACCAAAATATTATAGAGAAAATTACTACACTTTGTTGGTTACAAAACTTAAGATACTAGTGTAGTTTCAGAATTCAATTTTCTTTCTCTCTCTGATATTAACAAGGACAGTTGAGACCGTAACCGTATTCTTAAACAACAAGTAGAATAATAAATACCTACAATTTTAAAGGTTTTAAAATAATTCAAATTATTGGCATTTAGATTATTTTAAAGGGGTATTTTGTTGTTTAAAATTTCTAAATAAATTATAAGAGTTTTTCTGCTATAAGTTAAAATTATGAATTCAGTAGGAGTATCTACTTATTTCATTGAGAAATAATATTTTCTTCATTAATTCTAATGAATTAAAATCTTGGCCTAAAAACATGCACTTTTATTTATTCCAGCGGATGCGCATTTTATTTCAAGTGATAAGTAAGAAAAGATAATATCATAAGACTTAAACCCGGGACCAATGTGAAGCTTCCCTTAAATTGGAGAAATATATTGGTTTATTTTTTTTAACCTTAAGCTATAAACAAAAAAACTGACTACTTTAAAAAAAAATTTCGAACCTAGTAATGGTGTCTTTTTAACTTTTTATCATTGTGACGTAACAAAAATCCATCTTTTTTTAGGGGTTTTCTTTCCCACCTTCCCTCTCATCCTTCGAGTTTTGTTACGTCACAAAGATAAAATGTTAGACACTATTATAGTGCGGTGGAGGTTCCTAACCCCCCTTATTTACTTTTTTCGGTTTTCGGTCATTTGGGTCTATGTATTCCTAACGTGGAGCTAATTTTACTTGATATTATGACTAATTTTTCTTAAAACTTTAAACTAGAAAAAATCAATTTGTATATTAACAAATGTTGTTATCAAATCTTTAAATTGAATTTCTCAGTATGTTAATTTAGTAATTATCACTTTAATTCCTATAAAATGTAAATTTTTCTTTTTGTTCAAATATTAAATTTCAATTGAAATCTATATTTTATAATCTTTCAGGATATTTTTTTCTTTTAAAAAAAAAATATTTCTTCTATTAGTAGTTTCTTAAGTATTCTAAAAATAACCGTTTAATTTTTTTAATTCATTAGGTACTTAAAATGTTAGAGTAATTACGTTTATATTTTATTAGCATTAAGTGAGGGTGAGGACAATAAAAGATAAATTAATCTACAACCTTATTTCTCCCTGTGTTTTCTAGCTATCAAAGACACAATTGAAGGGTGAAGGTATCAATTTATCCTCCAATGTTTAATCCGTGTCTCTCCTATGGTTCTGTGGTCGCCAACAAGTTTGCAATAATTTTCACATTTTCAATAAACTTCTAAAATCCAACTCTCTCTCCTCGCTCTGTGTGTCTCTCTCTGTTTCTCTCTCTCTGTCTGTCTCTCTCTCTCTGTTTGTCTGTCTGTCTCTCTCTCTCTCTTTCTATCTCTCTCTTCTTCTCTTTCTCTATCTCTCTACTGCTCTTTCTTTTTCTCTTTTCTTTCTTTTTTCTCTTTTTCTCAAATTTATATTTTTTCTCTCAATTTCACCCCCCCCCCAAAAAAAAAAATTTATCAAGTTTCCCTGAAAAAGCCAACCCTTTCGGGTCCGCAATTTTCAGGGTCTTCAGCTTTGAAACAAATTACTTTTTGATTATAGGATGTAGATATGCCTAGACAAGTAAGGGATGGATTTTATTGAATTAATATGGCCTTAATATGTTTAAATGTCATAAAAACCTGTAATATGTATTTTGACACATTCCTTTAATTGCGCAGCAATGAAAAGCTTACAAAAATTATGGAAATAAAGATTGACTGTAATTTCATTATAAACAAAAAAATACTATTGAAAAATCAGTAGAATCTATTTTTAAGGAAAACAATATTTTACAGATAATGATCATAAGGAAAGCTGCAGTGGACGAACTGATGAACGGACAGACAAATTAATTTATAGAGTGGCTTCGTTGGAATAAACTTAAAAGAGGAAGAAAAATGATGAAAAATAATTTCTACCGTGAGAAACTCATAACATTAAACTTTATTACTTAAGATTCTAGACCTAGCTGAATTTTCATATTCACGATGAGACAAAATTAAAGCCTTATAGTTGCGAAGCTACTTTATGATTCGAAATGTCCACCCGTCAGTCTGTCTCTTAGAAGCCTGATTTTCTTGTCTCCTATTTAAGATATGTCTGAAACTTTTTGTCAACATTCCCATTATTATGTAGCATATTAATGTATACGACATCAATTGTGGTCACACTGCTGTAAAGCAATGTAAATGCCCATAAAATACAGACGAACAGAAAGATTTAACAGATATATAGAGCCCGTACTTGACTTGCATTCTAGTTATATTTGTACATCAAATAAGATTAAATATAGAATGGTAAATCCTTTCATATTTTCAAAGAAATATTTCTTTTAAGGATCATATTTTCAGACGTACTTTTAAATCCACTTTTTGAACAATACTTTTATATAATTTTTATATAAAGACTAAAATTGAACATGGTTAGGTATTTCTTTCCCCCTTTCACACTTCATCAAATAAAACACTTTGCACGTCCATATATGAAATGGTAAATAGTTGAATAATAAAAACATTAAAGCACATTTGATGATTAAAAACAAAACAAAAATGACACATTTTATAAAGGAGAGATAGGATTTATATAAGTCAAATATAGAATAAAGTTCAGATTTAAAATAAAATTTATGAAACAGAAAATTTAATTTAAGGTGACTTTTCATCAGCTATTACTGACAATGTTAATTCTACAACCCCTTAATATACCCATGAAAAAATGTTATTTTAACAGGCGAAAATTTGCAAAAAAAATCCCTTCTCCCTGTAGATTTACTCTCTATCTAAATATATTTGAAGATGAAACATGCAAGGATGGAGATCTGGTTCTCTACACATATTAATAACCTAAAATTACAGCTAGATTACACCATAAAATATCATGTATATCCACTGTGATAATACTGAGACTGAATGACTTTAAAATCTTTGAATTTCGACATGTAATACAATTTATATAAATTTTCAGTCTGTTAGGTTCACAATAACTTTGACACATTTAATCTAATATATTTCTACCTGCATTGATTAGCAACTTTCTGAATCTAGCGCAGCAAATCTAAACACACATACAATCCTTATATAAAAGTAACAGGATCTTTGTCTGTTTGTACCGAAGGATCTCGCTAACTGCTGAACTGATATGGTTCTTCTTAACAATGTTGCTACCCATCAGGGGCGTCCAAGCTTTTTATTTTGGGGGGGGTAAAATTTTTTTAATTCGGTTTTGGGGGGGGTAAAATGGCGCGCGAAGCGCGCCGCAAATTTTTTTTACCCCCCCCCCCCAAAATTTTTACCCCGGGGGTAAAATTTGCTTGGGGGGGTAATTACCCCCCCTGAAATCTGTTGGCAGGGGTTAAATTTGTTTACCCCCCCCAAAATTTACCCCCGGGGTAAAATTTTTGTGGGGGGTAAGTTAAATTTTATCAAAAATTTAGTATTAAAAATGCGCGCGAAGCGCGCAAAAATTTTTTTTGTTGGAGATTTTCTATTTTGTGGGGGGGGTATTTACCCCCCAAAAATTGTTTGGGGGGGTAAATACCTCCTCCTAAATCCAGGGTAGGGGTAAATTTTAAATGGGGGGGGTAAAATGAAAAAATTTTTGGGGGTGCCTACGGCATCCCCAAATTCGTTTGGGGGGGGGGGTAATCGCCCCATTACCCCCCCCCCCTTGGACGCCTATGCTACCCATAAGTCATGGAAAGTTTTTTTTGGAGAGTGTATCACCTGTGCAAATGGACGCTTTACACCGCAATCATAGGGCTTAGGGCTGACAACCCTATCCCATATCCATAAAAAAGCCACATTGTTACAGAAACACTGACAAATTGTCAGCGGCCTATGCTCCCCCTGTGGAGTGAAAGGGGCTTGTTACTGTTACTATTTATCACCTCCTTACCAACAAATACCAAAAGATATTTTTAAACTACAATTCAAAGGATCCTTGAGGCCTCTAGGGGCGTAGTCGCGGGTCATAAAATTAGTATTAAATCAGAATGAGTTAAGTCTTTTTTAAAAAAAAATGCTTAAATGGTAATACAGTCATAAGGACGATTGGTAACTGAGCTTCAAAAAAAGTTTTAAAATGTTGAATAAGTTTTCTATTTTACCTAATTTTACAAAAAAAAATATTGGAAAACATCCTCGCGCTACCCGAAATCAAAGTTTATGTTTGGTGATAAAAAACGTTGATAAAATAATAAAGTTACACTTGTTACTATTGTTTAGCTACTCTACAGTTTACTAAGTCCTTAGGTCAGTGCTTTCACACACTGTACCTTATGAGCACAGATACCACTTACCCATTTCTTGAAATTAATGAAAAGGTTGTGAAAAGTTGTGAATATACCTAATTTCTGGGGTGCTCTAATCCATTCTGCCGGGCCTATTCCTGAGATGTCCTAAACCTGCAGGGCAACATAGTACTTAATATAACCCAACCTAACCCTCAAACGAAAACTAACCCTCCCCCCTCCCCAAAAAAATGGTTTAAATAAAGATATTCCAACTTTTTAAAAGCTCATGGAAATTGTTCTTTTGCTTTCTTTTTAGGAAAAAAGTATTCTTGTTTTATATTTTATTGACTGATAACAAGTTGACAACAAATAATTGTCCATTTTCTGAAATAAGGAACAGGTTTCTCTTTCCGCAGATAGGAATATAAAAAAATAAAAATTGATTCTGGATTTGTTGGCTCCGAGGCTAAACAGAACAGTTATCTACAAAAATAAAAAATATCATTACAATACACATGCATCTAAACAAAGTAAAAAGCTTAGATGTTCTTGATTGAACTTTTCTTAAAATCTGTTCCTCCTTCTTTCTCTCTTGTGTGACTTTCTACCAAACCATTGCTGCTTTTTCGACGCAGGGAAGGAGGGGACCGCTTTATGAGACCGCTTTTTATTCTATGGTCTAACAACTTAAGGGCATTTGATTTTTGAATTTTGATTGGTTGGTTTATTATTCATTGGGGATGCACTTCAATTTATCGACCATTGTCTTATCCCTTTAGATCCCTGTGATGGACGGGATCGTTCTTCTTAGATTATCCGGTTCTTTCTGAGTTCAGACATTACACAACAAAATAATATTTGTCAATATTACACAAAAGAAAGAAAAAAATGATTAAATAGAATTCTTATTATTTTTAATAAAATGTCTTGATTTTTCTAAAATTAATTGGAATTTAATATTTTTGTTGTTGAAAAAGTAGGAATCAGCTTAGGGCCTAATTAAAAATTACTATTGGCACTGGTCGAATTAAAATGACCAATGATACTCTAGTATACGGTTCCAGGACAAACGCAGGAGTCCCAAACGTCGGAGTGGACAAACGCAGAAGTGTTAAAATATTAATTTAATTTAGTATTTCTATGGAGATTAGGTTAGGTTAAGATATGAATGTACAAATAAGCCCCCCGAAGGGGTTAGGCATTTAAAAAACCTATAAGATGGTCTAAATTAGGTTAGGTTAGGTTAAGTGTCCACTCCTGCTTTGTCCACTCCGACGTTTGGGACTCCTGCGTTTGCCATAAGACCTAGTATACATTTATAAAAACCAATGGTACAATGTATACTGGCCTATCATTGGTCATTTGTATTGTATCATGTAATTTTTTATTTAACACAATGAGCTTTTTCTTGAAGTATTATAAGGATTATAACCTACGAGGTTTAAAGGTATTTTCATGGGTGGTAAGAATACTGTCAAAATTATTTTTTAATATTTTCGATCAGAAATAGAAATATTATTTTTTATATCAATTATTTTTATCCTTGTTTGTTTTATCCCATCAAGTTATCTGTCCAATAAGATCTCTCAAGGGACTAGTCTAAGAATTGACAAGGGCACAACATCTCAAAAATGATGACATTTATATCACATTGACAGGAATCAATTCTGCTTCACACACAAACGTTATACACACACAAAAAAGAAAATATAAAGGAAAATAACATTTTATCAGTGAATCAACAAATATGTAAAAAATGAATTAGTTATTCTTGAATAGTGAAAAAAAGTTTTAGAATGAATAAAAGTGAATTGAAAAAATGAAGATTTTATTTTGGGTAATTAGTTTGTAATGTGAGAAGATCAGTGAAGCATCCTCTTGGTTGAAACTCCTTAACTGGAGTTGTTCACACAGCTTAATGGAAAATAATGAAATCAGAAGCCCAGGATTGTGTCGTCGACGATTGTTATTATTACAAGTTAATTTACATCGTAAAATTAAGAGCAAGGGGGGGGGGCGTGGTGGGTATTTTTATCCCTACTTATGGGAGCCTATACCTGTGGTACCCTTTCCATGTTAGGTTAACCAGAATACTTTATCTTGGTATACACATTACAATCTCTTTAATAAAGTAAACGCAACTCTGCCTGTGTGTCTGTCTGTAGCAAAGGATCTCGATAACCGCTGAACCCATATTTTTCTCATAGGTCCTGGGAATGTTTAGAACTATTTTAGGGGAGGGTACCACCATCCTACCAAAAAAATCGCCCCTAGGAAAATTACCCCCCTAACATTTAAAAAAAACCTTGAGCACCCCAAGAGGCCTCTATGGGCGTAGCCGTTAGTCTAACATAAAGTATCCTAACAAGCGAAAAACTAAAAACTCCCATATTTTTAAATATACTTCGGAGTTTGATGCTTAAAAAAATATAATATGTTACCAACCCCTCCTTCCCTGAAGTGCCCCTAGGGACGTAGAGGCTTATTTTACATATAGGAATAAAAAACAAAAACCTTCCAGTTTATCTAAAAAAGTTTTGTACCATGCTGTGGTTTATAAAACTTTGCTTCTTCCCAGTTGAGAAAACAGAATTAAGCAAAATTTATGATGCATATTCAAGTAAAGGGATATAAGGATAGACAAATTAAGAAATTCCCAAAAATGAATATCATGGCATTCGCTTATGAATGAACAGGACGTCCAAGTTATTAATTTTGGGTGCTAATATGATGGGTTTTAAAAGTTTAAAAGTTATGCATGTCCGAATCTTTATCATAGACAGTCAAAAAGATTTCCAGATAAAGGTTATACAATAAAAGTGTATAAGGAATATATATGATGTAAAAGTTAGGCTGAATTAGGGTAAAAAAGAAATTCGAATTCTTGGTAAATTTTTCTATCTATTATTCTTTAAATCTCTGCAAGAAAAGGTTTGCATATAAATTCTTTCATAAACAGATTATTTTATTAGTTTAGTTAGTATTCTAATTAAAGTTCACTTTAATATTTCAAATAAAATAATTAATACTTTGAATTTATTTATTGTAAGCGTAAGTTGTTTTTAATAGAATCGTTTTATGATTTCAAAACTTTGACTAATTTGTTGAATAAAATGAAGAAAAAAAATATTTTTAGTTTTTAAAATTAATTTTGTATAATTTTCATAAAATCCTTGAAAAAAAATTTATTTGAAAACTATTGATTTCTTGATAAATCTAGCAAATATGATAATTAGACAGCTTTTGCAAATTTAATGAAATTTCATAAGTTTTGATATTTTTCTTAATAGTTAACTAAAACTTGTATTCTAAATATGCTGCTATCGATTTGCATTTTGAGATTTTAATTTTATGTATTATGTAAGTCAAAAAATTCTAAAACTTTAGTTTCAAAATGCCCCAAATGATTAAACAAATAAATTGTTTTTCAAGGTATTAATTTCATTTTTTGAATTAAAATTAACTTATGAGAAAGGGATGCGGTAGCTAATACCCAAATATCCTCACTCATGACCATTTCCTTGTAGATAACTCTTTTTATTGGGGTAGATAAAACGGCCATAATTTGGCCTTCCCATTTCTTATATTTTTAGGATCTCGTTTAATTGTGTACAATGGCAAAGTTTTCATTCATTTTTCTCTTTCCCGTGTCTTAAATCAGGGCTCGGCAGCCACATGAAGCCGCAGAAAAATTGATAATTGTTTGTTAGCTGATGAATGTTTAAACCTGTTTTAAATTTCGCTCTTCGCCCATCTTGTAAATATTTTAAGCACTTAAAAATGTAAGATAAAAAATTTGCGCACGGCTGGCAAGCTGTGCCTCTAATTTTGTGGAGTGGAATTATAAACTTAATCTGATTAATTCTCAAACTTGAAGAAACAAACTTTTTTATTTTGATTTAGTTTCTGAGAAAAGATTTGTTTGGCTGAAATGTGAAACGCAAATTAAAACTGTCTCCAAACTATCCTCTTCTCGGCTCTCTTAACATGTGAAATAGTTGGGCATCTAGCAACATTACTACTTAATAAACTTATGTCTGCTATATTGTGATTTAATGTTAAATTAAGTTATGCAGGTTTTTAAAAAGCAAAGCTTTTCTATAATTAGGGTCCGCCGTCCGTCAGTACGTCACAGATATTTTGCTGTTTTCGTTAATTTTAACAGGTTAGAATTGCCCTTTCGATTCCAAACTTTGCATGATGATTTCTGTAGTAGTTAGGTACAATTTAGAAAGCGTAGCAACTTTATATAGCAACTAGAATGTCCGTACAGTCCATTTTTAACATGTTGATTTTTAGGGGGAACAAATGGCTCTGAAGTCTTTCCTTAGTCTTTCCTTAATAAATACAGTCATATTAACTTTTAAAATAAACTAAAATATTTTCTACTGCCCATCTACTTAGTTTTCAATTTCATATTAAACATTTGAATACTTATAAGCATATCAAGTATATGTTTATCGAATTTCATTACACAATAATAAAATTTTTGGTAATTAGGTACAGTTTGACCTTATGATAACATTTGATTCAATGAAACTTCTTATGTTACTCATTTAAATTTAAATTAAAGCTTCTATTAACTTAAAATTCATAATAAACTTAAAGATAATTACTTTAAAGCTCCTGCGTTATTAGATACTTTGGATAACAAATCTGCTTAAATTATTGAATAATAATTTCTAGAAGGAATAGGCAGATGTTTGATGTGTATAAACTATTTAATTCTTTTTCTCGTATTCATTTGAATCCGGTGGATAGGAACCGGTTCTCATGAATACGAAAAAACTATGTCTAGCATCGTATTATATCCAGTTTTCTACGAATATAGAAATGTACAATCATAAGATTAAAACTAGTTTTTTTAGCCGGAGCCTTCGGCACCACGGGGCTAAAAAAACTAGTTTTAATCTTATAATTGTACATTCTATATCCGCGGAAAGCCGTTTATAATACGATACGAGAAATAACTATTATCGTCTTATATTTTTGATGCAGTCATCCTTGCTATATCTTTAATTGAAGTGGAAAAACATTTTTATTTGGTCATGACATAGGAAAAAATCCTTGAAATGATAATCCAAACACTTCTTTTTTAAATCGGCGGCATCAGTGTTGAATGTTTGCAAATGTGATGCAATGATTTTGTGCATATAATTACAAATTTGCAAAAATCCCCCAACATAAAATAGACTCATTCATGGTCACCGTATAAAATTTCTGTTCATACTATCTAATTTTGTAAAGAAGTATGGTATTAGGTCTGTAACAATAATCACTTTACTGATTAAGTTTTTCATTTAGGAAGGGTTTACATAGCATCTGGGTTGTGAAAGACTAATATATGTATGTACGTACAATGTACATACACAAAAAATAATCGGATTGATTGATATAGTAAAAAAACAACATTTAATTTTTGTTGATATTTTAGGTATGTTACTTTTATATTTTGTAATAGTATTGATAGCTGACCAAAATAATCAAAAACTGTCTTTAAATAGATGAACTGGCAACCCAGTTCAATAATAAGTTGTTAGATTTGTTTTTGTTGAAAGTAAAATTTTTTATTGTGCAAAATTAACTAAAACATTTTAATAATGAAACAACATTTAAGTTTGCCAATTATTGGGACCAAAACTGCTTTTCCTCCTTTGATAAAGAACGTCCAAGATTTAATTTTTTGGTGGGGGGGTGGGGTAGTGGGGTACAAAAATGCAAATAGCAAGGGGGGCAAGAATGTACCCTTTTTTTTTAAATTTAGGGATTTGAATCGTTTTTTAATGTTTTCTATTAGAAACAATTTTTCTTGTTTAAATCTTTTAATTTATAGTTTTATGAAGACTTCTTTTTTTATTAAAAAAACATTTTTTATTTATTTTTTTGGATTTAAATTAATCTAAGTTTTGTAAGCCAATTATAGAATATAATTGTTTAAAATTTTGCAAATTTAGCTAAGACAATGTATATTAAAATATTATGGCTCCGACTTTCATGAGTGTGGAAGAGTAGTCTATAAAATAAATCGTCCAACAGGTTTTAAACTACATATATCCAAAAGCATGCCATTTTTTCTATTAATCTGTTTAGAAAGAAAAGTTTTGAACTAATTTAAAAAATGTAATAGGATAATTATCTATGATTCTATAGGGTAGCCAATGGCAACACAATTTAAATCATATTACAATTCCTCTAAAATTTAATAATTTATTGAACAAACCCTCATTAAAAGAATATTAAATCCTTACATGATCCAAGCCAGAAGTGTCGAATCTTTTCAACGATTAAATTAAATCTACAGAAAGGATAGTTTTGCCCGTAATCATTGGGTATGCACATCAATTTGTCGTCCTTATATTATCCGGGAAAATTCCTAGGCACAACAAATTTTGACTGTTTCTCTGCTTTATTCTATCCTTAATTATATCTTTTCTTTTTTAGAACAATTGTTTCTCTCCGCTGGCTTTGCATATTATTTTTTTTTGTGCAAAACTGTGAATGTGGACCAAACCCATTTGTTACACGTTTTTGCTTTAATTGAAAGTGAGACCCAAAATTAGAAATTCTAAATTGGAATATGACACGGGGTTAGGACAATGGCCTTTAAATGAATATAAGATAAAAGAGGCCTCTAGAAGCAATTTTTTCTTCAATGGGAGGCTGGAAATAACTCCCTACCCCCCCAAAAAAAACAGTTATGATTAACTTTGTTAAGATCTTGTTTCTTCATTATGATTATGAATATGCGCTTTATGACCATCAAACTTTGAGTATTTTGTTAAAACAGGTGGCTAAACAATTTAATTAAATAACAATAATAATCTATTTATTTTTTGAAGAAAAATTTAAAACACCGCCTTACAAATAACAATTTTTGAAAATCAGTTTAGACCTATTTGAAATACGCCTAATATATTTAAGGAAAATTACAGGTAAAAAGCGAAGGAAAGGGAATAGTATTTTGATAAACAATATTGAGATAGCGGTTGCTTTCCAGATTTGGTACTTAACAGATCAAAATCTTTGCTTAGCAAACGCATTTCCAAATATGAACAGGTTTATACATCTAACTGATATTTTAAGTAGTAAAGTTTTTTTTTGTACAAACGTTTCCTCTCCCGGCATTTTATATTTTAAGTAAAAAAAAGGGGAAGAATGGGGGTATAAAATTGCAGAAAATGAAATTATCCTCTCTACCCCTTTGTTTCCCCCTCCCCCCTCCGTTGTTGAACCCTCTTATTTGATTATCCTATTTGGCGTATTTATGAGCAAAAAAATCACATTTTAAGATTATCAAGATAAATGGGAATGCAAAAAACTTTTTTTTTTGATGAGAATTGTTGGTAATAAACAATTGCACTAACTTTTTCTTTCTATTCTATCTCTCTTGCCCATTCTATACAAAAGTTTTGGATTAAGCAACAAAAACAATCTAGGATTTAGGTTTCTTTACAAGAGAATCTTCTCTACAGCTTTGCTAGTTCATAAGTATCTACTCTCTTGTTATATTAGGTTTAAAATTATATTTATTGCTAGCGGTTGCGCCCTAGGAAGTAGTGACTTTGTATTATAATGGAAGAGGGAATAGAAAAACAGCCTAAAACAATCCCAAGACTTAAATTTGAAAAAAATTGCCTGAAACCACCACAGGTCCTAAGTGAATCTCATCCAAAACAGAGAACCAAATTGGTTCAGAAGTTTTTGAGATCTTATGTATGGATGTTGTCATCCTTGTTTATATTTCATTATTTGCAGTACAATTATACAATACAAAGGAAAAATAAATTATTGAAAGATTTTTAAAACTTTCATACTAAATAAGGCGGATAGCTGCATTTACGGCTTTTATTGTTGAAAAGTACGGCCAAAAGATAGACATTCGTTTTATTATAACATCATCATTTGAATCCTAAAATAATTTTGTACTAGTTTACTATTACTTTGTTTTCTAAATCAATAAACGGTCACCAAATGTTTCTTATAACCTATTGTGCTTGATTTTCAATTTTATTATTCAGCCGTAATGTTGATTTTCGTTTTCCAATACTAGATAAAGGAAGTGGCTTGTTTGTGCCCCAAATTGTCTCGGAGAATTATAGATATTGGAATCATGACATTATGATGAACAAGTTCAAACTTTAATTATTTAAATTTTAATGTTTACCTTGTTGATATTTAATAAATTTTTCATCCTATTATGCAAAGTAGTAAGGGTTTTTGTCTGAAGATCTCAATAACTACTGAACATATCAAGTTCTCTTTTTTATTTAAGCTTTACATAGCTCTTGTAATGTTTTATGTTTTTTAGCCATTCCATTGACAGATTTAAGTCGGTTTCAAGCTATTTTATTGCCCCCTTCTAGCCACCAGCATTACTATAAAAAGTATGACAACATGAAAATATAAACTATTTTTAACCAACCAAAAATGTACTTCGTTAAAGGTTAAATAAAGACCATTAACATAAAGTTTAATATGTCTTGTCTTTAGTAGAACATTAAATGCTCTTCCCTGCAAATTATTACCCATTTCAAATTTTCTTGACCTCTTTTCGTTCATGGATAGAGAAATGGCTTAGAAATATTTTTTAAGCAAACAATATACATTGGAGGATTGCTTAAAATTTATCGCGACTATCTATTTATCTATCACTGCATTAATATTTCTTCCCATGCCAGCTTTGAAAAATAAAAATAAAAGTTGCAATAATTGACCTTTAGATGCTGCAAATTAAATTATGTGTGCTAAATATGCATTGCAGAACAAGTTTTCTCGTATTCATTCGAATCCGGTGGATAGGAACCGGTTCTCATCCATACGAAAAAACTATGTCTAGCATTGTATTATATCCAGTTTTCTACGAATATAGAAATGTACAATCATAAGATTAAAACTAGTTTTTTTTTAGCCGATGCCTTCGGCAACTTGGGGCTAAAAAAACTAGTTTTAATCTTATAATTGTACATTCTATATCCGCGGAAAGCCGTTTATAATACGATGCGAGAAATAACTATTCATACATTTTTTAGGACAGGACAGACATGGATTTGATAATATTCATAAGAAAATTATGAATTATGTATATTTAGAATATTAGAACAATATAAAATTTCTTTAAAAATTTCTGGAAGCTTTTTATAGTGCCTATAAAAAATAACGTTTTACTTGCCTACCATTGGTTAATTAAAATGTATACTAGCCTGCAATTGGTAATTTAGTCTGTGGTCATTTGTATTGTATGACATCTTTTTTTATAGGCCCTATCAAGAGCTTTAAAAAGCTCTCAAAGATTTAGCAATGTATCACTTTTCAAAACCAAAAAATTACCTTTTCTTAGACTTAAAAGCAACATTAATTATTGATATTTTTCAAATTTACACAGACCTACGATATTTTTTTGACACTTGAGCTCTTTGAGAAATAATCATACATAGAAGTTTTTTTAGTTCACCTTTAGGAAAAGGTGAATTAAAATAACTAATTGTCATTTTTGCACTGCAAAAAACATTACATATTCCTAAAAAAATTTGTAATTTTTTTAGTTCAATATACGGTTTGAAAAAAAACAACATCAAAACTTTAAATATAATTTTAAGTTTTTTAGTGCACTTAATGTGAAATAAATATGAAGACTTATGAAAAATATTTATTGTAAAAACATTCTTACAGTGTGCATAAAAATATTTACATTAGTTTTGCTTTTGCATAAGAAAAATTGCTTTTAAGGCCAAAATTAGTTTTGAAAAAAACTTTTTAATCCTGCTAATTAATTTTCTGGAAAATGAATCTTAAGAGAAGGTTTAAAAAGAATAATTTTTTTTAAATTGATGATATTTTCCTAAAAATGTTTACATAATTTTATAAATTTATCAAATTTGTACTTTTCTTTGATCCTTTATAATACATTTAAAATTAATTTTTATAGAAAAAAGGATAGTTAAATGTTATAATTTAAAAATATTAAAAGTGCAAAATGTTGATCAGCAGCTATTTTAGCTGCTCTATAAATTGAAAATTGAAGTTAAAAGGATATGGTTTTGACTGTAGCTGCCATTTGTTCAACCATTCTCCTTTTTTAGTCACAATCTAAGCAACACAGTACCTTTAGGTACAATAGGCATATGCAAATCACATTTTAATCAACAATCCGCAGCTATAATTACATAGCTGCAGACGCTTTAAATGAAGTTGGTTTATTTTCTGAAGTAATTTTATCATAAAAGATTTAATCTACAATAAATCTTTACATGTATTTCTTATTAAACAATGATGTAATAATATAAGAAGCCAGTTCAGTTTAAAAGTTTGTATTGCTACAAATACACTTTACTATTGTCAGGAGTGTTAACCTGTTTTAAATATTAAACTGACATTTATAATATCCTTATGCAATGATAATGGTGTTTAAAATTAACTGTATATACTACTCTCCCATTAGATAGAAAGTACATAAAAATCAAGGAATTAGCAGAAAACATGCTAAAGTACAATTACCTATTGTTGTACAAAATATGGAATTTCCTCTCTGGCAACCATAAGCTCTAACACACTTTTAATCTTAAACTTGAAACTTTATGAAATATAAAACTTAATAAGAGGTTAGGATAGTAAAGTTTGGCAAAGGAGCTTGCTGATTAAGGAAATCTATTACAGCTAATCCAGTACAAATTAATTTTCATCAATTCTTTGTATCACCCCCCCCCCCCTCCCCACAAAAAAATATTTTGCCTTTTAAATTTAGAGCAAAAAAATAAATGTTAAGGTTCATCAACTTTAAGTCCTGATTATTTGGTTTATTAGGTATAATTTGGGATAAACAACAATCTACCGGTAATTGTCTTATCCCTTTAGATCCCTGGTAATGTATTCAGAGCAATAGAATTTTTTCATCATATTCTTAATATATATTGATGATTCCAATAAACATTAAGGGAATCATGATTCAATATGAATAAAGGTACTTGGGATTATCATATACACAAACACAGAAATATTTACAAAAAACTCTAACTTTTTCTTTATGAATATTATAGAAATCCTTTTCATACTTTGATAGGTTTATCTTTTTCTGAGTTAAAACTGTTTATTTTAAGCACAAATATATTATTTTTATTAGAAATAGTTTTAGGAAGAGTTTAATTTTTTCTTATTATGCTGTGCATCCATGTTCTTGATTAATATTGATGTAAATAATAATATGTGTCTGTTCTGATCAGTATACCTGGGATATAAGGATAGATGATCTGATCAGTATACCTAGGATATAAGGATAGATGATCTTATCAGTATACCTGGGATATAAAGATAGATTATCTGATCAGTATACCTGGGATATAAGGATAGATGATCTGATCAGTATACCTGGGATATAAGGATAGATGATCTGATCAGTATACCTAGGATATAAGGATAGATGATCTGATCAGTATACCTGGGATATAGGGATAGATGATCTGATCAGTATACCTGGGATATAAAGATAGATGATCTGATCAGTATACCTGGGATATAAGGATAGATGATCTGATCAGTATACCTGGGATATAAAGATAGATGATCTGATCAGTATACCTGGGATATAAGGATAGATGATCTGATCAGTATACCTGGGATATAGGGATAGATGATCTGATCAGTATACCTGGGATATAAAGATAGATTATCTGATCAGTATACCTAGGATATAAGGATAGATGATCTTATCAGTATACCTGGGATATAAAGATAGATTATCTGATCAGTATACCTGGGATATAAGGATAGATGATCTGATCAGTATGCCTGGGATATAAAGATAGATGATCTTATCAGTATACCTGGGATATAAGGATACATTATCTGATCGGTATATCTGGGATATAAGGATTGATGATCTGATCAGTATACCTGGGATATAAGGATAGATGATCTGATCAGTATACCTGGGATATAAAGATAGATGATCTTATCAATATACCTAGGATATAAGGATAGATGATCTGATCAGTATATCTGGGATATAAGGATAGCTGATCTGACCTGTGATATAAGAATAGACTTTGAACAATCGCATCACAATTTTAAGAAGCTTAGCATTCAATACCTGTTTTGATTCAGGGATCTACAGGGATAAGACAAAAAAATTTATATAAATTCCCAATAATAAGAAATAAAATAACCCCTTCTGTAGATTACAATGAGTGGTCGAAATGTTTGGACACACAACTTAATGAACCATCCAATCAAAATTCAACAAAAGTTTTAAAGTTGTTGAGTCAACGAATAAGAAAACGTTATTATAAATCTTTGGGGACTAGTGTATCAAAAAGCGAAATGTCCCCTACCTCCTTGTTTAATTTACTGCTTTAAAACATATTTTGATTAACATTTTTGTCAATAAAATACCCTTTTTTAGAGTTAACTTTATATTGTAATATGAATGCTATATTTTTTGCCTTTTATATTATATTTGATGTATTATCATATGAATATAATCAGCAACATACATCATTCTATTACAATATACCTATTTGTTCCCACAATTTTATCTTTTTTGGAAGCATACCAACTGTATAAGCATATTCGTCCGTCTTTCTGTCTATCTTTCATTCTATTTCTATGATTAGTCTTAACTTCTCAACTTCTGTGCTTCTCTATTATCTTAATTATTGGATTTATACTTTCAGAAGTTGTCTTCTATTTTTAAAAAAAACTAAATTCTATTCTTTATGTTACAATTTTAAATTGGGCACTTTTCCTATCAAGAACTATCCCTACCAAGACCTTATTATAAAAATAAGTTGAAATAAAGTGTGGAAGGGGTGTAGTTTTTACTTTAACACCTAACCCCTGCGGGGCTTATACCTGAGGTGCCTAATCTTACGGGGCTTATCAGCACCTGATATTACCTCACCTAACCTGACCTAAATAATGAAAAAACAAAAGATAAAACACCCTTTGTAATTAGATTTTTTTAAAGGGGGGGGGGGGGGGGGCAGGTTAGCGTGTGTACTGTTCTCCGTCTAAAAAAGAATTTTTAATTGTAATAATAACAATAACAAATTCAACAGAAGGAGCGAATTTGGTCAACGCCAGTATCCCCAAATCCGTCGATACGCGGCGGCGAATTTGACGCCGTTTCCCTGACAGACGCCGCCGCCTTTAACCGGGCCCTAGTAACCGACACACCCGAGTCCAGCTGTCATGAACGATGCACAGCTGGCAGCTCAAACAGCAGTGGAAGGCACAACCGCTTTTCAACGCCACCATTTTTTCAACTCAGGCAACCAAACACAAAGATCTAATTTCGGCTAAACTAAAATTTCAATTTCTATATTTTAAATAATAGCTGATTTATTTATACAAATGATCAAATAATTATAGATTCATAATTTCTAGAACTGTTTTGTAAAACCTAATTTATTCTTTGTCATTGGGTATTTCAAATTCAATTAAGACAATGATTTGAAAGCAAATAAAAGTTATGTTTTATGTGTTTTATGTAACCTTTCTTTTTCATTACAATTTAATTTTACAAACTACAATGGGTATGATTAACATTTATTAATGTTGGTTCAAAATAGTAGAGTTTAAACTTTTCAACCAATAATTTAATGTACAGAAAGAATAATTTTGTTTATCAAAATTTGGTATGTATAGCAATTTATCATCCAATTGTCTAAACCCCATAGAGCCCTGACATAAGAAATTATAATAATTATGTTTGGTTTATGTTAGAGTCTCCACAAGTCCAACAGAAGTGATATCAATCCATGGTTATGATCACAGTCCATACAAATCAAAGGGATGCAACCATCACAATAAGTTTCAAATTCTATTATGAAGAAGACAAATATTCAGACTTTTAGATTACATTTTTACATTTTTTACTATTCTACAACAGTTTTTTGCTGTTTTAATTGATTTATAATCAGTTTATAGTGGTTTCTAGTTTTTAGGGTTATTTCAATTAGCTCTTAACAGGGGAGAATTTGGATATTCTGGTATAAATTTACCTTATATGTATGATCAGTATTTTTCTAGCTTATTTAAAAGTCCCAATATCTTTAGAATCTAAACATGAAATAGTTATTTATCGCATCTTATTATAGACAGCTTTCAGCGGATATTAAAATAAGATATTATAAGATTTAATCTAGTTTAGTTAGCTCCGAGGGGCCGACGGCTCGTTCTAACAAAAACTTTTCGTGGAAATTTGTTTATAATACGATGTCTGAAAAACGGTTCTAATACAGCGCATATTGGCGATTTTGAAGCATTTCTGTAAATAATTTGACTGCATCATTAGATACTGTGCAATTCAGTCATAAGTTTACGCAATTGACCTAAATGCAAAGAATTGTCAATAAATAACCCAGAGAGAGTTATTTGTCTCTGGTTTCTTGTTTTGCAACAAAGGCAAAATAAACATCTGCTCTTCAGAGTGGTTTGTCAATCAGATTTTGTAGAAAAAAAAATTAAATTTAGTTACACTTTATAAGCTTTTATTTATCATGCATGGCGCCATTACTTAAATATTTTTCAAGTCAAATTGTTTAAAAATGACCTATATAATTTCTATTTTAGAAGTTACATAAAATATTTATTTAAAAAAAAATAGAAGTACATGCATTATATAAAAAAATATCCAATTAACAAAAAACAAGAGAAGTTAATCAAAAACATATTTTTACACTCTCCAAATCTATTTATAATTTTCTAGATAATCAATTATATCATTTTCTTTAGTACTAATAATAATTATGAAATTCTAATCATGCCATATAACATTCATTAACAATAAGATTAAGAAAAAACAATTTACCCAACAACATAAGTCAGAAAATAATAAGGAATATTCCTTTTCATAGTGTGTGTACTACATGTACTGGGTGTTTTATCATTTAAAACCTCTTGCATTTATTTGAAGTTTGAGAGTTTATTTTGAAGGCTGCTACCAACCAAATATGTGCTTATAAGATGGCCATTAATAAAAAAATTGCAATTGTTAAGACTTATCAAATCATTGGATGCAATTAACAGGAAACTGGTATTTTCTGCTTTAACTTGATTCAAATAAAGGAAAAAAATTATGAAAAAAAACATAAATAATAATAATATTGTTGTAAAATTATGTATTTTAATTTTAGTTTCTTTTTGGGGGGGAGGGTGTTTTAATTTTTGGGGGGGGGGGTTGGGGGTGTCCCACCCCCCAAGAAAATAGTTAATAAACCTTCCCGGGACCTATGAGAAGCTACCCTGTAAAGGAGAACCCGATCGGTTCAGCAGTTGGCGAGATCCTTCACTACAAACAAACAAACAGACAAACACACAGACAAACAGACAGACATCGTTCTACTTTGTATTATAGATATCAAAACAGACGGCTGTTTCTGTTTTCTGTTGTTTATCATTTATTGTGAAAACCCTGTACATATAATGGAGTAAATCATAAATCATAATAACAACATAATTATTGTGTGTTTTCTCTTTTTCCCTTAACTATATAGGCACATCATTAAATTTCTTTTGTTAACAAATATGCATGCTCATTTTCTTATACTCAAACTCACATACTTCCTAACTCTAACAAACACTCATATATACAAAAACCTGTTAACAAACATACAATAAAGCAAACATGTTGATAAGTAAATAGACCTGTATTGCATAGGTAAATAAAAATCTGTCAATTAGGATAAGGAAATTGTAATTTGATAATTGACTCAACATATTTTCTTGTCAGCTTACTAAAAAATTATACAAAAAAAAATAAATGTATTATGGGAAAGCTTTACATAATGGGGACCTAATTCTACAGATTACTTGAATATAGAAATAAAAACCTTAATATTAGTGCTTTACTCTATAAAATATTTATTCATGGTATAACATTTAATCAGAGGAAAGAAATATTTAAAATCAAATAAAGTAAATGGATTAATCCTATGATTTTTATTTATCTATTCTAGGCAATTTCTTTAACGCCTTTCAATATGTGTTTGGTTAAGAAGAAGTTGAATTTAGAAAATCTAATATTATAATTTTAGCTTACCATTATCTATTTATTGAAGGAACTTTATTGCATGGTTGCAGGGGTTGGAATGGGGGGATTCCTGGACAGAACTCAAGGAGAAGGAGGAGAAGCAAGAGGAAGAAAAATTATTGCTCATTAGGAATCAGAATTAGTAAATTGATTAATAGATAAAAATCTAATTTTGATTTTTTTGATTTAAATTAACAAGGATGACTTCATCCATAAGTAGCAATGCCAAAAAATCATTTATGGGCAAAGTTAGTTATAAAGCAGATGTTCAGTTGGCATAAGCAAAACCTGCAGATTTATGTACCTTGTAAATTGTACACTGGATGCACATTGATACAGGCAATCTTAACCAAAAATTTCAGCTGTCTACCTTAAATAGCTGCTGAGAAAATCACATATCCCCATAGCGTTGCAGATTGATGCACAGACAGACATATAGAATTATTAGTAGCTAAACTATTGATAAATGTTAATAGTTTAAATATCTTTCCAATTTCCTAGTTTACCAACTATCCTTGGTAAATCTGCAATACTTCTATTCCATAGCTTTTAATTGGCTACCCTATTTGGCATGAGTCCAACAACTAAAATACTCCTTTTATTAGGTAGATAGAGGATTTTTTATTATTACAACTTCTTTAGTTTTTACATGTAATATTACCAGCATCATTTTTCAAAGATATCTAAAACTGCTTGTTTAGGTATGCCATATCTTTGAAAAGACAAGCATACCCCACCTCTGCCACAAGCAACATAGGCGAAGCCGCTTGTATTTTTTATATAATAATCAGAAAGTTTGCTTATTAGCTGTAATATGTATCTAACATAAATAGATGATAAAACATTATCTATATGGAGAAAACAAGTAATGAATGATTAATGTCAAAGTTATACAGACAGTGTATGGGATAATATATATATTACATACCAGAGTGGTTTGTCCAAAAAGTCACTTACCACACAACAGACTAGCTCATACATCCTCAATCATAGGAGAAAAATATAAAAACGAGTTAAATCACTAGTAAGGTGAATGCTTTGACCCATAGACAGGTGCAAATAGCTTTTTTGTCCTAAACTGTTACAAATTTGAGATAAGTGTCCTACAAAAGGTTGGTTAATTGCAGGCCCTTTAGCTAAATATTTGCATAAATTATAGTAAAAAATACCCATTGTAATTAGTTGAGTAATGTCTTAGCCCATGTGCAGGTTTAAGTATTTGTTTTATGTACAATAAATTGCTTTTTCCTCTCCCTCCATGGATTCTGTGTAACTTTCCCTCAACACACATGTGAACATACTCAACATATGAATGTTAAGTCTGATTCTTTGTTTGTCTGTGTTTAAGTATCTTCTTTACATTACAGTTTTTGTTTGTATAGAAATGTAAAAAAAGTATATGTAGATATATATATTTTTTATTCATTCCTCATGTAATCATACAATTACACACAAAAGAAGCAAGGTTGGGTCCATTAGAAAAATCTGAATATTCATCCGTTGAAATTCATTGATTTTAAGTACTAATCAATCAATTTTATAGTAGATATATAGGATTATAGCTAAAAAAGTTCTGATTGTTTTTGTCTCCAGCAAGAAAAACTAAGCATTTTGTGACTGTCTTGTATAGCATACATGTAGAAATATATGTCATAGAGATGTAAAGAATGATTTCTTTTCATATTCACTGATCCATTCACATGAGGCAAGTCTTAATTAGTGACAATACTATCTGTCCCCCCTCACCCCACAAATTCCTTCTCCCCTAGGATAATCCTTCAATTTCTCTCCTTTTATCCTGTTCTTTTGTCCCTTTAACCTCTTCCCTCCTCTCTCATTCTTTTAAAGTCAATAAAAGAAGATTGGCTGAGATTAAAAGAGAAGAGAGAGAGATTTGTTTCTTTCCACATTTGCCTTACTGTTTTTATCTTTACTTGGTTGATGACTAAACCCAGAGCCAGGGACAACTATTGTGGAAAAATAAGAATGAAGAGTTATATTTGCAAGGCTGACTAAATGAGTAGAAACGTTGAATATAAATATGTAGTTCTGAACAAACTGAAAAAGGGAGTTATTATTAGAATAAAAAAGTTTAAAGAACCAATTGAAGTGTATGGTTATGTTAAATGAAAAAGATATCGCATGAAATAGAGTCGATTTTGGATCTACTGCAGTTCATGGTGAAATATTGCTGGTAACAAATATTGCCAAAAATCTATGAATTTAAAAGGCTGCTAGCTGCCAAACGGCTGAACGTACAAATCATGCCTGCACACTGTTTTAAGCAGCATAAGAAGGCCTACAAATAATCTGGAATAGCCATAAATCAATAATTCATACTTATCTTGCAGTGCTGAGAAATGCGCGAAAAAGGCCTATTTTACGCGTTTTTTCTTTAGTGAAGCTTTCCCTGTGCATCATTGGATCTTGGCTATTCCAGATTATTTGTAAGCCTTCTTATACCACTTAAAATGGTGTGCGGGTATGATCTGTATGTTCAGCTGATTGGCAGCTAGCAGCCTTTAAAATTCATAGATTTTTGGCAATATTCGTTACCAGCAATATTTCACCATGAACTGCAATAGATCCAAAATCGACTCTATTTCATGCGATTTTTTGGCAATATTTTACCGTGAACTGCAGTAGATCCTAAATTTTTATTTAAACTTACTTGCTTAGTCTATTGCAATTTGAAATTTTTGTTTGCCATAATCTTCCAAATGTATGAGATAATACCTGTCCTTGTGAATGGCTGCATGGCAAGTCCAGATCACTAATTAATGTTTTCCGGCTGCAACCAGAGAAACAAATGATTGGGAACAATTCTTTTCTACTCAATTCGGCCAAAAAGCTATTTCGCAGTAATGCAAATTTTATGTAGCTATTCAATTGTATACTTAGGTTCTGTGGGTTAAATGAAAATAATCTTTACATATTGAAAATTATTGAAATTGTATCTTTGTTTTAAATGTTTTTCCTTTGGTAGCTTTTGCTTGCAAGGTTTTCTACATTTAGACATGTGAAAAAAGATAAACTATACTTTTCTTATTTGATTTAAAAAATAATTAATTTTTACAGTTTCTAAAGCCTTACTTCTTAAAAATGTCTCCTTTTTCTAATAGTTTGGTTCACATTATGCATTTTGCTAAGAATGTTTTAATTGGAAGAATTTGGCCCAAAAATGCAGTAATATTATAAAAAATAATAAAAATGCTATTTTGGTATGTAATTGAAATTAGAAAACACAGGTTTTGCACAATTTCTAAATGGAATAACTATGTAGCATAGCGGTAAACTCTTTCATCCATAAATATTTTCATATAAAAATGCAGAACAATATAAATCCGACCTTTTTTTCTCTCTTATTGCACACTAATAAAAATATTCCAAAAGATTTAACAAAAAAAGATTTAAACAACTTATTTTGATATAGTTTATATATTTTTGGGTTTCTCACCATAAATTAAACTTATTGAATATGCAGAGAAAAAAAATATGGACGGAAATAGTTCAAAACATTTAGATCATTTTTATAGTGTATCCCACCCAGAGTATGAAATATAAAAATATTTGCCAAAAATTGCATAAAAATGTAGTTGTGCAAAAAAGTATTGGATGTAAAAAGATGTGAATGTATTTCCTCATAAAGTTTTTATCACTAATTGTTCAAATTGGAGTGTAGAATGTTTTATCACATGTTTCAAATATTCATACTGGCCACACTTCTAACTTTATTGAAAAGGGTTGAATATATATTTCTATGAAAGAACAACACTTAGTAACGTTTAGAAATGTGAGTAAATAATTGCAAATACTATTACACAGTAGATTACAGCTTTTATGCTCAGTGGGGGGTGTCTGATATTATAGTAGATGTAAGAACTTTACTTAGATAGCTAAAACAGTACTATTTTTCTTTCATTTATTACTTAACTTTTCTTTTCAGTATTCAATTATCAAATAAGATGAATTGTTAAGACAATGCTTCAGCAATTTAATGACCATTTAGTAAGATTATGTTTTTAAGTTTAAAAATTCAACCTTTAAAAAAAAAATTATTTTAAGTTGGAATAAAAAATCCAAAATGAATACCTTTTTTACATTCACTTAATAGAAATTAGGTTTATTGTTCTTTTTTTGTTCATTTTATTTAGATTCTCAAATAAACTTAATTTTTCACACAAGCATAGCATTTTGTTACTTTTATATTGATGTTATAACATGGAATTAGGTTTAACCACAGTTGTAAACTTTAAATGTTGTACCATATACATTTAGTTTACACACAAATACACCAAAATCATATTTTGAAATACACAGGTTAAAATATTTTCTAAAAATAGTAAACCTTAATAATAATCAAACAAAGCAAAATTTTATCCTTTAGAAAGAGTAGGATGGAAAAATGCATCTGAAAGCAAACATAATAATCAATAACATATTGCACTATTAAAACCAAAAACAACAAGCCACAAAAAATTTATATTTTAATTCTGAGTTTCAGTAGACAACGTAGACAAAAGGAAAACCCAAATTTGAAAAAAAAATTCTAGTATAAATGATAATTGCTAACAACAATTTATATGTTCCATAGTAGTAAATCTTTTTTTTACATATTAAACATTAATATTGTTTTATGTGCCTTAAACTGTTAGGTTACATCAGAAAAATAAAAGCAACAATTTAATTTTAAAAAAATTGGACAGCAGAAATTCATTTCTTCATGAATGATTATTTAAATTTTTTCTCTTAGTGAACAAGAATATGATGTTTAAAATTTGGGTTTGTCAGGAGTTGGATGAACAAATTAGAATTCTTAGATCCCATCCTTCGGAACATTTCTCTTTCATGGTGGTTTCTGGTTCACCCAGATTAGGAAAAATTAATGGTAGGTCACATCAATTAAATTCAACTCAATATATAATTTTTATTCTTTTGTTTATAATTTTTATTTCGTTTACAATAAAGATTACCTGTTATTCTATCTAAAATGTAAACCAAAGTGGTAAGACTTGAATATATAACAAAAGAATCATTGTTAAACTTTGTCATTAAATTTTGTCATTATATTTTGATGTACTTTTGATTCAGTGTTTTGATTAGTTTATGATTTTTTCTAATTGATATCTATTTTATAATGTGATGTCTATTGCAAATCATAAATGTACCCTTATGTTCTATTTATCAAACTCTGTTTTGTACCCCATCAGAAGATGCAAAAAATAGTTCACACAGTCTAAACTTTGGTGGTTTAAAGTTTGTAGTATAACTTTATTATATCATCAACTTTTTAGATTCTTGAGTTATAGGATTATAGATCTTCTATGCTTACAGGCCCAACATTGTAACTTTAATGTAAGAGGATTTTCTTGAAAATGGGAAAAGTTACTCAACAATTTCCATTTAAATCATTCATTCTAAACTCTTATTTAACTATTCTTTGTCATTTTCGGTTTAGAAAAAAGTAGATTTTTAAATAATTTGTTGAAATTGGTGTTATTATATATGTGTCAAATTTAAATCAAAATTTATTTTCAATGATATTATAACCTTTCCCAAAATGCTAAGGAGAAATTAATTTGAATAAGTTGAAAATATTTTCTTCCATCTTCGACCATTTATCCTTTTCTAAAGAAGAAATTAGCATATTATGATATTCTTGTGGAAAGATTTCAACAAAATAAGGAAAATTAATTTTGTGGGTTTCCATGGTAGTACATCATATCTTTGCTGTTGTATATGAACCTTTAAACTTTAAAGAAATTTAACAATAAAATATTTTACATATTAGAAGTTTATAAAACATTGATGATTTCTTAGATTAAAAAAAATATATTTTTATTATTATTGATTTCATAATCATAACACAAATAACGATTCCTTAGAACCAAGTATCTACTATATTTATGAACATTCTAAAATAGCTAAACAATCATAGTTCATTATAACATGTGATTGAAAGCACAATTAATATTAATGTCTAAATCTGTTTCCTTTCTATGTAATAATCGTAATATATTTATTATCATTTTGTTATTAAAAATTTACATAAGATATTTTAAGAAGTCTCTAAATTAATCTAATTTCCCTGTACAAAAATATTGAATAAGGAGCAGTTAAATATCATAAGAGCGTTTTATAGATAAATTAAAACAGCACATAACAAACCCACGAGAAATTTTTCATAATGCTTTTAAAATATTAATAGACCTTTCTTCTTATAAAAGTATTTTTATATTTTCATTTAATGATGAGTAGAAAAAATATTTTTTTTAAGATAAAAAAAAGCATGATAGTAAATTAAGGTTTTATTAAAATCTAAACTTAAACTACATGAAAAAAGAAAGGATTAATCTTCTATTTACCTATCTTTCCATCCCTGCATTGCTTAATATTTCTCTATGTACTTAAATTTGTAATTATAGTTGTATATTTCCATTTTACTAATTACCCCATTTGTTGCAGGTATGTATTCTTATATTGAAACAACTATAGACCATAGGACAGGTAGCTAATTCTACACTAGTTATGCCCAAACATTGTCTTTATTGTGACCCCAAAAAACAAATCAAGAAGGTACCCAAACTCGTAACACGCCTATTATAACTTTTAAGAATATAACATTGTCATAAAAGGGATCTAAAGTTACTTTTCTTTTACCTCCTAATAAAAGTATAAATGTTAATTTTTTTCTCAGTTCTTTACATTTCCAAACTGTTTTGAAGTATCTTGTTTATTCTCTGTTTTATTTTGTACTTTTTTTACTTTTTTTCAACCAACAATATTTCATGCATAAGCAGAGAGAGAAATGTATCCACAGGAAAAATGAAAAGTATTCTTAATTTTTTTAAAATTATTTTACTTAATTCAATCTTATTTCTAAATAAAAATACTGATGTTTTCATTGCGTTTAATAAAAATTACTTTTATAGAATCAACGTTTACCTCTCAGTCTGTCGACTTTGAATCAGCATTGAGCATTAGTACTTGAACATTAATTGATAATGTAACACTATTGTTATAATTATTCGTGGCTAAGCCCCTTGTTGCCTCTATTGGCACTTTAATGAAGAGGGGCCAGAAATCGACAATCCACTATCAATTTTGACAATACAAACACAAATGAGCTAGCATCATTGTTTTAACGACTCTAGTGTGATGCTAATCTAAGCTTTATTATTGTCTTTTCTGAACTAGTATATGTTTAAGAATATTTTTCTATGTGTATGAAAAAAAAGACATAGCAGTAAGAAAAAGGAGTAAGTACCTTCATACATTAGCCTTATTACAAAATACAGAGCTGAATGGTTACATACATACATTAGAGGGTTACACAAAAAATTAAATAAATATTCAAGCTTTTTATATAATATTTACAATATATTTTAAAAATCTAATACTCATATTAAGCTATCAGGATGTCTATCTTTAGCCTAATATCCTGCCAAACTCTGGACCTTTATTGTTCTCCTTTACAGTAATGCTTTTTATAATCCCAGGAAAGGTTTTATTTCTGTGTTTAGGGAAGGTATCTCCAAAATCTAAAAAAAAATCAACCCTAGAAATAAATTACCCCAACAAAAAATAAGAACTCTGCATCTATCTGTAAGCCGCAGAAAATTTACTTTTTATAAATTAACATAAAATTCGACATTTTTCAAAATGTTTTCCATTTTGGAACAAACTAATATACATGCATATTAGTATTATTATTATTTTTATTTTACCAAGATACCACATATTTTCAGTCGTGCAGTAACTCTATAACTAGAGTTTGTAAGTCACTTAAACTATGTATGTCATTAATATATATCTTTTTTGTTAGCTTATCAAAATCTCGGTAGCCTCTGAACCTTTAAGTTCTCTACTTTAGGGATGCTTTAAATAAGTCTCACGTTGTTTTAGGCTATTTTATTTATGAATCCAAGTTTAGGGAGGACTTAGGCTATTCACATAAAAATTAATTTAAGTAATGACACAAAGAAAACAAATTCAGGTTTTAAAATGCAAAAATGATTAAATTTATTATTTGTGACCATAAGATTTATTACATTAAGTTGATTAATCCCCTCACATTAACAAAAGTGTATAATTTACTGTTGCCGACATAGATAATATTAGAATACCGTTTACTTATCTAACTTTTTATATCCCATGTAGGTTATGGTTGTAATTCTGATTGTGTATTATTCTATGGTTGTTAGTCACTATGAGTGTTGATCAGTGTAGGATATGGTTGTAATTCTTATTGTATATCATTCTATGGATGTTAGTCACTATGAGTGTAGGATATGGTTGTAATTCTTATTTTATATTATTCTATGGTTGTTATTCACTATGAGTGTTGCACAGTGTATATTGGATATGGTTGCAATTATTATTGTATATGATTCTATGGTTGTTAGTCACTATGAGTGTTGCACAGTGTAGGATATGAATATAATTCTTATTGCATATTATTCTATGGTTGTTAGTCACTGTTTGTGTTGCACAGTGTAGGATATGGTTGTAATTCTTATTTTATATTATTCTATGATTGTTAGTCTCTATGAGTGTAGAATATGGTTGTAATTCTTATTGCATATTATTCTATGGTTGGTAGTCACTATGAGTGTTGCACAGTATAGGATATGATTTAATTCTTATTGTATATTATTCTATGATTGTTAGTCACTATGAGTGTTGCACAGTGTAGGATGTGGTTATAATTCTTATTGTATATTGTTCCATGGTTGTTAGTCACTATGAGTGTAGGATATGGTTGTAATTCTTATTGTATATTATTCTATGGTAGTTATTCACTATGAGTGTAGGATATTGTTGTAATTCTTATTTTATATTGTTCCATGGTTGTTAGTCACTATGAGTGTAGGATATGGTTGTAATTCTTATTGCATATTATTCTATGGTTGGTAGTCACTATGAGTGTTGCACAGTGTAGGATATGAATATAATTCTTATGTTTATTATGCTATGATTGTTAGTTACTATGAGTGTTTCACAGTGTATATATGTATGTATAGAATATGGTTGTAATTCTTATTGTATATTATTCTATGGTTGTTAGTCACTGTTAGTGTTGCACAGTGTAGGATATGGTTGTAATATTCTTATTGCATATTATTCTATGGTTGTTAGTCACTGTTAGTGTTGCACATTGTAGGATATGGTTGTAATTCTTATTGTATATTATTCTATGGTTGTTAGTCACTGTTAGTGTTGCACAGTGTAGGATATGGTTGTAATATTCTTATTGCATATTATTCTATGGTTGTTAGTCACTGTGAGTGTTGATTTTGATTTATCTATATCCGCACAATGTGCTTATGACATGTACACTAGTTTAACCAATCCTTGTTAAAAATGGAATAATTTTATCAAACAAGTAATTCCAATTTATATGGATTATCATAAAAGCTTTATAAAAAAACAGGGACAATTGTGTCTAAAAGAAGCTGAAATAATTGAATAAAATTGTTATATAAGTATAAACAATATGTTGACTACTTTTACCCTGAATTTGATACTCTCATAAAGTTGATTTATGTCATAATTTGCCCTCTACTTTACATGTATGCTATTTATTACAGTGTGTTTAATAAATTTAAAAAGTTTTTGAAAGTAAACAGTAATTGTGAGGTTAATTTTCTTATGGCCATTTAATTGTAAATGGAAGAATAATAATCTTTACCATTTCCTTCCAAATATTAATAAGCATTTTATTTTACATTCTAAATTTGAGGGTGAATTTATTATTTGTACACCTATTATTTTTACTCTAAAGATTAGGCAATAGATTATAAAAAAATTGCATAAATCTCTTTGACTTTCTCACAAGAAAATATTTAGTAATAAAATTTGAAACACTTTTGTGACTACCTGTATTAAAGGTAGTAAATATGCTTGGATGGATTTGAGCTGGAATTGCACTACAAATTTGTAGCAATGCATTTAGATCATCACAAACTTGATCTACTAATATTAACGTTGACAACAGTTTTTCCTTGTAATTGAACTTTAATTAAGATTTTAATCTTTTTATAAGGTTCATTAAAGGGGTTTTAAACAACTTTTTTTTAAAAAAAGGTCAAATATTTCTTTTAAACCAAAAATCATTCCTTGAATTTTTAACAGAAAACTTGAATTGATTTTTAGATAGTATAATTAAAATTTGATTTTACCTACCTCCAGAACCTCTTTTTACAAGAGTTTCAATAAGGTTCCAAGTAGGGCTGTGTAAAAACATGTTGCGAATGAGGGCTATCAGTTTTTAAACTATACATTGAACAAAAAAAAGTAAATTGAACTGTATGGCAATATGCATTTGATCATACTTTACCCAAATATACAGAATTACAAATTTGATAATTAAAATGGGGGAAGGTTATGTAAAGCTTTGTATTCATGCATGTAAAATGCATTGTTGCATTGTTAGTTGGGATGAAAGAAATTATGAAATATAAAACAAACTAATTTACATTGTATTAGGAAATGAGGAAAATAGTATCTATATATAATGTAGCATTAAAAGCAAACAACATTTTTGAATACAATTTATAGTTGAAAACTATTATCTACTAAAAACAATCTATATAAAATCATAAATAACTGCCACTGGTTATGAGAAAAAAATTATTGCTTCAAATATAAAGTTTTAGACATCAAATAATGTTTTTATTTGAAATCATTAATTTGGCCATAACTCTGTCAAAAATGCTTTCAAAACAGACTTTTTTCGATCTCTGATACTGAAACAGTTCCTTTTTAAGCCAACACAATCAGTTTTGCAATATCTTTCTATTTAATGGAATACCAATGAAAATTACTTTTTTTGAAAAAGCATTAAAATCTACCTAAAATAAACTTATGTTATAATTAATGCACAAATCCCTTTTAACAAAGTTGATTTAACAGAATTAAACTTTAAAAATTAGAGAAAAGTCTAAAAGAGATATTTTTTCTATTGATTTTATGGTTTCCATACATATAAAAACTTACACCCAAATTTGCATAATTTTAGTATTTTCATTAGTTTTCCATGATATAGAAAGATATTACAAAACTGATTACTTGGGCTGATAAAGGAACCATTTCAGTGTCTCAGGTTTAAAAAGGTCTATTTTGAAATTATTTTTGACATAGTTATGCCCAAATGCATGATCAAACATATAAAACTTACAGAGTTTACTAATGTTAAATAGGCTTATATTAAAGACTCGCCCTTTACTAAACTCAAGTGTATATATACTAAAGTTTAAGACTTTCCTTTTTCCAGATTGATATTGTAGATTAAGGTAATAATGTTTACCAATCAAGGCAAATAACATAATTTCCCTTTCATTTACTACAATCCATAAAATGCAACAATACAATCTAATACAATAAACTAAATACCTTTATAAATTTAGAATAAGTAAATGAAATGCTTTTTATAAATTTCTATAGCAAGAAAAATTCTCCTTTGAAACACCTGTCAATTGTCAGATCATTTTCTGGAGTCACCTTTAGAACATTATTTTATCCTGGGGCAATCCAACACCTAACAGACAACCAATACTTACTCTGACTTTGATTGTCCTTATTATGCACTGTTTAAAAAAAGGAAACCCAAATCCCATTAACATTTACCTGTATTAATGTTCATTCTTCCAAAACTTAATTTTCAAAGAAACAGTAATCATCTAGATGCTGTAACTAGAAAAGAGGTAAAATAAACAACAACATAATTCTCTAGCAGCAACATAAAGTTGTTTGGCTTGTAGTAAGTATTTGATAATGTTTTGATTCTGAATCCTATTTTTGCTTTTTCTACATGACTTGTTTAGTGTTCTCATTTGGTCAATAGATAGAATAGAATACTTGGGTACACTAAACAGGGATAAATGGAAATCTAAATGACGCATCTGTATGGGTAAAAATCTAATTTTACAAGTGGTTTTCGGAAGACGCATGAATACTAATAGGGGTGTTAAAATCCCCCTATTTGGAATAACTTCCTTTTACTTTTCATCACCACCTAAAAGCACTTTGATAATCCTTTAAAAACAATCTTTTTATAGCTTTCATTAAAAACAATTACGGGTTAAAATTTACCGAAACATTTAAAAAGCGAATAAGCAGGTAAAACTTATAACAGGAAAATTTTCACAATCTTTATTTATCCTATCATCCCCTCAAATATACAAGATATATGTACAAATGTAGATAAATTACCATAGAAAAACAATCATTAGAAAACATACAAGGACAATGGCAATTAACATCTAATAAAAAAAACATTTACAGTTAATTAAAATACATTGAATGAAACCTGCAATACCAAAGTTTCTAAAGAAAATAATTTAAAAATTAAATTACATCTAAAGAAGTCCTGTAAATCATATTAAATGTTAAAAGATAACAATATCAGATAATATTTTTTGTGGTAATTTTCCTATTTTGATATTTTTTCATGTTTGATTTCTATTATATGTACATATATGTTAGTATTTGAGTAGATATATCTATTTTATGGTTGCAGAAACCTACCACCAAGTTACCAAGAGGATCCATTTCCAAAACTCTTTCATCTTTTGGTTTATGCAATTTCCTTACTTAACCTTGCATTGCATACCCTTCACATTATCAAACATCAACTATTTTAACAACATACATCATAAATTGGAATAAATTTTAAATTTCATAAAAAGTGTATTCTCAATTTCTCATTCACATTAGAAAATTTAAGTAAACTAAGTGTCAATTCAGATGTTTTCTGTCTGTAACCGATAACTTTGATGATGATTTAGGACTATCATGATTAAATTTCACAGTAGGATAATAATCTATATTCTATATTGTTTTAAAAATGCAGTAATTCATCTAAATGTTAAAGTTAGTTACCAGATTGTAGGATGTTTTAGCTTAGCCTTTTTGGATCACCACAAATAAAAATGTTTTCAAATGGCTGAAAAATTTTCACTCTGTATCAAAGATAAATATCTGCTATCTTACTTACTTCCTTCATACCTTTTATAAAGATTATCACTTAATTTACTCCAATCAATATCTTGATAATCCTATCAAAGCGATAAAACATTGTATATTGCATGAACGTGTTTGAGAGTTTCCTTTAAAGTCTTTAGTAAATCACAGAACCACCCCTCTAGTTTGTAATAAATTGAAAATAAGGGGTGTTTATTGTTACAATAGACTAGGTTAGGTTATGTTTGGAACAGGTTAGCCCCGCAGAGTTAGAGCAAAAAAGGTACAGGCCCTGTATGGTTTAGTGCATATTATTTTGAAACTCACACTTTTTTCAATTTTTTTTCAAAATTAATGTGGGGGAGAATTCTGTGCTTGCTAGGAATTTTTAGGGAAAGTACTAAAGATTCTGCTGAAGCTAACAAGTAACATCTGGAAAAGAATATGTAACATAAGATACAGGAAGTTGATCTCTAAATGAGCCCTCAGGGTTTTCACTATGGTTAGTGCCAACGCCAATTCATCTTCATACAAAGTCAAAACAATTTCTTATTTTCCAACACAAAAAAAAACTTTTCTTGAGCCTACAGATTATTCACCATTTGTACTTAGCTTTTATCTTTCTATCTGGAAATATTTATATATTTGGTGCTTGAATCAGTTTTTGTGTCAAACAAAAATAGATAAGTTTTAGTTTTCATGATTAGCTTTCTTTTCTTTAAAGGCTTTAGGCTATTACCCAGATAATGAATATTTACAAACCATTATTAAACCTAAATCCCTTTAATTACCCACCCTAAGTAAATAATGCTGAGCTGGATCTTTAAATCATTTCAATGGTGCGCCAAATCGGGGTGCGCCGAATTTCAGCTAATCACAGCACGGCATTTCGTAAAATGCTGAGCTCTCATTGGTGGAAAGTTGGCTCACCCCGATTTGGCGCACCATTGAAATGATTTAAAGATCCGGCTCTGGTGATTCTAGTCAATTGACCTATTTTACTCCAAGGTATTCTAATTTCCTAAATATTCCTGATATTTTTCTGAATAACCCACATAATTAAGAATATTTACACATAACAAACAATTTGTCTCATTCTATTGTGCAAAAATAATAAGATTAACTGCTTATAGTGATTAGCCATGTATATAAGAAAATAAAGTCTGTTTTATTGGTAAGACATAAACAAAAATGAAAAACAATTATAAATTCAAACAAATGTGAAGAAGTTTTTCTTTTACCTTCTCTTTTCACCTAATAAAAAAGCAAATTTAACTTTATTGTGTCATTTGCATGATATCATCATTGTTTATTTATAATATTTGAAAAATAAATAAAATATTAGAATATTTAGCTGTAAGAATGGTGTGTTTGTTGACATGTGAATATTGAAATATTTAGCCTATCCTCATCCACTATAAAAAAATAAATTTTGAGCCATTATTTGGTAAATATTACAAAACTGCATGCCCAACAGTCAGAAGAATATTTAATAACAAAGATTAGGTCCAGAGTAGAAATCTAGGGGCCCAAAGAAAAATATATGAGAGTTGATTCAGAGAAATTTCCACAAAAAATAGGCCATTATCCTTAATTACATACAAGAAATAATGTTTTCCCTATAACCATGTGTATTTATGTTTAATTGGATGGGATGAGTTATAGCATAGTTATTTAAAAGGCTTATAAAATTTTCTCATAAAACCTTATTAAGTTAACTCTTATTCTATGCTAATTATAACTTCATATATTTTACAGATTTAAAACAATAAAAAAGGCTACATGTTTTATTATCTAATGTTAATGTAATATAAATTACTAGCGGCTTCGCCCTTAGCCTCTAGGGGCTTTGTCCCAAGTGGTAAGTTGAAAAAAATGAAGTACCTATGGTGCATGCTGCAACCACCACATTTTTAAAAAAGAAAAAAATTGGGGGGGATCTTTTTGTTTTTGGGGAGGTTCTGGAAATATTCCCTGAAAAGTAGAATTAATTGGTTCCGTGGTTACCGAGATCTTAAAGGGCGGACAGACGGACGGACAGACATCAAGCTACTTTGTATTATAGATAGCCTTTAGTACTAATATCAAAAATATTAGAATATTCTCAAAAAATGAATAATATTATTAATATCGTTTAGAAATTGACACCAAAACTTTGTAAAAAAAAGTTTTTAAGAGTGTTTGATGGTGCATATTGAAGTTTTTGAATAATTGTATTGCACACAGCCTGTGTCAAATTTGTAAACTTTCATATCAAGATAAATAAAAATGCATTTTGTCAACAAAAGTACAGGGAAAAATGGATTGTTTTGGTTGTCTTTCATTAAAAAAAATGTTCATTCCAATATTAAAGTTATAGTTTTTTTATTGATTAAATTAAAGCATGATATTGTACACTATTAATAACAATATCCTATATTTTTTCTCAATAAATTAATCTAAATAAAAATTGGTATTAAGTTAGTTTTATGTTGAAAGTATATTATTTTCAGTCTATTTACAGACCTCTAAATCTGTATGAAATGCCTAGTGTATTCATATTTACTTTAGAAAAGTATAAGAAAAGAAATTTTATCCTTGGTATAAATTCAGTGCAGTATAGGATTGTACAATTTACTTTGTCCGTCTGTTTGACTTTTATTCATCTTTTAAAATCTCATTTATATGACCGCCAACTAATATTTTACTATTCTCTTTAGCATGTTATTGCTGCGCTACTTATGACCAGAACTGCCCCTGATTTATGCATTTACACAATGTCAGGCTTTTGAAACGATGTGAAATTGTATTTTTCAAGCTATTATAAATATATATTTCGATGATTTCACATTTAGTGCCTGGTGAGCACTTATACCTCCCATCCCCCCACCTTATAAACTAAATAGGAGTGTATTTTTTCTCTTTGCTTTAGCCCTGCGGTGAGCCCTGACCCTAACTTAACCTTAAGTATAAACTAACAAAAAAACTACCTGTCTTATTTTCATTTTATTTCAATAAATGGGGTAGGTATCAGTGGGCCACAAGGTACTTTGTGTGAAAGTGCATACATTTTATAACAAATATTAAATTTAATAAACACAAATATAAATCTAAATGTACCTTTTACATCAAATCATAAAAATGACAGTGATAACAATTCTAACAAACTAAAACTATCAAAGAGGAAAAAGCGACTGTGAAGCTTCCCTAAAATGGGGAACTTTTTTCGTATGAAGGGTATGAAGGGGGCAAAATAACAGCCAAGAACCCCCCCCCCCCCCCACCCCCCTAGAACTAAATACGAATAGCCTAAAATAAGATGAAGAACTCAATTGGTTCAGTAGCCATTAAAATAGATATACAGACAAAAAAAACCTTACTACCTTATGTACTAAAATAAAAGTTAAATAAAAAGAAATATAAAAAAGAAGTTTCTTCATTTAAAAAAAATAAATGTAACTTAAAATACCTTCTTAAACTATTCCAAAAAAATTATATTATTTGAATATTCAAAGTTTTTTTATTTTAGCAATTAATTTATTAGAATATTAGTCCGTGTTATTGCTTTCACTGATCCATACATATGTAAATGTGTAAACTACATTTTAAAGTTGTATTATTCAATCCAACACCCATACATCCCCCCTCCCCCATAGTTTGAGGTAAAATTTAAAACTGTTAAAGTTAAATTTGAGCACTTTAACCTTTTAAAAGTTTGAAGAGAGCAGTCGCAACAAATAAAGGTTCAATCTAGTAGACATCAACATGAAGAAGTGTTCTTAAATAAATTTTTTTTCTTCAAATTACAATTTCAAGTACCATCTATTCAGGGATCTAATGGGATAAGACAGGGGCCGATACATGTTTGTACATCCCCAATGTTAATACACAAAATTGCCTTATCTGTAGATTACAATTTGTGGTTGGAATGTTTGTAAACTCAATTTAATAAAGCAACCAATCAAAATTCATTATAAGTTCCCAAAGTCAACGAATAAGAAAACATTATCGTAAAACTGTGGGGACTGGTGTAATGAACTTCCCATTGTCCCCTCTCTCTCACAAATCTATTACATTGAGCTTTGCACAAGCTACTCTATAATTCCAAAGCTACGTCTGTACGCCCTTTATGGAGAAATAGTAGTTTCTTGGCAGCTTTAAAATACAGATGGATGAAATGGTTTTTAAGAATTCAGATTATCTTGTCTGATGTTAAATATATTCAATATATTCCTTCAGAAAGTTGAATCGACCTAGTCTTTCTCCTTTATTTGTTTGATTTATATCTTGTTTAAATACTTCGCTACTCAGTAATATTGTTATCCTTTTTTTTGAGGAATTCTTTTGAAGATTATAAACAAATAAAACTTTTCATATTTCGTTCAGAGCAGATTATTAATTAACAAATGAACAAGGATAATAATATCCATAAAAACAAAAGAGCATTATTTAGACAAAAGGCATGTAAAAAAATTAAATTTAATGAATATAAATTTATTGTCATTTGTTTGTATTAAAAAACCTCCAAAGGAGTGGTCTCTAAATAGCTTTTTTGTCTTTGACTTAAAGAAATAGAAAACAGTTCTTCTATGGAGTAGTTGGGTTTCTAAATGACAAAGAAGTAGGGTGTTTGAAAAACTGTCCTTCATTGGAATGTAGTTATAATGTAAATATTATGTCAGCCATGATCACTTTTTAGTGAAGCCGAAAAATTACATATCGAAATAATGCCAACCGTTTGTACAAGGTTTAATATTTTAGAAACTTTTTATTTTTCCTGATGAAAAGCATTCTCATGGACGGACAATTAGACATTTTTATTTACATTTATTTCACAATTTTATCATAGAATACTTTATATAGATGATTGAAAATTAAATAAAAATAATCTTCCCTCCCATTAATTCCTTCAATTATTTTTCTTTGACAAAGCCCAAATTGTGTTAAAATTGTGTCAAAAATGAGCTACGTGACGTAATAAAATGAGGGAGATGAGAGGAGAAGTTGGAAAGAAAACCCCTAAAAAATAGATGGATAATCCCTCATTTTTATTACGTCACATGGATAATTTTTGACACAATTTTAACACAATTTGTGCTTTGTCTTTTTCTTTTATGTGAAACTTAATCTTTTCTGCACCCCTTTAGTATAATAGTTGGATCGTTTCTATGAGTTATTCTCTTCTAACCAGTGTAAAATACGCTACCTAGTTTAAATCTTTATTAATATATGGCATTTATTTCAAAATTTACTGTTGTTTATTACTTTAAATTATGGAGGTTATATAACTGTCTGGCTGTTCATATTATAACAGAATATTAAAATCAGGGAAAAAGGAAAATGATTCTGACAAACAATTCTAAAGGAAAAAGGAACTATTATTTTAAAAGATATAAAAAAACAAATAAGTTTTAAATAGAAAACCTAAAATACAGTTTATTTTGACTCGCTCTGTATTTCTTGAGGATGTGTTTGTTTGTGAATGTGCAATGTGCATGTGCTTAGAAGATGTGCAACAAAACTTTGGAAACACAAAAATATTTTACTATTATGTACTATTTATCTTTAAAAAGTATAAATGCGTTCGATAGCTGTCAGAAATTAATGTATGTTCGTTGTTTAGTACTAGCAAGTATTCATTCTAAATATAATGAAAAAATATGTGTTATAAACTTATTAGAATACCGTCATATCAAACTTATGTCAGAAAAGACCACTTGACTTAATGTTGTAAAGTTGACATAATTAATGTGATTTAAATAATTTAAATTTAATAATATCGATAATATAAGGTCATATAGTCGAAATAAAATTTCAATAATAACATGTCAACATTATGTCAGCTGAGACCACATTTCTAAATTAGCATATACAGTTAACACTAACCATTGCTATTGTATGTCGATGGAAAGATATCAGTAGCAAGTCTGTTATTTGCTAACAACTAAATATAATCCTTCCATAAAATCCATTAAATGTGTAGTACATATTAGTAAATAGTACATGAAGTAATCCTAAGTTGTACTATTTAGTTTGGACTTTTTATCTCTCTGCAATAAGAGGATAAAGGACAGAGTTATAGATATGTGACAGACAATAGAGTTACAACTTATAGAAGTACAGTTGAAGGGTATTTAAAATGTTTAGATATAATTGATCAGTGGCATAAGAGTAAATGATCATTTGCCATCTTGTGTTTGAAGAGCTTTCGGGTTTATATCTTAATCGAATACGTAGGAGGAATGCCTTGGTCAATAAACCGTCGAAATAAATTTAAATGTACAGGAAGTTTAAATAAAGGTTATATAATACACGATTCTGTTGTTTTATATTTTAATTCTAATTTTTGATTTTTTAACCCCCCTCCCCAATAAAAAATATTAGACGTTCTTTGATCAAAGTATGTAAAACCAGCCTTTTTCTTACACAACAACGACATCATTCATTCTTTTTCATCCTTATTTTTTTTATTGATTTTGTTTCTGAACAAACATAAAGCCAACAATAAATTAATCTAAATTAAATATAGACAAGGACGTCCATACTTTTTTTTTTTTTTGGGGGGGGGGGGGAATTTCTTTAACCCCCCCTTAGACATGCTTGATTAAAAATACATATTGTAACATATTTTTGGTTTACAGAGCAGTTTTAAAATTTTTATCCTTTTTAGGTAAGTTTGAAGATACTTTAAATATGACCTATAAAATAAAACTAAAGTAAAATAGGCGAACTATTTTGAAGCTAATCTCCTTCATATTAGAAGAGAATAGAAAAGTTACTTGTAAAGTTTCCAAATCCTGAAAACAGGTATGTGTTGATAAAAATCAAATCAATAATGTAGTATGTCGACTTTTCTGCAAAAGGCAATGCAGTTAAAGTTATAGTGCAAGATATATACAATACTATATAATACTTGTATTATAGGTTTTATGAAAATCAATAAAGCAAACATGGAATTATAAGTACACACTTACTTTATATATATTCGTATAAGTTTACCAATTTGCACGCCTTTATAAAATACAATAGGGATGATCATACGATTAATTTACTATTTTGTCTAAGGGGCGAAAAATTCTCTATATTATATTCAAGGGGGGAGGGAGCTAAATATGCATTAAATTAGTTGTGTGAAAGGTAAAGTTACCAATTTCTTACTTCGAATGGTTTTCAAGTATTCACCTTCAGAGAACCATCTAAAATCTAAAAAACATTTTGAAATATACATAAAGTATACTACAATACATATTTTGAATCTTTTATGCACCAAACACAAAGTAACATTTATAATAATTATACAGAGCCAGTTTTTATTCCTGAACAGCCGTTGATAGATAAACTGGCACCTGTAACTCAAACTTCCTGTTGACTTTAAAAGACTATGAAACCCACTGGTATTCAGAAGTATTCATTTTATAAATTTTTTTATTCGTTTATCATGTTCGAATTTGTAAAGCCAATTGCGGTAACATTCAATAAAAACAAACATACAAAACAATCATGTTTATGTGTGTCAACCCCTATATTTGTATATATGTATGCTAAACCATGCTCAAAACTTTGTCATATTCTCAAATTTAAACGAGGCAACTCGAAATTGGGGATAGTCATTTAGGAGAACCCGTTTAATTTCGGATAACTAATTTGACAATATATTTAAACTAAATTTTTATATGTTTTATAATGTTAAGCTGGTATTTGGCAATTTAACTTAAGCTGCAAGTGTACCTCAAGGAAACTCAAAACTATGCTTACCCAATTTGATTAGTTGATATTTTAATTTTAACACTTCTGGACTAGTTGCCCAACTGCTTGCTTGCAAAATTACAGATAGATGTCTGATTTGTTTTAACATAATTTACAAATTTTCCAATTATTGTGTGGATGAAACTTGAGAAGTCAAGGAAAACTGTTTATTTGGTGTGAAAATCTAGCACATGCACAAACATTCATAACTCATATAATTGGAACCATTTATCATCTCTTTTGCCATTTACAAGGGTTGTGGCAACAATTAGTAATTTTTTTTATCAACTTTTTATAATTATTTGATTCCATAATTTTTCCAATTTTAATAGAAAAGGGTAATCATGAATGCCCCAATCAACTTGACAAAAAAACAGCAACTCTAGCCCTTGTCATTCGAGTCTTTCAAAATTAATTCCTGACAAAGTCAGAATATTAGTTTTAGGCAAATGCAATTTTTTCTTCTTTTTATAAAGAATTTTTATAATATCTATTTTCTTAGAAATGTACTGTCACATCCGTAGTATGTTTTATTATACTGCACACATTTCTCTTAGGATAATAAAAAGATTTACACATATAATCTTTTGTAACAGATTGCTAAGCTTAGCTGAACAACTAGCCCTCTTAGCTCTTTTTTCTTTGTGCAGATTATACATTAAATTAAAATGTTTTGCCCTTGAATTAAGAATTCTTATATATTGACATTTAAAGGCAAAATTATTTTGTAATTCAAATTTCTTTGCTCGTTATTGATTACTAAATTGAATCTACCAAAGAAAATAACACTACGTTTACATAGTTACATAGCCAAAAAGTATTATTTAGTAATAAAAGAACATTCTGAGATTTTAGAATTAAAACATTTATTGCACATGAAATAATGAAATCTGATCAATGTGGATAATTACAGTTTAAAGTGAATAATAATTTTTTGTAAATCTGTAAGTTATTAGAAGATGAAAGGTTGGAAACAAAATATTTAGAGCTCACCCCTCTCCCTCACTCTCTCTCTCTCTCTCTCTCTCTTTCTCTCAGACATTCTTTCTTTCTCTTTCTTTATCTCTCTTCCTCTTTCTTTCTGAATGTGCACACAAACATTGGTGTGTCATGCACAGGAAATGATAATGTTCAACAAAGCATAAATATAAATTCTAAGATTATATGTATGAGTATAACTATATACACATACAACCCATTTAAGTTTCATGTTTCCAAACAGTTTGTTTCAAAGAGTTTTATTTTTTAAATATGTGGCTTTTTTTACAAAACTAGTGGCTACACCCCTAGAAGCCTCTAGGTGAACTTAGGGAGGGAGTTTTAAAAAGAAAAAGAAAAAAAATATTTTTTTGGGGGGGAGAGTCATTTTTATTAGCAGAGTGACGATACTGACCCCTAAAATAGTTCAAAACCTTCCCTTGACCTAAAAGAAGCTATACTGTGAAGGAGGACCATATAGGTTTAGCTGTTAGCGAGATCCTTTGCAACAGACAAAAAAGATTACTACTTTATATAATAGGATATGATAACTTTTATTTAATTTTACTATTAGTGTTTTACATTGATTTTCAAAATATTCCAAAAATAGTAATGTCTGCCTGTTCATTTGTTTACAGTAGGGAATTATGTTTAATGGCTGTAGTAGTATTGTCTTTGTTTAACAGTTCAACTCTCCTGTCAGTGAGGAAGGGGGCATTGGACTGTCCCATAAAACTGTAGCCAAATATCTATAAATACATTCTCTCATCCATTGGCCTTAAAAAATAGGCTACTTTTATCAAATCTTGATTGGTTTGTTCAAGCTAGCAAAGTCAAAAGTTTTAGCCAACAATTTTAATCTACAAAAGGGAAAATTTATTTATTATCTTCGGATTTAATTTTGTATATAAAACTTTTGTTTGAAGTTTTAACATTGAAGTACAACAAAAAGTAACTTATTAATGAATTTTGAAATGACCAATTTGCAGCCAACAAGGAATCCGAAATGGTATCCTCTGTCCGAATTGACCTACCACCTATTTCAGAACAAAAATAAAGATAAAGGCATATTTTTATTACTGCACCAGCAAGTCAGGGTATCTGGCAACAAAACAAGATCACAAACGGCCAGAGTTGCGTACATGACACATATGCATTTATTTAAGTAAAATGTATTATCAAGGACGTTCAATTTTTTTTTTTTTTTTGGGGGGGGGCCCTATTTGTTGGATGTGAAATGTTAAAAGTTTACCTGATTTTTAAAACATATTGAGTTTGATCATGGCACAAAGTGTACTCCTTTTTCAGGAATTTTAAATGCACTACTAAAGTTGTGTTGGGGATATAACCTCCTATTTTATCTTTAATATCAAATACTACCACAAAAGACAATCCACTTGTAAAAAGTGATAAAGCTTAAAATAAAAATAAAAGTATTAAACCATCTCAAAATAGTCTATAAAATAATCAAGATGGGAAAACGACACCAATAGAGACGCTGCACATCATAAAACGTACCAAGAATTCATATCTAGATTTCAATTTCATGTTCCCTGTAGTATTTTACTAAAAGAATATTTGAGCAGAGAAAAAATGAGATAAAAGTGCGCATTTTTTAATATAAAAGTGAACTTTTATTTTGAGAGTGATATAAATAAACTTGTTCTTATCAGAAATGTATAAAGCAAAATAAGATGTTTGAAACAAAGAGAACCATTGTTTTGCGTAATTCCGTAAAGTTTGGTTTTGAGTTGTAGTCAAATGCTCTTATTATTATTAATTGTTCTTAAATATGGGCCAATTCATATTTATACATTTGGTTATGATTAAGATCACTTTGACTTAATAAGAGTATTTGACTAAAACCCAACACTCAATTTTACTGAATTACACGAAATATATATATTTTAAGATATTTAATATCAACAGATGAACCCACAAGAGGGAAAAAATATATATCTATAATACAAAGTAGCTTGATATCTGTCCATCTGTCTTTCCGTCCGTTTTAAGATTATTTCTTATTTTTTTTCCGCTGGGTAGGTAATAGAAGATGTAATTATAACTCTTGGGGCAAAGCCCCTGGAGGCTAAGCCGCTAGTGCTTATTTACAAAGTATGTAATGATATTCTTTACATAATAATTCTACCCTACATGTCTCATTTTCTTCATACTTTCATTGTACAATAATATTCTGTTACTTTTTATTATTATTCTTTAGAACAATGCTTAGTCTTTGGGAAATGAGTTTGGTTTTTCATCTTTTTAAAACAAGGATAAGCTAATACCTCAAAAAATTACGGACAATATTTCTGTGCTCTAAATTAATTGAAATTGTCAGTTAGAAGATACTGTTTTAAAATAAATCCTCTAAAGAAACTCAAATTAGTGATTTTAATAAATGAGTTTAAAGCGAATTTTCAAAAACATTGAAAGCCTAAAAAAATACTTATAGATCGTTTTATAAGATAAGTAAATGGATGGGGAGTTTGGAAAATTAGGATTTGTACAACCCAAACAAAAATGAAAGTAGCTAAGCCAAAGAATGAGATTTTATGTTAATGAAAGTCTTGGGGACCAGTTTGTCTTTCAGACTCATGTTCCTTGTCCTTCCATGTTGATTAGAATGTACTTGTGGTAGGGTGGAAGCAAATGCATTTTAGAGACGCTCCGCACCCAAATGATTCTGTAATTGTAATGTACAGTTATGAGATAGCTAAAAATAGAATGTTGATAACAAACAAGGTCCCGTTTTTGCTATCATCTGTCAAGCCTACTATAATCAAATCACTGTCTGCCTTTTACTTAGCTGCCAAGAAACCGCGGATTCCATTATCTACTCGAGCCGCCACAGGGTTCACAACCGCTTACCCTGTTATGAGAAGAAAGGCCACCTACACAAAGTAAATAGTAATAATTATTTACACATTATATGGAATTTGACAGTTAGGAGGGTGAAACATGTTTTATAGTAGTAGAAATGTAATCCCAGATTATATTTTTACTACTTTTATTTTAATTTCCACAGGCACAATTGTCTGCAGTAAAACATTTTGAAAACTGGTTTTAATCAAGCGGATATATAGTCATAATGTCCTTTTTAAATGGAGAATTAATGATATTGCATTAAACTATACCTTCCAAGTAATGTAAATCAATAGAAAGGCATTAAAAATCAATAAGAATATTAATTGTTATTATGTCATTTTAATACAACCAGTACATTCTCAGGGACAGGGAGGGTTCAATGAAATATAAATTTATCATGATTATATAGTGGATGATTAATTTTAAATTTATTTCGACTTTTATATTACAAGTTTTCTAATAAGGGTAGAATTACTCCAATCAAGTATTGGGACACATTTTCATTAAAAGAAACTTGCTTTTAGCTACTTGGTAGTTTTTTTCCTATTGTGTTTTTTTTTATCAAAAGTTTTTGAGATTATTCTGATTGATTCAAGTTGTTTTAATAAGTTACTTTTATCATAAACAAAAGAAAAGAATGAAAAGCATATAGTTAACTGTTATGGTATTACTATAGCGGATTTGGTTTTCGTGGAAGATTCATATTGGGATATTTTAGTTATACTACTTGTATTTAATAACAACTATCACTTTTTTTGTACAAAAAAGACTATATATTAACACACTTTTTTATCATGTAATACACCGATTTAAGTAGGTGTATAAAAGCACAAAAGGAAAGTAGCTTTCGCAATATAGTGAAATTATGAGCAAGCCTCCAGTCAAATGCGTTTATTTAGTCGAACTGTTCTTGATGTTGACCAAAGGCATAGTATAATTAGACACATATTTAAAAACAGTTTGACCTAATAAGCGCATTTAACTGTAATCTTACTCTCAACTTTACGGAATTTTAAGAAAGCTACCATTCCCTTTGTTTTGTGTAAACTAGGATGACAACATCCATAAAAGCGAAGCACTGAAACGGTAGGACAAACGGACATTAATACTTGTATAGTGTCAGAACTGAATAATCAGAATATAAATGTATAAGAGTCAAAGTAAAGTTCTAAGTAAATTTGTTAAAAAACTGCTTGATACAGAATAATGTTTATGGACATACTTACATTTTTAGGACTTGATTATAGAGTTGCTTCGCTTATAACATTATACTTTGTTGTCCCAGGAATCAATATACCAAAATTCAGATCAATCAGATGATTAGATAACATAAAAATTTGTTGTTAAAAAAGTAAAAAATCAACATGTTTAAAATGAACGTACGGACATTCTGGTTATTATTATAGAGTTGCTACACTTTCTAAATCGCACCTAACTACTAAAGGAATCACATGGCAAAGTTTTAAATCGAAAGGACAATATTAACATGCCTAAATTAACGAAAAAATTCTCCGTTACGGACGGGCGTACGGACGGACCGACCCTAATTATAGAAAAGCTTCGCTTTTAAAAAACGTTTCTGTTCTGGCTTTTTAGTTGTAAAGACAATGCCCAAAAAGTTTTTTTTTTCTCAAGAACAATTGAAATGAAATAGGACTCTTAGCATTCCAATTTAAAAATTTGGACCCAAAAACAACCCTACCCCCACTAGTTTGCCTCTGAAGCACATTTATGTGTATATTATACTTAATAAAAAAGTTATATCGTTGTCAGCCTAAGTAAGTACAATAAAGGTACTAAGAAAGAGAGGGAATGTCTGATTGAGCCAATAGGAGAATCGCATCGGAATTTACATTGGATCTCATTGGTTGAAATTATGTACACATTTTCCTACGAAGGCATGTTTTTTTTCATTTCATACATACATAAAAGTCAGCTGTTAACAGTATATTTTCTTAGTAGAAAGCTTTGCGGAATCAGAATTAATTGCCCAAAAATTTCGTTTACAATTTGAAAGCTTGAAACAAAGTTGGATTCTTAAAAAAAAATTAGGCTGGCAACTCGCTGGTGAGGCAAAATTATTTTTGTGAAAAATCCTCCAAAATCGAATAAAAAAATTTACAAAAATGAAATAAAATCTTAAGAGGGTTATTAACATATGATTTTGTCTAATTTTTGTAGATTTTTAATGTGCTTTTGGATGATTTTTCACAAAAATAATTTTGCCTCACTATCGAATAGCGAGTCTATCATTTTTTAAGAATCCACATCAGCTTGAGTCGAAAGTAAACAATACTTTTGTCTGCTAGGAATGTTCTCTCTTAGATTTGACGAAAAAAGGGTTCAGAATATTCTTCTACTCTCCTATTTCTATTGTAAGTACAAATCCAAAAATAAATTTCAGGCTTAAGTAAAACCTACAATGAACGATTTCTATTAACAATTACGATGCAATGGGGGAGAGGGGGGGGGGATTCTGCATAAATGGGATTTTGTGCAATTGTAGATGTTGTTTAGTCTTGTTCATTGCTTGTATATGAAATTATATGTTTATTGTGCCTTACCACGCTACATTTAATATTCTTTATGACAATTATACCCAGGATTAGTGCCTTGAATAAAGGGATAGGCCACTGGAGGTCAAATAAATACTTCTTCTTTATACATAAAGTTGAAATAAAGTCCTATTTCATCTTTGTCAGGGATCTTCAGAAATAAGACAATAAATTGATATACATCCCAAATTATGATAAAGAAAAGTTACCCCTTTAGTAGATTAAAATTATTGGATGAAATTTAATTAAAGTGCCCAAAGTTTTTGATTCAACAAATACAAAAATATGGCTGTGAAACTTTGGGTACCAGTCTAGGAATAGATACAATGCAGGTAATATGTAGCATCTTTATTTTGTTGATATATTCCTAAATCCATAAAAATTCGTACAGGATTAATGTCCATAGTTTTAAGCCAAATATACTATATTGTTAATGTTGCAGGGTCGAAGTAAATGTATAAAAAAAAAACATATTAAGATACATATTGCTTATTTAGGATTTAAAAATTTCATTGATAAAATTATCTTATTCATATGATTTTTCGAATACTGATTCCTATTACAACAAGGTATAATGTTTTAAGGCAAAGCATCTCTATCCTAAAACTGCAAGTATGTCCTTAAACAGTATTCTGTATTTAATGATGTTTTGCAACAAATTTACAATTTTATTTGGATTTATACATTTATATTCTGCTTATTAAGTTCTGATTCTGGTAATGTTAGTTTTTCCGACCGTTTCAGAGCTAAGAGTTTGCTTTTGTGGATGTAGTCATCATTGTTTGATATTCCAATGAAAATTTGCGAACAAACACATCTCACAGAAAAGCTTCGCTTTAAATGTAAAAGTAGGACGATAGAACTATATGAAATTATATGAATGTATTTATGAATTATTTATTCATAATATTAATGGAATAATCAAATAATAGTCATATTGTGTAAAGTAGTAAACGGAGAGATATTTAGCAATTTTAATTAGTTTTAATCCTGTTATATTATTTTTGTTTATGTGTTGCAGAAGTTAGTATATTGTATTAAATGTAAATTTAAACTTTATAAGGTTTATATCCGTTGAATTTTTATGACTAGCGGCTACGTCCCTATAGCCCTTGAGGTAGAGAGAGGGATCAACTCTTTATTTTATATTTTAGTTTTGAAAAAAAATATTTTGAGGAAAGTTGTTATTTTTTCCAGGGGCGATTTCTCTTGAAAATGTGGGGTAAATGTAAACCTTCCCTGGACATATAAGATGTATTACTGTAAAGGAGAACCATAACGGTCAAGCTGTTAGCAAAATCCTTCGGTACAAATACACAGACAAACAGAGAAACATCCTGTTACTATTAAATAAGGATTATAAAAACAAGACCATCAATCCGTCAATAATTCTTGGAATCAAGTCCTTATAAATTTTTAATCTAGCCTATCATACAACTACAATCTACATGAATGGTTATTACATCATTGAAGGTACTATAAAACAATATTTAAATGTCTTTCAGAAAATTATGTTTTACTTTAAATCAGGTTAGGTTAGGTTAGGTTATATTGGGAGGAGGGTTAGACGAGGTTAGAGCAAAATTTTTCTTTCTTTAGTTTAAATAGATTCTTTAGGGGTTTTCTGTGCTCGCTTGGCTTTCTTTTTAAAATATGTGTTTTTGTACCATTTTAAATTAGTGATTATCAGATCAAATGCCAGTTTTATTAACCTTCCTTTGGCATATTTAGTTCTTATTACATTCATGCAATCAATAATTCATTTAAAAGCACAAAAAATTTTCTCCTTAAACTTAAGTATAGATTTATGATAGATATTTGGAGTTCCATAATTCTATAAATTGATACATTTTATGATTTTTCGAAAATATTCGGTCACTATGTTCTCAGGGAAGAAGGAAACATTGGTCTTTAAATTATACTTACTGGTACCCAAAGACGTCCAAGCTTTTTATTCTGGTAACAATTGAAAATTACGGCACCACCAGGTCCATTTTTTTTAGGGGGGGGGGGGTAAACTTAGCATAGAGGCAAGAACGTCCAAGCTTTTTTAAATTGTGGGGTTCAACAAATTTTGGGATGCCTACGGAATCCCTAAATTAAAGGGGGAAATGGGAATCACCCCTTTATCCTCCCTCCCCCTTGGACGTCCCTGCTGGTACCTAACATTTGACAACCCATTTGACTCAACAACTTTAGTGACTTTTATTAAATTGGGAATGGTTGGTACACGATAGCAGTGTCAAAATTTTTCACCACTAATCATTAATTTATATAGGAATAACTTTATTTTTCATGATTGAGGTGTAACATAATTTATCATCCATTGTGTTATCTCTGAAGATCCCTTATGTTCGTATACCATTTACCTCCTGTAGAGACACTATAATATAATACTTAATATCTCTCTCTATAACATTTAACCATTATAATCTCATTTAGAATCAACAAGGTAAATATCCTTATATAAAAGTAACAGGTTATCTGTCCGGCTCGCTAAACGCAGGACCCACGTAAAATTTTGTTTTCCTTGTTTTAACAAGGATAGCAGCATTTATAAAAGAGAAGCTCTAAAATCTTAAGTCGTGACAAAAGAACATAATCACTTGTAGAATGTCAGAAGTAAATTTATACGTGAATAATTGTTATCAACTATAAAGCCAAACTGCTTTATTGCAGGATTATGTTTAACATTCATACATTTTTAGGACTTGATTATAAAGATGCTTCGCTTATAGAAGTGTACAATTACATTCTAACATACCTAAAATTACTATAAGAGCTAGCCGGTTAGGAGGTACATACGAAAACTATTATAGAAACGGTTTGCTTGTAATATTTCATTCTTGTAACATTGATAGAACTGTTTGTTTTCCCAAATTTCAAATGAAGCTTAAACTTGATCATTTAATGCCATTCCCGAGGTCTTTAATAACAAATCAATTACAGTATAACATCAAGAGAACCTTAGTGAATTCTTGGTGCAATTGTGTCGCCTTTAATACAATTTGGAACCATTCTTAGTTCTGTCTTTTCCTCCAACTTTCAAGGTTAATTTTCAAAGGTACCTTTCAGGGATAAGAATACAGAATATATTTTCTTTACATACAACTTATTAGTTTATCCTTATACTAAGGTTTTGCCCCCTAGATGACGCGTAAGGGAATATGAGGGGTGTTTAAATGAACAACCACTCAGCATTTTAGTATCTAAAAAGGAAAGAAAAAATAATTATAAAAATCAAACTTCCAAGAACTAATTAGAAGCTTCGCTTGTAAGGAATAACCATATCGGTCCAGCTTTTAGGGAGATCTCAAGTTCCACATAGACAGACTTTCATCCTGCTACTATCATAACAAGATACAGGATTATTATAGAAAAGATAAATCAATCTTAAATTATCCCTACCCCGTATCCTTAGTTTGAAAGAAAACATCAAACAAGGATAAAATCTTCATTGTTGCGTAAAATTTGTGTTACTATTTTTCTTTATTGTAAAGTAACAAAGTTGCAAGAATTAACTACCTGAGCCTTAATCAATGGGCAGCTAAATGTTAAAGTAGAAAGCAACGGAGAGGAAGGGGACATTGAACTGTAAATTACTCTGGTATCCAACGTTTTTCAACCACATTATCTTTTTCATTAGCTCAAAAATTTTGACAATTTTTACTGAATTTTGCTTGGTTGGTTCTAAACCTATAATAAATTATTTAATCTACAGAACGTATAATTTTGTTTATCATTATTGAAGATGCATAGCAATCTATCCTTCATTGTCTTATCCCTAAAGATCCCCGAAAAAAATTAATAGTTATTTCTTTCATCGTATTATAAACGGCTTTCCGTGGATATAGAATGTACAATTATAAGATTAAAACCAGTCTTTTAGCCCCGAGGTGCCGAAGGCACGGGCTAAAAAAACTGGTTTTAATCTTATGATTGTACATTTTTATATTCGTAGAAAGCTGGATATAATACGGTGCTATACATAGTTTTTTCGTATGGATGACAACCGGTTCCTATCCACTGGATTCGAATGAATACGAGAAAATTAAATAAAGCTTTTTGAGGTGCTTACAATTCCCTGTAAATCATAACTTTTACTAAATGTTTCTTAATCACAATAGGCAAAATTCCTTTATATCAAAGTAACATGATGTCTTTAGTAAGTCTGTCTGCGTGTTTGTAGCTTAATATCTCGATAACTAAACAAATTTAAATTAAAAGTGCAGAAAAAAAGAGGCAGTGAATGTACACCAGAGATTTCCACAATTCTAAATCTTCTTTGCAAGTTTTAATCTCCAATAATTTTTCCATTAGTATTAAATTGCAAAACTAAGTTTGCATCCTAATATTAAAGATAAGAATCTAGAGGATATACTACAGAGTAGAGGCAGTTTTATTCGTTAAGATCTCGCCAACCAATGGTTCTGCTAATTAGCGAAAATATATCTGAAAGAGAGGGACATTGATCTGTACGTTATGCTAATACCCAAAGTTTTATAAACAAGTTTACTTATACGTTGGCTTAAAATGAATAATGCCTGAGGAATAATGAATAAATTCACGTTTTAAATCTAAATTACATTTCATGACTTAGTGCCTAATGAAATAAAATCAATAAGGATACCCTTTACATACAATCAATTTAGAGATGCTTTATAAAGATATGAAATAATCACTGTTTCATTATAAAATAGAATGGGTTTAAATTAAACTGTTATTCTTAAAATTTTAATTGTAATTGGATTACTTTTGTACACTTAATACTGAAAACTGTACAGTACAAAATGTGATTATCTAAATAATTTTGAACAAAGATACTATCTTGTGAATAGCAGGTTCCATTGTTCCAAAATTTTCAGGAATATTTTAAATTGGCCCAGAAGAGGTTTACCGTATTTTTAGAAGTTAAAACTTTCCACCTTTTTTTTATAATATCCTCACTCTCTTTTAAAGCGATGCCATATGAGGCTGGGCCAAAGCCACATGGTTCATCTACTGTTATAAATCTATTCCTAGACTTACAGAGAGGGAGGGGAAATTTTGCTGTACATTACACTAGTATCCAAAGTTTTAAAATAACCTTTTTCTTATTCGTTGGCGACTTTTACATATTGAATTTTGATTGGTTGGTTCAGTAGGTTGGGGGTCCAAACGTTTCAACCAATAACTATATTCTACAGAAGGAGTAATTTTGTGTATTGTTATTGGGGATGTAAATCAATTTATTGGCTATTGTGTTATCCCTTTAGATCCCTGACTATTTCATGTCTAAGAAGAGTCTCATTATTGACAATATCAAAATATTGCATGAAATCTACAATATTTTTTTATACAGCCAAAAAGGAAGTAACATTCCGAGAAACAATTCATTTAGAAATGTTCAAATATGTTACCAGTGCTTGTAGCGAATAAAATCTATTATTTGAAATGACCGTCTGTCCGTAGAAATTTTTTAAATTATTAGTGGGAAATTTGAATTTTCGACTGCTATTCAAGAAAAATGGCTGGATTTTCTACATGCCAGTGAAGATTCTGTATATAATTATCTAAATCAAGTTACTAAATCTTAAAATGTTTTTTCTTCCGATCCTATCCAAGGTATGAGAGAAAATCTCTTTTTTTGTCAAAAATTTGTACTTTTACAGTTTTGAATAGCAGTCGAAAATTTGAATTTTCGACTGCTATTCAAGAAAAATGGCTGGATTTTCTACATGCCAGTGAAGATTCTGTATATAATTATCTAAATCAAGTTACTAAATCTTAAAATGTTTTTTCTTCCGATCCTATCCAAGGTATGAGAGAAAATATCTTTTTTTGTCAAAAATTTGTACTTTTACAGTTTTATAAACATAAGTCCAAGATAAATGGAAAAAAAAATAATTTAAAGCCAGACAAAAAGAATTATAAGCAAATATTTTAGAAAAAAAATTAACTTTGCAAACCTAACTAGCCGAGCAATTTTTGAGATCAATTTCATTTGTTTTTATAAAAGCAGAAGTACAATGTAATACATGTCATACTACATCGTCAATTTAAAATTACTCTTTCTGTAGATTATAATTATTGGCTGATAAGATTGGACACTACTTGTTAGTAACTAACAGTCAACTGTCAAGTTTGTAAGCTAACAAAGAAGATTACGTTGTTACAAAACGTTCGGTACCAGTCAAAGATTCTAAGTTATTTTTTTTTTTGGGGGGGGGGGGGGGGTAATATGTATATCATAGAGGCAAGCCAAGCTGTTTTTTTTTATTCGGGGGGGGGGGGGGGTAATCACCCCTTTAACCCCCCCCCCCCCCCCCATCATCCCTGGTAACAGTGTTAATTAAAGTCCAATGTCTCACCCCTCCCTGCATAATACTATATGTTGACATACTTTGTTAAAATATTTTCCAATATTGGTATATTGCAATATATTATATACTTGGCGCGCTATTATTTCCGCATTCTTTCATATTAGCTTGGTGTTTAATGATCTCAAAAAGAACACAATTGCAAGTAGATAAGAGACGAGAGAGAGGGGACAATAAGCTGTTTATCAAATAGTCCTAAAAGTTTTATAATAATATTTTCTTGTTCGTTGACTTAACAACTTTGGGGACTTCAGTAAATTTTGATTGGTTGGTTAATAAAGTTGAATGTTCCACAACTATTTTGATCTATAGGAGGGATAATTTTGTGTATTATCATTGAGGATGTACATCAATTTGTCTGCTTTTGTCTTATCCCCTAAGATCCCTAAGCAAATCAAAGCAAAAGTGAACTAGAAGATTGTGATGTTGTAGTAATATGCTGCAGTTCTGATGATTCAACAATATGATTCATATGTGTAATTGATGGGACAAAATCATACTCAATTGTGCTATAAGGCCTTCGTGTCATTATGTCCTGCGTTTACAAACAATGTATTTAATTATGAATAATAAAGAAATATTAGTTTACCAATAAACATAGGTATAAATCACATTATTATATTCTAAAAGTATCTCTATTTTAGAGATATTTAAGAACATAAAGAATTAGAAAGTCTATTTTTCTGTTTACCAATGGTTATTTTTTTATATTTTGGTTGTCATTTGGAGTGCTATTCAATGTTAAAGTTAAAGCTAAACAATTACGCAGGCCTAACAAGTAACCAAATTTGTTGAGCCAACGAATAATATGACGTGGTTATATATCTTTGGGTACCGGTGTAATTTACTGATGATTGTCCCCCAACCTCTCTAATAATTTCTCATAAAGTTTTGCTTTTGATTAATACTAGTTGCTACGCTCCTAGCCTCTAGGCCTTCATAATATAAAATGCATTCTCTTGCTTTCTTTTTACTTATCAAGACCTGTCAATGTTTGACATATATAGAATTTCATATTACAAAATATTGAACATAATTCTTTTTGCAAAATTAGAGAACAACTAGCTTTAACAATATTACAGAAAATTCCGTGTTTGTTGACGAATTTAAAAAGAAATGTAGGCTAGTCAGCACTTTATAACTAAAACAAATTAAAAATTTGGTCTTGTTTACTTATTCTAACAATTGGTTGTTAGGACTTATTTCTTCGCTATTTTATGCGTTATTTTCCTTTTTTCCAAGAAAAACCAAGAAAAACACATAAGGCAACTTTGTATCCGTTTTACAACTCGTAAAAAATAAGATTTAGAGTAATATAGGAATGTTTAAAGTATATGTTTTAGAGGTCCTCAGAATTTAATCATTTTAAAATAATCAAACCTATTTAATTATTTAAGTAAATTATTGAGACTTCCACAAAGAATTCAAGGGCATCTAAGTTGCTTCAGGGAGACATTTAAATTTATTTTAGTTTTTGAATATATCTTGTTTTCAAACCAATTTCTTGGTGTTAGACATTAGATACTCATACGTCACGTGACTCTCTAGATTTGAATTTTTATTGATATTGACAAAACTATTAAGACATAGCCCAATACATGTTTTGGGTACTTCTTAATTAAAGACATTTAAAATTCAGGAAACATAATACTAAATTTATAAATTTTAGAATTATATTTTTTTCATTACTTATTTTTATTTTATTTTGACTGTCCGGTTTCTGTCTCCCGAAATGAACCAAATCTTGAGGACCTCTAATATGTATGTATACAAATGTGAGTTTATACCATTTTATTATTCTTATACACAAATTATGGGCAGATATTTTCCTTATTTCAAGCTTTATTTTACGCACATACAGCTTTTAAGCTATTCTTAGATTCTTTGGTGTTGGTTTCCCTATCTTTTAATTCATTCTAAGAGTGTAAAAAAGCACATATCTGAAGCAAGGACAAAAAATGGCAATCAATCAATTAACTCGCCTGATTTTTTTTAAAAATCATTCAACAAACAAACAGCGAAGTCAATTTTCATTACAAAGTTTTTCAGTGACCGTTGGGAGGGTAGACATATTCAGGAAGACATTAAGAAGCTTATAATAGTTATTTCTCGCATCGTATTATAAACAGCTTTTCGCGGATATAGAAAGTACAATTTTAAGATTAAAACTGGTCTTAATCTTATGATGGTACATTTCTATATTCGTAGAAAGCTGGATATAATACGATGCTAGACATAGTTTTTTCGTATGGATGAGAACCGGTTCCTATCCACCGGATTCGAATGAATACGAGAAACAATATTAAATTGATTGAAATCAATTTGTAATGTCTATTGTTTTTTTCTTTTGTTTTTTTGTTGTTGATCCCCTAGCTGCTAGGAAAGGGCGAAGGAGATCAGGAAAATAGGCTTAAACCACTCCAATACATTTGTAAAGTTTCCCTGAAAAGTACAAACCATTCGGATTAGGACATTGTGAGACATAAAAAACCTTAATACTTTATAATTTAAGAAATTTGCGCTGCTTTTGGATATGCTATATCTTGTTTTATTAAAGTTGGCCTAGAAGGCAAAGTTACTGTGTAAATTATTTCAAATGTTTATATGTAAATTAAACAAGAATTGAAATATCCATTAAATTTGAATTTATTTTTTGTTAAATTTGTCACGTTGATTCCTGTATCAGATAGGTACTTTTTTGATGGCATATCAACTATTTAATCATTAATAGAAAATCCTTGTCTATTGAGATAATAATTTAAGCTTTCTTTGAGAAAAAGTATTTATAATAAACTTAGAAAATTGATTCTTATGACGTTTAAGTCCACTGTTGTAATAGAAACAGTTTCATTATTAAGTCTATTATTAAATAGACAAACTATTCTTTTCAATATACGAAAGAAAGTCTTTCTTAAAAATACAAATATTATACAGAGAAGCTTTGCTCTTAATAAAAGTTTGAATATATGTGCTTTGAATCCCAGTTATGACACTGTTCAAGCTTAAATGCCAGGGCTTGGCAGCAGCATAACTAAACGAAGGAACAGCTGCAGCTGCAAATCGCAGATTAAAATGTGGTTCTTCTGTGGATCGTTGAAAATTTTAAATAGGTGGCTACCGTTTTCGCAGCTGTAGCTGCAAGTTCATCTGCGAATAATTCTTTTTGTATTGTTAACTTTCTAGTTTCAGATCATTGCGGTATACCCAATAATGCAGCTGTAAACGGCTGTAGAGTTAAAGCAAACTGAAAAAGCTGCTTTCCTTTTTAAATTAAATTTTTAAGAACCATTAAAATAGACAATCTTATTTTCTAATTCTTACAATTTCAATGCTTTTTAGTTTAAAAATTCTATCCTTTATTAAAATGTTTATTCTAATTTTTCCTTGAATAATTTTATAGATTATTTGGATATTTTTATGGCTGCGAAGTTTTTTCAAACATCAGTATGGTGTAAAATTCATGATTTATTTTAAATGTATTTTCTCTTTTTAGGTAAGTGTTACAGAACTAAAAGAAGACTTACATACAAATACAATTAGTAGAAAAGAAGTAACTTTGTGTTTTGTATCTCTTGATACAACAATATGTAAATACTCTTATAAATACATACTCGGTGCAAAGGGAACTAAATTCTGAATGTTTTGCATAATTTTTTTTTTAAAAGTTGGGTAATACAAAATTGAATATCTAATAATATAATAAGCCTTTTTTAACTCCGTTAATAACAATAACTAAACCTAGGTATTAAGCAGATGCGCTACCAAATAGTTGCTTTAATGGAAGGAAAATGAAAAAAGATACTTTCAAATTGGCCATTTTTTTCATGTTTAATATTTAATATTTAGAATCTTATTCCTCTCCCAGAAACTAAGAGTATATATTTGTTTATGTCTAATAATAATAATCAAGGCTACTTATCAATATTTTATACTCTACTTCTCTTACATTATTAAAAGAAAAAAGATTACCTTATTTGTGTATTATTTATTAAATAAAACCTAAATGATACTCATATGATTGAGTAATTTTTAAAAAATTAGTAACAGTTTGACTTAAGAAAGGCATTTGACTATCATGATAATTAGAATAAAATATAAATTGATAATATTGATAAATGAAATTTAATATTGAATGAAGAAGGTATTATTCTTTTCAATTATTTCTTAATTTAATTAAAAGCTTGTTATAAATAATTAAAAAATATTCCAAAATACTGTGTACATATTCTGCTCTATTTATTTTCATTTGACAAAACAGGAAAAACAAATAAATATGATAATTGTATTGCTGTTTTTATGTACATGGATATATACACACTAATTAAAATGTATTTTTTCTATAGGAATATAAACATACTAAAATTAAATGAACTTTCTATTGAAATATTTATTAAAATTACCTGCCAACGAATACAAATGTCTGTTTTTTTTTTAAAATAGACCCTCTACAAAAGCTCTATTTCTACCAAAACTGTCCAAGCTTTTTGATCAATAATTTAAGTCCACAAATTATGTTTTAATAATTGGGGTCGCACATCAATTTATCGTCCAATGTCTTATCCATCTAGATCCCTGCAAGCACATACTTGTATGCATTTGACACATCATGCAAGCGAATATGCAGGAAAGTAGGCACTAAGCTTTTAATAAAAACAATGATGCCAACATCCATAAAAGTAAAAGTTAAAAAATAAAAAGGCAATGCAAGGGAACATTAAAATTTGTAGGATGATAGAATTTGATAAGAAGAAAATGAATATATAAATAGACAAAATTGTATGCAAAATTACTTTAATATAGAATAATATCTAAGGACATTAATTTGTATAATGTTATTTGTTTCTAACTGTTAAATGAATCATATTACAAAGTTTGAAATCGATAGGAAAATTATAATTATTATGTATTCGTGGTCATACAATTACAAAATATATTATCCATTATCTAGACATGATACTCTTTTAGAAGAACTTTTTTTTATTATTTTGTTATTAACTTACCCCTGCAACCCTGAGTTGACACAGTTACTGTTAAATTGAAGTCTGCAACTGTCAGTTTTGTTTACCTTGTGTCAACATTTACTAATTTTCATAATATAAATGTATTATTAACAAAGTATTTGGATTTTAAATGATTTATTCGAAATATCCACAAATTTAATTAAAAGCTAATATCATAAATTTATATTTATTAAAAATACCTAATATTAAGTAATCAATAAATTTACTTTTTGTGTCAGTTCTGATAAATAAATGTAGCTCACTTTTTTATGCCATTCTCCTCTCCCTCTACTAGTGATGGAGGGTACATACTGTAAATTAAAAGTAAAGTTTTTATTAACACGTTCTCTAATTGTTGTCTTCTGTTCTTTAATAAAATCTTGATTGGTTGGATTAAACTTGAAATGTCAAAACTTTTCAACCAATTATTTGAATCTACATTGTAGGTAACTCTCGGCTTTGCCCCTAGCCTCTAGGGGCTGTGCCCCAAGAGGTATTTGAAAAAAAAATTAAGTACTACTGGTGCTGCCCGTAGTTTTATGATACTCACTTTCCCATAAACATATGGTTTTTGGGTGGTTTGGGTCCCACCCCCCAAGAAAATAGCTTAAAACCACCACAGGACCAATAGGTATATACCATGAAGAGTAGAATCCGATCAGTTCAGTGGTTACTGAGATCTTAAGGGACAGACGGACAGACAGACAGACAGACGGACGGACGGACAGACGGACAGACATCAAGCTACTTTGTACTATAGATAATTATATAATTTTATCATTCTTTGTTCTATCCATTAAGTCGATGAGAGATACAAAATAAAAGAAAATACTTTAATTATCGGAAATTTAAAATTCAAAGGGCCAGGCTAAGATAATTAATGTATATTTATTTATTCGTGAACAGTGACGAATTTTTTTTCTCCTCCATTTACAACTCCTTATATTCCTGGCTGGATTGTATTTTTATTGTGAGTCGCCTGTTTGTAAACATCGTCGTTAGTAAGACTTACTTTCCGCTGTGCTGCCGCATTACAGACATTACAGACACACTATGCAAATTTTGGAATGAGAACACGCTTGATTTACTTTTTTCAAAATACATGTTATGATCGACTTACTTGTATATAGATTTCAGCAAAGATAAATCTAACATTAGTCTGGAAATTTTAAACCTTGTAATGTTATTGTTCTGTTATTGGTTAGTTAAAAAGAACTTAGAGGGCCAAGGTTTAACATGATTGGGTAGTACAAAGTACAGGATTTAAAAAATGCAAAATGTCTTATTAAAAATTAGGGAAAATATTCATATACTCCTTAGTATTAAGACCTAAATTGTTTAAGCTATAACAAGATCAAGAGCACAAAAAAGTAAAGTTTGGTTTGAAAGATCAAATTTGAGCGGAATAGTTAGAACTATTAAGCACGCAAACCTGACATTAAACCTTTCTTACAAAGGCCCCCTCCTTCCGTCAACTATACAGGTACAAGGAACAGGTTTTCTGCATTTAATTTTCTGTCAATAAGTTTAATGTTTTCTTTACTCTATTTGAAGAGACAAATAGTTGAGAAAAAGATATTCATCCCCCGTGGTTATTCGGTGCAAGATAAGCGTAATCAAAGTTTTAAAGGACTTTAAAGGTTCAGGTTTTAAAAAATTGATCAACATTTTTAAGGATAATTTCTCTTAAGGATTTGAATAAAATCCAACAACCCATGACCAATATATTAAAACCTTGCTGAGACCTTTACCTAGGCCTACAGAGACTTGTTTCTCCTTTGTTAGGTTTTTTTTCATATCACTTGTCCCTTTTCTTATCAACCTTCAACTTAATTTTTATCTAGAAATCTAAATTAGACTTTAAACATAGAAAATACTCACAATAGAAATAAAAGCAGGTTGTTTAATTTTTTATTTAGAAATGGTTTAGTAATAAAAATTAAATTAGGTTTAAGTGTAAATTCAATAAAACTATGCGATTTTTAAGGCATTCAACGTTAAATATCAAACCTGAGTTATTTTTATATTATTATGCAATTGCTTAAAAAATCTCACTAACCGCTGAACCGTTATGGTTTTCCTTTTCAGTGAAGCTTCTTAAAAAGTTCAATGAAAGTTTTAAAACTATTTTGGGGTAGGGTAACTAAACTATCCCAAGCAAAATCCCTACTAGAAAGATTTATACCCAACAATTTATTTTCGGATTAGGATACTCTACTTCTGTGAACCAGACTGGTTTTCTATTGTATTTTTCTATGGTTTAAGTTTGTTTAAAAACAACAGTTTGAAAGGTAGAAATGGTAAAAAAAGGGAAGTTTAATCACCTTGTTTACAGGAAATATGTTCAGGGATAGGGAGTCCTAATAACAATCCTTATAATAAAGTAACAGGATGTGTATATGTCTGTGGGGTCTGTCTGTCTGTACCGAAGGATCTCGCTAACCGCTGAACCGATCGGGTTCTCCTTAACAGGGTAGCTTCTCATAGGTCCCGGGAAGGTTTATAACTATTTTCTGGGGGGGGGGGATAAGACACCCCAAACCCTCCCAAAATATGAAAAATACCCCCCTCCAAAAAAAATTTAATTTTTTTTAACTTAAATTAAAAATGAGAGGTGGGGGGCATCCCCCTCAAAAAAATTTCCACTCCTCCAAAATCTTTTTTTTTACCTTTTTTTTCAAAATCTAAAATAAGAAATTGGGTTATCAAATTCGACTCCCAACTCCTCAAGTGCCACTAGAGGTCTCTAGGGGGCGTAGCCGCTAGTATCTGAATAAATTAAGCCTTATTTGCAAAGAGAACATGTTGTTGTGTTCCATATAACTTTAAACTAATGTATTAATTTAACTAATGCTTAAAAAAGATACTACTTGATAAGTCTCTAGCCATTATAAGAGGGCAGGGAAGGTCTGAAAAGCAGCTTCCCTCCAACATTGTTAAAGCTTCCCTTAAAAGTGAAACCCCTTCGGACCAGCATATTTTCCATATCTATGACTTTAGTCAAATAAAAACTTGCTTTAATATATATGAAAGATTTCCTATACAATTGGTAGTATTTCAAAACTTTTGTATGTAGGAATAATACCTTTCCCGGCGACTCTTGTACCCACTTGGACACTTTTTTTTATCAAAAATCCTCAAACTCTAACCTTTATACGCAAAACCCATAGAGGTATTAGTTCAAAAAAGGATACTGTAAAATAGCTCAAAACCTGACCATCACTAAGCTTCCTGTAAATTATAGATAAATTTTCTATTTAATCCCTACGTGCACTGGTAAAGAAAAGTAAATGATTAAAAACATTTAGAATTCTGTGCTCGTGTCTACATCAAATTTACACATTCTTACCAAATAAATAGCTAGTTAACCACGGAAATAAAGGGATAATCCAATGATTTATCACAAAATCAAAAGTTTTAAGTTGTAAAGTTTAAACACCTCCAGATTTAACCTTCCTTAGACATATAAAAAGTTTTAATGTAAAAGAGAACCATATATATTGGTCAAGTGGACAGACGGAAAGACATCCTGTTAATTTTATACAACAATTTCAATAAACGATGTCTAAATGGATGAGACAATGGTCGATAAATTGATGTACAATACATCTTCAATTATGATACACATAATTACCCCTTCTGTAGATTACAATTAGTGGTTGAAACATTGGACACTAAACTTATTGAAACAAAAAATCAAAATTCAATAAAATGTCCCCAAAGTTGTCAAGCTGAAGCCAACAAATAAGAAAACGTTATTAAAAAAAACTTTGGGGGCTATTGTAATAATCAGCCAAATGTTCCCTTCCTTCCTGTTGTTATGTATATATACTTCTATTTACATAATTAACTTTGAATCTAATGTTAATACCTTTTTATTTCAATTTACAAATTGAAACACGTAAATAGGAAGCAAAACATGCTCTGATGCAATTTATTTAAATACTAGTGGCTACGCCCCTTGATTCCTTTAGGGTAAATTGATGAAAGGGGAATAAGTCGATCCTTTACTTTGAGTTAGAGTTTTTTGAAGTGTTTTTTTAGGGGGGGGGGGATTTTTTACAGGGGCAATTCTTGTTAGAAAATTTATAAATCTTTCTGGACTTATAAGAAGCTTGAATTTAAAGAAGAACCATATCGTCAGTCCTGCAGTTAACGAGATCTTAACCCTTAACGGTCGGGAAGGGGGGGGCGTTGAACGCCCCCCCCCCCCCATCCGGTTTTTTCTTCTTCATTTTCTGTGTGTGAAAGATAAAGAGCCCAAACTGCGTGACTTTTTAAATATAGGTATGACACATAACTGAGAGTTGGAATTTTTTGAATATCTCCATCCTGGCGGGCACAGGATGCCAGCAAACCTGGCAGGGTGATCCAGGTAAAGAGCAAAAATATTTTTTTGACTTAAACAAAGCATTTTAAATTACTAAAATACTAAAATATCCTCTAGTAGTACATTATATGAAATACAGGTGTTAAAGTCAATTTCAGGTTCCAGGTATGATCCTGCAGGTCCTGATCCTCCAGGTCTCCAGAAATCTTTAAAATACACCTGTGACCGCACTTTTTGACTTAGAGACTTCAAATTTTAAACTTAAGCTGTCCTTACATGTCTACATAACGTATTAAAAGTTCCGCCGCTGTTTTCCCGCCGACCGCCGACTGCGGCGGCTGGCAGCTGCCAAGTACAGCTGCGGCCGCTGAAATTTATGTTTTGATATTTCTTATATAAAATTTACATAAAGACAAACATTTTCTGTAAAAACATTGTTCTTCTAGCTTCAAAAATAAGAAAATTACAGCCGTTTGAAATTTTTCAGTAAAAAAGGACCTAAAAACAAAGGTTGTTGAATAAAGGGGTGAAGGAAGCGAAAATTGACTTAGACTTATAAAAGGTCGAAAATTCATTATCAAACAGGGGCACAAAATATTTTAGCCCTCTAGCTCTAATAGGAACTGAGATAATATGGGGGGTTGCCCCCCCCCCCCCCCCACTGATTAAGGTGCGGCAAGGGGCCCGACTGTAAAGGGTTAAGGTTCAGACAAACAGCCATTTAAAATTATATCATTCTAGTTAAAGCAGGAATAAAAGGTATACAGTAATCCTTATAATATGTTTGTTTGTCTATCTATTTGTACCCAAAAAATTTAAAATAGGGGATGTTCGCTCTTTCTCTGATAAAAAATCCCCCCTTCAAAATTTTATTTGTACTAAAATAAAAAAAATGGTTTATTGAATTCAACTCCTCTCCTTCTCAAGTTCCTCTAGAGGCCTCTTGGGGACGTAGCTGCTTTTAGAAGATAAACTGCCATACATTCCCAATAATGGTAAACAAAATAACCTTTTCTATGGATTGGACCTGTTGGCTCAAACATTTTGAAACCGACAAATCAATATCTAATAAAAGTCCCCAAAGATTTTGAGCCATTGATTTAGATAACGTAGTCATAAAACTTTGGGTACCACATTATTTTACAGTCCAATGGCCCCTCCCTCCCTGAGTTTAAAAGCAGAAAATTTCTCAACTTATTTGTAAATATTGTTATAACTTCTTAACGTTGAAAAAGTGAGACCATTATGTAAGAGAAAGTTTAAATTTGTTTTAGTCCAAATACACCCACGAGTCGTATACACAAATGGATGGTTGTTTATTCTTAAACTTATTTCTTTTAATGGATGCGCACGCGCAGCTACTACATATATACATGTTTTGTTTGTAGTCTGTAAAAAAATGAAAATAAAGTTGTTAAACAGCTTTATTAAAGACTTAAATTTTATATAATAAAAAAGAAGTTAGTTGTCTAACTGTCTGTATTTTTTGTATAATTACCTTTTAAGAAAAGGTATTGGTTCTTTTTCTTTCTTTTATTTAGACCTAAAATAAAATGTGATGCCTCTAGAGGCAAAAAAGCGAATTTTGTTGAAAAAAAACTACCTTTGCAATCGAAAGCTGTCAATGAATATATAATGTCAATATTCTCAGAGAGGGAGGGGACATTTGGCTGTTTATTACAATAGTCCCCAAAGTTTTTTTTAAAGGTTTTCTTATTCGTTGGCTTAACAACTTTTGGGACTTTTGATTGGTTGGTTCCCTAAATTGGTTTTCCAAACGTTACAACAACTAATTTAAATTTATTGAAAGGGTAATATTGTTTATCATCATGGAAGATGTACATTAATTATCGCCCATTGTCTTATCCCTTTAGTTGCATGTATATTCTCTTAATCATTGTGTGGTATGTCTTACTTGAAGTTTAATTATATCCAATTAACTTTAACTTGACATAAACACTTAACCATTTAAACCTGGGCTCGGCAGCCGCCAATTACTACTGGCTCAGCAGATACATTGAACAGTTTAGCTTTGTTGTAAAATGGAAATGTAAAAAAAGGAATTACCAAGAAGCACTTTGATAAAAATATTTTTTAGCCGAAAAGATTCAACTTTTTACTTTGTAGAGTTTGGATGTTTCATTTGTGCAACTGGATATTTCTAAAAGTAAGTGGTTGATTGCTATTAAAATTCGGCATATTGCAATTGCTGCTGCTCAGCCAGAATTTATACTGACATCATATTATGCTTTTAACATTAACATATATTTTAAATACAATATTTAAGAAATATATACATTTTCATTTTGAATCTTCTAGAGCCATAGAGTAGAAAGTAAAAAATATTGATTATACTTCTTACCTTTACCAACAAAATAAAATTTGTTAATCCATTTATTTCTAACAACCCGAAGACTACTTTCTGATTTAGTCATAATAAAATTACTTTGTAATCTGGCTACCCAGCAAAAAATAGCCTTAAATAATTCATGTGAAATGGATTCAAATGTTCTTGTTTTTTTCTCTTTTATTTTTCTTGTGCGAAACTGAATGTGTACATAATATATAAATATTGTCTTGGAAATCTAACTAACAATATTTGTACGACTTGTACATATTACATATTACAATTGTCCCTAATTGTTTTCTAACTTTAACATGTGATTCTTCTTTATCAGAAAATATCTTTTAACTTCAATGCATCTTAAAATAAAAATATAAATATTTTTACCTCTATTGCTTGTTAGTATAAAAGTAATTTTAAAAGTGGTACAATTATAGAAAATATAATCTAACCACTGTGTATATAATATAGATGTAATAAATGTATACTTTATATATGATTATAAGCTAGCCAGAGAACAATTTATTACTAGATATTGAGATTGTTTAGAAGTAGTTAGGAACACCCAAGGAAAGAGAAAGAATACAGAAAAATAAAAAGAATATTAATTACAGTTTTTTTCTTCTTTTTGTACTAAATATTTAAATAAATACATCTTCAAATAGGCATTAATGACAGTCTTTAAAAAGTGATTTTTAAAATCTAATACGTAAAATGTATGCAAGTTTATAAAGGAACCATTTAAATGCTGCTTTAAAAGTCGAATCAAATTTAAAAAAAAACATACTTAGAAAACTTGAGAAACTATCTAAAGTACAAAATTTGACGCTGGATACTATTATAATTTTCATTATGACCAATACATGATACATAAAGCTTTAAGCAGCTGGAATTTTATAGATTTAGGGCTTCTTAGCCCTCTTTAAAAAAGCAACTTTCTTCAAGTTTCATATTAATTACCCTCCTTGTTTTTTTTTATGAATGCTTGTCCATATTTCTAGAAGCAGCATCTTCCAGGGATCTGTAAGGATAAGATAATGACCAAGTTGGTGTACATTCCCAATGATGATACACAAAATTACCTCTTCTTTAGATTACAAGTCCCAAAGGTTGTTAAGGCAACAATTAAGAAAACGTTATTATAAAGCTTTGGGGACTAGTATAATAAACAGCCCAATATCTTCTCCCTCCCTGAAAATTTTCCCTGTTTCATTTACGTTTTGTTTTTCTTTTTTGCCTTAATCTATATATCTAAATGTTTCTTTCAAAGCCCATAAATGTTAGCAAACATTAAAGGTTAGAAAAGCAGAATCCCTTTTATTACCCAATGGACCTAAAAATCCCTCTTCTAACTTATTGTGCTTTTTTTATTGGTATTAAAACACTTCCTTTCAGTCCCTAATCTAACCTTTACAATTAACCACACATTATGATTTAAGCTCAACATTACTTTTTTTGATTTTTATGCCCATATAAATATATGTCAAAATAATAAAGGAATTGGGGAGGAGGGATGTATTGTTACTATAATAAAGATTTTACTTTGCTCCATTCAGAAATAAAACTGCTTATTATTATTACTCTTACCTTTATTTTTTTAAAGGAGGGGAATTTTATGTCTTTTTAAAAAGAGGTTAAATTAAAAAATGTCCTTTTTGAATTGGAATATAAGTGAAATATACATACTATGCATCCCAATAATTTAAATTTTACAATTGACAGTAGCAATACATATATGTGGTGTGCCTTAGTTTCCACAAAAACGTTTAAATACCGTAAAAAATAATTCAGAAATAAGATAAGGAGTTTTAATTATGCGGTTGAAGCAAAGGGAAAGGGACATTGCGTTCTATGGTAGCATGGTGGGAGGGAACATTGGACTGTAAATTACATTAATAACCATAAGTTTTATATCCACGTTATTTTATATGTTGTTTTAAAAACTTTGGTTATTTTTATTGAATTTTAATATGTTGGTTTCAATTTAACAGTATTTAATCGTTTCAATCAATTATTTAAATCTACAGAAAGGATAATTTTGGTTATCATCATTGTGGTTCTAATGATTTGTAAATCTATGTTACAGAACGGAAGTCATAGCACACCATGTATTTACTTTCAAGCTGTTAACTATCAGGAATAAATGAACTGGTATTGTCCCAAAAAGCAACTATTTGGTATGTGAAGAGTAAGGAAACAAATTAATTAGAATTTTTTGGAGGACTTGACTTTAAAATTGAATTTAAATGAAATGAAATATAAAAACAATTAGCTTTACTTCATTTAATTTTTTTTGTGTGTTATAGGTAAGTCAAAACAAGCTTTAAAATAGGCCATACATTGAATACATATGTAAGTCATGGCGCTTGTTATTACTGGGCCACTTATGGCCATGAGTGTCCTTGCAAAGATAACCAATTCTTTAAATAATGTAAAGTTTGGCTAGAATCTGTTCATAAACTAAACTGCACATTTATAAAAAGATTCCATTGAAAAGTCAGAGAAAAGGGGATAATATTCAGCACACAAAAAAAACAATTATTAAGTTATAGAAATTTTGTTAATTTTAATAAAATTTCATGCATACAGGGCTATATTAAAGGAAATTAAAGCCATCTAAAATTAGTGAAATTTTCGATATTTTATCTTTGTTTAACTTATTTTTAAGCTATATTATCTAAAACGAACTAAAAAGAAAGATATGAATATTTATTTATCTTTATTTAATATATTCCTAGAGAAAGTAATCGAGAGTTTAATGTTTTAAAAAAGTGAAAGAAAAAAAGGTAGAATAGAATAGTAAGAAAGATTTTTATGTTTGGTGATAGATAGAAACAATAGACATATTGAAAGATAGACAGTAAGAAGGAAAGTATTTGAGAGTTTCATGTTAATGATAAAAAGAAGAGATAGGCAGATAGAAAGATTAATAAATAGAAATATAGATAGTAAGAAGGAAAGTTATTGAGAGTTTCATGTTTGATGATAGATAAAAAAGAAAGATATTTAGTAAGAGGGAAAGTATTGAGAGTTTCATGTTTGATGATATATATAGAAAGGTAGATAGATAGAAAGATATCTAGTAAGAAGGAAAGTTTGAAAGATTTATGCTCGATGATATATATAGAATGATAGATAGATATCTATTATGAAGGAAAGTATTTGAGAATTTTATGTTTGATGATTGATATAGAATGATAGATAGATATCTAGTAAGAAGGAAAGTATTTGAGAGTTTCATGTTTGATGATATATACATAGAAAGATAGATAGATATCTAGTAAGAAGGAAAGTATTTGAGAGTTTTATGTTTGATGATTGATATAGAAAGAAAGATAGATAGATAGAAAAGATAGATAGATAGAAAGATTGATAGTAAGAAGGAAAGTAATTGAGAGTTTTATGTTTGATGATCCCATTATTGCTGCAGTTAAGCGGATTAAGCTTTATACACAAAGAGATATGGAAAATAACAAAAAAAAGGTGGAAATGTAAAAGTAAGAGAAAGTAGAAAAATAATTATAAATTAATTAAAATACTGATAATGTTTAATAATTGAAAGAGGATATTTATAAAATGAATATATGTTATTATTAAAATAAAACTTGCAGGGCTCGGAAGCCGCGCGTCAGCTGCCTGTAAGCCCTTGGGAAATCTACCTTTTACAATTTATAAAAATCACATGGAAGTCTAAACCTGACCCAAATATGGCAAAACATTTAAAGCATCCAAACAGGTTTAGATTCAAGGCGAAAGTGAGGTTATAAATATAAATCATACATAGCTACATATAACTATACATTTTATTTCCTTAAATACTTATTTCATTTGTGATTACTAAAGAACATCAGAACGGCATGGGCTATATTTTATACTGCTCCTGTTACCGCAAGGATAGAAACGAAAAGGGTTGAATGACATAAAAAAAATGAGAAAAAAAATCCGCAAAATACAAATATGTGGAGATATATCAAATTTGATTTCATTTATGAGTTGTGTTATCTTGGATGCATGAAGTAAAAGTTTTAAAGACCCATATGTACGATATGTGCATACTATCAGTATTCTCATCCAGGGCTATTGGACCTGGAATTCCCACCGCCCCCGAAACTTTATGCAAATGGAGGGGGGTGGGGGGATGGGGTTGAGGTTGTTAGTGAAATAAAAAAATATTTTGAAATTATTTTTTATTGAAGCGAAGCTTTTCTACATTTACTGCCAGTAAGCTAGTTTGTTACTGCCAATGAAAACTATGAAAAAACCAGGATAAAACAAAAGAATTGAATTCTTAAAGAAATATTTCTTTAAAAATTAGGTATAAGCTGAAAAAACTTAAGAACACTCTATTATTTTTAAACTTGTTAAATTACATCTTTTTAACGCTGTCAAAAGTTAAACTGTGAAATTTGTTGATTTTCTCTTATTAGATTGTTGTTATTCTGATATAGATTTTTAAATTTTTAATCTTAAGGAATGAATTAATGTTAACTCCAATTATGTTTCACAAAATTATCCCTCATGCACTGCACATCTAAACTATGAGTGGAAAGTTTGGACACTGTCACTGAGTAAAAACAAATCCCACACTCAACACAATATTAAAGCTTAGGACTGTAAATTATATCTGTACTCAAACAATTATGGAAACGTTATCACATGTGTTGGCTTTAAATATTTGGTTACATAATAAAATCTTGATTGGTTGGTTCAAATTTTAAACCAATAATTGTAATCTAGAAAGGGTTAACTTTGTTAATTTAATGGGAATGTAAATCAATTTATCGGCCATTGTCTCATCCCTTAAGATCACTGGATTCAGAACATTTTCTAAGAGGTCCAAATAAATGAGAAAGAACGCTGTTTGCATATGCGCGAAAGGGGTTGATAAAAGATGATGGAATTGTTGCAAAACATGTAAAAACTTGCTCCACACTCCAGGATTAGGTACAAATGTTAAAATATCGCACAGGGAGGTTAAAAAATGCCAGGGTTTTGATAGCCGTTTGCACATGTCACATGTCTCAGCATTCTGGGAAAGGTAATAATTAAATTTTTGTTGGGACCTTTTTCAGAAAATTTGCGAAAATTTTTAAAAAGTTTATCTATAATACACTAAAAATGGAAATATTAAGTTAGGCTTTCAAAACAATTATTGTTAATCCATAGTTATACCAGAAAATTGCTAGACATACCTACAGAAAGCTTATATTATTAGTAGCTTCAGGGATTAGCATATACCTCTATTTATTAACTCTAAGGACAGTTGTTAACAACTTATTCAGACTTTCAAGGTTACAGATAACCAATCCTTTAATTGTATGACCTTTGTAATGGATCTAGAATATACGTGGATAATGTAATATGGATAGTAATTGTCAATTAAGGTTACTAAATTGGAACTCATTGGTCATTTTTCATCCAGTAGGAGGGGTGGACTTCGGGTAAAAAGTGGGTAGATAATGGTTAACGTTTTTTTAGCACCCTGCGAGTTTCAGTTTATAAGAGAACATCAAAATCTGATATATGATCCAAGTGATAATATGTCCATTACCTGTGCTTGGATGGAATACCTTAAATTGTGTGATAATCAGATGCGCCTGTTTTGCGACCGGAACATACCCTTTACTCTGACTCTGTTTAATAACGCTTCTCGAACATGGCAGCAGTCTTTGCTAAATTTCATAAATTTTCTAATTCGCATATAAGTCCCTATTCTAAGTGGACACTAAACAGAGAACAAGGAATGGAATATTTTAAGATAAGCAATAAGTATGTATTATGGTTAGCCTCCTACTTAAGAATATTAAGATATACAATGAAAGTACTTGGAAAAAAAAGTTTAACAAAATCTATTTAAACAATTTGTTATTTTTCAATTTAAGCTTGTAATTATCTTGGTGCAAATTTAATGAAAATTGGTTAGTTTTTTGTTTGTTTGCCCATTCCCGTATCCTAAGAACCTTGCCCATAAAAAGTTTATTAGCAGTGGCTCTGCTTTTACATTATGACCAATAGTTTTGCTACATTACTGTGCATTTTATCTATACTGCAAAGTAAAACAATGTCTGTCTGTCCGTCTGTAGCTTAGGAATACAGAGAATACAGTTACTGGTCCTGCAGTTGTTTTGAGCTATATTCTTGCTAGAATTATCCTGGGTTTGATTATGCATAGAGTAAATTTGATACGAGAATTCTTTATATCTCTATAGATTTAAGAATGATTCAATAAAGGAGAAGGGACTTCCTATTAGGAAACGAAACCATTATTTTTTAAGACATCGTTTTGATTAAAAATTAGTACAAAATTTTTAAGAAAAAGTACAAACATATAATGTCAACTATTGTTCATAACTTGCATTTTACTTTGCATATTAAGGAAGGAAATAAATTATCTACGTGCATTATAGTTTCATTTTGCATCGACAGATGGCGTTAGTAATTAAACATTTATTATAATTGTAATAAGAAGGTCTTCTATATTGATTTAATGTGGAAATTTTTACCCTTCCTCTGAGCCTTTAAACTTTAATCTCGGATTTAGACTTATTAATGTACTTCTAAAAACTCTGATAAATGTAAAAAAAATGTTAGCTTAAAATGAATAACAATTGACATAACAAGAAAAAAGAAAGCAAGCCAAAATGTGTAAAATAAGAAATCGTAGCCTTTTAGATATAATTACAATACAGTTTAAGACTTAAAGTTGGCTGTCACACATCTTTATAAACAATAAAGGAAATCTGCTAAAATTTTTGTCTTAATTAAAAAATATTAACATTCCATTACAGTATACATAGCTCTGAATATGGGTGCAATCACTTCCGTTTATTGTCATATTAGCAATTTCTTTCATATTCGCTAAAAAGTAATTAAGTAGATTAAAAGGGACGTTTGATTTATAAAAAAGGTTAATGAACGAAATGGGACAATTCAGAATGTTGTAAAATTTTCAGTTTTCATGATTCAATTATGTGCCATAATTAGCGGAAATGATATCATATTGAATAGGAAATAATATATAGTTTTTGAGAAGCTTTCCTTACCTTATTGCTAACTATTATTTATATTTTAAACTGAAAGAACAAGAATTCTGTCTATAATATGTATGTTTTATCAAAGGCTGGATGGATGGTTCCGCAACTTTCAGCAGAATTAAGATTATTTGTCCGGGGAGGGAGTAATTTAAAATTTATGCCCAGAAAAAAATATTCATCCCCGCTCACCCTATTTCATAATTTTTCTATCGAACTGTGGATGAAAATCCTAGCTATAGTAGAGCTCGCTTCTCATTCATTTAAGTAGGGTGCCATGCTTTATAAATATAATTAAGGGACAGAACACTCTATAATTATAGAGTAGCCCTCGCTTCTGATTCATTTAAGTAGGATTATAGGCGTCACACTTGTTCCATGCTCTGTAAATATTACCAAGAACTAGGATAGGTTGGGTTATTTGACGAAAAAATTTCCACTAATTTTCTATAATGTATTATAAATAATCAATTGTGAATGTCTGTTTGAGGGCATACTTTAGCAATCTTAATAATTAACAGCATCAAAATTTTGCCCTTTTGAGGTTTACCTGTTTATAGGTATCATAGTAGATACATAATATATATAGTTTTGCATTGGCAATCCCGATTGCCCCTGATTATGCACAGCTTTTACTTTTATTCCGCGTTGCAAAATTATATAGATCTTCAGGGATACAGGGAGGAGCAAATGGAGCATTACGAAGACATAATTATGCATTAGCCAAAAATCTTTATCTACCAGCGATAAAAATTCTTACACCCCCCTTGGATGGATGTCAAAAATTGTATAATGATTACAAATTTTTCATGTGTGCTACGCGCCCCTCCCTGCTAAACTCCATGGATTATAACATGTTTAACCTTTCGTAAAAGTCGGAAAGACTTTAAATTGTAGAAAATATTTGCTTTTGAAAAAAAAATCACAAATCCATTTATTTAATCAATTTGATGTATTGAAAAAGGAAAACTTTATGTCTGCTCCCATGTCAAACTTTAATAAACAAGGATAAAGATTTACATATGTGGCGAAATATAACAATTTGTCTGTTTGTACATAATTTTGAGATTTTTTCCGTTGCTTTCACTGAATGTTATAGGCAATCAAAGAATCCCTTTACCACTTATTTATGAAATATATTAAAAATTAGAGTGGGGGTAGTTTTTGTTTATTTATGTCCTACCCCTGCGGAGCTACCAAGCACCCAATTTGATCTGACCTAAAGTTTAACTTGCAGGAAAATCTACGATTTTCGAATTATTTGAAAATAAGGGGGGGGGGGAGGAATTCTCTACTCGACGGGAAACCGCCTAAATTGGTAAAATTGGTCTTGATACATAAATAAAAGTAATATCTTAAATATCAGCTGAGTTACTTACTATATTCTACTTTTAAGTAAAAAGAAGCAAGTCCTAGTTATAGAGTAGATGCGCACAATGACAACAACTAAAAGATGCATAGCTCATCTAAGAAAAAAAATATGGATCAAGCTAGTTTTATGTTACCATTTCAAAATTGTCTTGGATTTTCTAGTTTTGACAGGATAAATGGATATTAGACTGTACCTTATAACCACATCATAAGTTCACTAAAAAAACTTTGGCTACTTTAATTGAATTCTGATTGGTTAGTTCCAAACTTTTCAAATAATACTTTTAGTCTACTTAAACTATATATACGGTTTGCCTTTTCATCACTATGTAAGTTTCTAGCAGGCAGACAGACGGATGAATTGTCTATAGAAAAGCTAAGATACATTACAGCACAAACTTCTTGTTCATACTTGTGTACTTGAATGCATGGATCTATCTATTTATCTATATTATCTATCTCGCTTTATGTCTCTTCTCTCTCTCTCTCTCTCTCTCTCTCTCTCTCTCTCTCTCTCTCTCTCTCTCTCTCTCTCTCTCTTTCTACTTGGTTGTCAATAAATGTTCAATTTGTCATACATTTTCTGAACTTATATTGTATGTATAATGTATATTAACCTTGTTAATTTTTTTTGCATTTCCATAGAAAATTTTCACAGAGTATAGAATCTAGAGAGAGGAAAGTAAAATAGCCTAAAAGCATTAAGACTGATATAAAATAGAATATCTCAATTCTATCAAAATCTAAGAATAGTTATATATCGTATCGTATTATAGACATCTTTCCACCGATATGAAAAAAATGCAAGATTAAAACTATTTTTGTTAGGACCGAAGGACCAAAGGCCTTGGCTAACAAAACTTGTATTTATTGTATGCTTTTTATTTTAATATTCGTGAACAATTTCTATAATACGATGCTATATATATGATTTTATAGTATTGCTGAGTACCAGTTCTTATCCAATGGAAATTAATTGGTTTCGAAGCCATACTGGAAAGGTTTATACATCGAACAAGTCATATATCGCATTACTAGAAGTCAAATGTTAAATCCACCAAAGTAAATTTACCAATAAACATCATTACAGTACACTTATGTCGGATAGTCGACCTTAAAGGCCTCTATTACCTACTGACTCACATCTGACATGGATATGTTTACTGGAAAATCAACCTAGAGAAGGGCCATTTATAGTTAATTGATTGATTTCAAACTTTACAAAATTGCTGTACCAGTTTGGCATAATCTGGAGAGCGTAGCAACTCTATAGTCAATATCAACAAGTACGCATAAACATTTAAAACATGTTAAGTTTTATCTTTTTTTTTATTTCTCACTTTTATATAAAACAAAATTGTTTATTTACGCTTGATTCTTGAAAAGTTTACTCCTGGGACAATAAAGAATAACATTAAAAGTGAAGCATATCTAAAATCATATCTCAAGATTTTAGTATTACCATAATAAACTTCCTGTCATAGATGTCCAAGGGTAGGTGTAAAGGGGTGTTTAACCCCCTCAAACTTTAAAGCCACTCATTTTTAAAAATACCTCCCTCAAACCTTTAAAACAACTTAATTTAATAAAAGCTTGGACGTCCCTAATTCTTGTATTATTTTTTGTGTATTGTCATCTCTGTCTAATAATTTCTTTAAAGAAAACTTTTCCTCCTCCATGCCACTAATAGGGCAAGGTGCATTTGTTGGCCAATAAGCCTCTTCTAAAATAGATGATTTTCAAAAATCCAAGTTTTTTTTTCATTTACCACCGACCACCCCCCTCTCCTTCTTTAATAAATTATCAATTATATACGTTAATTTAGTTGATCGGTTGGAATTTTTGTTAATTATGAATTACGGACCTTAATAACAAAATAATGCATTTTAAAGTTTAGACTATTATTGGTTTAGACTATAGTTGGTTTCCATATGGGTTTAAAGGTTTTGTACCATCTTTTCTATGAACTATTTTTCAGGGAGGGGACATTGGTTTGTATATTACATGAGTCTCCAAAGTTTTGTAATACTATTTTCTTATTGGTTTGTCCAGCAACTTTTGGGGACTTTTTTGATTGATTGGTTTTAAGTAATCTACATCTAATTGTAATCTACAGATGAAGAAATTTTGTATAATATAATTGGAGATTTACAGCAATTTTAATGGCCATTGTCTTATCACTTTAGATTTAAGTTGAGGGGGGAATGTTTATGGTCTATTCCAACCTGAAAGTATATTTCTTGATGATTTTTCTTCCTTTTTATTTGGAGATAAATGAATGCAGATGTAATTTTACTTCCCACACTATGCTCAGGTCCCATTTTTTCTATTTAAAACTAAAACTAAAGTGGAAGGTCGATTTATTGCCTCTAGAGCCCTATATGTCCGTAGGAGCTAGTATGAGATGTAAAGAGGGATGGATAAGTATTTTTTTGCGGTGATTTCAATATCAAAATCTAAATTTCTAACATGAAAATGTAAAAAACTAAAATGTTTATAACATTAAAACGATTTTTAAATTATCAAAGAATTGATTATATTACAAAAGATCTAGTTATTAAAATAAAAAGTTAGTTTTTACTGCTTAAAGCAAATATCTGAACTTTTGAATTTGTGCTTTACAGGGAAGATATAGGTCTTGGGAATGTTTATGCCTCCAATATTTAGATCTTTTAAAACTTTTCAAAAAGAATTTTATTTTCCATTACATATCAGGACATTTTCATAAGTGGTATGTTTTAGGTGATAAAGGGTCATTTACAATTACGGACATGTCATTTGTATAAAGAAATTTAATAAGAAGAAATGGCTGTACATCTGATCCATAATCTATCTAACTTTTTCAACATTGACGCTTGCTGTAATTTTTCAATATTATTCAGTTCACTGACATATATAGATAGGTGTGTATATGTATAAGCATATATATGTATCAGTATGTATGTATTTTTTCAATTTATTTGAAATGTATAGTAATACCATTTTGAATTTCCTAAAACATTAAATTTACGCAAGTTTAAAAATTCTACTTGCACTGTAAATTGACCAAAAAATAAACATTGATTATTAGGTTTACTAAGTTTAGATTAAAATCTTTAAAAAATACCCTGCAAGTTTAGAGCTTATTAGCGTGTAAAAATATCGGTGCTTACCTCCGAGGGTTACTCCAACGTCCCTTTCCAATTTGTTTTATAGTTATGGCATTTATGGAGGATAAACCCAGCTAAATACTAATCATCTAACCTGAAATGTTTTAAAAGATACATTTCCAAAACAAGTTATATTCCTAATTTAAATGTAGTAGTCGTTATCTTGTTATTATTAAAAAGACATAATGGTTATTTTATTAAACAAAAGTTTTTACTTATCTGAATGTGATTACATTTAACATCAGAAATAAATCTAACATAATATTTGGGGGGCAGATGTAAAGGTCGTCAATCCTACTACGTGTTGACCCCCAACGAATAGGTTTCATGATTTTTTTCCGAATTAATTTTGTTGTTTGTATAATCTAAGTTTTTTTTATATTTTATTAAAGTGCATGTATGTCAACCAAAAAAATATGCATAAAAGTAAAACACTGCAGCAGCAAGATTCTAAAGATTTTTTCCTTTAATTTCCCACGGGTAGCTGTTTAATCAAATAAGGTAAAATATTCAACTTTTGTGTACTGCATATTTGTTTCAGCGGTCTAGCAACAGTTGATTTTTTAAAACTTAAAACTTATTCAAAGTTTATAATTCAATATGAAACTGAAACTCAAAACGGCCAAAAAAATACAATAATTACCAGAAAATCCATAGTTTTGTTTCGTTTTTTAGTTAATTTTACTTTATTATTTGAGATTATAAAAGAGTATTTATAGATATTCGTAGACTTTCCTTTCCCATCGTTTAGCACTATTTTACTCTCATACATCGAAAGCCTTAAATGATTTCAGAGTCCTCTCGTTTCATCCAGGTAGGTAGGGGACATTGGACTGTAAATGAAAATAATACTAAAAAAATGTATAACCACGTTATTATTTTTTTTATTTTGATTTCAATCTAGAGAAGTGATATTTCTATTCTAATTGGAAATATATATTGATTTATCATCCATTGTCTTATCCCTTGTGATCCCTGCATTTATCACTTATCTGCCCTTATCCTCTCTCTCTTTTTCTTTTTTCTGGTTGCCTGGCTTGTGTAACCTGTTTTACTTTACAATCCAATTTGTTGAATCTTTTGATCATAACGCATTAACGCATTTCACTCTGCACCTTCTTTTAAGGACTATGGCAATAAGTTTGAGACAAAGGTTGTTAAATAAAAGGATGAAGGAAGGAAAATATGACTTTGACTGACTTTTAGACGGAAATTCTTTATCAAACATTTTTTGGCATTTTAGCTCTAATAGGAGCTGAAATAATGAAAGGGGCCCGACTTTTAAGGGTTTACTGAAGCCATAGGCGCACAGTGGTGTTATGTGCATGTATAAATCTCCGGCTGTATTTTCCTTATGGCTTTTACTATCACATATTTAGCTAACCAACTTATGTATATTAGAACAAACTTTGAAACTTTTTTCAAAAGCAAAGTTTTTCTTAAATAGGGGCCTATGGAATGTTTGTAAATTGATTTTAGAATATATATTGCTACTACTTATGAATTAAATTACTATTATACTTCATATTATAATATTTATGTCAGTTTGACTTCAGCAAAGCGTTTAGTTGAAGAAATTGTGTTGAGTGTATATCAAATTGTTAGAATTTCTGAATCCAATCAATAAGTGAAAATATAAAAAAGGGGAATAGTTATTTCTCGCATTGTATTATAAACACCTTCCGCGGATATAGAATGTACAATTATAAGATTAAAACCAGTTTTTTTAGCCCCGAGGTGCCAAAGACACGGGCTAAACTAGACATAGTTTTTTTCGTATGGATGAGAACCGGTTCCTATCCACCGGAATCGAATGAATACGAGAAATAATATTACAAAAATTATTACTAAAACTTATAACAATGCTGATAAACAAAGTTACAGAGAATAAAAAGATAAAAAAATAGAGAGAAACAAAAAATACAATTCAAAATCTGTTAAAATCTGTGCAATATATACGTTCTTTGAGCTTAAAATGGATAACATTTGTTCTAGAAAAGTTTACAGATGAAATAGATAGATTTAAGTTTTAAGCTCGCAATGGTATAATAATTTTGACTCTGGAAAACCTTTCTACTATATAATATAGGATTATATCTATGCAATTTTGTAGGAAAACAAGCGTGAAAAAGAGAACATTTTTATACAAAAAAGGTTCTTATTTACTAATCTTGTTTTTTCTTATTTCAGGTAGTGCTCGGGTGCCCGCCCTGGAATCCAGGGGGGCCCCCGTCAGTTGGGACGGGGGGCGCCCCCCTGATTGGCGTGATCAGGGGGGCGGCGGAGAAACTACGCCGAACGGAGTTAACTACGAGATGAACGGAAACGGCGAGGGCGGCGGCGAACGGTACAACTCGCAGGAGCCGCAAAAAGACCAGCCCAAAAAAGCAGCAAGGAATTTTATACACATATAAAAAATCAGAGATACAGCGATTGGTGTCTTGATGAAAATTTAGCTTTTTAAAAAGAGAATATGAACACTCTAGTCTTCTTGAAGCTCTTTATAGTGCCTTTAAAAAAGGACGACATACAATACAAATGACCATTACAATACACAGACTAATTTACCAATGGTAGGCCAGTATACATTTTAATTGGCAAATTATAGGCCAGTATGACGTCATTTTTTATAAGCACTATAAAAAGCTTTAGTTTTGTTAACCTATACAGGCAACATAATAGACTAAAGTGTAAAACATGAAAATATTCTTTTTATGAGATTTTAATTTGAGATATATAAAGAAAAGTACTAGATGTTAAAAATAGAAAAATGATAGAATTTCTTATACACATCTTAAACATAGTACATTAAAATAATCAATATTTAATAATTTTGGACTATTTTGAAATATCTCTTCAAATACGTCAAACATTGATCAATTAAAAAAAACAATCAACCAAATTCAATAAGTGTACCAACATTTTTTTTAGCTGCAAATGAAATACCGCTATTCTAAAATTCGTCTTTCTTGTTTTGACTTTTATCATGTTTTATACGAAGTGGTAGGTTTAATCAATTCTGATTTTTATAAGGTGATTTATAAAAATTATTTGATTGCGACTTTTAAATAAACATAATATAAATCAGAATCTAGTAGTCTAATCATCCTTACGTTCTTTTGTAAATCAGAAGGTAAAGCCACGGGTAAAATGTAATTTACTCCGCTGCTATTAAAGATAGTTAGGTTAGTTTTTGTTTGATTACCACTTAATTGATCCTATGATCCGACAAAAATACTTTCAGATACATTGAATTTTTATAAAAGGAACACGTTAGAATACATTTCTATTCAGGGATCAAATAGGATAAAACAACAATAATAATTAATAATTAATCAACATATATAATGATGATACACAAAATTACCCCTTCTAAGGATTAAGTGGTTGAAATGTTTTAATAATCATCTTCATGAACCAACCAATCAAAATTCAACAAAAGTCCCCAAAGATGTTAAGCCACTGAATAAGAAAACGTCATTATAAAACTTTGGGGACTTGAGTAATAAACAGCCCAATGTCCCCTCCTTCCCTGCTTTCTAGTACCCTTGACCAATATAATTCAAATCAATATGTTTCCTGTGCACTGCTAAACATTTTTTTGTGGTGATTTCTCTCGAATATTAAGCATCTGTTGCAAGCAGTTTTTTCCTGATAAAAAAATTTAAAAATATTTTTTAATCGTCCTTTATTAGGTATAGTATATCAGGTAACTGTCAAAAACCAGTCAAAAGTCTGTCAAACTATTCAAGTCAAAAACTTTCTGCCAAAACTTCCATCGTTTATAAGATTGAGGACATTTATTCTGATCAATAAATACTTTGAAGTAACGTGGGTACTAATACTACTAAAATCCTAATGTAAATTTTTATGTAACGTTTCCTTTATAAAAAAAACCTGTTAATTTGATATACAGTGACAGGTAAATAAATGATAATTTAATTTCTCAGTAGAAGGGAAATACGACCATCTAAAGTTAGATTAAGTTACAGACAAAGGACTTAAAATTAAAAAGTGAGATTTTCTAGGAGGTTTCACCTATTGAGCATGCACCAATTGGCAAGATTCGGTTCAGAGATACACCTATATAAGAACCAATAGTGTAACTCGTTATCTAATTTTTAATAAATTTCAGTGCAATTGCCATCCACCTAAAATTTTTGTTTTATGAATGCCGACCCCTATCCGTCAGATCGTTTACTCCCCATAGATAAAAAGTTCTTCCCTAAATATTTCTTTTCATTGTCTCCTAAAAGACACAGATTAAAGCTACTCTATAATCTATGGTTGTGTTTATAGAATTATCATTCTTTAATCAAAGTTACACAAGATATCCAAGAGCCTTCAGCTTCTTTTAGGGAGGGATATAAATTGAACTTTAAATAACACCAGTACCCAAATTTTTATAACTACGTTGGCTGAAACACTTTAGATCCTTTTCTTAAAATTTGATTGGTGGGTTACAAACAAGTAATTTTCAAACTTTTAAACCAATGATTTAATCTACTTAAAAGTTAATTTTGTTTATCATCATTGAGGATGTATATCAATTGTCTTATTCCTTAATATACCTTTTTTCCACATTTTGATAATTTTTAGTAACATTCATATTATGATATTATAAAACAATAATTCATGTTCTTATTGCTATAAACAAATGTCTTTAATAAAATCATCCTTGTTAATATTTAAACAAAAACTTTCTAGCTTGTTAATCTTGTCAAAATAATAAAGCAAATAAAAACTTTCTGTTTAGTAAATTAGAATATTAGGTCATTTTAATTTTGAAATTAAAAACATATTTTGGTTTATTTATTAAGGGCATCTAATAGGGTTACATGGTTACAAAAGGTAATGCTATTATTTTAGCCCTTAGACAAACAGCTTTATACTAACCAAGGACGTCCAAGGAGGGGGGGAGGGAGGGTAAAGGGGTGATTACCCCCCTAAACGATTTTTTTTTTATTTTACCCCCCCCCCATATAACCTCTACCACGGGAGTGCTGTAGGCACCCCCAACCATTTAGGAGGGGGTATTTACCCCCCCCAAACAATTTTTTTTGGGGGGGAGAAAATACCCTTTCAAAAAAACAATTTACCCCCCCACCCAAAAAAAAAAATTAAAAAGCTTGGACGCCCCTGATGCTAACAATACCTTTTTGTACTGCCTAATTTAAGTTTAGGTCTATTCTACGCCAATACTTTAAATGGCTTGCATTGACTACAAAAATCATGCAATAATTTATTATTACATTAGATGGTTCATAAGACACATTAATCTCTCCAATGGAAAAAGAAATTTTTAGCATATGAAGTTTTCGGTTAATATAATTTCCCTATATAAATTATTATTCATTTTTCGAAGCAAATCATTATCCGAAATAAATTATCCTAAAGTAACTGCTCTTACATTGAGAAAATGTGTACAATTTCCAACCTTTATATAGTCGGATTTTTCTTATCTTTGTCTAATGTAATTATTGGGGATCTATCTAGACTTTCTATAATTATTCATACAAGTTTGTAAGGGATATTTCAATTCTTTTATAAATGTATAAAATATTTGTGTAGACGGCCTGTGAAACCACCCCCCGACCGGGCTAAACGATCTGTCTTCTTATTCTCGCTCAAAAACCCCATTAGGAAATTGTTCATTCAGGTGAGTGACAACTTTATTTTATTGCAGAGTAGCTTCTCTATTTGGCGTTTTGTCCGTTAATCGGTACCACCAACAAAGTCGCTGTTGAGCACCGAGACCCCGCACCTTCATTTTAAAACAAACTGAAAATGAGGGGAGAGGGTTAGTTTTGCATTGTTTTTCGCTCAAGTATGGCCAGGTATATTGGGTACTAGCACTACAGGGTTAAAGCTTCCCGCAGGTGTTATATATAGTACAAAAAATCCCCCTCCCATTGTTTTCAATTTATTTAAAAAATATGAAAGAAGATATCATTGCTCGCAGGCTCTTTGTGGTAAATTACCTCCTGTTCTAAGTATTTTAAGTTAGCTACTGATAACGATGTTGTCTTTGGCAATTTTTAGACAAATCTGATAAGACATTATTATATAAACTACCTGGCTATAGTATTTTTTTTACATGTATTAAACTTTACTGTTTGTTTGCAATCATATATAACTGCTCGTCAATTTATCCTTTTGTGGAAGTAACAGGATATCTGTGTGTTTGTAGCTTATGATCACGCTAACTGCTGGACTCTATACAGTAAAGCTTCTTATTGGGGGAGGGGGGGGGGGGGGGAAATTACCTCAACCCTCCCGAGAAAAAACGCCTCTAAAAAAATAACATACCAGCAAACAATTTATTATAATTTTTTTTTATAACAAAAGTACATAAAAAACACTAAGATAAAGAAAACAGCAAGTTTAAAAATACAAATCTTTCTAAAACGATCATTTCTTTAAACAATTTAAAATTATAGAAAATGTTCTGACATTTTTGGCTTTCTAATGTCATTTTTTCACAATATCTTTAGTAAATGACAGAAAAATTGTTTCAAGGATATGGAAAAGTATACAGAAAAAGATTATTAAAATAACTTTTTAAAATATAGATAAAAGAACTGCTATTTTAAACATAGAGTTTTTTAGTCTGTCAAATTGACTAAACAAGCAAATTTTTTTCACATTTTATTTTATACTAGAGGCCTCTAAGGGCAATTAAAAGGATAAGGGAAGAGGTTATCAATTCTAATACTTTTGGAGAAGGGGTCTTTTATTCTAAGAGAGAGCGACATTCTGCTATGTTTTATATAAGGAACTAGACAATGACCAGATACTTGTTTGCATAATTTTTTTTTCATTATTTATGTTAAGAAACTTGAACTGAAGTTTCAAACCCAAACACATTTTTTTTGTCTATTGTTCAACAAATTGTTTAAGTGAATGCCCCTCCTTGCCTAAATAGTTTGAATTAGTCTGTGACCAACACAGCGACACAGACTGAAAGGGACAAACACTCTGACCGACACAGCGACACACACAAACACGTTTTTGTTAGTACATATAGTTAAAATTAAATCTTATATTGTTTAATAAATCGTTTAATAAAATCATATTAATTTAAATGTTTTGCTAATTCTGTTAGGTACTTATTTCGCCTTTATATATGAAAATATATTAAAGAAGTTGTATCAACTTTTTTTTTTATAGCTAGCCGGTCCTTTTAGTAAGTAGTAGATGTAAAATTTTTCATAGAATTCAGATATGCAATCGGTTTTTTTGTAGACCTCTTATTTTTTAAGTAATTTAAGTTTAAAAAAAAAAAAATTAAGTCAATTTTAAGGTACTAAAATGCAACAAAAAAAAGAAAGAAAATGGCCATTATGAACAAAAATAGTAAGATCTTTAATTTGACACCTTACTTTTTCAATTCTGTCAGGTAATTATTGAAAAAATCGATTTTTTTAAACCCACGAGAATAAAAACTTTGAACTCAATTTTATCATTTCACAAGTAAAAAAATATGGGTTCATATATACCTTTAGAATCAGAAAAATATTATGAATCCATTGTAAGCAAAATTGAAAAAAAAAGTTTACAATATAGTATATAAACTACAATAAAAGGAATTATATGAAAATATCATATTATATTGTACAGGCAACGTCTTAACTTTTGAATTGGGTATAAAAATGGGAAGGGGGTATAGAGGGGGTAAAGAGGGGGTAAAAAAGGGAAGACGATAGTGTTGCCAGAACAAAAAATACAATTGGCCATTTTTATATTTTTATATTTTTTTACTTTTTTTCAATTTTGCTTACAATGGATTCGTAATATTTTTCTGATTCTAAAGGTATATATGAACCCATGTTTTTTATGTCTGTTTGAGAAAATATTTAGGTCTAAAGTTTTTATTAAACCGAGGTTAAAAAAATAGATTTTTTCAATAATTACTCAACAGAATTTTAAAAGTAAGGTGTCAAATTAAAGATCTTACTATTTTTGTTCTTACTGGCCATTTTCTTCTTTTATTTTGTTGCCTTTTAGTACCTTAAAACCGACTTAATTATTTTTTAAAAAAACTTAAATTACTTAAAAAATAAGAGGTCTACAAAAAAACCGATTGCATATCTGAATTCTATGAAAAATTTTACATCTACTACTTACTAAAAGAACCGGCTAGCCATAAAAAAAAAGTTGATACACCTTCTTTAGAATTTTTTTTGACATAAACATTATATATTATAGATTTTTTTAGATGTTTTGGAGTAAAGACTCTAATTTTTATCGATGGATGAGTCTACACATTCTATAATACTCAACATTAGAATAGATCCCATACAATTTGATGTATTATGGTTTATGAAGACTTACCCAGTCCTTTAAACCAAAGAAACAAAACTCTTAGACTTTACACGGACTTTCTAGTGTTAATTATAAGGTAAAACTAGAGTTGGCTCAATATAACTATATCGCTATTGGCTAGTTTTCTATAAGTACAAATCTATTATCTATTTCTCAATAAATATATTTTCCTCCTCTGCCATTACTATCTAAAAGAAAGAAGTAAATATTTATTAATTTTAATGATTTTAAAAAGATTTTTTCAATTATATTTTTTCACATTACCATCACCAAAGGGTTAATATGATTAAAATTTTAGTTTTAATATTTTAACACAAAGGAAGTGTCGCCACAATCGAATTATTTTAAAATACAGTTTTCCTAGATTTACTCTATTATGAACGTATATTTTTTATTTATGAAATAAGGATTAAATACTTCAATGTAATTTAAATATCTACATGAAGTGAAAAACTTAATTCATTCCATAAACAAATAGAATAAAGGTCTTATCGCTTTGGTCAATGAGAGTTTATTATGGATTATTGGAGCACTATGAGTTTTAAACACTTTACCATTGGAAGACTCGAGCTCATTTATAGACGTTTATTTCCTATATAGATCTGTCATGGATCTTGATGCAATAAAGCAGGCTGTTTTGTAAATGTTAAAAATTGGAAGATTTCATTAAATAAAAGTAATCGCAATTATACTTAGTAAATGATTTTTAAATTGTAACAATTTGATAAAGAAATCATCTTGGCAAGTTAGAAATCGATAGGACAATTCTTACATGCCGGACTGATTATATAAAAGCTTAGTACTTAAAAATATATCAGATACAGATTTGTAATAATAGTCTTGCTTAACATTTAAATTTAAATTAAATTCATATTTTCATGAGCCATTAAATTTAATTATTCCATGTTGGACTTATATCTATCACATTTAAAAGTTTTACTTGGTGTTTATTTGAAGCAGCAATTAAAGCTGTTTGTTAATAGCAAATATAAAATAAAAAGTAAATTTATATTATATTGTCAAAATCTTTATATAAAATATGTCACAATTTTTTTTACTTTTTCTTTTTAAAACTAAAATTGAAAATAAGAGTGGGTGGTCTTGAATTAAAAAGTTATTCATAAAGTCGCTTTTTATTCTTTACCAAAATATATTCCCCAATATTCTTTTTAAATGTGTATACTATATATGATATATGATCCTTGTTTAATTGCTTGCACATCTTTTACTTTGATAACATAAAATGTCAGCTCCATTCAGATGAAGGAATAAAACATTTTCAAACAGGCTCAAATAAAGTTTCCAAATAGTTAAATGATTTTTAGTGATCATTTAATCTTAAAAGTAGAAAAATCAATAATTAGTAGGGATGGATTGATTTTAAGGTCCGCTCTTTTGCAGCTGAGATTTGTTTTAATGCTGCGTTGGATTCTTAAAAAAAAAATTATAATCGCTAAATCGGCTGTGGTAGCAAGATCGCCAAATTTTTTTTTGTAAAAATCATCAAAAATCTTTAAAAATTTACAAGAAAGGACAGCTCTTTCAGTTCAAATAAACGATTTTCTGATCTTTTTCTGCATGACAGGGCTGCCATCCTAAACCAGTATAGATTTTCTCAAATGTCAGTCTTGGTATGAATATTTTATAAGCAATACCTTTTCCACAATATATTTTATACTGGCTCTCAATAGAATCGCACTATTCGCTTGAAGCATGTTTATCAAATAAGTTACTATATACTATTACTAGCGGCTACTTTAGAGAATAAATTTGGGGAGGGGAGGAGGAGAAATTGTCCAACCTCAACTTTTGATTAATTTGTCAATGTATCCTACCTCCCTTTCATTATAAGAATATTTTAAGCTCTTTCTTTTCCAAATTTTGTGAAATATAAAAATGTTGACACTAAACACCATGCATATAGATATTGAATGACAATAAAAAGAACTACATATGTGAGTAGAAGAAGGATACTGGATTTATTATTACTTGGATGTTGGGTCAGATTATCATGTACTTTAATAAAGCAAAACTTGTAGCTTAGTCCAACCCCTTTATTCCAGTCTTACTTAAAGAAAGTACTGACCATATATGTGATGACCATGTTAGCAACCAATATTGACAAAACTTTTTCCCCTGTTATAATATCCACGTATATTCTATTTCCATTACCACTTTTACTTGGAAATTTCTCACAGTAAAAAAGTTTTCAAATGTTAGACATTTTTTGAAGTTTATTGATTTATATTTTGATTTTTCTTTGAAAATATTCTATTATAAAAAGTAGTAAGGATTTTTTTGTCTTAAGCTTAAGATTTCAGTAACTACTTAACCGATTAATTTCTCCATTTTAATGAAGCTTCACTTAGGTCCCAGGTTTAGGCTACTTAATTAGGTTTTAAGTCTTGGTACGGTTTTAGGCTATTGTTTAGCCCCCTCCCTTCTCTTAGATCCTTGGGGTGCACCAACTGTCCTATATACAAAGTAGTAAGGGTTTTGGTCTGAATCTCACACAACATAAAATGCTGGTCCGAATTGGTTGTGCTTTTCAAGCAAGATTTATAAATGTTTTTCAGTGGTTTTAGTATAACGAACTACCAATTTTTTTAAGCTAACAAAAGATAACTAATATTCTATTGCCTATCCTGAAAACCCTGATAACTTAATATGACTATGTATGATGTTTAACTCCCAATAGGGTAATGGTGTTCAAAGATTTCTACACATGTATCAAATAAATCATAAGAACCCAGGAAGCGAGAAAGGGGACATTGGACTGTAAATTTTACTAGTTTCCAATGATTTATACTTATGTTATCTTACTATTTCGATACTTTTATAAAAATTGGACAGTTTGGTACAATGTAGCAGTAGCAAAACTTTAAAATTAATGATTTTCATCTACATTATTATTTAATATCTTGTATGTCATCATAAAGGATGTACATCAATTTATCGTCCATTGACCTGCCCATTGAGATCTATGATCATAATCTGAATCGTCCAATTTGCTTGGTTTGAAACCTCCTTATTTTTATTTATTTGCAAATATGGAACACTATTTTGATGATTTATTATGCGGAATTGAATGCACACCTTAAAAGAAGCTGTATTGTCTGTATTTCTATCTATTCAAATTACATTGCGACAATTCAATATCTCTTCCTTAGTTGGGTGTGCTACAGGGAGGGAGGGGATATTGGACTTTGAACTACACTGGTACCCGAAGTTTCATAACCACGTTATCTCATCGTTGCATCAAAAACTTTAGATTCCCTAGTTGACTTTTGGTTGGCTGGTTATAACCTATACGGTTTTCGAAATTTCAACAATTAGTTTTAATTCACAAAAGGGATAATTATGTTCATACTTATTTGGGATGTATATCAATTTGTCGTTTATTGTCTTATCCCTGGAGACCTATGAGTTTTACTATAATATACAGATTAAGAGGTTAGACAGACAGACAGACACAAATCATGTTACTTTAGAATTAATTATCTTTTTTGTTATTTCCTCCTAAAACTAAAAGTTCGACTCCCCTTTTCACTCATTTCCCCTAGAGGCGCAGGTGATCCGTTGATCAACCAAGACAGTTTTAATAATCCTCCATTGTCCTATCACTGTTTCTTCCCTCATCTCTAAATATATTCCGGACTTTTGAATATTCTAATTGTAGAGAGATAAGTTGAACCCAAGGTCAACCTACAAATTCATATGTAAATATTCTTTTTTAGAGCGAAGCTTTTCTATAATTAGGGTCGGTCCGTCTGTGAGTCTGTCCGCAACGTATAGCTTTTTCCGTTAATTTAATCAGGTAAGAATTGTCCTATCGATTTTAAAGTTTGCATGGTGATTCCTGCGGTAGTTATGTATGATTTTCAAATCATTGCAACTCTACAATCGTTACCAGGATGTCCGTACGTTCATTCTAAACATTATTGATTTAGTAAAATAATAATTTAATGTCATATGCGTTGATTTATTGACAATATATGAAAAAAAAAACATTTTAAAATTGATGCTAATTTTTGTTATTAATGAAAAATCTTCCATTTATCAACCCCTGTATTCTTTTAAGAGTTTCAAGCATTGTTCTTCCTTTTGTAATGAATTTGTATTTACTTTGTTTGAGTCTAGATGCTCATAATACATAATTCAAGGCTTGGCGGTTGTCATCTTATTTTGATTGCGGTTTATCTGCTGATTATTGACTAAAAGGTCTGCTGCAATTCAGCTACGGCTAAGAATTAATGCCATTAGTTATTTTTTAACAAGTCCCTCTTTTTCTGCTGCAGTTGCATTATAAACAAGGATAACAACATTCAGAAAAGCAAAGCTCTTGAACTGTATGAAAAACTAAAATTAAGCAGAATATAAATGTATGAGTTTGGACTTCTGGTAACGATTATAGAGTTGTCTCGCTTTCTAAATCGTACCTAACTGTTAAAGAAATCATCATGCAAAGTTTAAAATCGATAGGAAAATTCTAACATGTATAAGTTAAAGAAAAGAGAAAACCGTTAAACGAAAAAAGCTAACTGTTACGGTCGGACGACCCGACCTTATTTATAGAAAAGCTTCGCTTTTAAAAAGCAGTTTCACTTACATACTTGTAGCTGTCTAATTGTCTTACACATTCTTAAACATTTGACGGATGGCTGTGTCAAAACCGCGACAGTTGAGGTCTGAAATAATGTATAAGAAATGAAAGAGAATTATGAATATAAAACTCTTTTAATCTTAAAACTTATACACACAACTTTTATTTACAGTTTTAGGAATAATTATACTAAATAATAAAAAAATAATGCATGATCATATCTTGACAGTTTTTAATGTTTTTAAATGGTCCAGCCAAACCGTATCATGATTAGGACCATTGGACTTTTTAGAATTTAAACAGACAAAACTTATAACCAAGCAAAGTTAGGACTTCCAGGTCTTTATAGTGCCTATAAAAATGACGTCATTCAATAAAAATGACCAATGATAGGCAATTATACAGACAAAATTATCAATGCAAGCCCAGTATACTTTTTAATTGACCAATGGTAGGCCAGTATGACGACATTTTCATAGGCACTATAAAAAGCTTCGGGTTAAGCATTTATTTCACTACTAAGACATAGTACAAAGCAATTGAAAAGACGAGACAATCATCAACACAAAAAGATACACAGACTCAAAAGAGATAAAAAAAAGACGGAGAAAAAAACAAACAAAAACAATTTATCTTGAACTAACATGTTGTAACCAAATGGGAGTGAAGACAAATGAAGATGGTCTTATAAGCCTGGGCCTTCGGGCATTTATTTACATTTGTGTAACAGCACAAGTACTGTCTGTCTTGTGTGTATATTTTAATTGTTAAATCATGTTTTTGACAACCTTAGCAACAAAGTTTCTGCCACATGAAAGATTGTGCTTATAAACAAAACAAAACATTTTTTTCTTTTCATCTTATCCACAGTTGAGAGGTGGGAAGAAGCTTATATTGCCTAATAAAAACGATGCCATACAATACAAATGACCAATGATAGGATAGTATACATTGTAATTGACCATTGGTAAAATGTATACTGGCCAATTACTGGTCATTTCTATTGTGTTCCGTTATAAATATATTATAGGCACTAGTACAAGCTTAAATGAAATTTATTAATATAACCCCTAAAAAACAAGAGGGCTCGACCAGACACTTTTAGTAAAAACCACCTAGGCAACAATGCACTAGTTTTAAGACAATAGAAAATAATCTCAAAATATATTTCTACTTAATGTTTTATTTGCCTAACTGTTATGAACTCCTTAAGCAACAAAAAGATTAAAAATGAAAAATCATTCTTAAAACAGGATTAAAAGGGCTTCTTAGAGCAAATTGTTTATTTGAAACATACGCATCGGGAATAAGATTTTTTAAGACTTAAACGAAGATTTTATAATTTCTTTTACTGTGGGGGTTGCCCATAGCCCCTGGGAAGGAGGGAACATTGGACTGTAACTTAAATTGGTACCTAAAATTTTATAACCAGGTTATCATATTTGTTAACCAAAAAACTTTAGGTACTTTTTGATCAGTTTGTTCCGAACCTTTCAATCAATATTTAAATCTAATTATTGGGGAAACAAATTTTATCCATTGTCTTTTTCCTTCAGATTCCTGCCATATCCCGATTGTAATGTCTTTTCTAATGCTTTAGTATTACTATATAAAAGTTTTAAGTTTTATATCAAAGTAATAGTGTGTCTTTTTGTCTGGGTTTTACAAATATTCTATTATTTTATATGTATTTCTTTCCACGAAAGGGTTAATAAATTCTTTTAAAAGGAGTATATTTTGTTTTCATAAAAACTAATCTGAGGTGAATTCTTAAAAAGATATTTGCCTTACTAAAATCAGTGAGGCTCACTAAAAATTTATCGAGGCAAACTGATTTTAGTGAGGCAAAAGTTTTTTTTTATAAAAACCGCTATTTTATTCTTTTGCTGCGCTACTTATGGATACAACTGTTCTTATTTTAAGAACATCTGCCACTGTCTTTGACTATTATTATCCTTGTTTATTCTTGTGCTTACTTCTAATTTGTAAAGTTAGGCTTTGTCTTTGGATATACTAATTATACAACCTTTGTGCACTCTTAAAAAATTTTAAAAAAGGGAACAAATTTTTCAATAAAAAGTAATCTGCTTTCAAAGGTGGTTGTGAAATGTAAAATAAATACCATGATATGACCCATCTGAAGGATATCTCTTCAATATAATAGGTTTGGATACATATACAATACTAACTACGCTAGCTATAATTCATATTTTAAGGCCGATTAAAATTAATACCAATAACATTTCAATACATTTTTTCTCACTAAATGACATTTTTATACCCCGCAATATAATAACACTTTAGCTACGATATATCTTTAAAAACATCCATCCCCCCCCCCCCCCTTAAATAAAAAAACTTGCACGTCTTTAGTCTTAAAGTGGTTTCAGCTGTCATTTGAAGTTATTTTTAGAAAATTTTAGTCTTGAATAATGGATTTTTAGAGTGCATAATCATAATTATGTAATAGTATGCTAAACTTTGATGTTCTTAATAACCAGAGTTACTACATATATGGATAGATCAATGAAAGAGAAATTATATATATCCCATTATAATGAAAAAAAAACTTATAGATTTTAAATTTTAAAAAATGCGCAAATAAAGATGAAATTTTTAGATTATTTCCAGAAGGGTAGGGTATCTTGCAGAGTATACAAACAAAGAAACTTCACCCAATCCCCCGTTATTTTCAATTTGTTTTTAAATTCTTGAATTATATCTATGGTCATATATATTTGTTATCAAAACAAATCAAATTAAATCGAATGACTTTTATTCTTTTGATGTCTTTCTATCTATATAACATTAGCTATATAGTTTTAAGGTGTTTATTCTGCTTTGTGATTATTTATATCTCTCAATGTTTAACTATCTTTCTATCTAGATAACAGAGGCCAAATTGTTTGAGGTGTTTATTCTGCTAGCTATCTATGATTATTTATAACTCCAATGACTAACTATCTGTCTATCTAGATAACAGAGGCCAAATGGTTTGAGGTGTTTATTCTGCTAGCTATCCGTGATTATTTATAACTCTAATGACTAACCATCTTTCTATCTAGATAACAGAGACCAAATTGTTTGAGGTGTTTATTCTGCTAGCTATCTATGATTATTTATATCTCTCAATGTCTAACTATCTTTCTATCTAGATAACAGAGGCCAAATGGTTTGAAGTGTTTAATCTGCTGGCTATTCATTATTATGTATAACTCCAATGACTTTCTATCTAGATAACAGAGGCCAAATGGTTTGAGGTGTTTATTCTGCTGGCTATCTATGATTATTTATAACTCCAATGACTAACTATCTTTCTATCTAGATAACAGAGGCCAAATGGTTTGAAGTGTTTATTCTGCTGGCTATCCTTGGTACCTGTATATCCCTTGCTGTCTACACCCCCCTGCCAAACGGCGACACGAATGCTAGTAACGAGTTCCTTGAGGAAATCGAGGTAAGCAACTTTGTACTTTTGCAGTACACATGAAAAACATGAAGCTTATTATTCTTGAGGAACGTAGTATATTCTTGTATTAGTTATTCTATGCCTGTCCTGTAATATGTTCCTTAAACGTTATTTTTCTCTGTTAATTTCATGGAGGGAGGGGGAATTGGACCTAAGGCGTTGGCTTAAAAAATTTTGGTACTTTTATTAAATTTTGATTGGTTAATTTTGTTTATCAACATTGAGGGTATAGCAATATATCGTTCATTGTATTATAGCTATGATCCATATATAATTCTAATTATTGTACCTTTTTAAAAAAAATTGTATTATCATATTTCCTTTGATATCAATATATTCTATGTTACCCTAACAATCTACCTGTATTATATTCTTTTAACTATTATTGTACGGCTATGTTGTATAATGCATCCTAATACAGCTAATATATTCGTATCTTCATTAATTATGCTATTTTCATAAGTAGTAACATCTCAAAAATTGGGATAATTTTTCTTAAAAACAAAACAATAGAATATATATTTTAAAAAATTCGACTGAAACGTAAATTACCTTGGCCAAAAAGAAACCTTGATAACTGAAGATGTTAAAAAAGGTTCCTACTTCTGCTATGCCATAATCACGACATAAATTATAAGAGATGAAGGCATGCCTTGGTCAAGAGCAGGTTCAATCATACACGTATAGCGACTTCCTTCCTCTAGAGGTTATGTAATTGAAATAAAAAGTTTTATCTGTGAGAAGCAAAAAGGGATTTTCCAATACTTTTAACTATTTTCCTCCAACTAAATAGCATAAAACTTGTATTAGATCAATATTCAATACTAAGTTATTTAGAATATTTGTCTGTGTAAATTATTCCATTTTGATAATTCTAATTATATAAATTGAGATGGTAGTAGAAGATACCTATGCATTTTCTAATCAGAAATATCAAGATTCAGAATACTTAAAGAAAAAACAAAGACATTTATTTCCAATTAATCCTTGTCAAAATACTGTGTCGTTAATTTAAAAGTTTGCACGTACAATTTTAATTGAGACGTTTTTTGTCTATACAAAATGAGGTCATACTGGCCTACCATTGGTCAATTAAAATGTATACTGGCCTACTATTGGTAATTTATTGGAATCTGTGTATTTGAATAACATTGGTCATTTGTATTGTATGACGTACTTTTTTATAGGCAATATAAACAATAGGTCAATTATTAATCAAAGCTTATGTAGTTGTTTTAAACTCTTGAAATTGTATGTCGTAGATAACAAACAGTTTTTTTTATAAATAGACAATCATACATCCTACCACTTTTATCTTAAAATACCCTTTCATAGATTTAGTTATAACTTTATGCTTGTAATCTATTGTTGCAGAATTAAGAATTAATATTAAGATAAAGATGCAGAAATTTAATTTAATTCTATTTCATTTCATCAACATTAATTGTAGTAATATTAATTTAATGTTGCATTATTTATAGTTTTAAGATTAATGTAATTATTTATCTTAGTAATTCTTTAAAGAGTACTCTATTGCACTGTATGACTCACAAAAAAGCAGCTTATAGTGTATTTGAAAAAAATGACGTCATGTAATACAAATAACCAATGATAGGCCAATATACATTTACCATTTGTTAATTACAAAAATTGTCTTCATGTATATATAGGAAACATTGTTACTGGTTTTTGTTTAACATTGCAGCAATATTACAGCCTATTTTTATTTAACCCACTTAACCCTGACAGAAAATGATTTTCTTCATTATCTCTTAAATAAGGAAGAAATAGTAAACGGATTCAACATTCTTTGACTTAAAACCTTTTTTTACTAAAATTATACTTAGCATTTTGGCCAGGAATATTATCAGCTTAATTATCGACGCTACTTATTGGTAAAATATTCATTGTCTCTTAATTAATTTTTAAAATTCTACAAAAGTTCATCTGTTCATTGTAATAGAAAATATATAGATCGGATTGAAATATTTGTACATTTGTATATTGTTTTGCGCATAGGATAAAAGTGTAATATATTAACTTTAAATGTAATTTTCCTCAAGAAAGGAAAGGTTTTTCATAAACATTTAAGAATACACTTTTCTTTTAATTTTATGCATGTAAGTTTTATCTTATTTGCGTTTTCACTTTTATGTCGGGACTGAAATCTACTTTTTTCATATTTATTTTTTCTTCTATTTGCTATTTCGAATACTAGTACATTTTCATAATTTTCCTATTTTTAAAATTTATTTCTGCAGCAACGGAATCTGAGAGTAATAGATACCGCATTTCCTTGTATTAAAGCTGATTTTTTTTATAGAAATTTTGGTCATTTCTCACAAAGTGCCTGTAGAGTACTGTCCCCCCCCCCTACCTTATTAAAAAAATTAAATTAGGGGGAGTAAGATTTTTTTTCATATGCCTAACCCTTGCGTGGATGGGTGCCCTACCCCTTACCCAATATCACGTAAACTAATCTGACCTGTCGTAATAAACAAACAGACGAAAAACTACCTTCCCCCCTCGAACTTTTTAATCATACCTTTTTGATTCTATATCCATAAGTAATTTACAAAACAAGAATCTTTTAACATGTTTAATGTCCTTTGAGACTTGGAAATGAGCTACTAGTATCCTAAAATATAATGCTTAAGATTTCTAGAACTAATGAACCGATTGGACTTTCTATTTTAGGGAAGCTTCACATAGGTTCTGAGATGGTTTTAGGCTAATGAGTATTTCAGATTCAAGTCTTCAATGGATATAGGCTAGTTTTTACCCTTCCCTTCTAGATGCTAGAGGCGAAACCGCTAGTTTATATAAAAACAAGTAAATTATGCAATGCATAATGTATAAACATTATACAAAATAAACCTCTTCCTAGTTTATTATTCTGACCACATAAAAAAAGCTTTTTTTTGTGGTTGAATATCAAATTAGATTGGCCATTTTTATAGAAGAAAAAAAACTGTAATCTCTTTTTTTGGACTTTGTAGATTGGGAGGAATTTGATATATCTCTACCAACCGCTTTTATGTCGTGAATTTAAAGCAAAAAACTAAGCGAATCAATTTGAAGTGGTTCACCTAACCTTCCTGTAAGAAAACAACATAATGATTCCTAAGAACAAGAACAATAGTATTAAGCAATTTCTTAGTACTTTTTTTTATTTTGTGAAAGACAAAAATTATCTTGTATTCATATAAACTAAAGTAATAGTATGTGTGTCTGTCTGTTCTATCCACCCTCCAATTTAACACATTTTTTTTCCCAACCACCTATCAGGAAAAAAACACTAAAGTATCATTAAATAATTTAATAAACCAAAAATGCTCTTTATATCCTGTATTTTCAATTTATGCAACATTATATGCACTTTGAACTCAGCAAAGCGTTTGACGCGATTGAATAATGTTTGTTCTACTACTATCAGGTCTGTTATTGGTTTATTCTAGTCTTCAAGTCTTGCATGGCAATGGAATTTTATTCTGCATAAGATAAGGACAATTATATCCATAATATGAAAAATCTATCTCTGAATATTATAAATGTCAATATTATGAAAGAATACTCATTAAGTATTAATTCCTGTTTTAAAGCTATGGATAATATTAATCATTTTGGCCAAGGCATTTCTTTTGCGCTTTTTCAAATTCGTTACATTCCTATTGACTCCTTTTTCACAAGCCTTATTCCCCACCCCTCTGATATTGCATACATAGAGACAGGTGTTTTTCCTCATTGTGTCTTTTTAAGCACAGAAATCCCACCTTCCCTATTAATATTCTATTAAATTGAAAAAAGAAGAGTGTGCCAATTTATTACTTTTAGTCAGGTTAGGTTATATTGGGTACTAGGTAGCCCCACAGGGTTAGGGCAATGCAAGTATAAGAAAAAAAAAATACAAATAAATTTTAAATAAAGAGGGAGGATGTCAGTGTTGGACAAGCCCTATAAGGGAAAGAACCCTAAACCAAGATTGTGTAATTGTACCTGCTATGCCAATATTCTTTTATTCTGACCATTTCATGCATTTTATTTCAATGCATTTATGCTACATTCTACAATAACAGTGCATAATACATTCATTCGCGGGTAACATTCAAAACAGCTGATTAAAATTTCTATAAATCTTTGAAAATTTTAGTTTTTAATAGCAGGGAAATTTATGTTTTATATAAGGAAAAGATACATTTGCTCTAAAGTGTAAATTAATTGCACTATTCCCCAAAGTCTTATCGTTTTCTTATTCATTAGCTTTACAACTTTGGGGACAATTATTGTATTTTGATAAGTTGGTTCATTAATTTGAGTGTCCAAACGTTTCAACTACTAATTATAATCTACAGAAGGGATAATTTTGTGTATCTTTATTGGGGATGTAAATCAAATTATCTACCATTGTCTTATCCCATTACACTGTTAAAAATAATTTTTTTTTTTAGCATCAGGTAATACTATATATTCTTCACATTAATGTATAGTATCAATCCGTACGTACTAGGAAAAAAACCTCATTACGATACAAGGAAGTTTTCAATGCTGTATTAAGTATTAGGTAATGTTTTGTGAAGTAACATGTAGTGCTAAATAATGTATTTGTCTGTAGAGTATTATCCAATACGCTCTTGGGAATAAAATTCAGTACAGTAGAAGTAATTTTTCATTACCCTCCTTCGCAATTGTTGTTACCCTCTATCATAATTCTTGATACTTTGTAGAGTATGAAACTGTTTTACTTTGCATGAAAGATCAGTTTATAATATATGATTATTATATGTACATATACATTTTGTTATATCAACAAACATACCAAGCAGAGCCATAAAACATTAATTTAAATGTAAATTTAGTAAAAAAATTACTTTAAAGATGTTTAGGACTAAACATTATCCTTAAAAATAAAATCTATGGTCAGTCATAATTACAAAAAACAAAATTATAAATCTGAGCATAAATAGTAACATTTCATCTTTGTCTAAAACGACCAAGCACAAAACACTTCCATGAGAGGTGTGCATGAATGGTGTCTGTTTCAATTATTCTTTACTGTACAGATTCGTACCCTAGAACGTATGAATAGTTACTATTATAATAAACCATTCTCTTGTGTATTGTCTGATATGCTACAGCGTATGAAATAGTACTAAATCAAGAAACATTTCTACAGCGTATTTTCCGATACCCTACAACGTATAAAATATTACTATTTTTATAAACTTTTCTACAGCTTATTCTATAGTACCCTAGAGCGTATCAATCGATACTAAAAAAATGTATGTGTTCTGTATAGTAATAATTATTGTGTTATATAGTATTACATAGTGTTATATATTAATTACATAGTTGTAGCGTTCTTACGGGTCCAATACTCTCCAGAGTATCAATTGATACTAAATAAAAAAATTATTTTTAACAGTGTACATACCTGCCTTTTACTTAAAAATTTTTTTTTCCATAAGTAAGGATCAAAAACAATAAAATAACAAGACTTTTAAACTATTCCATTATTTTAAAAAATCTAAAATTAGTTTGATTGTGGAAACGTTTCAAGGCTTATGTTGTTACACAGAAATTAAGTAGGACAACACCCCTTGTTTGTAATACTTGGATATACTAATGCAAAAATATGGTTTTTTTTTATATTTTGTATGCGAATATGAGTTATTAGGTTAGCAATTTGAAAGGTATTATCTGTAAGCCTAGTAAAGCAAAAAAGTACTTTTATCTTTGATGCTTTGGTCTTAATAGCTATAAAGTTTTTCTATTGAAAAACTGTAAGTAATTTGATTTAATAAATGACTACTTATTTTGATTTTGATTCTAATTTAATATCAGCCGCTTGTTATTGCATCTGATTAAAATTGTTCCCTATAATTCTCTACCTAGAATTGGTTTATAAAAATTATATTTAAATGTATTCAACCAATCAATAAACATGAATTATTGATGCGTATAATTTTAGATGAATCATGATATTTTCATAAAACGGTTTGTAAAGAATTTATATAGACAAACTTTATTTTATATTTTCAATGTAGCATGAGGATCATACTGAAAAGTTATATAACGTATCGTATTATAGATTTTTATAAAAATAAATAATATAACTGTACTTTATCCTATTATTTTTATTTTTCAATACGCGGAAATATGTTTTCAATACAATACGATGATTAACTTTTATCATATGGTAGAAATATAAACAAAACGAAGTAGCGGGTTTTGTCGTATTTTTACACTAGTTTTCGATAGGTTATACAGTGTGTTTTTTTTATGAGAACTTTTTTGGAAGCAATTTTGCCCCACTTATAGTTATCAGAATTTAATGATTAATGGCTTATTTTCTTCGTTTTTTAGGGCAATTAATAGAACAACAAAAATATATTTCAGTTTTCATTTAAAAAGTACAGTAAAATCTAAAATTCAAAACTTAGGTGTCAACATCTAAAAATGGTTTTAGCGCATTTTTCTTATGCCTAAATCTTCTAAGAAAAAACTTAGATTTTCTGTAGTCGACTTTGGGGAGCCAGTACTCCCTCCCTAGTTGAGATATGACCTTTAAACTTTGATATGTTCTAGTACATGTCCCTAATAGTATCTGTATAAATTTTTACCTCTATATCTAAACTTTGAAGTGTTTTGCAGCCATTCTTGCAAAAGGTTGAATATTTGAGCATAAGAAAAATGCGCTGAAACCATTTTTAGATGTTGACACCTAAGTTTTGAATTTTAGATTTTACTGTTTTTTTTAAATAAAAACTGAAATATTTTTTTGTTGTTCTATTAATTGCCTTAAAAAACGAAGAAAATAAGCCATTAATCATTAAATTCTGATAACTGTAAGTGGGGTAAAATTGCTTTCAAAAAAGTTCTCATAAAAAAACACACTGTATTAGGTTATGTAAATGTTAATGATTGCCCCGCTAGGTTATAGCCTCCCGTAGTGGCTAGAAATAGGAGAAAAGTTACTGTGAAACCCACAACTTCGTTTTCTTTCCATAATCCCAAAATATTAACCATAATGCTTTTCAGGTGATCTTCACTGTGATCTTTACAACTGAGTGTTTGATGCGTATAATAGCTCTGGGCTTCATCATGCATCCCTCTGCCTACCTAAGAACCTCATGGAATATTCTAGATTTTACCATCGTCATGATTGGGTGAGTTGGTTTATTTCACGCTTTTTTGGTTATTTTGTTAATAAGAGGATTAAGGCGTACTTTAATAATATTTCAACTAATTATAGCGGTTTTTCTAGAAAGCATTGTTTGTTAACCAGGAAGAAGGGGAAAATGGGCTGTAAATTATATCCTGATCCCCAATGTTTTATAATCCCCTTTCATTGGTTTAGTTAATATGGGGACTTTTATTACATTTTGATTGGGTTGTACAAACTGTTAGTGTCTTAACTTTTCCATCAATTATGTTAATTTAAAAAATCTTTTTTGGTTGAGAGAGAGAGAGGGGGTTGATGTTTATTTTTTTAACCTGACGCCTTACTACTCTTTTTATTCTTTTTTTAAATTTAAAAAAACATAATTTTATATTGAAAATCTCGATGTTCTTAATTGTGTATTATTACATTTTAATTAACTAATTAAAAAGGCATCTTAATATCATTAATTGTTCATGTTTATAATTTATAAAAGAGCTTTTTGTACATTAATTCACTAATCTCTGTGTGTTTTTATTAATATATTTTATTTGGATCTAGTACAGCAAATGGTAAAATGATCCTGGAATCGAATCTTTCCTAAAAACTTAGAGGCTACGTATATGTTGTGTTGTACATAATTATAAACGGATAAGTCTTTATAATAATAATTTATAATAATTTATAATATTTAAGACTAAAAATCGCAGCGCACGTAAATGGATGAGAAAGGCCTATTTTATGCGCGTTTTATCTAGTAAGGCTATTTCAGATATTTTTTGGTTAAACCGATATGCTCACATAATATGTACGTTATGGCCGATAACATTTACTTTTTAGGTTGATTCGATTCCAGCCATATTTTACCCTAAACTGTATTATATCCTTTTTTATTTATTTGAAATGTGTTTTTATAATTGTTAATGTTATTAAATTGCACATTTTATTCAAATTTAATGCAATTTTAGTCTATTTTGTGCTGTGATGAAGTAAGTATACTGGTAGTACCCAAATCAAAACCCTTTTTTTAAATATCTAGATTAGGGCTCGGCAGCCGTGTGTCAACCAACAATTTATTCCTGTTTGTATATAAAAAAATTCTAATGCTAACATGGGGTTGAAGCCCGACTGCCATGTCTTGATTTTAAATCTTGAAACATATAAATGTAAAATATTTATGATAATTTTGCAAGAAACAAGGGCAGCTATGTACATAATTAGTGCAGTAAATAACATTTCTAAAACGATTTCCAAAGTATCTTGATGCGCACTGAACTCTTTCCCCTACTATTAAATTGAAAATTTGGGGTAGGGCTAATATTTGGTTGTTTGTTTAATTTTGGGAGGGGGTTCATTTCTTAATAGGCACTTTGAGGGAAAGCACTCGATGCTCGTCAAATGCAATTAACGTTTCGTATATTTTGAAATTAACTATCTAACAGTTGAAGTTAGAGTCGTTTAAACGTTTACGGAATTTAGGACAAAACCTACATCTAGAGGAACTCCGCTACTAAAAATGCAAATTTCTTTTATTTGTGTTGCATTTTTACATTTGGAATTGAGTTGACAATTTTATTTTTTCAGCATTTAACAAAAAAAATCTAGATTTTTTATATCACAAAATGTGCAACACGTATAAAGAAATTAGTCTATCTAGGAAATTCAAAGTAAGCTAGAAAAAAGTATCCTTACATAAATTTAAGCTTTAAAACTTTTAACAAGATATTTTTTGGATCAATTAACGACCAAGGTCAAATGCAGGGGTGACAAACGTCAGAGTGGACACTTAACCCAATCTAACCTATCTTTAAATACCAAAACCCTGCAGGGGCATATTTGTATATTCATATCTTATAGAAATACTTAATTAACTTAATATTTTGTCCACTCCGACGTTTGTCACTCCGCATTTGTCCTGAAACCTATATTTATCCAATTATAAAATATTTAATCGTTGAGTCAAAAATTGATCCATTTTCACTGTAAAATAAAGGGATCTACTGCATTTCACGGTAAAATATTGCTGGTAAGCAATATTTCCAAAAATCTATGAATTTTAAAGGCTGCTAGCTGCCAAACGGCTGATCGTACAGATGATACCCGCACACCATTTTAAGCGGCATAAGAAGGCCTACAAATAGTCTGGAATAGCCAAGATCCAATTATGCACAGGGAAAGCTTCACTGAAGAAAAAACGCGTAAAATAGGTCTTTTTCGCGCATTTCTCTGCACTGCGAAATAATTATGCATTATTGATTTATGGCTATTCCAGATTATTTGTAGGCCTTCTTATACCGCTTAAAATGGTGTGCGGGCATGATCTGTACGTTCAGCCGTTTGGCAGCTAGCAGCCTTTAAAATTTATAGATTTTTGGAAATATTGCTTACCAGCAATATTTTACCGTGAATTGCAGTAGATCCAAATAAAGTTTTTCTGGTTTACTTTGATTATTGCCTAAATTGTATAAAAACTCATGATAAGAAAAAAATAGTTTTAGAGTTTAACTTTACCGCTGTCACAAAAATGCTTAAGAACTTTTTCTATCATTATATAAAAAGGTGACTTTATAAATCTTATTTTAAAATGAAATTTATTTAGTTACCAGTAATATTCTAATGCCACATATTATTTTACTATAATTATAATTTAAGAAAGACAAAATAATCACTAAAGCTCTAAAAAATAGATTTAGGCTTTACATAAGAATAAAACACAGGACTATTTTAGACCAAAAGTATAGAATTTTTTGTTGACGAAATACTTTAATTTTTAAAACTAAATAGAATTTAGAAATAAAGCCATATGAAAAAGCTTTTAAAAATATTAGATAAACGGGAAGTTTTATAAATGTGTGTGGGTCATATTGATGCTATTCGAGGTCAATATGAATAAATCAAATGTATAATGTCCTCGGTATTAAAACCTTATTTATGAAAAAAGATTTACTAATCTTGTTAATTAGTTTGACTACTGTAATTGCAGAAATTATATAATAACAAACATTACCCTAATTTTCTTGCACTTAATTACTAAAGGACTTAAGCTTGAAAACACAAAAACATTTAAGCTTTTTGCATTTAGAATATAGGATTGCAACATCCAAAATAATTATTGCACATTGGGGCAAAGGCTGGCCTAAAATATGGTTTGCTGGTTGTACCACTGACTAGAACTTTGATATTTTACTCACTAATTACATATTCCAGTATTGTTTTGAAACTGAATAATATGCGATGGATAAGTTTTTAATCTTATTCATTTTCATTTTGATATTCACGGAAAGCTGTCTATAATACGATAGGATAAATAACTAATATGATTGCAAGCACTAGTTCCATATTTGATCATCATTTTAAAAGCTAAAAAAGTACCAGTAATCAAATTGAATCATAAAAGAATAAAACCACTAAACGTTTTGTCGCATGCGGGAACCATGGGCAGGGACATGGCAGCTGAACTTAAATTCATTCATTCCCCAACTTGATTGTGATTTATTTTTAATTGAAAAAGACTTTGGCACCCCCTTACTTTTAAAAATAAATTGAAAATGAGAGTAGTTGGGGTTAAATATTTTTTCCCATGCCTAACACCTGTGGTGCCCTAAACCTGCAGAGCTACACAGTTCTTTCCCCCTTCCTCCCCAATGTTCTTATATACATACCTGGACAAATGTTGATCTTCATTTTTTCATGAAATCCTACTAGCTTGACAGACATAAATTCAAAATGCTTGTCTCTTTCTTTGGTAGGGTTAAATACATAAATAATTAAAGCAGCAATAACAGTTAAATGTTTTTTTTATGGCATATTACATTTGTAATTACCTTCATTTGTACAATTAATTCAAAATAATAATTCTCCTAATTTTATTATTAGTTAACAATAAAGACTGATGAAATTTAATATGTCAATCTTTTTTCTCTCTTTCAAAACACCTTGATCCATAAAGCCAAGTTTTTATGGAGAATATGTGGTTTTGTATTCTTAAATTCTAAATTAAAATGATTTAGGAGACAATAAAACTAAGTTCAAAAGAACAGAAAGAATGTTGTACTTTTTTTTATAATTAGGAGGTAGATTACTTTCACAAATAATTTTCCTTGTCCCTAAATCCAATAGTGTTGGTTTTATTGTTTTATATTGGTGGTTTAACCATGGTATTACAAGGCCTATGGTCTAATTTATTAGCCCAATACATTTTTATTTGCCTGGGAAAAAAACTTCTCTAAAAGTAATGTTGTGCACTAAACCAATCAATGTGTCATCACTAGCGATTATAAGAGTAAAATTATTCGAATCCCCGGGGCTTACCATCTAGCCCCAATCACCCCTCATTATAGAAATAAGTTTAAAGTAGGAAGGAGGTATTATTTTTCCGTATTACCTAACCTCTGCAGTAGGCCTAACCCTGAAGGGCTACCCAACCAAATTTGACCTGAAGTAGAACAATTTATATAAAAATAATAGCACAACACTTTAGTTGCAGGGTTTGGTGTAGGTTGAGTACAAAAATAACTAAGGTGGAAAATTTACCCTGTACAACTTTTAATATTGTACACCTAGTTTTGATATTGTCTTCAAGATGGGAAATAAGGATAAGGAAGGTATAATTTATATCTTTTTAATATAATCTTTGTATTGATTTTAATAAATACATTCTGCAAATCCTGTAACAAAATTTCATATATAGAAACTTACATCAAAAATCGGTGCTCTTTTCCTCCACCCCCCCCCCCTCTACGTTAAAAATAAGAGGGAAAATCTATTTTTTCCAGATCCATTACCCCCTTAGGGGCTACTCAATGTCAAATCCTTCCCCCCTACCTTTTCAATTTAATTTAAAATTTTAAACAAGGTACTCTCAGAAATAGCGCTGAACTTTGCATTATAAGAGATATAAGTTTTCCGGAATTGTAATGTAGGGAGTAGATTTGAAATCAGCATCAAATTTTAAGGATTTTTTATAAAATTCGTTTTTTGTATAATTCTTTATCTAAAAGCGGAAATACAAATTAAGTTAATTAATTTTGGCATCTGTGATTGGTGGATTTAAAAAATCTGCGCTCTGATTGGATGTCGTACATCATTCAACCAATTAGAGCGCAGGTAGTTTAAAATCCACCTATCCTATTGGTCAAAATTAATTAACTTAAAATGTATTTTCGCTTTTAGATAAAGAATTTTACAAAAAACGAATTTTATAAAAAATCCTTAAAATTTGATGCAGATTTCAAATCTACTCCCTACATTAAAATTCCGGAAAACTTATATCTCTTACTTTGCAATAACAAAACGTTTGTACATAGAAATAATAAATAAAATATAATTTCAATGATTATAATTAAGACGATATTTTGTATAGATTTTTACCCTTCGACATTTTTTTTCTACAAAAGTTTTTATATAAGAATAATCTTCCCTTTAGATTAGAAAAAACGACAACAAAATGAAGACAAAATGGAAATAACTAATTAAGAAATTCTTTGAAACAAAAAGAGCAAAATAAAATAAAGCTGTAAAAATGCTAAACGCTTATTAAAAGAAAAATATATTTATAAATTTATTTTCTATTTTAATGGCATAAAGTCCTTATTTAAATTTATGTTTGAAAATCAAACAATAACCCTTTATATCAATAAATATTAAATGAGTATTCTATGCCATTATGATGACACAACTTAGAATTTCTGAATTTTTAAATTTGCCACTTAAATGAACCAATATATGAGACTGTGGCAAAATTCGTAGTGCATCCTCTTGTTGTCGGAAGGTAATAGGTTTGAATCTCGGCTCAATACCGAGTCATAACTATAGTGAAGACATAAATTGTGGAAGGAATACCTTGGCCCAAAACAGGCGCAACCATGCACAGCTATGACTTGCAGACAAAGGGCGTACAATTAAAGAGTTAAATTTTCTAAGGGCGTTTCTAAGGTTTGGTTTCGAAATACACCAAAATAAGATCTCATCAATCTAGCCTATTATTGGATGTTTATTGACTAAGGAAACGCGTTCATTTTAGTGGAAAATGGTAAACTCAGAAATTTAAAGTTTTGTCATCCCCGTAATATATAGTTTGACAATAAAAGCCATAAATGCAGTGAAACAGAGATAGATCTATGGAAAAATATAATTCTTTCCCCAAAAACAAATAAAACATACAAATTGCAGAATTTTCCATAATCTATCTTTGTATCCAAATAGAACTATGACGTACAAAATATCACGAAAAAATGTAAAGCAAGTTTTTCGAGTTGAACATATCTATAAAAGGGTCACACAAGCCCTAAATAATAGCTTTTCAAAAACCTAACCTAACCCTTAATATAATATAATGATGAATATAAAAGATGTAGTTAGAATAAAAATGATACATATTTGATAAAATAAATAACCAGAATGTTAATAATTTGATGAAGGGAAAATAATCAAAGACCTTCCCAATGAAAAACTTTGTCCATGTTAATTTTAAGATATTTTTAAGATTATTAATGTTCTGGTTATAATAAATGCTTTTTATTTACTATTTTAGTTATGAAATCCTAAAGTAATAATATTTTTAATTGTTCAGGGTTGTGAGTTCGATTCTTGCAAGTTTACAAATTGAAGGATTCGACGTCAAAGCTCTCAGAGCCTTTCGTGTTTTGAGGCCTTTGAGGCTCATTTCTGGTGTACCAAGTAAGTTTATTTCATTTGACATGGTAATACACAACTACAACAAACATTTTGATTCAACAACCTTTGTTTTAAAGTCTTACCTTATAATACTAACCACCCCTTCCCCACCAAAAAGCAAGAAAATTAAATTATATTTAAAATAATGTTGGAAAAGGTGGCTTTGATTTTTTTTTGGTAAAAAAGGCAATAAGAGATGGGGGGATAGTTTTTTTTAATTTTTTTTTGTTTATTTTATGTCAGGTTAAATGGATTATATTGGACACTGGGTAGCCCTACAGGGTTAGGAAACGACAGTTATAATATCCCTGTATCCCTGGCTAGGATGCATCCCAAGGTAATTGTACCCAGCCAAACCAAAAGCATAATCACAGGGTGTGGTTACAAAAGTTCTAATCTTACAAGCCATTCCAATTTTCTACAGATCATTAATAATATGTAATAGTGGATTTTGTTATTTCAGTATTTTCAAGCATGTAAAAATTAACAATTAAAAAGAACTTGTTCTAATCATCTTTATAAGTAATATTTTTAGACAATTTTGAATTATATTATTCCAATCAATGGCATACAGGAGGAGTGTTGTAACCAGTCCCCTGGTGAAAAGGTGGTTGTTTTATTAACCCCCACAAAGGATCTAAACCCCCAAAATAGCCAATGGTACAAACCACTTAAAAGTTTAAAATTGGAGCTTTAATTTTATAGGCAAATTGTAATTTGATAATATGTCATGAGAAAAATTTAAATATAAGATAAAAATCTTAGGATTTTCCTTAATTTATTGACTAAAGTTAAAGTAACCGTAAAAATATACAAATATATGAACCATATTGTATCCTTATATAACGTAATAGGATGTGTGTCTGTCTGTCTGTATTTTTGTTCCAATCGATCCTCTAACCATCTTATTCATAACGGCCCTCCTAGAAAGTGAATCTTCTTATAGGTTCTAAAGTAATAGGAGGTTTGTGTTTTTCACCAAAAAATCTTACCAATGGCTTAATCATTTATGGCTCCTCTCTACAGTGAAGCTTCTTGTAGTTTGATTTTTCTTTACTTGGGTTAGGTTTAAGAGTTAAGTGCAGCCTATGCCAATAACGAAATTAAATCGAAAATAATCCCTAAACTTGATTTTCAGCATACGTGGAGGGGGGGGGGGGGGGAGCACTTAGTAGAATTGACGACCTTTTTATCTGCCCCAAATTATTATCGTAGATTTAATTCGCTTGTTTGCTTTACCTCATTCCTGGTTAAGTGTCTAAAAGTAAAGAGAAAAACCAAATAGTTTACAATTGTCCTCGGCCCAACATTATTTATTTTATCTTTATATGTGTGTTATTTTTTCATCTATTAAATGTATTACATTTAAACAAAATAATTACCTTGTATTTGAAATATAAAATAATAAATTGTCAGTGTCTCAGTGCAAGTGTATGTAGTAAAAATTGTAGAGACTAGTATTATTGAAATCTAATATTGCTTGTTCTTGCAATTTCTCTTTTATCTTGCCGGAATAAAGATGTTGGTAAATTCGGCGGCCGCAGCTCATTTTTTGGAAGGTTATGGTTTCGCATCCTAACCAAAAACTTGGTCTATGAACTATTCAAAGCTAGGACTACCAAACAAAGACCGTTCAATCAAATAGCTGGATTTTTTTTGTAATTTTTCAACTTAAGTAAAGATTAGTAAAGCCTTTTTAAAAGTTTAGATTTTTACTTTTTTTGGCTAACTTGTTTATCTTTAAACCCCAATTCATTCCCTAAAAATAACGTTCTACGTCTTTTTGTTCGTTTTATCTTTATATATAACAAGAGAGAGAGAGAAAGAGGGAGAGATTGCTGAATTGATGGAATTTTTTATCAAACATGAACGATTCTGATCGTTCATTTCGCAGCAATAACTAAATTGCTATTTAAAATACATTTAAAAGGATATTATTTTATTGAAACTTTAATTAAGAAAAAAAATTTATATGAACAATTTTATGTTTTAAAATTTAAGATTGATGAACAAAAATAATGGTTTAATAAACAAGAAAAACTATCAAGATTACTTGGAATGGAGAAAGGACTTGCCACCTTATCTAAAGAGTAACTGTGATAATAAAAATATGATTGCAATTTTTTGCTTTGTATAACTTTGTTATATTTTTAGCATTTTTTTCATAAAAATAAGAAAAAAGCTCTAAACCAATATTGACTTAAATGGACAATAAAAAGATATATTAGAAACTGGATTTTTTTCTCTCTTATTGTTAGTTCATGCACTATAGACTGCGCTCTTAGCTTTTAAGGGCTATGTATTTAGAGGGGTATGGATAAAACAAACCCACGACTTTAAATTTAGAAATAATATACACTAAAACCATCATAAGACCTATGTTAAGCTTCATAAAAATAGATAATTCAATTGATTCAGTTGTAAACATTAAATGAAATAACAAAAATCCTTACTACTTTAATTATTGGATGGAATTTAAAACTACAATAATGCCAAATCTTTGAGTAGAAAAACTAAAAGTTAATAAAGTCTTACATAAAAGTATTCGTATTCCGAATGAATAGAAAACAATATAAACCCTAGTATCTGTCCAGTTATTTAAATAAGGGACTCCGATATACGTCTGGTAAAATAAACTTGTAATGTGAAATAAAATTATGTAATTCTTTAGGTAGGGGGACGTTAACTACTACATCCCCTAACTAAGGTTTATAATTCCACTTCCAGCCAAGAGAAATTATGAATATTTTTAAATTCTACTTATTAAAAATTTCTTTTCATAAGTTCTACTAGTCTTTTCACTAATAGGCAAACATATCCTTAGTTTAAAGTAAAACTAAGGGATCTAAAGTGATTAGCCAATGGACAAAAGAACATCATAATTGGAATCAATCAATTAAAGTACCCAAAAGTTTTAAGCTAGGATATGAAAAACGAGGTTATAAAACCTTGGTTACCAGTGCAATTTACTGTGCAATGTCCCCTCCCTGCCTGGTTTTAAACTAGAGAAGGAAAAAGGAGAATAAATCTTTATTAGATCCGTAGAAACCATTTAAAATTGGAAAAACCAGGTTTTCAAGGAAAGTTAAAGGAACAATGAATAAAATTTTCGATAAAAATCTATATATTTTACTTGAATGTTGTACCAGATTTTCATGCACTATTTTAAAGTGATGCTCGCAGCTGGCTAAAATAATGATACCCTATTATGCTTCATAATTAAAATAAATACATGTATTTTGGTAGCTTAAAATCTTCCTGATGGATCGAAGAATTTTTTCTCTAACTTTTCTCCTAAAATTTTACTCCTTCAAATTAGGAACTTTGTTTATCACTATAATAAGAATTATCAGATTATTGTCCATTGGCCTATCCCTGTTAAAAATAAAGCTATTGGTAAATTTTGTTTTGGTTGCTGTAAACTTTTAAGATTTTTTGCAAGAATATTTTTTCAAACTTTTACATATATTATCCTTGTTAGAATTTGTATGATGTGGAGGGAACATCAAAATATGCTTTGATACATTATATACCAATATTATAAACCAAGGTAGATCAATTAAGATCTTTGGAACAGATTAAGAGCATATACACAGAGCTTCAACTAATATCTAATTAATACAATTTGATCAGTATGTCTTAACTACAAATCATAATTTATCTACATTACAAAGTAGAACGATGTCTGTCTGTCTATTCGTCAATATGTCTGAAGTATAAAATCTCGGTAACCGCTGAAGAGATTTGGGTTCTACTCTTCAGGGAATATACCTACTGGTCCTGTGGTGGTTTTAGGCTATTTCTTCAGGGTTTAGACACCCACGATCACATCCAAAAAAAACAAAAGATCCCCCACATTTTTAAATTATAAAGTTCATAGAAGCTAACAGATATTATATTATTTTAAGACTTCCTTGTATACATAACCTTACAAAATAATACTTACAAACATACACAAACACACACAAGTAACCCCTCCCCCAAACAATTTGAAGATTAATCAAAAGATCTGCTTGAGATCAAAGCTTGTGTTGGTTGTTGTGGATGGGTTGTATCTTGTTCAACATAATTATAAACTAGGCCTCCAGGCCTCAAACTAATTCTTCACTCTAAAAAAAAGTTATGTGTAAGCCTTCTAAACAGTCACACAACTTTTTATGGATGCGGATTAAATGGAACTTATGGGTGAACTAAGGATAATGATGTAGAGAAAAGTTTTTATGTTTAGATTCTTAAGACACTGTGACTGGTATATTAGCTTTTAAATTACTGACTAAATACATATTGTAAATTTGTGCTTGGAGGAAGGGGTCATGGGGTCGACCCTACCCTCCGACCCCTTGATGATAGAAAAACTAAACAGAAATTTGTAAAGGATTACATTAATTTCTAAGGGTGATTTCTTTATATAGGGTAAATTCATCCTAAATAGTTATACACCTTCTAGAATGAAAGATATACAGATTGAAAAACATCATATTACTTTTATATAAGGACAATACCCATGATTATATGACTTTCAAAAAGTTTCTAAAATAAATGAATGTTTTTTTTATGGTGTTTGTTTATCTCACTTTGCAACAAGATATTCTAGTAAGGAAGTAATGACTACCTTCCTAATTTTAACCGTACAAATAAAACAGAGAACAGTAACTAGTAAAAGGATAAAAAAAATGGAATAAAAAAACAAGGATGGTGTAAAAGTTTGTCAGAATCACATTCCCATTTCTCTGACTGAAATAAATCTGTTTAGGTTTACAAATTGTGATGAACGCTATTCTGATGGCTATTATACCTCTGATGAACATTGCGCTGCTGGTCATCTTTGTCATCATCATCTACGCCATCATCGGCCTCGAGCTGTTCATGGGCGCCTTCCACAAAACCTGCTTTGACATCTATACAGGTGAGTGTAAACATTCTGTAAGTTTTAGATCAAACATAGGATAGAATAATGAAATATTATTATGATGTACATTATTTCACCTGAAAATTTTTCAAGAATAATAAAATAAAATACCTACCAGTTTTGTTGGCCCAAGTGACCAAAGGAATAATTATTTTATTTCAGTTTACTATCAGTGGAAAGCTGTCTTTAATACGATGTTATTATTACGCGACCGTGGCTCAACACGTAGCGCATTCGCTCGTCGACGGGAAGGTGATAGGTTCGAATCTCGGTCCGACCCCGCGGCATAACTAAAGACGTTAAAAATGGTTTCTACTGCTGCTATGTCAGGTGTGTGACATAAATAGTTAGAGTAGGGGGAATGTCTTGGCCCAAAACAGGCGCAACTTACTACCATGCACAGTTAGGACTTCTCAGACAAAGGTCGTGCAATCAAAGGGTTGGTTGTCTGTCGGGCAAATGGATTCTTTACACTGCAATCATAGGGCTTAGGGCTGACAACCCTATCCCATGTCCATAAAAATAGCCACATTGTTACAGAAACACTGACAAATTGTCAGCGGCCTATGCTCCCCCTGTGGAGTGAAAAGGAACACAGTAATAGTGTCTGACTGATTATGACGTAACAAAAAAAATTAGCCAATGAGAGGCCACTATAAATTTTACCATTGGTCAATAACGGCCTCTCATTGGCTAATTTTTTTTTGTTACGTCATAATCAGTCAGACACTATTACTGTGTTCGTAAAAAGGGCTTGTTACTGTTACTGTTACTGTTATTATTGTTTTCATCTAGCAACCGTTTACAAAGCAAAAATATTATTTGATATTTTAAAGCTTTTAAAATCAAGGAATTACTCAAATATAGAAAAAAAAATTTTTATTTTGTTTCTATTTTCTCGTAAGGTCAGGTCTGTGTGTTTTCTTGATATTTACAAAGTTCAGGATTATCTACTGTCTACTATTTTACAATATGGGTATATTACAGCAAAACAATTACGGCAAAAAGTGAGAAATAGATAGATAATCTGACTCGTATTAAAATGTTTTAATTCTTGCAATCTTTTGTGTTCTTATATCTATGTATATTAAGTCACTTTTATATAATCGTAAATATTCGGCTTAAAAGATTCAAATTGTAATTAAGTCGATCAATAAAATTGGATCGATTTTTTCTTAATATTCAAGTCGTTAAAATTACATACTTTTTATTTATAATAAGTATTTTATATTTACCAAATTCGAATTTGTATAGGAATGGAATGAATAGAAATAGCATAAAAGGTTATTGAAAACTTAATGGAAATAACAGTACAAGATTAACACATGAAAGCTAATTAATTTACATTCTGAAAAATTCAGTAAATATTATTTTTTCTAAACTTAAAAAAAATATTTCTTTAATATCAAAGATAGCTATTTAATATTTAGCTGTACTAAACCCAGGTTTAACAGTGGGTGTTTTCAGCAAATATGAGTTCTAAGTGGGCAAACAAATAAATTACAAATCGATGATTGATTTTCAGATTTAAAAGGCTTTTTCCTTCGAATTTTAGTACTAATTTTCATTTTTTTTCTCATTTTGAAATTTCAAATAATTTTTTAGTTGTAAGTTTCGCAGCTAGTATTCTAATTAATCCTTAGTCGCTTCGCCCCTAGTATCTAAGGTAGTGTGATGAAGGTAAAGAAAATAGCCTAAAACTACTTCAAGCTATCCTTAAAAATACAAGAAATTTAGATCAGGATTTTGATTTTCTTTAGTTTCTGACAAAAAAAACCTATCTACTTTCTACACATTAATAATTTTGTGAGAAGCTTCACTTTAAAAGGCATTTTGTTTGCCTTTATTATAAGGAAATAGAAAAGTATTACTACAACCTTCCTCTACTGGAAGTATTTGTCCAGCATTCAATAAAAGAAAATAACCTATAAGATTACATTTTATTGGTGTGCAGTTTCTTCAACAATTCACACAGATAGAGATTGGGAAAAAGGATTGACCGTGGATACGAATGTATTTAAAGATGTCATTTAAAAAGTATAAACTAAATATTTGAAAAAAGGACCTTTTTACTTTTATTATAATATAAAATAGAGTATACCTAAACTAAATAAGAAAATATCTATTTCAAAACATGCATTTTACATTTTTTGTTCTAGCAGGCCAGCAACGCCCCGAGAGACCTTCAGGGGCACTTAACAAAATGCACTTTTAATTTCACTTTTAAAAAGAAAATGAAAAGAAATGGGGAAAGGGGATTTTTCCAGGGGCGATTTTAAAAGAGGCTTTAAAGTAAAGGAGACCCATGTCGTTCTTGCAGTTAACGATGTCTTAATGTCCACAACAAAAGACAGACCAACATCCTATTACTTTTATTTGAGGGTTATTTTGCTAATTTCAATGTGCACTGATCATTTACGCAAGGATTAGCAATTGCAATTTATGAATGTTATATTTCTTGATTCGGCTTTGTTAAAATTGCAGCGAATTTGAATAGGGTAACTGACCATTTGCTGTGATCAGCACCTGCGAAATGTAAATCCACTTTAACTGCAATAAGTACATATGAGTTGGCTGCTGATTGAAAGGAAATAGTAGCTGTAGCTGCCAGAGAGAGAGAGGGGACAGTGGACTGTTTATTACACTTGTCCCCAAAGTTTTATAATCAACAACTTTGGAGAATCTACTGAATTTTATTGGTTGATTAATTAAGTTGAGTATTCAAACGTTTAAACCACTAATTTTAATTTACAGAATGGGTAAGTTTGTGTTTCATTGGGGATGTACATCAATTTATCGACCATTGTCTTATCCCTTTTGCTCCCTTTGCGGCTGCCAATCCTCGTTATCCAATAGTTTAATATGGCAACGTTGAACTTGAAATGTTGTTGACAGTGCCAAAATAAACTCACATATGGATTAACTCTATCTCTAATCCAGCCTTCCAATTTGTCAGGGAGGGAGGGGATATTGCACTGTAAATTACACTTGTACTCAAAGTTTTAAACACGTTTAATAATTTAAATTCTCCAAGATTGAATTTTTATTTGTTTGTTCGACTTTAAATAATCTAGAGAAGGAACATTTTTAAAAGCGAAGCTTTTCTATAATTAGGGTTGGTCCGTCCGTCCGAGACAGATAGCTTTTTTCGTATAATCAAGTCCTAAAAATGTAAGTATGTTCATAAACATTATCCTGTATCAAGCAGTTTTTTCAACAAATTTACTTACAATTTTGCTTCGACTCTTATACTTTTATATTCTGATCATTCAGTTCTGACACTATACAAGTGTTAATGTTCGTTGTCCTACCGTTTAAGTGCTTCGCTTTTATTAATGTTGTCATCCTTGTTTTATCATACTTTGGGTTGTATATCAATTTAATAATCATTCTCTAATCCCTTAACAGCCCTGCAACTTCTGCATTTATAGGAAGATTTTAATACGAAAATACCACATGAAAATTTAAAATAAAAAGTTCTATAATTTAACAATTTTGAAAAAAGTAGGAGGAAAAGCCAATTGAGAGATTGATAGTTATTTATCGCATCGTGTTATGGACAGCTTTTCACGGATATTAAAAGGGACCGAAGTCCGGGATAACAAAATTGGTTGTAATTTAATAATTTTATTTTAATAATCGTAGAAAATTGCCTGATAAACATGATTTTTCAGCATTGAAAAGAACCGGTCCTAATCCAGCGGATATTAGTCGGTTTCGAAGCAATACTAGAAAAATATTAATTGTAATACACTGCTAATTTTTAACCAACGAATAGGTGAAGTGTTTATAAAATTTTAGTTACCAGTATGATTTACAGTACACTGTTCCCTCCCTCCCTCCATTATTGATAATTATATTTTCCAGGTGAAATGATGGAGGACCCAACACCTTGTGGAGGTATCTATGAGTGTCCAAATGGTACCGAGTGCAGAGGTGAATGGGAGGTACGTACTTTTACAATTATAGAGTGGCTACTCATATCAAAATTTAGTGTTTACAAATACAAATTTAGTAGTGAAGCTATTCTATAATTCATCTCATCTGTCCGTAAAGCTATAGTGAAACGTGATTTTCTCGGTTGATATTTGAGATAGACTTCTAAAATGTTTATTATATTATTTATTTCCATAACCTGTGTCCATCCAGTCTGTTTTGTCCGTCTGTTTGTTGTTCATGCTTCAAAAGACATGAACACTTATTTTTTATAAAGGTTGCATGATTTTTTTGCTTATTTATGACAACTGGACATCTACTCTATACCTCACTTGTCTGTTTCAGGGGCGTCCAAGCTTTTTTTTTTGGGGGGGGGGGGTAAAAATTTTTTAAGGGGGGGGGGGGGTAATTCGTTTTTTTTTTTTTGGGGGGGGGGGGGTAAATTGGCGCTCGAAGCGCGCCGCAAATTTTTTTACCCCCCCCAAAATTTTTACCCCCGTGGTAAAATTTGCTTGGGGGGGGGGGGAAATTACCCCCCTGAAATCTGTTGGCAGGGGTAAATTTAGTTTACCCCCCCCCCAATTAAATTTTATTAAATATATAGTGCTAAAAATGCGCGCGCGCAAAAATTTTTTTTATTTGAGATTTTTTATTTTGGGGGGGTATTTACCCCCCCAAAATTGTTTGGGGGGGGTAAATACCCCCTCCTAAATGGTTGGGGGTGCCTACGGCACCCCCAGGGTAGGGGTAAATTTTAAATGGGGGGGGTAAAATGAAAATAAAATCGTTTGGGGGGGGTAATCGCCCCATTACCCCCCCACTTGGACGTCTTTGGTCTGTTTGTCCATAAATGATTTTTGTGCTTCGCTACTTACAGATGTTGTCAGCCTTGACCTCATATTATAATTCTTTGAAAACCCAAAACAGTTCACAATTGCATAAAAATGTTGAATAAAGTGCCTGCTTACATAAATGTAAATAATAACAGTGTTGTAACAAATCAATTATATTTACTCGTCAAGTTTGTTTAGGTTTTATACATTAGACACTTATAACCACGTAGTAAACCAAGCTGTTTTTCGCCTATTAAAAATAGCAAATTTAGTTATTTTAAGAACAATTTTTAAAAATTGGCGCGAGAGATTAGTGTTTTCTGTGGTGATTATGAACCACTTGGAAAAATAGCATAAAATCTGCCCTAAACTTATTATGGAATTATCGGGAAACCCATTTTCAAGATTTTGATGGACTGTATATACTAGACAGTCGGATGGACATATTGTTATTTTCATAATTTAAGTACCATAATGACACCAAAAGTTGACCTTCCACTTAATATATTAGTTGTAAAAAGAAAAGAAAAATTATAGGGCGGGAGTTTCTTGGCGTGATTTCTCTTAGGAGGGTCAAGCTAGCTGCCCTTCACCTAAATAGTTATAAACCTTCCCTGGACCTATAAGATGCTTTAATTCTAAGGTGAACCATATCGGTTCAGCGATTTGATATATACTAAGCTACAGATAAGCACATGAAAAAAACAGAAGACGTGCTATTACTTTTTTATATAAAGTATAAAATACATAGGCCTAGAGTGAAAATTGTATTCTGACACCTGTATTTATTAAAAGTGAAGCTTTTCTATAATTAGGGTCGGTCCGTCCGTACGTCCGTACGTCCGTCCGTCCGTCCGAGATAGATAGCTTTTATTCGTTAATTTAGGCATGATAGAATTGTCCTATCGATTTCAAACTTTGCATGATGATTTCTGTAGTAGTTGGGAACGATTTAAAAAGCGTAGCAACTCTTTAATCATTACCAGAATGTCCGTACGTCCATTTTTAAAATGATGATTTTTCTACTTTTTTAACAACAAATTTTCAAGTGTTCTAATTATCCGTTTGATCTTATTTTTGGTATATTGATTCCTGGGACAACAACGAACAATATTATAAGCGAAGCAACTCTATAATCAAGTCCAAAAATGTAAGTATGTCCATAAACTTTATCCTGCTTCAAGCAGTTTTTTCAACAAATGTACTTACAATTTTGCTTCGACTCTAATACTTTTAAATTCTGATTATTCAGTTCAGATACCATACAAGTGTTAATGTCCGTTTGTCCTACCGTTTCAGTGCTTCGCTTTTATGGATGTTGTCATCCTTGTTATTATATATTTTGTAAATAATAACATAGTTGGAATGATGTACTATGTCAATAATACATATAGACAACATTACACATTACAATAGGTTTACATAAAAGTATTTCAATATGTACCTGATGTAAACAACAGCTAAATTATTAATTTGAAAAAAAAATAATTCTTAATTTTAGCTTATTTTGGGGGACGACAGGTTTCAAAATTAATTTATATTTAATTTTGTTTTGACTTACAAATTAATGCTCTGCTTAGAAAATTCTGACTTTTTACAAGAGGAATTGTTCGATTGTTTTTCCTTCTTATTTTAGAGCTTTGCTTTTATGGATGTTGTCGTCCGTGTCTCTGATTTAATTCAGTTCGTTATAACTAAAAAAAATATATATATATTCAATATTTATCTAAAGAATGAGTGTCCTTGTTTGAAATCGATAGGACAATTATATCATGTCTTAATTGACGTAAAGAGCTATTCCTTAAGATTGGATTAACCGAACCTTTGCTTTAAAGAAAATGTAAATCCAATTCATTCTTGACTTGACAATTTTTTAGGGTCCTCAATGGGGCATTACCTGTTTTGACAACTTTGGGAACGCTGTGCTGACCGTATTCCAATGCATCACCCTGGAAGGCTGGACTGATATGCTGTACTGGGTAAGTTATTATAAGTTGTAAAATCTTTACATAGAACTAAAGCGTCTCTAAATAAATATCAGTAATGAATGCTTTCCTGCAAAGTGCCTAGCGAGCTAGGAGGGTGTGGGGCTATCCATTACCTAACATAACCTAACCTTACCTGATCTAAAGTAAAAAAAGACAATTAAGAAACTTTAAAAACGTTGGGGAAAACCTTTGAGAATAAGTATACATAATACATTTTTAAAATAACTTATTACAGAAATTTGATTTTCTAGAATCTGTTATTGTTATAACAATTAACTACCACAAACAAAAATATACACCTGAACTAAATTTCTTTAGTTAAAACTAAAAAATAAGTTTTTAAATTGTATCCCCTAGCAGGCAAAGTAGGCACCTATGTAAATAAATTCAAGTTTTCTATCTTTATCTTGTAGCTAAATCTATTAAAGTTTTTAGAAGGTAATTCTACTTAATTTGCATAGAAGTACAATGAACATTGTGCATTTGACACACACCCCTCTCCAATTATATTTAAGTTAAATAAAATTGAATTATTTGAAAACGAATAAAATTTTGGAGTATAGTCCCTTTCGTGACATCGCCTCTTAAGGGGCGTTTCTTCGTATTTCCTAAATATTGTAGAGACACTTCTAAATAAAATAAAATTTTTGCACTCTTTTCCTGAATGCTGTATAGGTTAAAATTAAATCTAAATTCAATGAAATTGCAAATGACACACACCTGTCCTAAATAGAGTTTAGGTTAGGTATTTACCAACTAATAAAACAACCTCTTTGAATATACTTTGCGTTATTACTACAATTTTTTCTTATTCATCTATTTTATTTTTGAATATATTGAATAGATTTCTTTTTTCATTTCCGTTCCTTTTGCAGTTTTCAAAATTTAAAACCCTATCTTAATCTCTAGCATGTTTGTACTTTGTTCAATTCTAGAATTAAAGTTACATATCTATTGTTGATTTATTGACAAAAACAACCTGAAACTAATTCAGGTGGGGTGTGTATGCGAATGAGCAAGGAAGCGTGTGTGTGTGTGGGTGGGTGTAAGTGTGTAAGTGTGCGTGTGTGGGTGAATGCATGAGTGTATCCCATGAACGTTAACATTAAATTGAATGTTAAGTAGATCCTAGAAATCTAATTTTACTAAATACTCGTGTACAGGAGATGTACCTATGTATACATGAGATAGATGCATTAGTTAATTTTCCTTTTAATAGAAACAAATAGCATAATAAATTAATTAAAAACTAATACAGCTATCCAAAAAAGGCATACAGTTTTCACTTCTTCCACTAACTTTTAAAAAGAACCCCGCTCCTTTGCAATATCTCAAACCATTTTCATCGGATTTTCACTTTTTCAGCTAAACGTATTAGAAAATAATTTCCTGTCGTTTTATGTATTAATTCGATGGTTATCTGTGAAAGTAGTAGAATGTATGAGTGTCTGTCTAAATGAAATTTTGTTTATGGTTGATATATATTTTTTTTTTTTAAAGGTTTTCATCAAAACTAATCTAGTTGCATTAATTATTACTATTATATCTACTTATCTATGACTCTCAAGGAAATAACAGGCAATTCATCTCCTTTGTTTCTATTGCAATTCTAAAGCAATACTTATTCTTTTATCTACTTTGTTTCTATGGTTGTACTTCTATATATATCTATTTATTCTAGATCCATGACTCTCAAGGAAATACCTGGCAGTCCATCTACTTTGTTTCTATGGTTGTACTTCTATATCTATCTATTCTAGATCCATGACTCTCAAGGAAATACCTGGCACTTTCTCTACTTTGTTTCTGTGGTTGTACTTCTATATCTATCTATCTATTCTCGATCCATGATTCTCAAGGCAATACCTAGCAGTTTATCTACTTTGTTTCTATGGTTGTACTTCTATATCTATCCATCTATTCTAGATCCATGACTCTCAAGGAAATACCTGGCAGTTCATCTACTTTGTTTCTATGGTTGTACTTCTAAGTATATCTATCTATCTATCTATTCTAGATCCATGACTCTCAAGGAAATACCTGGCAGTTCATTTATTTTGTTTCTATGATTGTACTTCTATATCTATCCATCTATTCTAGATCCATGACTCTCAGGTTAATACCTGGCAGTTCATCTACTTTGTTTCTATGGTTGTACTTCTATATCCATCTATTCTAGATCCATGACTCTCAGGTTAATACCTGGCAGTTCATCTACTTTGTTTCTATGGTTGTACTTCTATATCCATCCATTCTAGATCCATGACTCTCAGGGAAATACCTGGCAGTTCATCTACTTTGTTTCTATGGTTGTACTTCTATATCTATCCATCTATTCTAGATCCATGACTCTGAGGTTAATACCTGGCAGTTCATCTACTTTGTTTCTATGGTTGTACTTCTATATCCATCTATTCTAGATCCATGACTCTCAGGTTAATACCTGGCAGTTCATCTACTTTGTTTCTATGGTTGTACTTCTATATCCATCTATTCTAGATCCATGACTCTCAGGTTAATACCTGGCAGTTCATCTACTTTGTTTCTATGGTTGTACTTCTATATCCATCCATTCTAGATCCATGACTCTCAGGGAAATACCTGGCAGTTCATCTACTTTGTTTCTATGGTTGTACTTCTATATATATCTGTTTATTCTAGATCCATGACTCTCAAGGAAATACCTGGCAGTTCATCTACTTTGTTTCTATGGTTGTACTTCTATATCTATCTATTTATTCTAGATCCATGACTCTCAAGGAAATACCTGGCAGTTCATCTACTTTGTTTCTATGGTTGTACTTCTATATCTATCCATCTATTCTAGATCCATGACTCTCAAGGAAATACCTGGCAGTCCATCTACTTTGTTTCTATGATTGTACTTCTATATCTATCCATCTATTCTAGATCCATGACTCACAAGGCAATACCTGGCAGTTCATCTACTTTGTTTCCATGGTTGTTCTCGGCGCCTTCTTTGTTATGAACCTCATTCTTGGTGTTCTGTCCGGGTAAGTCAAGTTTTTTTTTATAGCAGCGTAGCTTCTCTACTACAAAAAGGTCTGTACGTCTATCCGTCTGTTCTCATCTAATAGAGCTCGACTCACTTACTTATCATAATAATTTGAAATAAAGTATTAAAATCTATTTGTTTTGAATCAACTGTTATCCTAAGTTATCAAAAAGTTTCTATGAAAAATATTTTATCTTACTGTATTTTAATGCATGTAACTAGTTCGTTTTACTTTTTTTCTTCCATCACTAATTTTTATCAAGCCCATATATAGCTTATCTTGTAGTTTTCAGAACATAAAATCATTTTCTGGTTTAAAATGTTTTATTTTATTTTTTGTTTGTTTTGAAAATTGTATTTCTAAACTTGAAGCAGAGGAAAAACCTTTTATCCTAAAAGTATGTAAAATTCTGCCACAGTCTTAAGAACTATCAAAAATGAAAATTAACCAAAACTTATTAATACATTCTATTTCTCCTAAAGATTTCTTCTAGCTAAATTGATAATCAGGGATTAAAGAACCATTTGACTGTAAATTATACAGATTTTAAACACACGATTTCTAATTTGTTGACATTAAAACTGTGTAGGCTTTAATGAATCTTGTTTGGGTTTAAAATCTTTGAGTGTCTAAACTTTTCCAAAACTTATTTTAATCTATTGAAGAGGTAAATTTTTATATTGTCTATTGTCTTAGCCCCTAAAATCCATGATTGAATATATAAAAATCCCTCCACCAATTAGGTTAAGATTTATGGATGTTTTCATACTTTTTGTTATACTTTTTTGTAGAATTAGCTATTATGTAATTTAGGTCTTTTATAGGATTAGGCCTTTATTAAGATAAGGTATTTTTAGGATTGGGTCTTATGAAATTAAGGACTTTTGTAGAATTAGGTCTTTTGTAGGATTGGGTCTTATGTAATTAAGGTCTTTTGTAGGATTAGGTCTTATGTAATTTAGGTCTTTTCCAGGATTAGGTCTTATGTAATTTAGGTCTTTTGTAGGATTAGGTCTTATGTAGGATTTGGTCTTTTGTAGCAAAGTCTGTTAATCCCTGTTAATCTATTGTTTTCATTTTAATTGTCCATGTCGCTGCTAAAATATTTGTAAATTTGGTTCACAATGCTTTTATTTTTACCTGTCTGAACTGAAAAATTTGAACATACTAAGAAACATGGACAAAAATGATAAAATTGTTATGGCATATCAGAGAACTTAAGGGATAAGACAATGTACGATATATTTACGTACTTCCCCAATGATTATAAACATAACATAATTTCTGTAGACAATTTTTTTTTGTTGAAACGTTTGAACACTGCTAGTTAATAAACTAATCAATCGAAATTTAAGTACCCAAAGATTTTAAGCAAACGAATAAAACTTTTAAAAAACTTTGGGTACTAGTTTAATAACCGTCTATTGTCTTGCCTATTTCTAGGCCCAAAAGATTTTGAACAAAGATCAGTAAAGTATTTTACAGTAAAACATGTATTAAGTCAGGTATTGATGGTAGTAACTGAACAAAAACGTTCCTATATTTTTTCGAATCCTTATCTAGATTGTAAAACGCATGAGTGTTTTAAAATTGAAGAACATTTGTGTGTTTTTCAGCTATTTACATTGAGAATTTACACATTTTTATTTTCAAATGTCTCAAGTTTAGAACTGCCGCTGTTATTCTAAGATTACTCCAAAATCTAGAACAGCGAAGCTACTCTAAGATTAAAAAATGTTTAGTTTTCTGTAAAAAAGACATAAGTTTCTCAGCTACTATTGGAGATAGATTTATTGTGAATATTCCCTGAGCGAAAAAGAATCTTATCTAAAAGTATTCATTAAGGTTTATTGAGGTGTTTTAAGTGCTTTGTTTCAGGGATTGAAAAGGATAAGAAAATAGCCGATAAATTGATGACACTGATTCTAAAGATTACAATTAGAGGTTGAAAAGCTTGGACGCCCAACATAATGAACCAACTTATCAAAGCTAAATAAAAGTTCCCAATGTTGTTAAGCCAACGAATAATAATACGTTATTTTACAGCTTTGGGGACGAGTGTAATAAATAATATTTTCTTAATCCTTCCTGGTTTCGTCTACTTATGGAAAGTCATCCTTGTTTTTTTTTGTCCATTTCCAAGTTTGTAAAGTCATCTACAAATGAACATAAACTCGAGATATTTTAGCAGGACTTAGAAATACATTAAACAAGAATTAATTTATCCAAGAGCTACCATTAACAAAATTTAAAAAGAAAAATAATAAAACAAGTATTTCCAAAATTTATATCAAAGTGATATAAAGTAGAAAAATAAAATGATTTGTCTGTAGTTCAAGATTTTTATAAATACTCAAACAATTGAGTTCTTCATTTTAGGGAAGCTTCACAAAGGTTCCTGGATGGTTTTAGGCTATCTAATTTTTAGATAAAGTCATAGGTTGGCTCTAGGTTATTTTCCGTCCTTAACCAAAGCTCCTAGATACTAGAGGGGCGCGGCCGCTATTATTTGAATAAATATACAATGTTATACATTTGGTTGAATTCTATGATTTAAATACATATATTATGTATTTGTAATTTGGATACATGGATATGTAAATCCTTTAATAAAAGTCTTTATGTGTCTACCTGTAGCTTAAGATCCTGATAACCGCTGGACAGACATGTTTATGCTTTACAGTAAAGCTTTTCATAACTCATAGAGAAATGTTTATTGATATTTTGTGGAAGAGTCAGGGTATTACCAACATTTTTATTTATATAATCAAAATAATCATAAGCTACAATTCAAAAGGCGAAATATCACACTTAAAAATTGGATTGATATTATTCTAAATTCCGTTGACTTACCCCTGTATCCCTGAGTTTACATAACTAGATGTAAATAGTGTTGTTAAGTTTGTTAACTTGCCTTGAGGCTTTAAATCGGGACTCGGAAACCGCTCATTTTTGCAGCGGCTTCTATGCGGCAATGTATTTTTGCGAGTGCGGATTGTTGGCTGTACATTTATTAGTCTGCGTATTGACTGTAAATTTAATGTATTTTTTTGAAAAATTTTTTAAGCCAACCAATCAAAATCTATTAAAAGAAACCAATTTCTTAAAGAAAAACGCGGTTATCAGAATTTGGTTACCAGTGTAATCTAAAGTCAAATTTCCCCTCCCTCCCTCTCTCCCTGTTAATGACAAGCCGGTTGCTACACTTATATAAATTTATATCAGAATCAAAACTTTAACTTTAAGACTCTTTTAAATAAATCATAACTTTCTGTTTGTTAGAAATTTAACCTTGTTATGCTTTGTTAGGCGTCAAAGAGATGTCAAGAAGGGAGGATTGGGAGGGTAAAGGGCTGTAATGTTTTAATTTAAACTAGCGGATGCCCCCTAATCTTTTTGGGGGCTCTGTTGGGTAAATAAAGACAAAAAATAGCATAATATTTAAGATTTCCTGATATGAGATAGCAAGTGAAAATAACCTTACTACATTATAAAATAGGATTAGGATTTATAAATTCAAAATATTTGATTACATCTTTTTATTTTAGAGAATTTTCCAAAGAGAAGGAGAAGGCTCAGTCCAGAGGTGACTTCCAGCGCTTAAGAGCTCAGCAACAGCTGGAAGAAGATCTCCAGGTAGATACTAATCCATCTCTTTGTATTGGCGTTTCTCTTTATGGTATACAAGCGGCTACGCCAACCCATTGTTTATCTTAGTTGCATAATGAAAAAGTAAATCCTCCCCATATATTTTTGTTGGGGGGGGGGGGGGTAGGTGACCTATATACCTTTCGAGGACCTATGAGAAGCTACATTGTAAAGGAAAACTTAGTTCAGCGGTTAGCAAGATCCTTCGTTGCAGACAACCAGAGATCCTGTTACTTTTATATAAGGATTTTTTTCTTTATTATTGATTGTTTAATCCAGTTATAGTGTACGCCCTTCAACGCCCTTTTCATCTATTGGTCTATTTTTAATCTTTAATTCTATACATATTATTTATAACTATTTAAAATTTCAGGGATATATAGACTGGATAACACATGCAGAAGAGTTGGAAACAAATGAACCTGACATACCTGGCGCCATCAAGGTGAGTAACTCAAAACTAAAGATGTAAAAAATCTGGGATATTGAGGGGAAAGGCAATGGCCAATGAATTGATATAAATCCCCAATGATGATACAAAAATTGAGTAGTTGAACCTTTTGGACACTCAACTTAATAAACCAACCAATCAAAATTCAATTATTTAGCCAAAGAATAAGAAAACAATCCAATACCCCCTCTCTCACTGATTAAAAATGAAGCCTATTAATGCTATGTCAGGTGCATGACACGACATTTTTATTTTCGTTTTTAAAAAATCCTCTAAATTTTATTGAACAAATCTGTGAAATGCGATTGTTATTGTTAGTATTAAAAGATAATTGTAACTGATGATTTACAAATAATCTTTTGTTATACACATATACGCTAAATTATATAGTTAATATTATTATTATTAGGTTGATCTAAGTGCAAGTAAAAAGAACCCTGTGGTGACTGGCCTGCTAAAATCTGCCTTGGTACCCTTACAACAAGTTGTGGACGGTAAGTTAGTAATGCACCATGTATTATGAATGAATCCTGATAGGAAATTTAATTCTGAGATAATTAGTAAAACAATTCAGCCAAAGAATACCTCTATTTTTTAACTTGGAGGGATGGGATATTGGACTGAAAATAAGATTTGTACACATAGTTTTATAACCACGTTTTTTTATTCATTGGCTCAAAAACTTGATTATGTGTTTTTATACTAGCAGTGTCCAAACTTTTTAACAAACAATTTTAGTCATCAATGGGAGTGTACATCAATTTGTTGTCCATTGTCTTATCCCTCAGTTAATCCCAACTTTTGAAAGATATACTTTTACACTGCGTGAAGGACGAATATTTTATTGTATTGTTCTACTGATTTCTTCAAGAATTGTAATTCTTTTTATAGTAAAAAGTTTTAAAGTATCAAATCATGTAAATCCAAAATTTTGAATATTTTTAGATTTATCTGTTTATGAAAATTAGAACTTTAAAAAAAGTTTCTCCACCTAGAATTGAAATGATACTTCAAAAAAGCATAATATTACTCTAGACGTGTCTTCTATCTATCTATCTTCTTGAACAGCTGAAAGTGTCATGTATGACGTCATAAAGATACTATCCATATTTTTTAGGGGTTTCATTTCTCACTTCTCCACTCATCCTACCTTTTTAGACGTATTTTTATGACGTCACACATGACACTTTTCGCTGTCCCTGTCTTCTTATTGGATTATCTAATCATCAAATCAAATATTTTAATATCTAATTTAAGTGCTAGTGTAAAAAAAATCTATGATTTGGTGATTAAATAAATCAATACTTTGATTTTGTTTGGTGTGTCGGTTAGTAAAAGAAAACTGCAAATTTTATTAATATTTTTACCTTTTATTGAAAAAATTTGACGGTCTAATGTCAAATCATATTATTCGATTTGTATCATGTTATGTTTGTGTAAAATTAACCTTAAGAATAGCACATCATTAAATCCTTATTAATTGCTCGATTAGTAATAATCTGAAATTTTGAATTTGTTAATTCATTTCATGGTGCTTTCGGAATAAAGTAGATTATAGAGTAGCTGCGCTCCTGTAACTTAACAGACAGTCTGACTGAAGTAAATGTTATCAACCACAAACAAAACATGATTAAAGCTGATTAAAACATAACTGGATATCTATCTATCAGTCGTTTCACATATCAAAGATATTTACTTGTTTTTCAAGAAAAGTTAAAAATATTAAGAAGATAAAGCTCGTATAGTTTGGGCAGAAGCATTTAAATAACTAATGCATAAATAGTTTTTTTTGAGCATTAAAGCATCTTCAGTAAAAGCGCACCTTGATATTGAATAGCCATGGATGCAGGGATAGGGTTATGTTAGATAAATTATTTTTTGGCAAAAACAATCCTTTAAAATTTCTTGGGTTAGCTTGGAAATAAGGGTTTTCTCGTATTCATTCGAATCTGGTGGATAGGAACCGGTTCTCATCCATACGAAAAAACTATGTCTAGCATCGTATTATATCCAGCTTTCTACGAATATAAAAATTTACAACCATAGGATTAAAACATGTTTTATAGCCAGTGCCTTCGGCACCTCGGGGCTAAAAAAACTGGTTTTAATCTTAAAATTGTACATTCTATATCCGCGGAAAGCCGTTTATAATACGATGCGAGAAATAACTATTATAAATCTTACATATTCCTTTTGGATTTTTCTAATGAAATTCTTACTCCTAGGCTAGCCTTGAAAATTTTATAGGAGTTGTAATTTTATTGCTACAAAATAACTTTTAGAAAATTTAAGATTAATTTATCTGCCATTTAACTATCTGTGCACTAATAGAGACAAACTAATAAAATATAAAAAGAAACAATTGATAGGCAAAGTCCAATACATGAAACACAAATAATTTTGTATTTGCTTTATTTTATCAATTGTTTTTCTATTTTATTAACCATGTATACTCTGTATAAAAAGCAACTAACAAGCGGTTTAGTGTAAATACTAATAATGAACGTTAATAATTAGTACATTTTGCCAATAATTATTAGAAGCTTATTCTATTAAATAAAGTAGTATTTTTCTGTAGCGAAGGATCTTGCTAACCACTGAACCTATATGGTTCTCGTTATATAAAGTTAAGCTTCTTATATGTCCAGGGAAATTTTTGAACTATTTTCGGGGGGGGGGGGTATCTTCACCCTCCCAAAAATATATTTTTTTCTACTTTTTTGAAAAACTCAAATTAAATATGGAGGTGGGTCGACATTTCTCCCTTTCTCCCTTATTGTTCCTAGAATGTCTGTGGCTAATAAAATATATCACTACTCCACATGAACAAATGGAGAGGTAGGTTTCGGGTAAAATCCGTAAAGGTGTGTGTTTTAAGGCTTAAAAGTAGTAGAAGAACTATAATATTCACTAAATATGTGTATTTATAATTGAAAAGAACTATAGACAAAAAAAATTTTTAAAGCTAACATAAATTTTTAACGTTTTAATACCTTTACGGATTTTACCCGAAACATACCCTCCCTTTATATTTTTATCTAAATTTTATCTTTTAAAAGCACTGTATTTAAAAATGGCACATTTTTAAAAAAGCACTCTTAATTTAAATAAACACCTACAAGAAGATTAAAAATGCACAAGAAAATATTTTATTTCTTTAATTGTTAAAAAATTAGACAATTCATTTATGTGTAAGTTATATTTATATGTGAACTACCATTATGTATTTGGTGCATAATTTTCATAATTTATCATGGCTTTTTACTAAAGAAAATTGGCAATCTGACACAAGAGAGTTTTCTCTCCCAAAATCTTTACAAACCTTCAATATATTGGTACTAGCGGCTACGCCCCCTAGAGGCCTCTAGGGGCACTGGAGAAGGGGGAGAGTTGAATTCAATAATTCAATTGAAAATTTGGGGGGAGGGTAATTTTTTTCTTGGGGCGATTTATCTTGGGAGGTTATGGTACCCTCCCCCAAAATAGTTATAAACCTTCCCAGGACCTATGAAAAGCTACTCTTTAGAGGAGAACCATATCGGTTCACCGGTTAGCGAGGTCCTCGGTACAAACAGACAGACAGACAATCTTATTATAAGGATTATTCAATTTGAAGCTATCTGAGAGGAAATATGAAAATATCGGGTATGAATCATAAACTTAACTGCGCAATTAAAGGAATAAATTTTATTTAAAGCGGGTTATTTTCGAGGAAAAAAAGGCCTTTAACTTCGTTATTTGAAAATTATTTGAATCGGTCTTTTATTTTTTTAAACGGTATGAAATTAGGAAGATTATAAAAAAAATAATGTTTGAAATTGATCTTTTTCTTTGGAATTGAAAAATATCCATATATTTTGTGTATCTAGGAAACAATGAGAAAAAATATTAATCTTCATTAACCAATCTCTGTAAAATAACTTGTATTTTCTTAAGCTTAACTACTATCTACCATTTCAAACATATGTTAAAACAGAATTGTATAAGAAATTGAGGAAAAGAGTAACATTTATCAATTCATACAATTTATCAAAAATATATTTTATATCAAAATAGTTATTAATCGCATCAAATAATAGACAGCCTTCCGTGGATAGTAAAAGAGAAAGAAAAGTTTTCCTAGCTCCTATGAACCGGGTTAAAAGAACTGGTATAAAATATAAATATCTTTAATCTTTAAATCTTTTATTCATAGAAAATTGTCTGTAATTCGATACGATGCATGTTTTTTTTCTCATTTAAGCTAACAAACGGTACAAATCTAGCAGATTTAAACCGGTTTCGAAGCTATACTGATAAAGTGTTACTCTGCAATTTTAAAAGAATTGATTAATCGTATGTGTTTCTATGCAGATTAGTTAGGAGTACAGAGTACACTGATGATAACTTTTTCTAACCCCTGACATAGGAATATATCAAATTTGAGGGGAAAATATTCATTATCTTTTACCAAACAAAGCTAGTTTGTAAAACACAATTGCGAAATTATTTGCACGGTTAAAAATCTTAAATTTGCAAACTATATTTGGTGGTTTTAAGCGAACAGAAAAGATTACCATTAATGCAGTTTTGTGTGAAGCTAAAACAAGATGGTCAAATATTTAGCTGGTTCCTTTAAAAATTCCCAAAACGGATAAATCACACCACAGTCTAGAGCCAGCTAAATGTAAATTTATTTGTTATCACAGAACATAAATATTTTTTTTTAAACCAACTCTAGCTAATGACAATCTGTGTGTTTTATATAAAAAAAATATGTACGCTAAAAAAGGGTTAAACTAAAGGAAACCAAAAATAACTTTGCATGAAATATTTACAAAAAGTTCATGATATACAGGGTTTGCAGCAAAAGATCTCTGTAATTATTTTATTGTTTACTATTTGGGAAAGTTTAGTAAAGGCCTTAAAAAGTGGTTTTAGGCTTACAACCCTGAAACCAAACACCTAATAGTTTGGCTCCCAGAGGCTTAATGCGCAGCTACAATTTATTTTCTTATCCCTTTGTTCTATAATGAAGAACATTGTCCTTTTTCATGAAGTACTTGGTTTGCGCTTTATATCCTGGTTAACCCAGGAAATCCACGGATATGTAAATGGACTGGAAATGAAGTTTCTCCAAAGTTGCTATATGCTAAATTCTTCTGAGAGTAGCCAATAAATTTACTCTATAATTTATATGTTTAAAATCATGCTTTCTTGTTAGGGGTGAGTGGGGATTGTAGATTAAATTTATTTTCCATATCCTTTCCTCCCTGATTAACTTCAACACATCAAATGTTTACAGCATATCTTTGAGGGTAAATAAGGAAGAAATAACAAGGCTGCTGGAATTTCGAGGGATTAGACAATAGACAATAAATTGATGTACATCCCAACATAATTAACATTTCTGTAGATTGATTTAAATTATTGGACACTGTTACTCTTGATTCAACGAATGCAAATTTAACAAAAGTACTCAAAGTTTTTGAGCTAGAAATAAGATAATTTTTTTATCGAATGTTGGGTCCTAATGTAATCTACAATCCAATGTACCCTCCCTCCCTGCAAGTATGGTTCTATAAGGGCAAAGAGAGAGAGCAATGGAAGATAAATTAACCTTTTTATATGTATTTTAACAACATGTGTTATTAGTAAGGACTAGGAATAATTTCTATTAAGTTACATTTCAATGCCAGAATTATTATAACACAAAATGTAGTGTAACAAAATTCATAAGAAAATGACTTTATATGTAGCACATGTGAGAGAATAGTTATTTCTCGCATCGTATTATAAACGGCTTTCCGCGGATAAAGAAAGTACAATTATGAGATTAAAACTAGTTTTTTTAGCCCCGAGGTGCTGAAGGCACCGGCTGACAAAAACTGGTTTTAATCTTATGATTGTACATTTCTATATCCGCGGAAATTCGTTTATAATACGAAGCTAGACATAGTTTTTACGTATGGATGAGAACCGGTTCCTATCCACCGGATTCGAATGAATACGAGAAAAGCTATTTCTAAGTCATTACTTTTTTCATTATAGTTATTAAATGTGTCTCAGGGGAATTGAATGCTTTCAGAGTTGTATATCAAAAATAAATATTGTGAACAAAAGAATGTAAAACAAGGATGACAACATCCATAAAAGCGATGCTCTGAAATGGTAGGACAGTCGAACATCAACAGAGTGTCAGAACTGAAAAAGGCAGAATATAAATAAATAACCTTATACAAACTTTTAAGTAAATTTGTTGCAAAATTGCTTAGATACAGGATACTGATTAAGGACATACTTACATTTTTAGGATTGCAGATAAGCTTTGCTTATAATATTGTACTATATTGTCCTTGGAATCAGTATTCCTGAATCAGATGAATTGGATATTTACATCACATTATATCACATTTGCTTTTAAAAATGAAAGTGAAAATTACAAAGCTTGGTCAACAGCTGATTGCTTTATTATCTATAATTTATTCTCTTATAAAAATGAATTATTTTCATAGTTCTAAGATTCTATCAAATTTTACCCTTTTTTTAAATGTGCCATAGTTAAATACACAAAAAAAACTGCTGTCATTTTTTAATGAACTTTTTCTCCTCATAAATGGGCCTTGTCTACTGGAAATATACTTTGCTGGTTCTGGGATTATTTTTCTTCTTATGTCACTGTTATGCTTCTACATTGCTTAGCTTGCTTTATATATGTAATATGACAACTATTTAGCCACTCTAGTGCCGATATATATATATATTTATTCAAATGATATATATTGCTTGTGAGTTCAAAAAGGGATATGCTGTTGAAAAAACTATTTCAATAATTTATCAAATAAAAAATAAACCAAAGAAAAAATGAAAATTCGGATCATGGAATGAAAACGAAGTAGTGGGTTTCGTCGTGTTTTCACAGTAGCTATTGGTAGGTTATTTTAGGTTAGGTAAATGTTAATGATTTTCTCGCAGGGTTATAGCTCCCCGCAGGTGCTAGAATTATGAGAAAATCTACTTTGAAAATACGACAAAACCCGCTACTTCATTTTCTTTCCATGATCCAAAAACTCTTTTAAAAATATAAAATGTATCAAAATATGAATTTAGATATTTTGTAATATAATTTGATACAGGGTCTTGAAAGTATGTAATATATTATATTGTTTTGTTTGTCTGGTGTGTGTATAGCCTGCTTAGCTGGAGATGGTTAGTCCTATATATAAATTTAAAAATGCAATGCTCACTTTACAATTTAAGTTTTCTTCCTTTAATATTGCATAACCATTAATACTTCATAGTACGAATAATACTAATTGAATATTTAGGTGAAACAAAAATTGCAATAAACAAAAGTATTATTCCTAAATGGCAGAATAACTTAAAATGTAGAGTGTCCTTGCTTTTTTTCAACCTTCCCCTTTACCTTTTTTATCTTTTGTCTTATCTTATATTTATGGATTAACACAAAATTGGCATGCATGCTATTTTTGCATGAATTAGCATGATTTTGTACTATGTATCTATAAAAATCCATAGATAATACCTTTAGTTATTTATAATATACCAGTTTATAGATTTAAATTTTATCATTATTTTATTTTTATTCAATACTAAATATACATAAAATTATTCTTATTGAATGTAACATATTTTAATTTGTTAAGAAGCTATTTTGGAAATTAATCATAATTTTGATTATATCAAACGCGATGTTTAAGTCGAACTGTATTAAAATTCGTTTGTTTTTATTCAATAACTAGTTTCCAAACTTAGAATGCGTAGATAACTGAATATATTCTACTATTACTGGTTAGAAAACGCTTGGGAAGGAGGGGACAAATTATGCTGTTGTCCAAAGTTTATTTACTTGTTCTGCTATTCGTTAGCTCAAAAACGTTGGTGACAGGGGGGGGGGGGGTGAAATATTATTTTTGTAGTGTCTGTCCAAATTTTTCAATTGATAGTTTTACTTTCATTATGGTTAATTTTGTTAATCATAAATGGGGGTTATATATTTATTGTTATAAAAAGATTAAATAGTCAATTGTATATATTTTTGTATTCTATTATTTAAAATCAGTAACCTATTTCTTTGTCTGTGTATGGGTGTGTGTAAGTGTGTATAGGGAAAAAAAACTGCATTCGCCCTTAGCTCTGTCATTTTGAAGGTTGACAAAGTATTTGTAATAACATTGATGCATGAGAACAAACAAACACATATACACAAACAGGGTCAAAGATGCAAAAAAATAATTGGGTGTTTCACTCAAAGTACCTGTTGAGCATCCACCCCTACTATTTTTAAAAATTATTTGAAAATAAGAGAGGAAGGTGGTATTTTTTCCTATATCCAACCGTTGCGGTTGCTCTAAACCTGCGGTGGCTTAACTTTGCGGGGCTACCCAGTACAAAAAACCTAACCTTACCTGACCTAAAGTAATAAACAAACTACCCCTCCACCTCCCTTTATTTTCATAAATAAGGAAGTTCGATTATCAGCGCTCAACAAGGTACTTTATTGGAAATCGCAAATAAATTGAATTAGTTACATTCATAGATACATACATATCAAGATAACCTAACCTCTCGAGAACGGAATAGATAATTAGGTCTTATTTTGTTGTTTTTCAAAGCCAAATCTTAATAAAAAAAGTGCACTATTAAGTGTCCAAATTGTGTTTTTTTCTGTATTTAACCTACCCTATGTAAGTAAGTAAAGATCAATAGAAGATAAACTGCTAGTTGAAGATTATCGTTTCTTCTACTCACCTATCCCTTCTTTCCTGGTCATAATTTAAACATATTCGATTAAGAATGTGACCCTCCGAATACTAATAAAATTTGTTAATTCCAAATATTCTTCCCAAGCCTGTATTATATAGAGCAATACTATGCAAACATGCACGTATGTAGAAATGTCAGGGATTTAAGGGATAAGACAATAGACAACAAAGTGATATTCATCTCCAATGATGATAAACAAAATTAACCCCTATTGTAGATATAAATTAATGTCCCCTCCCTCCCTGATAAATGTATGTGAATATAAAGGATTTTATTGAAACACAAGCATTTATGCTATGCCGCGGGCCAACTAGGGCTCAACACCAAAAACCCTAGGAGGAAGGGAACATTAAACTGTGAATCATACTTGTACCCAAATTTTATAACCAAGATATCTTATGTTTTTGTACAAAACTTTTTGTACTTTTATTGAATTTGATTGGTTGAATTCAACAATCAATATAATTCTTAGAGTATGTAAGGTAACGGATTGCCTAAATCCTTAGAGAAAAACCACTTATTTCAGGATAAACTCAGAGATCTTAAGGGATAAGACAATGGGCGTGAAAGTAAAATACATCCCGAATTTTCATAAATATTATAACCCTTTCTCTATATTTAAATTAGTGGTTGAAAAATTTCAGTGCTACTAGTTTATAACAAACGAATATAAATTAATCTAAAGTACTAAAATTATGTAGGCCAACGAATAAGAAATCTTGATTATAAAACTTTGAGTGCCAGTGTAATTTACTGTCCAATATCCCCTCCCTCCCCGGGATATACCGCCATATTGCATGCCAAAATACATTATTACAAATTGCTCATTTTGTTATAAATTAATCATTAATCAACAATTATGTACTTACCTAAATTGTTTACTAAATTATTTCAGGGGGGGGGGGGAGGTTCAATGGATTTTAAAAATACGTCCTGCAAAAGTTTATAAGCTCGTTTACAAACGTCCGATTTACAGAAATATTTATTTATAGAAATCATTTTATGTTTTTGAAAATTCGATTACTTCCTATTTATTAACCTTTTATATCATATATTACCCCTTTTAGATAGAGTTCTGTTAAAAAAAATATATATACATATGAATTTTGAAATGGTATGTAAAGTAGATCATTTTCCCTCTTTTATATACTTTTATATTAATTTTATCTTAAATAGTTGATTAGTAGAACGTAGAAATAAACATGCAGATTAGATCGGGACCTTTCCGGGGATAAAAGGATAAGACACTGAATGATAAAATTAAACAACCCCCAAAATTATGATAAACCAAATTACCCATTTTGTAAATAAAGTTAAAGAGTCCCAGTTTGACATGCATGTTTGAAGCAATATTTTTTTGGTGCTTTACTTAAAATTGCCTTACGAGCACAGACCCTTTGCTGGATTACCCAGTACCCAATATAACTTCAATGAACCTAAAGAGGGGTTATTTGCTCGACTAGTCACTTTCTGGTAAAGCACCAGATTTTGTCTCGTATTGTCATATTGTATAGTCATGTATAGTCTGCATAAATTAATTAGATTTTTATTTATTTTCATGCATAGAGGATGACGGTAACTTTTTATTTCATTAACTTGCATTTTAATCCAATGTTTTGCACTAAAAAGCATTTTGATTAGGGATGAAAAAATTTGCATACGGTATTCTATGTGGTTAGTTTAGACGAAAAAGTCAGTATTCTAAATATTAAACAGTACAGACATTTATTAAGGTAGAGATTTAAAAAAATTGTAAATTCTTTCAGATTTTTATTATTAAATTTCTACATATATCATGCCTGTTCTGTTATATTGTTTTTTTTTAAAGAATTTTGGGCAAGGAATGATGCATATAAAGAAAAACAATTTTATCCAAACTTTACTGTAGTCAAAAATAATTCAATGTTTCTAAGCACTTATTGTTTAATAGCACGTTGCATTCTAAAAAAAATTAATAAGATTCGTTAAAAATTTAGCTGTAAATAGTTTTTCTTGGTATGAATTATCCCTTATCCGTGTTGATAAGGTGTTGTCATCTACTGCATACATGCACTTTATACTAAGGGTGCTGCACACATTTCAATAACTTATTCAGGGATTAGGGATATGTATCAAAATAAAAAAAATACTCTTATTAGTGCAGATACAAAAAAATAGGTTATTTTGTTTATCTCACAAACAAATTAACCCTTTTTTCCAACACTGTTTTTTTCTTCATATAAGGGTTTTTTTCATAAGATTGATTGTTCTTATGATGAATTATTAAAAAATTTTAATGCATAATTTTAATCCCTGATAATTGAAGATAGCACAAAACTAAAAATTGCAAATATGTTTGCACTATTATAGGTTGCAGATTTCAATATAAGCATGGTAATGTATATACCTAACAAAAATGAATAGCGAGTAGGAAAAATAAGTGTAAATATTACATTCAGAGACGTAGGTACTGGGGATATTAAAAAAAAAATATTTCTAATATTGTACAGTAGTACAAATATAGAAATATATTTAAATTATGACTTCAAAACCGATTAATATTTCCTTGATTAAAACCGACTTTAAGCCATACTTAAAAATCACTATTGTATCGTATTTCAGGCAATTTTCTTGGAATAATAAAATAAAAATCATAACAGTTTTGTTATTCCTGGCACCTCGGGGCTATCAAAATCGAAGTAATCTCATATGTTTTTGTTTACTATCCGCGGAAAGCTGTCTATAATACGATGCGATGAATAACTAATAAAGTAATTCTAAATCTAATTATTACGTTGATATAACATCATAGAATCATGTAAAAATATGTCAATGGAAAATTGAATCATATTTTAATTCATTAGTTTCTGACTATGCAGTTGTGAGCATAGAAATTTATATTTCTTCTATTTAAATCCTTATGAGAAACTTTCAATTTGAAAGAATATCAAAAAAAAAATATTAAAAAATTTAATTACCTAATTTTACTTTTTAGTGTCAGTGCAGTCTCAGAGCCCTGAGAATGAGAAGAGGCCCCGCCGTCACGTGAGACTCACCCCCTGGCAGAAAAGGGTCAAAAGCTTTGAGAAGTGGAACCGTAGTATGCGTAGAAAAGCTAGACAGGTCAGTCTATTTTGGGACTTTGATTAGGCTTTTTTAAAAAAAAGCTTTGTATGATTAATTCAACAGTTTAAATAGATTGACAATAAAACTAGAAACCTTATTATTTTTAATTAAAAAAAACTATAACCCTAAACCCGGAGAATAAACTTTTATTGAATTTTTATTAGTTGGTTTATTAAGTTGAGTGTTTGAGAGTTTCAACCCCTTATTTTAGTCTACAAAAGGGGTAATTTTGTGTGTCACCTTTGATGATGTACATCAATTTTTCAATCTAACCCCTTTAGATCTTTGCCTGTCTCATGAAGGAACCCTTTTTACGTCTTTTATTATGATGAGGCTCAAAACGAATCTCTACCCTTAATACTTTAAGCTAAATTTATGAAAATAAATTAGGTGTGTAAGTCGCAATGGATGTTTTGGTTGATTGTGACCCTTGTATTCCTGAACACCTGTGTCCTGGCCACTGAACACCACAACCAACCTCCTTGGCTGGACGAGTTCCAGGTATAATTTTCTTTTAGCTGTGCTCAAAATTTGCGTGCAAACAAATAGGCAACATAATCAGAACGTTCCGGTATAAGTAGTACTTGTAGCAAAAATACTTTTGTCTAGTCGTAAAATTTGTGGTCTGACTCATTTTTTGTTGTATTAAGAAATGGTGACATCTTTTGTAAATATATTTTTAAACTTTATTTCACTTGTATGCCAGTTAAAATTATAATATGGGAACTAAAAATATACGGCGCACATTTTGAGTTTACTATACAGATGCAGATTTTAATAGCAGATAATAAATTCAAATATATTCATACAAGATGAATAAATCCTTTAATATATTTAAAGGAAATATAGAAATAGGTATTATATATATGCTGCATATGCTAGAAAGATTAAATATTTTACCACTACATATTAGGATATATAAGTTGGAAGGAATTTTAATGTTCAATTTTGACCAATAGGATAGGTGGATTGGAAACTACCTGCGCTGTAATTGGTTGAATGATGTGCGACAATTAAGCTTCTCCAATAAGAGCGCAGATAATTTTCAATCCACCAATCACAGATGTCAAAATTTATTAACTTAAATTGTATTTCCGCTTTAAGATAAAGAATTATACAAAAAAATGAATTTTATAAAAAAAAATCCTTAAAATTTGATGCAGATTTCAAATCTCCCTCTAACATTAAAATTCTTTCAAACTTATATATCTTACTACATATGTTTGATAGAATACTTTTAACTTTAAATTTTTATGAACTTAAAAAAAATATTTGGCCTTCTCAACATTATTCTTGCTGATAATATAGTTTTCATTTATTCTTTCTTTTATAATAAGTAGTGTGGTATTTATATTTGTTCTTTAGAAAAGCAGCAAATAGGTCTTAGGTTGGTTTTAGGCTGTTTTTTGGATAAATTTAAGTCCTGGAATTGTTTCGGCTTTATTTCTACCCCCTCACTACCACTTTTAAAATGTAGAACCGGTTCTCATCCATACGAAAAAACTATGTATAGCATCGTAATATATCCAGTTTTCTACGAATATAGAAATGTACAATCATAAGATTAAAACCAGTTTTTTTTATAATTGTACATTTTATATCCGCGGAAAGCTGATTATAATACGATGCGAGAAATATCTATTATCGCATCGAATTATTAACAGCCTTCTACAAATGAAAAATTATAAGATTGAAACCAGTTTTGTGTTTTAATTTTATTATTTGTAAAAAATTGTTTATAATACGACGCTATACCAGATTTTTCATTATGACTGATAAATCATGAAATGGATCTAATGCAGTGGATATTAAATGGTTTCGAATCCATCCGGGAAATGTAACTTCTATTTTTTTTTTTGGTAAATAAACTTTTTTTTCAGGAATATACGAATTTGTTTTTTGTGTGCCTCTTTACCTGTGAGATGATTCTGAAAATGTACGCTTTGGGACTTTCTGGATATATGGTATCTTTATTTAATAGGTAAACTTTATTTTAGTAATTTCCCTGAAACTAAAAGTGAACCAAAACAGTGTATATTATTTGATGTGGATTTAGGATGAACATCATTTATTTTGTAAGATCCAAGTAATAATAAAACCATTATTGAAATATTTTTTTTTAAATTGAAAACAAGAAGAGACTTTTCGGTCTAATCTAAGGTTTAAGGATGCAGCAAATAGTGCTTAATAAAAATGACGTCATGCAATACATTGACCAATGATATGCTAGTATATATTTTACCTATGGTCCATTACAACGTATACTAGCCTATCATTGGTCATTTAAATTGTATGACGTCATTTTTTATTAGGTTCTATTTGCTGCTTCGGTTTTAAGGATTGAACCTTATTTTCTATTATAAATTTATACTCTCTTGTATACCTAATCAGTTTTACTTTGTACATTTAAAAAATGATTTGGTAATTGTTTAGGTTTGACTTCTTCGTTGTGATAAGCTCAATTCTAGAATTTGTATTAGTAAATCAGGTAATTATCCTTATGATAAAGTAACAGGATCTCTGTCTGTCTATCTGTCTGCAACGAAGGATCTCGCTAACTAACTGCTTCTCTTTTACAGTGTAGTTTCTCATAAGCCCTGGAAAGGTTTATAACTTTTTGGGGGTTGGGTGTTACCAGCCTCCCAAGAGAAATCGCCCCAAGAAAAAATTAACCCAATTTTTTTTACTTTAAAAAAATAAAACTTGAATTGGAGTGGATCGACTCCTCTCTTCCATCCTTCAAGTGCCCATAGAGGCCTCTAGAGGGAGTAGGAGCTAGTATATAAAATTAGATGTATGTACATAAATATTAGGATGACATCATCCATAAATCCTTATAATAAAGTAACAGGATGTTTGTGTGTCTGTGTGTTTGTATGTTTGTACCGAAGGATCTCGCTAACCGCTGAACCGATCGGGTTCTCCTTAACAGGGTAGCTTCTCATAGGTCCCGGGAAGGTTTTAACTATTTTCTTGGGGGGTGGGACAACCCCAACCCCCCCCCAAAAAATTAAAAATCCCCCCCTTCAAAAAAAAAAAAATTTGAACTAAAATTAAAAATAAGGGAGTGGAGGCACCCCGGCCCCCCCCCCAATTTTTTTTTTTATTTCGCCCCCCCCCAAAAATTTTTTTTTACTTTTTCTTTTAAAATCTAAAATAAGACATTGAATTATTAAATTCGACTCTCTCCTCCTCAAGTGCCCATAGAGGCCTCTAGGGGCGTAGCCGCTAGTAGTATATAAAGTACAAAGATAAAACATATCCATCAAACTTTATAAGAAAAAAAATGTCTGGAAAAGATGCTCTTTAGTCATAAAGACACAAGAAATTTCATAAACTAAAATCAATTAACAGGCTAGTAAACCAAGTGTCCTAAGATAATTCCATTTAAACCTGAACGGACAGACAGACTGACAAATTGTAATTAGAAGAAAAAAATGCTTTTTAATTGTCTAATTAAAATTATTTTTAGAGCAACACAAATTAAATTTGAAGATTGTCCCACATAAATCTAACCTAACTAAAATAAAAATATTTCAGCAACTGATGCCCCCGCTTGGTATGTCTGTGCTCAGATGTATCCGTCTTCTTAGAGCTTTCAAAGTAACCAGGTAAATTCTAGTTCAAATTTATACCGTAAGATGATGTTATTTCAGAAGCGTACCCTGTTTTCTTAGACCTTTTGAATAATTTTGTAAGTATTAGATTGATAAATATACAGGGAGCTCCACATAAAACGGACTTTTTTTTAAAACGGCTCTAGCGCCAAAATTACTTGACCGATCATGACGTTTGACCCCACTATTAAAACCTTAGGTAATTACCGATTTGCCTATTAAAATCTTTGGACGATGGAGGACGTGTACGCTGAGCTGGCTAATAATGCTAACATATTATTATTTCAAATCATACATAATACACAATTTATAAATTAAATACACATTTATATGCATATTTTAAAAAATATGTTTTTTAAAATTTAATTAGATGGCCACCATGTCATCAGGTTGTTTTAATCATGGGCATCTACAGGCAGTCTAAGTGTTATTTTAAGGTAACTGAATCTATACTAAAAGTTTTCTATTCTTATTTTACATAATTATTTTTGTTTAGGTACTGGTCTTCTATGGGTAACCTCGTGAAGTCTCTGGTGAACTCCATCGCCTCTATCAACGCTCTGTTGGTTCTGCTCATTCTGTTCATCTTTATCTTTGCCCTCTTGGGTATGCAGATATTTGGTGGCAGGTAATTTAATTTTCAGCAGATTTGCACACAGAGACAGAGGGGACAATGGGCTGTTTATTGCACTAGTCCCCAAAGTTTAAAATAATTTCAATTAATTTTGATTGGTTGTTTCATCAAGTTGAGTTTTCAAACGTTTCATCCACCAATTTTAATCTACAGAAGGGTTAATTTTGTTTATCATCATTAAGAAAGTACCTAAATTTATCGGCCATTGTCTTATTCCTTTAGATCTCTGTGTTTTGCAGACAATTTCACTTCAGTGGGAGTATTTTAGGTTAGGTTAGATTATTCAAGCTAAAGGCCCCGTAGGGATATGGTCATTAGGATATATAAGTTGGAAGGAATTTTAATGTTAGGGGTAGATTTAAAATCTGCATCAAATTTTAAGGATTTTTTATAAAATTTGTTTTTTGTATAAATACAATTTAAGTTAATTAATTTTGACATCTGTAATTGGTGGATTTAAAAAATCTGCGCTCTGATTGGAGAAGCTTACGTGTCGTAAATCATTCACCTAATTAGAGCGCAGGTAGTTTCCAATCCACCTATCCTATTGGTCAAAATTAATTAACTTAAATTGTATTTCCGCTTTTAGATAAAGAATTATACAAAAAACGAATTTTATAAAAAAAAAATCCTTAAAATGTGATGCAGATTTCAAAGATTTTTTTTACAAAAAACGAATTTTATAAAAAAAATCCTTAACATTTGATGCAGATATCAAATCTCCCCCTAACATTAAAATTCCTTCCAACTTATATATCCTAATGATCATACAGGGTTAGGGTCTAGAATCACATATGAAACACATTATGAGTAACATAATTTTTCGTTGTACTTCGCACAATCTCTCTAGATTAAAATGATTTTAATTTAATAAATAAAAAATTATATTCTAGGTTTCAGAACGAAGAGTCTCGTAGCACATTCAATAGTTTCTCACAGTCATGCCTTACTGTCTTCCAGGTAAATACAGTAGTCTAGTAGCATACTCTATAGTTTCTCACAGTCATGCCTTACTGTCTTCCAGGTATATTCAGTAGTCTAGTAGCATACTCTATAGTTTCTCACAGTTATGCCATACTGTCTTCCAGGTATATAGAGTAGTCTAGTAGCATACTCTATAGTTTCTCATAGTCATGCCATACTGTATTCCAGGTATATACAGTAGTCTAGTAGCATACTGTATAGTTTCTCATAGTCATGCCATACTGTCTTCCAGGTATATACAGTAGTCTAGTAGCATACTCTATAGTTTCTCACAGTCATGCCTTACTGTCTTCCAGGTATATACAGTAGTCTAGTAGCATACTCTATAGTTTCTCACAGTCATGCCATACTGTCTTCCAGGTATATACAGTAGTCTAGTAGCATACTCTATAGTTTCTCACAGTCATGCCATACTGTCTTCCAGGTATATACAGTAGTCTAGTAGCATACTCTATAGTTTCTTACAGTTATGCCTTACTGTCTTCCAGGTATTTATGGATCATCTCAAATTCCGCCTATCTCCAAAAAGCCTGTCTTAAAAAACACGTTTATCAAAAATTTCCTATCTCAAAAAATGCCTTCTACTTAGATTTTTAGTAAGAAATACTCATGATAATAAAATATAATTATCAATTTATTGATTGCTAAAAATTAAACAGGGTATTTTCAAAATCAATATGTAGTAGACAGGGCGTTTTTTGAGTATTGTCGTATTTGTTCGTATAAGGTTGAGGGATGAAGATCCCTAGCCTTTTCTGAGATGTCTCAAAAGGACTCTAGGGTCAGAGACGGAACAGATAAAGTTAATCATAAAGTAGCTACGCTTCTAAAATGTTCAATCATTTGATTAGTAAATTTACTTAACATTAAATGACTATAACTCAGAATTCATTTTTAATGAGGAAGATTTCGTGATTTTTACAACAAAAAGAAAGTAATTTTGACAGTTCTCTGTTTTGTTTTTAGACAATAACATTTTTGAGTTAAAATTTTTATATTTATGCCTTAAAGTTCCTAGCGAGCAAAAAGCCCCCTTACCTTTATTTTGAAATAAAGTAAAAATACTTGGTAGGTTGTGTGTTTTCTTCATTATGCCTAACCCCTGCTTAACTACCCCGTTCTAAAAAAACCTAACCTAGCTTGACTTTAAATAAAAAGACATACGTAAAACTACCCTTCCCCTAATTATCAATTTATTTTTAACTAGGAAAAGGGGACGGATTATAAGACAATAAAAATCCACTTAATTCAGCATATTTGAATTGTCCCTGCCCTTGAGATGAACAATAAAAATGCTGTAATTTTGTCCCAAACTAGACCTACAAACATTCATTGATTTCAGACTAGAAAAAAAAGAAAGTCAGATAGATGGAGAAAGAGATACATTAAAGTGACTGTGAATTTGCAAATAACGTTATATATATAGGTAGATAACTGGCAATTAGAGATAATTTTTAAAAAATATTGCCTTAAAAGATGACAATTATTCAATTAAATGAAAAAGAATTTTTAAATTTTCTGAACTTTACACTACCGTGAACACCATTTTTAAGAAAACTGAATAATAAATGCATTAAATACGAATAATTGTAGTGATTTATAGATAATTGCATTCAAAATAGATAATACGTTATGTTTTTTTTTTAAATGTCATTTAAAAGTAACACACAAGACAGTCATTTTAATGATAAAAATGCAAAAAATAAAAAAAAGTAACAGATCAAAACTTGAAATGTTATTTACTGGCCCGGCTTTTTGCGTTACCTCTCTCTCTCTCTCTCTCCTCTCTCTCTCTCTCCTCTCTCTCTCTCTCTCTCCTCTCTCTCTCTCTCTCTCTCTCTCTCTCTCTCTCTCTCTCTCTCTCTCCCTCCCTCCCTCTCTCTCTCTCTCTCTCTCTCTGTTTCTCTTTTTTCACTTTGCTATTTCTACCTCTAGGTTAGTTGTTAATTAAAATATTATTTAAAGTGTAAAAAGATTAAACCATTCAAATCTATAAAAAGTCATTCTAATCTAAATTTATATTTTCTAATTTCTATTTAATATTCAAAGGGATATAAAAGGGCAGAAAAATAGCTTAAAACCAACGAACGACTTTTTTAATAAAAATAAAATAGCCTAAAACCTTTCCCAAAAACTATAAGAAGCTTCACTGTAAAAGTGAACCATATCGTTTCAGCGGTTAGCGAGATCCTTCTCTACAGATAAAAAAAAGCTTACAACTTTATAAAATTGTTAAATCTTTTCATTTAAAACTCACCCTTCAGTATGTGATTGTATGCAGGGAGGAAATGGATATTTGGCTTTTTATTACATTAGTTCCCAAAGTTAATGACATTTTGTTAGTTGGCTAGTTAACTTTGGAGACTTTCATAGAATTTTGTGTATATTTTCATTGTGAATATCCATTAATTTAACGGCTCTTGTCTTATGCCTCTAGTTCCCTGATTAATTATGTAGCAATGGGTGTGCGGGTGGGGCGTTAAGTGTGTGTGTGTGTTAGTGTATACTACGATAGTGTGTGTGTGCGTGTGTGTGTGTGTGTGTTACTGTATACTACGATAGTGTGTGTGTGCGTGTGTGTGTGTTAGTGTATACTACGATAGTGTGTGTGTGCGTGTGTGTGTGTGTGTTAGTGTATACTACGATAGTGTGTGTGTGCGTGTGTGTGTGTGTGTGACAAATTGCAATAACTATTCATTTTGGAATAAAAAAAGTAATGTTTATTTTTATGGAAAAACTTTAATAAAATGATTGAATTTTTTGCTGAAGTATATAGCAAATATAATAAATTTTTACTTTTTGAACAATTTAAATCTTAAATATCATTCTTTCTATAGATTTAAGCAATTTTTCTATTGTCTTTATACCGGCTGAAACATACCGAAATTCTGTTAATGATTTTATAAAATAAACCAAACTTTTTCATTACATTTTAAAGAAAGCTCGAAGACAAATATTATTAGAGGTTTATTACAAAATTATTTCCTAAGTATTGATTTTTTAGTTTTTATCTGCAAGCGAAGAAATGGCTTTTTTTCTTATAGTTTAATTGTTGCTCAGACTTTAACGTTAACTTCGTGTTGAATTGAGCATGGCATTTTAATCAAATTTTTTTCTAACTTCTTGGAGCTTTTAAGAAATTATTGTACGAAAATTACTTAAAAAACAAGGAAAGGTAAATAAAAATGAATTCTGAAAAAACCAATTCGTGATCTCTTTAATGGGAAATTAATTTGATTTCAATATGACGAAGATAATTTGTAAAACACAATAATAAGTTTGGTTGTACTTCAGTTCTACAACTTAAAATGTTCTTGGAATTGGAAAAATTATGAAGTGTACTAATGGCAGAATATTTAAAATAGCTTTTAACTTTAATTGACCTATACCTCTATTTATGGTCTTTTATAGTTATACAATTATCTTTAATATATCAGCAATTTTTCCATTTAACGTTATTTGTTTCATTTTTAAACGTTTTTCTAATCCTAATGAAATTTATTGTCTGATGTTACACAATTTAAGTTTTCTCTAAAACAGTATTGCTTTACATCTATAGAATTTCATTTAAATTGGAACCGGTTCTGATATTTACTGAAAAACCACGTATTGTGTTATAGACACATTCCTTTAAAATTTAATTCCTGTTTTGTTTTTCTTAAGCTTTAGGGCCCTTGTGGCCAAAAAATGTGATCCTATCATTTAGTTTCCGTAGAAAAATGTTCATAAGCCGATTAGATACATAAATTTCATTGTATGCAGTTGTCTGCGAATAGTAATATAGGAAAAATACCTTATGTGATGGCTCTGATGGACCGAAGGGCCAGGCTAACAAAAATAAAGTTATTCGGACAAAACAATTCATAAGTTTTCATAGCGGTCAGTTCAGAACCAGATTTGGATATAAGCTTGAAAATAGATTTTTTGGATTTATTGAAAAAAATCTATAGCAAATAATAAATTCTTTCTATCTTAAAATTTTCTATCTATATTCAATTAGAATATTGATAAAATATTTATAGGAATTCTAAATATATAAGAGAACTATAGTCTAAATTTTGTTGTAAAATGTTGTAGAGCTAAAAATATTTGAAAGATTTAAACTAATTTACTTTAGATAGTTTTCATCCAAAGTTTCCATTTAACTTTGTATGATCTTAGAAAGAACCCACCTTTTTTTAAAATCTTGATCCAAGGCAGGTTTTAATCTATTTGCAAGGTGGTTAGATTCTTTGAAAGATGATAATGGTAATTGGCCATTCTGTGTATTGGCCTATCATTGGTCCTTTGTAATGTATGACGTAATTTTTTATAGGCACTATAAAGAGCTTCATAGATGATCCTAAGAAAAAAGTAACCCTTCACCCATAAAAAATATTATTCCCTTTTTGGTAGCGAAGCTACTCTATAATTTGAAATGTCCGTCTGTCCATATGTCCGTCTGTCCGTCTGTCCATATGTCCATATGTCTGTCTGTCTTAGTTTGGGGAAAAGTGATTTTCTCGGCTCCTATAAAAGAAAAAAGGCTGGAATTTTTTGACAACATTCCCATTATTAAGGAGCACAATTGAGTATAAAACATCTATGGCGGTTGGACCGCTTTTTAGCAGGTTTTAGGCTATTTTTGTATTTTTCACATTTTTCTTCATATCTTTGGTGTTTACGGTCCGATTTCCAAATTTTTTTTTAGTTTTAGATATCAAACTTTAATATCCTGTCGTTTAAAGAAAACTACTATGACGATCAGACCGCCTTTAAGCAGGTTTTAGGCTATTTTTGTATTTTTCACATTTTTCTCCATACCTTTGGTGTTTATGGTCCGATTTCCCAAATTTTTTCAGTTATTGATATCAAAATTAAATTTCCTGTCATTTTAAGAAAGCAACTATGGCGGTCAAACTGCCTTTTAGCAGGTTTTTGGCTATTTTTTTTATATGTTTTACATATTTCTCTATATCTTTGGTGTTTTTGGTCCAATTTTAAAACTTTTTTGGGATATAAGTATCTATATAATTTTTCTCATTGTTATGAGCATCTTTTATGTAATTTTCTTTGACCTTCATCATTATACAAAATATAAATACACTTTAAATCTACCTGTACGTATTCCCATCCATTATTTTTTGTGCTTCGTTACTTATGGATGTTGTCATCCTTGTTTATAAAAAAAGTCATGATAATATTTGGGGGGTTCAAATGAATCAACTGAGATTTCTACCTGAATTGTCCTTTACGTTCCAGAAATGATTTGTCAAGGAACAAAGTAAAATGTAATTTAGCTCAAATAGTATTAAGAGTGTTTTGCAAATAAATGTGTTTTTTTTAATTGGCGGTTTTCATCTAAGTGCTATTCGACCTTTTTTTTATGTAATAAATTGAAAATGAGGAGGGGGAGTAAGGAAGTATAATTTGGTTAGTTTGTTTATTGCTTTGGGTCAGGTTAGGAAAGGTTATAGGGCCCCCGCAGGGATGGGCATAAGGAAAAAAATACCTCTCCCCCTCACATTATTTTGAATATATTCTAAAAACAACAATTAAGGTTTTAGTGCTCGTCGGGCACTTAAATGGAAAGCACCAATTATTTTTTGTCAATTCTACCCACTTACTTGTTACCTTATCCCCGAGTATTTGCTGGGAAAAAATGTTTGTAAAATAATTGTGTTGCAAGACTAAAGAACATTTTACCTCAATTCTTTGAGTTAACATTTTTTTGTCTGTCCAACCATAGCTACTCTTTAACTTATAATCTTTTTAGCAGTTTGCGAGATCTTAAGGTACACACACATAGACAGACATTATGTTGCTTTTACGAATATATTTTATATTTATTTTAGATCCTGACAGGTGAAGATTGGAACGTTGTTATGTACGATGGTATTCAAGCTTATGGAGGTACAGTTTTTTTTAAATAAAGTATTATTGGACTGTAAATTACACTGCTATTCAAAGATTTTTAAAAACGGTCTCTCATTAGTTGGCATACCCACTATGGATCATAGACGTCCAGGGGGGGGGTTATGGGGCGATTACCCCCCCCCCCCCAAATTTTTTTTCATTTTACCCCCCCCCCCCATTTAAAATTTATCCCTACCCTGGGGGTGCAGTAGGCACCCCCAACCATTTAGGAGGGGGTATTTACTCCCCCAAACAATTTTAGGGGGGTAAATACCCCCCCCAAAATAAGAAATCTCTAATAGAAAAAGTTTTTGCGCGCTTCGCGCGCCATTTTACCCCCCCCCCAAAAAAAAAAACTTGGACGTCTATGCTATGGATACTTTGTTAGATCTTAATTTGTGGATACAATTTTCTAGCAATGAACACATTTTTCTACTTATAATTTTAATCTACAGACGGTGAAATTTTGTTTATTACAATGCAGGATTAACATATCTTATCCCTTAAAGTCCCTGAGCTATTGATTAGTTTGTGTATGTCTGTTAGTTCCTTCAACACTTTAATATTGATTATTTGTTACAATCTAGATGGTGTTTTAAAACATCAATCAATAGACCTTCATTCCTACATTATTAAATAATTGTATTTACCCATGAAAGAGCAAAAGGTGCAATCCTTTATATTGCCCTAGATATAAAAATACTTCCATGGATCAAATTTGTATGACAAGATTGTACGTACAATATAAATATATCAAATATCGAGAGAAAGTATATTTCAAATCATTTTACTTTTCAATTCAATTTCATAAATTTCAATATGAATCTGATGTATTTTGAAAACAAGTCAGACATAGGATCAAGCAAACTCACACATTTTTGGGGGAAGGAAAGGAGTGTAGATTAATTCCATGCAGGCGTTTTCAAGTTTTTAATAAACACATAGACACTTAGCAACTTAGGTATACCAATAAAATTTGTTACTAACAAGTGCAGTGGGTCGTTTCTACAACCCAAATTAAGGAGGTGGATACAACCCCCCGGTTTTCACACCCCTCGACCTCTCAAAAAACCCTTGTCAAGGGTCTAAACCTTCCTAATACAACCGAGGGGAGTGTCAAGGTATGAAAGTCACACCCACAGTCTTATAACCATGTTATCTTATTCGCTGGATCAAAAACATTGGGTACTTTTGTTGAAATTTTGGAGAAAACCTAATCTGTCCCGATTTTGTATCACTTTGAAAAGTGCGATTCCAGTTACGTCATATACGTTTCGGGAAAGAAAAAGGGAAGGGGGGAAGAAAATCTCTTTAAAAGAGATGGGAGAAAAGGGAAGAGCTTTTCTTCCCCCCTTCCCTTTTTATATGACGTCACAGGAATCGCACTTTTTAAAAGTGATACAAAATCGGGACAGATTGGGCTTTCTCGAGATTTTGGTCTCCAAACTTTTCAAACAATATTTTATTCTTCTAAGCAAAGGGGTAATTTTGTTTACAGTTTTTGGGAATGTACAACTTTCATTGTCTATCCTTTAAGAACTCTGCAAAATTAAGCTCCTTTCTGTAATTAATTCTTTTATTTTTCAGGAATCAAGGGACTAGGAGCTAAAGTTAGTTTATACTTTATAATTATGTTTATATTTCAGGAATCAAGGGACTAGGAGCTAAAGTTAGTTTATACTTTATAATTATTTTTATATTTCAGGAATCAAGGGACTTGGAGCTATAGCTAGTTTATACTTTATAATTCTGTTTATATTTCAGGAATCAAGGGACTTGGAGCTATAGCTAGTTTATACTTTATAATTCTGTTTATATTTCAGGAATCAAGGGACTTGGAGCTATAATTAGTTTATACTTTATAATTCTGTTTATATTTCAGGAATCAAGGGACTTGGAGCTATAGCTAGTTTATACTTTATAATTCTGTTTATATTTCAGAAATTAAGGGACTTGGAGCTATAGCTAGTTCATACTTTATAATTATGTTTATATTTCAGGAATCAAGGGACTTGGAGCTATAGCTAGTTTATACTTTATAATTCTGTTTGTTACTGGTAACTTTATCCTTCTCAACGTCTTCTTGGCCATTGCTGTCGACAATCTTTCTACAGGCGAGAAATCAATATGTAGCTTCGCTCCTAGAGTCATGTTTCAATAAAACGCCGTTAATGCGATCTAACTGGACACAAACATCTTTCAATATAAATATAGCAGATTTGTAAACTGTTCTTTAAACTTATAAATAACTAGTAGAAGTAAATAATTTGGGTTAGGTTACAATGAGTAATATAAGCAAATTTGTGTCTCCAGATAGGTTCAAATGGTTTAGGGTTTTAATGGCTAGATTAATAAAGCTTGCTTACTTTACCAAACACATTATAAGGGGCATTAAATTAAGACAGAAAAATAAGCATATCTATAGTAAAACTAACCCCTATCCCATTATTCCAAATCATTTTTTTTTAAATGGGCATTTTTGAACCTTTCAATTGGTACTTTGAAGGAAATATTGATTTTGTTTGCGTAATCAGAGGATGAAGAGGAGGGGGGAGAGGAGGAGGAGGCCCCACCACCACCATTGGAAACTGCTGGACATGAAAATGGAAAGGTATTATTCAATCCTTATCCTAAAACAAAAGTAACAGGATGACTATCTGTTTGAGTGTATGTGTGAATGCGAAGAAAAATCAACTCTAGAAATTATTCCAAAAAACCAAAAGCTGTTTAAGTCAGTAAAAATGTTTTTTTCTTTATATGAACAACAATGTGTAAAGCACTAAAAATATAACCTATTTAGGAGGATGGAGGTATCCATATGATTTCTGGAGAAGTGACCTCTGACCAACCACCTGATCTTTCCATGAAGGTGACCTTTTCCTTGCGCGTTTATATTCTTGTAAAGAATCAGCGGTTACCAAAAAGTGATTCAATTTGAAAAATATTTCTTTAAAGATATTAGCTGTTTTTTTGGGTTCTATCTATCTATCTATTTATCTATCTATCTATCTATCTATCTATCTATCTATCTACGTATTTATCTATCTACCTACTTATCTATCTATCTATCTATCTATCTATCTATCTATCTATCTATCTATCTATCTATCTATCTATCTATTTATCTAGGCTATGCTAGATGAGGAAGAGGATGAGGGGGAGTATGTTGAGGAAATAGAGGAAGAGGATTCTCCTAACTCTGTGGCTCCCATTCCTAATTCTTCATCATTCTTCATTTTCTCGCCAACTAATAGGTAGGGATGTTAATCTTCATATTGAAGTAACATGATGTCTATCTATCTAAGTGTTTGTAGCTTAAGATCTCATTACCAGCTGGACTAATATGGTTTTCCTTTACAGTAAAGCTTCTTATAAGTCCAAGAAAGGTTCATAACTTTTGTAGTGAAATGTACAAAAATGCACCTACAGTCTAAAAAAGAATTTTGCTTTCTTTTTAAAACTAAAATTTAAATCAAAGGGTCGTTTTCTTCTCCCCTAACTTCCTTTAAGTAGTAGTAGCGTAGTATGCTATAATTTAAATCAATGCAAAAGTACAAACATAAATCAATATAATCAATATAAAAAATTGATAATGATTCAAGATGAAAGGGTACAATCTAGAAAAAAAAGCTATCACAAACACTTTTATATTAACAATAAGGAAGATATGGCCCTTTTTTCCAGTTTATTGCATTATTTACCATTTTCCCACATATGCAGCATTGTACAATATCAACCCCTTTTCTAATCCCCTCTAAAAAATTGAAGATAATTGAAGATTGGTTATAATGGGTACTGGGTAGCCCCACAGGGTAAGAACACCTCAGGTATAGGCCCCACAGGGTTAGGCACAGGAAGGAAATCTAACTTACCCCTATCTTTAAATATTTTAAAAATAAGGTGGGTTAGGGTTTCACTATGTAGAAAACCATTGGAATATTTAATTTTGCAGATTTTATTGCATAAAAAAACCTTAATTTGTAAAAAGTCTTCTATAAGAATAAGAATTATTCTGCCAAGGGCAAATAATTATAAAAGAGAGGGGGTTGGGAGCATTTAATGTACAAATAATGGAAAATGCCTATTATTTACTTGCTCATATTAAAGCTAAGGATATCTTTTTACTAGTCAGGACTTCATTGCATTCTCTTTGACACAAATATTATAATGTATTGAACAATACTAAAATTTTCATTAAATTTTTCGAAATACTCTAAAATTTGTAATTGTTTAAATAATTATTATGTGATTTCTTATTATATCATAGCAGAAAATAAATCAAAAGACTAAAGAATGGAACATTTTTACTCTAGTTATGTGTAGTTTCCTATTCATAAATATTTAATGATATGGTGTTACACGCCAATAAGAAACTTAAGGAGAATCATATCGGTCCAGTGATTATCGAGATCTTGAGCAACATACAGACAGATAGAGATCCTGTTGTTACCTTATATGAGGATTGTTTTGCATATTTCTATAAAAGCTAAAAGTCTATTTGAAAAAGTCCAAAATTAGTAAAAGAATAATACATGCTTAAAACTAGTGTATGACACTGCTAGGTGGGCTTATACGAAAGTACCATAAATAAGGCTGTCTTCTCTCTCACAGGCTAAACTAAATACATTTTTTCTGGGATGCACTTTTCTCAGTGCAAATTTGGATCCAATAAAACATCTGTATCAGTTCTTAGAGATATGTACAAGGGGATAATAATATCCATATAAGTCAAGTTTAAATAATAAAGGACAAATTATCTCTTAGTCATCTTCTTATATAAATAGTGGCGAGGCTTTTTTAAATGTAAATTTAGATTTTGATAAATTCTCAACCGATTAAGTTCTCCATTTTAGGGAAGCTCCATATAGGTCCTGTGATAGTTTTAGGCTATTTATTTTTAAATCGGGTATTGGGATAGTTTTCGCCTATTGTTCTATCCTTCTTTATTCCTACGAATACAAAGCCACTAGAAATAGATTATTATGTTGATAGGACCTAAAAAAATATGTTACAAGTTTGAAAAAAAGGAAGATTCTCTAAAATTTCCGGAAAAATTTTAAAATTCTTAGGAGCCTGGGTTCACAAATAGATTAGATAAATCATACAGTATCTTTGCTCCCATAAAATCTGCGAATATACTAGGAAAAAATCTGTAGAAAAATATTCACTTTTTTGTTTCTCTCTGACATGTAGAGTTGCAAATGTATTTTATAACAGGTTTTGTCTCAATCACCACTTTTTATATATATGTATTCTTCTTGTAAATACAATCATACACGAATGAAGGAATAGGGATATTGAAAATAACCTTACCTTAGAATAATTACTTTCTTCAAAAATACAACTATCCTTATTAAAAATTAACAGTAGGTTTGTCTCTAGCTGAAATTCTTGCTGGACAGAAATGGTTTCTCTTTACAGTAAATCTTCTTATAGGTCCAGTGAATTATTATAATCAGTTTAGGGAACTGTATCTATCTCACTTCTTCCATTATAGATTACCCCTGGAAAAATACCCTCCTCCAATTAAAAAATTAAGTTCTTTTTCATTAAAAATTAAAAAGGAAACTGGACGATCAACTTAAACCCCAACCCTCTTCCCGTTTGTTTAGAGGGGGGGGGGGGTTGAGATAATCATTTTATCTTTCATTTACAAATACCTGAGTCCCTGAAATTTTATGCATTTAACCTTGTTTGTCCTTGTCTGCTTTAATTTGTGTCTTTTGATACACACACATAAGTAAAATTTAGAATTAAGTTTTGAGAAAGAAATATTGTTTTATAAAGCTGTGTTTTATAGCCACTAAAGCATATTAGAATACTAATATAAAAATACCACCCCCAATCACATAGTATTTTGTGGGGTTGTATTACCCTCCTTAAAATGAATAAAAATCCTTATAAATCTTATCTGAAAAGAGTATTTTAATTGTCTCATTGTTAGCATGATCTTATAATGTAGACAAACCAACAAAATAGCAGATGTATGTAAAGCTTATAGTGCAGCTTCACTGAAAGAACTAAGACAAAATAGAATTTAGTAAAACTGGAATTACTTTTGCTATTTAGGTGTCAATACTAGGAAATGTTTGGATTCTTGTCTAATCTCTTTGCAAATAATAGATTACATAAATAGAGCATTTTTATACCGGGCAATAGGAAAATTTAAATTAACATTATATAATATTTTCATCAGACATTTTTTTCAATGTTGACATTGTAAAACTTACAAATAAAAATTTAAAGTGGAGGGTTTACTTCAACCCCTATCACTCAAGTTTTCCTAGAGACTCTCTAGGGCCGTAGCCGCTAGTTATCAAAAATAATTTTATAATATACCGATCTAACTGCTGAAAGACTTCCGTGCAAGTCGAAACAATACCCCAAACTTGAAGCCTTCTTTCAGCTTCAATAACAAAGAAGTTATAGGCATTTCAAAATGACAATTTGGGTATATGAAAATTTAGAAAGTTTTCCTAAAATGTAATTCATGCTGAAGGATTCAAATTTGGGGTATGGGACTACTTGTGGCAGTTTTTCATCAGCAGATCTGTGTATTTCTTGAAGGCTTCCTTTAATTGAATATTCAAAACTATCAATTTTCGAGAGGTACAAAGCAATGCAAAACAACAACAAAAGTAATCTATTCCACGCTGTCTATTGTGTATACATATAATCCATGTAGCTGGGTATATAAAGGGTGTTTAAAAAAAAACCAATCGCTCACAATTTGAACCACCATAAGTACTTCAAATCTTGGAGATAGACCCCATAATGTTTAGAGTTTTTGAAGGGGCATGTAAAAACCTTTCTTTAGACACCTTAAATAGGTTTTTACCTCAATCCTAGCCGATTTGGGATAAAAAAGGCAGACCCATCCAACATTGAGGCATGGCGGCTCTGTTTAAATCTAGTTCTTGATGTTTGTCAGGTCTTTCTTTTTGATGCCAAATTGGCTAGGATTATGTTAGAAACCTTGTTAAGGTGTCTAAAGAAAGATCTTTACATGCCCCATCAAAAACCCCAAACATTATGGGGTCTATCTACAAGATTTCAAGTACTTAAGACGGTTTGTTCTTTTTTTAAAGAGACAAATTTGTCTTAATTTTATTATAAAATATGCACTTTCGGCGTAGGGCAAATTTCTCTGCAAGGGCTAGGTTTCGAGCTCTAGTGCTCGGGAAGGGTGAGTAGATTTAAGATTCAATATTGTTTTATTATTTTCATTGCTTGGGCATGAATTGTACTATTTTTTTATTAGTTTTGGACCAAAACTGTAAAGTTTATATTGAAAAAAGTGAAGCGATTGGTTTTTATTTAAACACCCTTTATATATACCTCAGCAGGGGATATAAGATTAATTTACTTACAAATAATCCAACATTTAAAATACTTAACATGTAGTTTTGTAATTGGTAAATATCTAAGATTTTGCCTTATATAATGTAACGAGGTCTACGTACAGGAGACAATTTCAGTTATCCTATATTATAAAGTAGTAAAGTTTTTTAGTCAGTCCGTTAAGATCTCTCTAAGGTGACATAGAAAGAGTAGGGGGAATGTATTGATTCTCAAACGGGTGCAGCTATTAAGACCTAATGTTAATTTATGAAAATATGAAATTCCGAGTTCAATAATCACTGATGCATACATCAATAATTCAATTTTAAATTTTGAGCAAAAATAGTTTTAAGCAATAATCCTTACTACATGCATTTAAAAAATCTGGGATAGGGACAAATATATTGGAAAACTGGGAATATGGAAAGGAAACAAAGTAGCGGGTTTCGTTGTATTTTCACTTTTGATAGGTCAGGTAAATATATATGATTATCCCGCAGGGACTAGAAATAGGAGAAAATCTACTGTGAAAATACATCAAAACCCGCTACTTGGGTTTCTTTCCATGATCCAAAAAGTATTTTAAGCAACAAATATGTACCTAATGTTAATTTTTCAAAGATTCTTTTCAGTTATTTTTTTCTCCATTTTTAACCTCTTAAGATTTCTTACATCCCCCTTTATTTAGAATTTTTTTATGTGACACAAAATTGGTGTTCTTCATGTGGGGTGTTTTCCCCTTGTTCCTACTGCTCATTTGGAGTATAAAAGGGTAAAACAGCTCCACCCAATTTTATTTTAGGGAGGTGTTTACACCCCTATTTCGCACGCTTATTGTAAAAAGTCACAATTAAGATTAAAATCTGAAACATTTATAAAAAAAATCATTCGATAAAAACTTTATTATTGAAAATTATTGTTTCTCTCTGTGTAAATAGCAACAAGTTTTGCCCAGTAGATTTTTTTCCTGCGAAAATATATGTATTTGGATATTGAATAACATTTAGCAAAATAATATTGCAACGCTTTTGCCTCCCAAAAAAGATATTTCGGAAAATAAGGTACATTTTTATAGGCGAAGCATCTCTTTAATCAAGTCCTAAACTGTTAGTATGTCATGCATTTAACAATTCTACAAGAAAACATATAATTTTGTTTTTAATTCAAGTATATTCTCTTTCTTATTACTGTTAATTGTTATAATTTGTTTGATTAGCTTTTATGGATGTTTATGCATCCTTTATAATTATATATGTATATATACAGTTGTTTCACCCTTAGCCTTTAGGTGATGGCTAAAAGATCAAAAAATAGCCTAAAACCACCCAAAGAAATTTGTAAAGCTTTCATTAAGTACAATCTATTCGGACCTGTAGATTCTGAGATAAAAAAATCTTACTTCTTTATATTATAGGATTAATTTTCGAATATTTTTCCTTTTAACTTTTACTTGGAAAATCCGCAAAACAAGTGTTATAAACTGATTTAGACACCTACTCACAAAACAATAGGACAGAGAAAAATATAAAAAAAATCACACAAAATATCATGTTAAACATTGATTAGCCTCCCCCTTTCGCACACACACACACACACACTCCTCACGAGCCAATTTAACAATCCAATTCAAAAGGATTTGACATTTAATGTATAGTTTTTTTCCCCACAACTGTATATCTATCTGAATAAATCACTATATGTAAGTATATCATATGATGATCATAATGTGTAATTTATTTTGGCCACAATTTTGTAATTTAACTTTATTAAGATCACCTGATTGTTTATCAGAAAATTTGTCTTTATTTCTTACAAAATGTAATTCTTACCTAGATTTTTAATTTTTGTGTGCGGACTTTTTGTGGGTAAATTGTCTAGATTATTTTCTAAGATACGATACAGGAATACAGTGAAATGTAAACGGAAATTAAATAAAAAATTCCTTTCATACTGTCTTTAAATTTTTTTAATTTCTTGTTTTAATTATTGTTATTGCAATTTAGGTTTAGAATAGTTCTCAAAATGACCAATTCTATTTTCTTTTTTTCTTGGGGAAGAGATCTTTCTATGTACCTTAATCTTAATCATTCTTTGAAAGACATTTCAAGACACAAAAATTATTTTCGATAGACCCCTCCCTGTATCCTAAGATGGGAAAAGCATTTGTCCATGGTATTTTTGTGTTTCCTACTCTGTCAAATATTCAAAGCTTTCAAATTTAATTTTTAAAAATTAAAGCATGCAAAATATCTATTTTTCTCAAAGTTATCACTTCCCACCTTTTCAAATTAGCCTAAAACCTCTTTATATGTTATGTGAATCCAATCACTTTAATTTTCAAATTTTCAGGATCCGAGTTCTTTGCTGGAAGATCCAGGCCCATCCTGTGTGCAGCAATATTATCCTTGTCTGTATCCTGGTATCCTCAGCCTTCCTGGCCTGTGAAGATCCACTCAGGGCTAAATCTGACATCAACAAGGTAAGAATACAATTTCTGGCCTCAACAGGACCTGCTTAAAATCCAGGTATGACATTATCCAGATATCCTATGCCTTCCTGGTCTGAAAAAATCATCTCAGGGAAAACCACACTTAGGATAAATGTAAAAATGTATTATAAAAATATATTTGTTTTCAGATTCTTGGAAAATTCGACTACTTCTTCACCACCGTTTTCACACTTGAGTGCACACTCAAGCTTATCTCTTATGGATTTCTATTTCATGATGGAGCTTTTTGTAGACAGGTTAGTTTTAAAGCAGCTTCGCTCTTTTTACATCTTTATATAGTCCATTAATTCTTGGTGTACTTTTAAACCAATTAAAAAATATAACACAGTCAAAAGTTTGTGTAAAGTCTAAGGAAAACTGCTGATTTTGAATGTTTTATAATACACCGCTCGTTTTATGTTAGACTTAAATATTAGGTTAATTCCCTGCCATAAGTGCACGTTATCATTTTCTCAACATAATAATTTTACATTTGCAATATCCTTATTTATGACAAGTCGCTAATATGTCAGACATGCCAACTTTTATTTAATATCATATAATCGTCATATAAACATTAATAATATGATAACTTTAGTAAGCTACCCTAAAAATAAAAACCTAATCGGATCAGTCATTCTAAATTCGTAGAATAATATTTATAATGTAAAATAATGACCAATATATTTTTTTAGGCTTTTAACTGTCTTGATATCGTGGTCGTGTCTGTGTCACTCATTTCCATCTTCGGTGGCTCTGGCATTGGTTTCCTCAAGATTCTTCGTGTCCTCAGGGTACTCAGGCCTCTCAGGGCCATCAATAGGGCTCCAGGTAAAAATTGTACCTCGTTATCACATTACAACTTTAAAACACGACAGTCAATTAACTCTTATTTGTGAGATATCATCTAAAAGTAAAAACTATAATCATACTAACTTCAAAGTAACAAGATATCAGTCTGTATGTGTATGTGTAGCGAAGGATCTTTCTAATTGCTAAACTAATATGGTTCTCCTTTAAAGTATAGCTGTGTATAGGTCCTGGAAGTGTTTTGAACTATATTTAGAAAGAAATCATCCCCGGTAAAAATACTCCTCCCACATTATTAAAACTTAAATTGAAGTAATTTTTTTGTAATTCGCTTTTAATGTTTGTCACTCTGTCCGTAGTTCTATGGGGGGATAAGTGATTTTCTCGGCTGCTATAAAAGATAGGGAATGAATATAATTTACTTGTCTTTCGGTCTGTCGATCATACTTCAAAATAGATATAGCATGACCCCTAAAAAAATGGGTTTTTTTTTACAGTTTACGACCCTTACTTTTTAATGTTTCATCAAAAGTAGTATATGCCTTTGTTCTCTATACATTTCCACACCAGAATATACATCTAACTTTGTTCGTTTGTAAATCCATTATTTTTCTGTCCTTCACTACTTATGGATTATCCTTGTTAAAGTTTGAAAACTACCTTTTTAACATTAATTGAATTTCAGGGTTGAAACAGGTCGTACAGTGTATGATCGTGTCAGTGAAGTCCATCGGTAACATTATCATCGTCACTGTCCTGCTCATCTTCATGTTTGGTGTCATCGGTGTGCAGCTGTTCAAGGGCAAGTTCTACATGTGCTCCGACCTCAGCATGAACTCAAATGATACCTGCCAGGTATGTAAAAACCAAGGAGGAGGGGGGGGGGGGATAAATTGGACTGTAAATAACATTTGTACGTACAGGTGTGTAAAAACCAGAGAGGGAGGGGTCATTGGACCGCAAACTTCATTGGGACCCAAAGATTTAACTTCTTTGTTTTCTCAAAAACTTTGTGTCACAAATGTTAACTTTTTTTGTAAAAATCATGCCATCATAGTAAGTCGAAATTCCTTTAATAGCATAACAGGCGCGTTTATTACTTGTAAAATGGTTCGTGCAATCAAACTGTTGGTTGTTAAAAAAATTTTGAATTAAAATTGAAGAATCGCTAATAGCACAAATCAGTTGTGTGCAAAGCAATGCAATACTAAGGGGATTAACAAAAATAAAGCAGTTCTTTCTCATATCTTGTTTTAAGGGAAGTGTTGACAATCCCCTTTGGCAAGCCATTGGTACTAATTTCGTAACTAAAAATAATAATTTGGTAAGGGATTAATATATTGAAAGGAGTAAGTATGAATAATCACGAAACCTACTCTATATATTTTATTATTTAGGGAGAATACATCTCATTTGTTGACGGAGATATAAACAAGCCAGTAATAGAGGAGAGACAATGGGAAAGATCAGAATTCCATTATGACAACATTCTACATGCCATGCTGACACTGTTTGTTGTTTCAACCTTTGAGGGTTGGCCTGGGTAAGTTTTAATGTAGTTGTACAATTCTATCATTACATTGTTTATTAATTAGTCTCGAAGCAAAATATTCTATTCTACTCATCAAATAAATCAATATCATTTGTCAATATAAATATGTAAAGTAGGGAGCGATTTTCTTGAAGGAGTTATGGTACCAAAAAATCTTTCTTGGACTTATGATTGGCTTCACTGAAAAGGAGGACCATATCAGTTCAGCATTTAGCGAGCTCCTTCGCTAACATAGACAGACGGACATATAGACATCCGGTTACTTTTATATCGTAAAATCTATATTTCAGCATCCTGTACGTTTCCATCGACTCTAACGAGGCTGACATGGGCCCCAAGCAGGACTACAGGCAGAGCGTCTTCTTCTTCTACTTTATCTACCTGATTATCATTGCCTTCTTCATGATCAACATATTCGTAGGTTTTGTCATCGTTACCTTCCAGGTATGTAGCCATCCAAGGATAAGTCATTGGAAGATAAACTAAGTAAATTTGATGAGTTGACTAGTGATCTAGGGGGATAGGACAATGGCCAATGAAGTGATGCATATACCTAATTATAATACGCAAAAAGACGCTTCTGTAGATTAGTGTTTGAAACGTTTGACACACAACTTAATGAAGCAACCAATGAAAATTTGATTAAAGTCCCCAAAGTTGTTAAGCCAAGAAAACTTTATTGTAAAACTTTGGGGACTAGTGTAATAAACAGCCCAATGTCCCCTTCCTCCCTTTAAGTTAACGATTATTGAATTGAAAAGGAATTTATTCTTACAAACCTTGGGTACTTTAATTAAATCTAGATTCGTTGGTTCAAACTAGCAAATTCCAAATAAGTTTAATATGCAGAAGGCAAAATCTAATGTACATCATAATTGGGGATGAACAATAATTTATTTTTCATTGGCATCGATACGTCTGTAACCTTTTAAGCTACCTAAAATATCTAAACAAAAACTCCTATTGTAATTCAAAATTCAAATTCTATTATTAATATATTATTCTACTCTAATTACAGAACGAGGGCGAAGCCTCTTTCCAAGACTGTGCGTTAGACAAAAATCAGGTTCGAATTTTTTTATATTTTAGCAGTGAATCTGCTCTATAGTTCGAAATATCCGTCTGTCTATCTGCAACAAACCGCTAGGGTTAATTTATTGTGAAGATTCACTTTACATGTATGCTCCAAATTAACAAAACAAATTCTTTACTAAAGGTTTTGTGATTTTTACTATCTAAATATATAAATCTTTTTTTTACAATACAGAATATTTGTTCTATAACTTTATCCGTAGGTCCATCCATAACTAATGTGTGCTTCGTTACTCGTGGACGTTGAAATCCTTGTAAAAGTAACAAAGCTCTTCTACATACAACTTTGTAGGTTTGCCTGTTATACCATATAAAACAGAGGAATTGAGGAGTAAAAAATAAAAAAAGACTATAGAATTATTGTGATATAAAAAAATTGTTACCCATTGGTCTTTACAGACATCTTTCTATAATACATCCAAGAAATTTCTATCATCCATATTCATAACTTATGGATGGAGATTTGGTATTATACAGTAGAGTAGATTTGCTGCAAATAAAGAGAGAGAAAAACAAAACAGTATGTGAATAGGTATACAATGTAAGAAAGAAAATACAAGTAAAGCAGATAAAATATATTGTGAAAATAGCAGTTATAATATATGTGCAGTGCAGCCGTCCTAACCCCTTGGGAGGTATTTATATCTAAGATAAAGGCAGTTTCTATAGTCATTCAGAGACAGTTATTTAACATTGCATTACATGACTTTGAATCACTTTCTATACTTTACTCTGGCTTAAAAACAAACTTGAAGACCTATGAGAAGCTTCTCCAAATAGTGCAACTTAATCGATTTATCCGTCTATATAAATATTTGTCATGATAAAGAAATTTAATAGGAAAGCCTTCCCCTTTATTCACCCACCGGGGAAAAACCCTAACGTATATAAACTCTTTTTATTATTTGTTAACTTCAATCTATGTTATTTATGTTGGATCAGATTGGTTTGTACAAACTAACAGGGTACAATATTTATATCTCTTGGAGATATGTAATTTAGAAATAAGTAAAATTGGACAAAAGAAAAATATCAAATAACAACTAGAAATACTAAAAATTTTCATCATTCATATCATATAACTTTGATGTAGTTGCACTGATCCTAATCACAATATTCTTGTTTATTTTAGAGAAACTGTATAAATTTTGCAATGAGTGCCCGACCTGTGAGAAGATATATTCCTAAAAATCCCCTACAATACAGGAAAGTCATTCGAAATACACAAATACATTTGGGTAAAGTCCCTTTCGTAACATCGCACCTTATGGGGCGATTCTTCGTATTTTTCACAGTAGCTTTTCTTTATTTCTAGCCCCTGCGGGGGGCTCTAACCCTGCGGGGCCAATTACCTAACCCTGTTGGGCAATCACCTAACCCAATATAACCTAAAATAACCTATAAAAAGCCATTTAAAAATACAACAAATCGCCCCTTATGGGGCGATGTTACGAAAGGGACTATTTACATTTTAAAAGGGAAGCTTTTCTAAATTTAGTGTCCGTCTGTAAGTCCTTCCATTTGTAATAGATAGCTCTTATATTTAATTAAGGCATGTAAGAAATGTCCTTTCAATTTCAAACTTGATTCAGGTAAATTAAAATTTTAGAACAATTTAGGAAGCATAGAAACTCTATAATCAATAACATAAAGTCTATTTTAAGCATGTTAAGTTTTGGCTTTTTAATTATGGAGACCTAGGATATTTTTTTATAAGAATTTCTATGAACAAGTCTTAAAATGTAAGTAAATTTTGAATAGATTTAATGAAATTTTTCGTTTATAATATTGTCCCTAAATTATTAAATTCCGGATAAAGAAATATTTTAAATTGAATGACATCTCCATCGCAAGGTTGTGGTCCTTTGCGACGTCGCCGTTCTGCGAGTACACCGTGTTCATTGCCATCCTACTCAACACCATGTCACTTGCCATGAAGTTCTACAAACAGGAAATTTAACATTATTTTCAATTCAATAAAAAATAGGAGGTAAAAAAGATTAAAATTATCAAAAAGTAACATGATGTCTGTGTGTGCGTGTAGCGTAGGATCACGTTAACCAATAGACCGATATGGGTTTTTTTTATAGTCAAGTTTCACGTAGGTCCATTGAAGTTTTCTGAAGGCTAACAACCCCCTTCAAAGAGTAATTGCAGTTCCCCTATTTACCCTCTTAAGATTCAAACCTCTGTACACGCTATTGTATGAGGCATATCATAATAAATAAATAGAAAAATTAAATGTAAGATAGATAGTAAAGAAGAAATATAAATAAATGTGTTCTGTTTTTTTTTCATTAAAACCATAATTTGAAATTTAATTTATTATTTCGAAAGCGTATTACCTCTAAAAATATTAGAACATAGTTGATATGCCCCAAGTCTTTAGGTGCGTTGTCTATGAACGTGAGTGTAAAGAGACAAAAACCAAATAATCTTTTATTACTATTAAGGAAACAAGCAAAATAGACTAACACCTTTCAGGATATCATTTCCCTTACAATATTACCCATGTAACTGCTTTATTCACATTAGCCATGAATTTTTTGGTTTGGTTAGGTTAAGTTAATAATTGCAATTCAGGTTCCAAAACATCGTAAAATTATTTGTGAATCGAACCCCATCACTACAGGTTCAAAAACATCGTAAAATTATTTGTGAATCGAACCCCATCACTACTCTAATTTCAACATTTATCGCTTTCATGTGAAAAGTTTTATATTTGAACTTGTGTATCCTGGGATAGGTTCTCATTCAAATTTAAAATAGTCACACTAAAAATTTAATATTATTTACGGTTTGGCCTTCAAACATTTTTAAAATCAACCCACGGTTGCTTAAACAGGATAACCTATAGACACCACGAGAACTTAAGAACCAAATCTTGCTAATCAAGAGCATAATTATTCATTTTGTGACAAACATTCTCAAGACAATCAATTCTTTATTTGTATGTAATGAGATGCGACTGTTTTGGGCCAGATCATTTCCCTAATTTTCTTTTAAATCTATAATTGCACATTGCTTATTTAAAGAAAATTGTCAAGACCAGCATGCAATTATGGGGTATTTATATAGCAGTGGTCAAGAGGCTTTTTTTTAGGCGCATATTTGCCGTGGCGAGTTAGTAGAGACTCTTGTGTAATGTATCAATCAATCAATAAACACTTCGGTGTACATAATGGTAGAATGTTTGTATAATAGCCGAATTTAGTTTGTACGAGTTTAATTAATTTGAATATGATATGATGATATAATATTTGATTAAATACCAATGCACTTTATACATTAAAATCTAATCTCTAAAATACTTTTGTTTACCTTGATGGAAGGTTAAATGAAGATTATTACAGCCAAAAAATTATTATTTCAAAACCATTTGACAAAAATGTCCAGTCATAAAGTTATTAGGTATAGACAAAAGTTTAATTTAATTACTTATTTAAATTGTTAAGTTAAATGAATATTTTATGTCTTAAACAAAACTATAAAAAAAAACTACTTGACAAAGGTTTCAACATAAAAAAAGCTTGAAAATAATGTTTACTGAACCGTGCAGCCAACCTACTACACTGACTTTCTGGATGTACTCAATCAAATTTTTACTTATTTCTTCCTTGTTGAATGTTGTCTCAAATTAGGGGCTTTCAGATTTAAGGTGAGTGCATTTTTGGTAGCGAAGCTACTCTATAAATATTTTGTCTGTCCCCCTGTAATTTCGTCCTTCCTTCTGGGTTCTCTTTCCAGTATTAAGAGCACTTATCCTCCCTCTTTTCAGTAACTTTAAATAAATCTTCAAGCTACTCTAGATGTGATAATGTCCTTTAGTTGGTAAAGCAATATTTTATTTCACAATTTATCTCTCTCTCTCACTCCCTCCATGTAATTTCATTCTTCTCTACTTATATATCTTTCTCGTTTCTTTCTCTTTCTCTCTCTTTATCTTTCTCTCTCTTATTCTCTCTCCCTCAATCTATATCTCTCTGTCTCTCTCTCATTTCTTCTAATTTTGGATTTATTATTCCTTATTAAATATCAAAATATAACACTCATGCACTTTTGTTTTATTTCAGAATTACTTTGGAGATCCTTGGAACTTTTTTGACTTCTTCATTGTAGCCGGTTCATTAGTTGACCTTGGCATGGCCAAAATTAATGTAAGTACCTAAAGTACCTATATATCTAGCTATTTAATCTATCTGTCTATTTAACTATCTATCTAATCATCCACCTCTCTATTTATTTTTCAAATCATACTTTCGATCTTCATAACTACCTACCTGTCTAATTCTATCTATCTATCCAAACATCTAACCAAATACTTGTTTATCTTTGTTTCTACCTATCTATCTGAGAATATACCTTATAATCTTTATATCTAACCATCTACTTGTCTATCTCTCTTTCAAATACCTACCAAATATCTATTTATCTAACCATCTATTACAGCCTGACAGTGTTACCTCTATTATTATCTATCTTTTTCAACCTTACAGTGATACCTCTATTATTATCTATATCTATTTTAGCCTGACAGTAATACCTCTATTATTATCTATCTTTTTCACCCTGACAGTGATACCTCTATTATTATCTATCTTTTTCAGCCTGGCAGTGTTACCTCTATTATTATCTATCTATTTAGGCCTAACAGTAACACCTCTATTATTATCTATCTTTTTCAGCCTGACAGGGATACCTCTATTATTATCTATCTATTTCAGCCTGACAGTGATACCTCTATTATTATCTATCTATTTCAGCCTGATAGTGATACCTCTATTATTATCTAAATCTTTCAGCCTGACAGTGATCTCTATTATTATTTATCTATTTCAGCCGAACCCAGTATTAGTGTCGGACTGATTATGACGTAACAAAAAAAATTAGCCAATGAGAGGTCACTATAAATTTTACCATTGGTCAATAATGTCCTCTCATTGGCTAATTTTTTTTGTTACGTCATAATCAGTCCGACACTAATACTGGGTTCATTTCAGCCTGACAGTGATCTCTATTATTATTTATCTATTTCAGCCTGACAGTAATACCTCTATCATTATCTATCTATTTAAGCCTGACAGTGATCTCTATTATTATTTATCTATTTCAGCCTGACAGTGATACCTCTATTATTATCTATCTATTTCAGCCTGACAGTGTTACCTCTATTATTATCTATCTTTTTCAACCTGACAGTGATACCTCTATTATTATCTATCTATTTCAGCTTGACAGTGATACCTCTATTATTATCTATCTATTTCAGCCTGACAGTGATACCTCTATTATTATCTATCTATTTCAGCCTGACAGTGATACCTCTATTGGCTTCTTGCGATTATTCCGTGTAGCCAGACTTGTAAAATTGCTCAATAAAGACGAGGGAATCAGAACCCTGCTCTGGACTTTTATCAAATCATTCCAGGTAATACAAATATTTCAAGCATGGTTTCGAAACTGATTAATATCCGCTGGATTAGAACCGGTATTATGACATACTGAAAAATCATGTAGCGTATCTTATAATATCCAGTTTTCTACGAATATAAAAATGTACAATTTTAAGAATAAAACCAATTTCGTTAGCCCGTGTCTTTGGCATCTTGAGTATAACAAAACTGGTTTTAATCTTATTTTTGGAGATTTTTATATCTGCGGAAAGCTGTTTACAATATGATGCGATAAATAGCTATTACTACTTTCGTAGAATAAAGACTAGCCAAGAAACCAACCACAATAGATATACAAGTATGAAGACGTAAATTAGCTAGGACAATTGTGTACAAAAGTTATTATTGGTTCTTTAGTTACTCTATGGACAGAAAGATAGTTGTTTTATTTCAGCTGTACTCTTAAAAAGTATATTACAAGCAGTTTGATATTAGTAAAGCATTTGATATCTCAAGACGTCTTTAGTCCTGATACCTTAAACTAATTGATATAATAATAGCGGCTTCGGCTAGGGTTGCTTGAGTAAAGAAGGGAAGGTAGGTCGACCCTCAAATTTTTATAAATTTTTTATTGGGGGGCGGTTCTTTTTCTATGGCAATTTTTTTGGAAGGGAAAGGTACATTCCCTTAAATAGTCAAAAAAACCTTCTCTTTATCTATGATATGCTTCACTTTAAAGACAAATCTAATCTTCAGACAAATACAGAGACATATAAACATTTTTTTCTTTTACATCCTTAAGGAAAATCGTAATATTTTTTTATATTTGATGAAAAGAAAATGTACATTGCTTAGTTATTGCCCATCCAATCATGTTTGTCTAGATTTGTTGTGACCATCATGCATTAATAATAGCTCAGTTGGGGGTACACCTACGTCTTCTTCTAGTAACCTTTCATATAAAGTAACAGGATTACTGCCTGTCTGTCTGTACCAAAAGATCTAACCACTGGACCGATACCTATATTTATCCTTTACAGTGTAGCTTTTTGATATGTTAAGAGAAAGTATATAACTTTTTTGGGGGATGGTAATTTCCCCGGAAAAATCGCCACTTCATTAAAAAAGTACCCCTAAAAGAAAAAATTAAGTATCTCACCCCCCCCCCCCCCTACTTTGTGTTTTGGGGGCGTGTTGTCGCAGGTCTCCTACTTCAATGATCCCAAAACCTCTCCTCAACTGATTAGAAACTTCCCTGAAAATTTTGGAAAGCCGTTTATGAGATATTAGGAGACATACAAATACATACATCGTATTAATTTTGATGTCAGAGTTGTTTTAAACACCAAAAATGGTTAGATTTTAATGTACTTTAATAGAAAAAAACTAAACTCAACCACCTAACTATGATAAGATTATAATTACTAAATCTTTTTCTATATACATTGGTGTTCAATAAATTCCGTAATTTATCAAATTAAAATGCGCAAAAATGGCAAATAGGTAAGATGAGGTATGTTTGATAATTAGAGTAAAGTAATGGATAAGTCACATTTTGCTGTAATAATATGCAGATCTGATGATTTTGTAATTTGAAATATTTGTGTAAATGATTGTAGACCATACACATATACATAATATGATAATCTAAAAGACTAATGCAATCAAATAATTATTAGATATACTTATACTAGTAATGGCTTAGAAATAGACTTTATTAATTTGTACAATTTTGCTTATTAGAAGCGCAGCATTTAAAAAGACAAGAATAAAGTAAAATTGTATATACTGTTATGGTATATTTAGTAAATATTAGTTCAAAAAGAAAATTTATTAATTAATACCTGATACATGCATTCATGTACGGGTCTATATAAGAATTGTGTAATTTTTTGGGCTTTCCACTTTGTTTAATCGAGAACAGTTCTATATATAAATAATCAGAAAGACATAATGACATACAAATAGATCATAATTATGTAGTAGCTTTGCTACTAAAACCTACCTCCCAAAAATTAAACCTGTCTCCATTTAAAGACTAGCGGCTTCACCCCTAGCCTCTAGGGGCTTTGCCCCAAGAGGTATAATTACATCTGTATTACCTGGATAGCCCCCACTTTAACACTATTTTAAATAATAAAAAAAATGGTGGGGGGATTTTTTGTTTTTAGGGGGGTTGGGGGTGTCCCAACCCCCAAGAAAATAGCCTAAAACCACAACAGGACCAGTAGGAATATTCCCTGAAGAGTAGAATCCGACCGGTTCAGTGGTTACCAAGATCTTAAGGGACAGACGGACGGACAGACATCATTCTACTTTGTAATATAGATTAAAAGTGTAGCATTTTGTATATATAGTTTACATTACCGTAAAATCTGAGTGGAACCATTCTAAAGAATGATATATTTATAAACCAAACCAGACGCACATTCTGTTCATAAAAAATATTATTTGGTGCTTTCCCTAAAAGTACCAATCTTTTTAATGGAATAAGCTAATGATAAGATGGGATTTTTTTCTATAGTGTCAAATTCCTCCAGAGGGGGGGAGGGGAGGGCTATCCCTGTGGGGCTAACCATAACCCAATAAAACATAACCTGACCTGACCTAAAGAAATACACAAACAAATAAACTACTCTCCCCCCCCACTTTCTAAGAATTCTTTTACAAATAAGGAATCAGGGGGGTTTTGTTCAACAACAGTTTTCAATGATTAATTTAATAATTTTTCTCGTATTCATTCTAATCTGGTGGATAGGAACCGGTTCTCATCCATACGAAAAAACTATGTCTAGCACCGAATTATATCCAGCTTTCTACGAATATAAAAATGTACAATCATAAGATTAAAACCAGTTTTTTTAGCCGGTGCCTTCGGCACCTCAGGGCTAAAAAAACTAGTTTTAATCTTATAATTGTACATTCTTTATCCGCGGAAAGCTGTTTATAATACGATACAAGAAATAACTATTTTAAACACATGAAAAAAGGAGAAAATATTAAAAATATATTTTTTTCTGTAAAATATATGATTAGAAAATAATTTTCTAGGCCCTGCCCTGGGTTGGTATGCTGATTGCTCTGATTTTCTTCATCTATGGTGTTGTTGGTATGCAGGTATGTAAAATAAGATCTAACAAACATTTATAGAAACAATAATTTCACAGTTTCTATTAAATAAGAGATATTAATGATATATTTTTAATAATAATTTTTTAAGGTGTTCGGCAGAATCGCACTAAACGACGACACCAACATTCACAGAAACAACAACTTCCAGTCATTCACCTGGGCTCTTCTTGTACTCTTCAGGTAAACTTCCAGTCATTCACCTGGGCTCTTCTAGTACTCTTCAGGTAAACTTCCAGTCATTCACTTTGGCTCTTCTATAACTCTTCAGGTAAACTTCCAGTGATTCACCTGGGCTCTTCTAGTACTCTTCAGGTAAACTTCCAGTCATTCACCTAGGCTGTTCTAGTACTCTTCAGGTAAACTTCCAGTCATTCACCTTGGCTTCTAATTATCTTTAGGTAAATTTCCAGTCATTCATCTGGGCACTCCTAATACTCTTCAGGTAAACTTCCAGTCATTCACCTGGGCTCTTCTAGTACTCTTCAGGTAAACTCCCAATCATTCACCTGTGCTCTTCTTATACTTTTCAGGTAAACTTCCAGTCATTCACCGGGCTCTTGGTATACTATTAGGGTAAGTTTTAAGGCACATACCTAGGCTATTCCAATCATGTGTTTTTGAGAATTTTTTTACAACATTTTCTTAAACGTCATTTTATTTAAAATAAATTCTTTTTCAGGTCGTCAACCGGAGAGGCGTGGCAAGAGATTATGTTGTCCTGTATCAAGGATCCTGACGTAGAATGTGATCCTAGGGTAAGAATGTATATTATTATTGTCATTTCGTTTCCATGCTTCAAGCAAGAAATCTGTTAAAATAAGAATGATCGACCTATAAGGAAGTGAGGGAACATTAGACTGTAAATTACACTGGTACCCAAAGTGCTATAAACACATTATCTTATTCATTGGCTCAAAAACTTTAGTTACTTTAATTTTGATTGGTTTTAATATAAACTAGTAGTGCCCAAACTTTTGATCCTATAGTTTTAATTTACAGAATAGGTAATTTTGTTTAAATTATTTGAGATCAATATCAATTTATTGTCCCTTGTTTTATCCCTAGAGATACATGAGACATATAAGAAAATGTTTGGAAAGAAAAATATTCATATTATATTTTAATTTCAGTCTGACGATGCAGGGGATCCTAGAGGCTGTGGAACAAATTTTGCATATCCATACTTCATTAGGAAATCATTATTATTATTGTGTCTGATTTATCAGAATTACTCTTATGTATATTTAAAATTGTGGACTGTTCAGTAAAATTCTTATTTAAAAAATCCGGCCTACATATTTGCAGAAGAGAAAAACACATTAACCTGTAGAAATTAGCAAGTAAATTTATCACTTATTCCTCAGACGGGTATTAACAGAATTTGAAAATTTAGGATGAAATTTTTTTATCATAGTCAACTTTTAGGATTTTTTTATATTTTTAATTTTGTAAATTAATAAAAATGATTTTTATGATTTAGTTTCTTCATTGTTTGTGCCTTCTTAGTGTTAAATTTGTTTGTTGCTGTTATCATGGATAACTTTGACTATCTAACCAGGTAAATTCATCTTATTATCTATCTATCCATATAAAGTAAACCTGTCTATTTCTATATCTATATATCTGTAAACCTAATATAACTTTGTTATGCATTGATAAATTTGCCTATTTAACCAGGTTAAGTTATCTATTGTCTTTATTTTATCTATTTTATTTATCATTATTATCTATTTTATTATTTCATTACACTGTCCAACTATGTATGAACCTAAATATCTAATTATTGTTTTACTATACATATATAATTCTGAATTGAACTTTTCAAAACCAAAGTTTTTGTTAGAATCTGCTCGTCCGAAAGCCGTAAAAAATGTAATTAAGAATAGAAAAAAAGGCTGCTAAATTATTGTCCATTATTATTTCATTTTTACTTATTGAGCTTGGTTTTTATGTAAGTTTTAAAACTTGTTAATTTTATAAACACTAGCGGCTACGCAACTAGCATCTGGGAGTTCTGTATTTTAATGGGCGGATAGTGACTACAAAAAATTTAAATTACCCCTAAACTTTTATTTTAAAATAAAATAGCCTAAAGCTATCTCAGGCTCAATATAAAGCTTGCCTAAAATAGAGAACCCAATCGGTTCGGTAGTTGTCTTAAGCTTTAGACAAAAAATCCTTACTACTTTACAAAATAGGATTTGCAAATTTGTTAAATATTTCAGAGATTGGTCCATTTTGGGTCCTCATCACTTGGGTGAATTTGTAACTCTCTGGTCAGAATATGATCCTGATGCAAAGGTGAGTGAGTGAGTCAGTCAGTCAGTGAGGGAAGAGGAGATTTTTACGTTATGTATATGCTACGCTTCTACTAATCCGTTTTTCCATTTTTATTTTAAAAAGAAAAAAGTAAACAATATTTTTTTTTAAGGGGGGTAGGCATTAATTACAAGATTTTATTTATCTTAGGTACCTTCCCAAAAATAGTTATTAACCCCTTATGGACCTATATCACTGTAAAGGAGCTTAGAGAACCATAACCGTTTGGGGCTTTGCGAGATACTTCGCTACACCTACACACAAATAGACATCCTATTACTTTCATGTATATTTGGATATGTTAAATCTTTGTAACGTCCCTTATTTTAATTTTTTTTAAATAAGGGGGGGGTTCTTGCTCGACAGACACATTAAGGGAAAGCATCAATGCGCCTAATAAAACAATTCAAATGCACTCAAATTTGGATTGTTTGTAGATTTTCCCTTTCACAATAAAATCCAACATTTTTATTAAAAAGAGAAAATTGCAGAAAAGAAATGTTACTCGATTTATTGAATGATAATTGTTTTTGCATTTCTCTCTTTCTTTTTTGGGTTTGTACAATAGTTGCAAAGCTTTATGAATCGATATATTGCTACTTTTAGAGTAGCTTCGCTACATAAAAATAACAAAGATGACAACACACATATATGAAATAAGTATATCTGTCTTTAGTAGCTTGACCGAAAGAAAGATAGACCAACTATATTTTTGTTACTGGATGCTCTTTGGTACATGAAATCATCACTAAAAATTTTCGCTGTATATCTTAAGTAGCAACCGAGAAAATCACATTTCTCCCAGGCTTTAAAAACGGACGTACAGACAAAGTAAATTATTAATATAAATAATTGACTAATTTGTCAGGGTAAAATCAAGCACGTGGACGTGGTCACACTGTTGAGGAAAATCTCGCCACCCCTTGGGTTTGGTAAGCTGTGCCCCCACAGGGTTGCCTGCAAGAGACTGGTATCCATGAACATGCGGCTCAATAGCGACGGTATGTATCTTTTTTTGTCTCCACTTACTTCAATCTTTCCCTCAAAGGGCTAAGCGAACACAGAACCCCTCACCCATTTTTTTTTAAATAAAAAAGATGAAGGCAGTTTAATTTTTATACCTAACCCCTGCAGGGAAAATACTTGTGGTAACCTAACCCTGCTGGACCAACCTATACCCTATAGAAAATAACATAACATAGTTTTTAAAGGAGGATATAAACCTTTAGAGGGAAAACTGTGACAGCAGACAACTTTAATCTTTTCGATACTCCCCATTAGTGAAAGACTACAATAATATCTATCTATCTATTTATGTAGGTACTGTGGACTTCAACGCAACTCTGTTCGCTCTGGTGCGTACCTCGCTCAACATAATGACGGACGGGAACATTGATGAGAGCAACGAAGCGCTCAGACAACAGATTAAGAAAATATTCAAGGGAGTGAACGAGGATATGCTGGATAAATGCTGTCCCGGTCCAAACCGTAAGTTTTTGTCTTTTTTTAAAGTGACAAAGCTGCTCTAAAAGTCACCTGTTTCTGTGTGTATTGTAAACAAGTCACTTGTGTACTAAATAAAACTTATTTTCATGCCCAATGATGATACACTAAATTACCTCTCCTGTAGGTTAAAATTAACTACTGGTTAAAAGTTTGAACACTACTAGTATGGAAATAAATCAATGTTTTTGAAACAATGAATAAGATAATGCAGTTATAAAACTTTGGGTACTAGTGCAGTCAAAATCCCCCTCACTAGTTCATGCTTACTTATTAATAAAACAAGGATGACAACATCCATAAGTAGCGAAGCTCAAAAATTTTGAATATATATCGGGAATAAATTTACTATACAGCATTGTCATCCAATATATTTGATGAAATAGAGAAAACCATGAAAACCTAAAAATCTAGGAATCGATCTAGCACCCCAATTAATAGACAAATCTTGATAAATCTTGGTGAAAATATGTAAAATGTAAAATTGATAAATCCCTGAAAATTTCAGCCCTCTATCTTGAAAAATCACGAAAACTTGAAAATCTAGTAATCGATCTAGCACCCCAAACAACAGACAGATGAGCAAAACAATGTATAGATTAGATGGGCATATGTCATAGGATTCTACACAATAAATGTCAGCTATCTATCTTGGATAGGAGCCGAGAAAATCACGTTTCCCTCAAAACGTTTCAGACATACGGACGGACAGACGGACATTTCAAATTATAGAGTTGCTTTGCTACTAAAAATAATAAATATTGCACTAAATATATTTTCAGTGCATAAGTATATTTTCTTTGAATATTTGAATATTTTAAGTTTAAGTTGTTTATTTTTGTTTTATAAGGAAACAGTAAAAACAGGAATAATTATTCAAATAGTTTTTTTTATTTTGTAAGTAGTCAAATACATTTAAAGTTTCTAAAACTAAAAAATAATTGATTTAGAAAATACGTAAGTGAATGACAGGAGAAAATTGTCGTAAATTTAGGTTGCTAACATGGAACTCATTTAGTGGTCAGTTTGATTATCTAGTGTTATAAATGTATCGGCCATTGCAAGGGAGTCCAAGCTTTTTCATTTTGGGTGGGAGGTAAAAATTCAAAATTTTAAAATTGTCTCATTTGAAGGAGGGGTTATCTTTATATCATATATGCAAGGACGTCCAAGCTTCTTTTTTTTTGGGGGGGGGGGGAGGAGAAATTCAAATTTCAAAATTTTGGGGGTGCCCCAAAATTAATTTGGCAGGGGGGGGGGGAATCACCCCTTTACCCCCATTTGACGTCCATGCCATTGTCTTATTTCTTTAGATCCCTGCCTAGTTCTAGAGTCCTCTTCTCTGTTTCAGTTTATAAGAAAGTTTTAAAGAATTGCACTTCTGTAAAAGTTTTAAAGAGATGGGGGTGCATATTATTGCAATACTAAATACACACACACACATATACGCCCCCATAACAAACTCACACACACAAATTGGCCCCCATGAATACATACACAAATACGCCCCCATAAACATTCACACAAAAAATATAAGAGCCCTTATATGACACAAACTATATGCCTCCATTAACATAAAAAAAAAATATTTATAATCCCAAAGACACAACTAGCAAATATATTTTTACGTCTTTCATGCTTAATTAAGTTATAATTTAAATTTTTTAATTATGGTTAATTCTGTTGAAGGAGGTAGTGAACATTACGCTGTTCCAGAAAAGCCATTTTTTTTGGAATTTTGACAAGCAAACTATCTAACTCTAACGACATGGTGACTATTGAACTTAAAAATGAGGTTCTGGGTCCATTGATTCATCTTTATGTGAATTTAGATTTTTTCCTTTCCTCAAAATTTTATTGCATCAGAACCATTGAGCTCCCAGAAAGGTCTTGATGAGTAGAATCAGGAATCAAAGTCCGTTTTAAAATACCTCGCTCCTAGTCTTGAAAAAATCTCAAAAACCTCCGAAAATTGGCAATTTCCCAAAATCCCCTAAAAATGGTAGCTTTTCAGTTATTTTCAGGCTAGGGCGAGATATTTAAAAGCTTAAATCAGATCCTGACTACTCCTCAAGAATTATTCTGGGAGCACCATAAATAACATTTTGACCCCCATAAGGGGGAAATAAAAAAATCGAAACTTAAATAAAGCTGAACTAAAAGTCATAAAGGTACCAGTGGTTTTGTGATTGGTAATGACACAGTTTACAATAGTGTGCTAACTTTTTTTCAATATGGGACACCCAACATATAACAAAAAAATGTAAGTTATGATAAACATCTGAAAATTAACAATTTCAGATATGTATAATGTACATATCACGCCAAAATAATAACATGGATTGACATATGTAAAATTGTAATTTAATCATTTTGCTTTTGACACATTTGTACTGGTTTTACTGCTATGTAGATTTTTTTGCGGGAAAATAAGTCTTACTATCTTAGCTTACACTTCTATCATAAATATATTTTGATAGTGCGATCAAAATTTCATCCACATACAGTTGGGTATCTTAAACAATACTCTTATTCTAATAACAAAATTTAAAACTATTTTTTCCCCACGTCAACTTGTATTATCTTCCATATGATATCTTTTGCCGATATCAGTATTGAGAAGTTTGTATTTAAAGACATTTTCTCTCTTTATGTACATTTTAGATGCGGCGTCATTACATCTATAAGATAATGGTCAGTATAATTAAGCCTTAATATATATCCTGTAGCTTCCCTTAAAATTAATAACTGAATCAGTTCAGAGGTTATTGAAATCTTACAATACAAACATGGATGACAATAATAATGATAATAGACTTAAACCATCAAATCCAGAGAACCCCTTAACCACTCACTAAATTTAGGATAGATAAGAAAAAGCATTTTGATTTTTTCAAGAAAAGGAATTTTGTTTTATTTACCCACCTAATCTATACATAGTGCAGAATTTAATCCATAGATAATCTTATCCATAAGCAGTTTATAATATACACTCTCACAGTCATTCTGTTACTTGCATCACAGAATAAAACAATATGATAAAACAGTAGAATAATATTGTTGTGTTGTATTAAAAAAATCTGTGAAAACCACTACAAATCCACCCAATATTTTTGATAAACAGATGAAGGGATTGGGATACAGATTACACATTTTTATTTAGGAATAACAATAACATGTTAAACAGTACATACAATGACTTTAATCATCTTTAGACCTCTGTAAGCTTTTTTGAAAGTGATTATTCATATTTTGACCATCTACTTTAGAAAGGAAAAGTAAAAATATAAATTATGAGGTAAAATTATTTCAACGGTTTTTTCCTCTATACACTGTAAGCTTCACTGTAAAGGTTAATCATACCAGTCCTTAGGTTAATGAGATTAAAAGCTACACGTATTTTATTATATCTTTATTTTCAGTCTTAGAAGAAGAGGTCACAGTTGGCAAATTCTACGCGACCTTCCTCATCCAGGATTACTTCAGAAGATTCAAGAAAAAGAAAGACTTTGGTGTGGACAGCGGCTTGGACGAGGTCCTGCCGCTGCAGGCTGGCCTCCGCACCCTGCACGAGGCCGGACCCGAGCTCAAGCGCGCCATTTCCGGAGATCTTAGTGACACCGGCGGCGAAAACGACATGCCGTTTATCACCGGCATGCTGCGCGCCGCCACTGGCGCACACCGCCAGGGCGGCAAGCCCAAACACCGCCGGGCAATTAGCAGAGAAGATAGTTATCACCATCACGGGCCGCCGTTCCCCGCTATTTCGGATAGTGTGGGCGGAGGTTTCGGCGGAACCTTGCCGCCAGGCGTGGGCGGTGCAATCGGCAGCGGCATGGCCGCGGCTGGCAATACAAACAAATCTAGTGTTGGTGCTAGGCCACAAAGTGTGTCCCCCTCTATATCAGTGAGCCCTCCCCCTGACAGAGACAGTATGGGCGACCATGATTCATTCTATACCCCAACCTTAGAACCTCACATTCCGTTTAGTTTTAGCGAAAGCGCTGCAGGAGCGTACAATCCTTCAGTGCCCCTACCGGTGGTTTCTAATAACAGGTAAAAAAGTTATTTTTTTTTATCAGTGGGGCTTTTCTATATCTTGGTTGGAACCGTCAGCATGTTAAAGTAAGTTAAGTCACATTCAGTTTTAATTAGCAAATCTTTATTTTGGCTCAAGACATTAGAAAAAAAATTCACCAAAGTAGTAGGATGTATTGTATATATATTGGGAAGTTGGTCTGTATATGTGATATTTTGGCCATTTTTTATAAGATGTTAGGTATTTATTTTGTTAGCTAAAAGTTATTTCAACTATAGACGTTCTATGGTGATTGTATGTTTGTAGATGAAAGAACAATAATCTCTTTTCAATTCAAGTGGTCCAAAAGGCTACAGTTTCAAACTAATCTTATTTTCTAAATAATCTTTTGTTTCAGAAATCTACCGAATGGCGGGGTGCCCCAACTGGAGCGTCCGCCTCGACCTGGTTCTTCTGCCTCTCAAACCAGGTCCGGCGGTACCTCACCGGGCGGATCCACCGTGAGATCCGGTAGTACCACGCCAACACCCGCCGTTCCTATGCCGGGCGGCGGTAATGTTTCACCAGTGCCTTCCCCAACCCGAGTGCAGCGAGGTGGTGCAGGCCACAGGGAGGTGGGTCCAACCCTCCCTGGCGGCCGTCCTGGAAGCAGGGGCGCCGCAGCACCACCCGCTCGCGGGGAAGGTGGCACTAAAGAGATGAATCTGAGTCCAGCAATGAGTTTAGTAGGAAGGGTATGTGACTTTTTTTACAATTTACAGATTTTTAAAGCAAATATCAAGTTGATTGTCTATTATTTTTTTTCCTGGAAAAACCTCAACAAAATTAACCCTATCTAAGTTAGTTTTTACTATGTGTTAGGCTCCCCTACTACTCTTCCACTTTACAAAATGAAGCACAGATAGATAAATTCAACTTTTACCAAACTGAATTTTAATATTTGTATATTTATACTATTTTCTGCACACCTAGCCTCTAGGTAAGGAAGGATAAGTCAGAAAATAGCCTTTAACCACCCCAACACTTTTATAAATTTACCCTGAAAAAATTACCCATTTAGTCCAGCCAATTCCGAGATCTTTATCTACAGACATAAAAATACTCTACTTCTTATATGTATCCTTATACTAAAGTAACAGGATGTTTGTCTGTCTGTGTGTCTGTACCGAAGGATCTCGCTAACCGCTGAACCGATCGGGTTCTCCTTAACAGGGTAGATTCTCATATGTCCTGGGAAGGTTTTTAACTATTTTGGGGGAGGGTACTACCACCCTCCCAAAAGAAATGACAAAAAATTAAAAATTTTCCTAAAATCAGGGAGACTTCAACGTAACATTAAGAGGTATCCGTAACATAAAGAATTATCGTAGACTTTAACAAACAAAAACAACAAAGTGCCACTAGAGGCCTCTAGGGGCGTAGCCGCTAGTTATGTATATATAGGATTACTATTAATTTTCTGACGTGAAAAATCCTGTTCAAAATTTGATTGAACATTTTTTAAACCAAAACTTTATTAAGGTCCTGCAAGAACAAGGGCTGGGCCGCCATATAGACGAAGATTTTATAGCCGCTGCAGCTGTCGAGATGCAGGAGGCCATGAATATGACTGCCGAGGAGTTCAACGCAGCTGCTGAACAGCTGCTTCTAGCTGAAAGAACAGGAGAATTTAGGTAATTGGCAGGGATAATAAGGGGTAAGACAATTGACGATAAATTGAAATTCATTCTAATAATGATAAACAGAATTGTCTCTTCTGTGGATTAAAATCTTTGGTGGAAAAGTTTGAACACTATTGGATTGGAAACAAACAATCTGTAATCAATAAAACTACCCAAAACCAACAAATAAGATAGAGTGATTACTACTTTACAATTCCCTGGTGTTGGTTTCTCCAGTCAGTGGATTAATTAATATACCTAACCCCTGAGGGGGACTCAAACTCTCTGGTGCTACCAAGTCCCCAATATAACCCAACCTAACTTGACCTAAAGTAATGAAGAAACAAACCAAAAACTATTTATTTCTAATTTAAAAGTGATATGTAAGGTAAGTTATCTGTGCTGATAGGGTATTTTTAATGAAACCTCCGATTTTTTGTAAAAAACTCTGTGTATTTCAGAATGCCCCAGGCCGGACGTGACTACAGTGTGTCCGACATGACCTCTGTCATCTCTACGGAGGCGCTCACACTCACCCCAGAGCCACCACACAGCCAGGCCACCCTCACCCCCACCCCCTCGCTTGACCAAGACCTACCCCCCACTTTGACCCCCCCTAGACCCTCACCCCGGCGGAACAAGCGAGGCGGGCCGGGCGGCAACAGCCTTGATGACGGCGATGAAATGGCGTGAGAATGACCGCCACCGGCTGGCTGGCCGTTGTGTTTGTGACAACTATGTAACTCTGTCTAATCAGTGATAATTTGTGACAAGTCACGGTTGTGTAGCTTGTCAGATTGATAGATGTCCAACTAGATATCTAGATAGATAATTGGATCCTAGCTATTTTGATATTTAGCTCATCCACTAGAGCCTAACATCCAGCTTGCTATCTACTAAATATCTAGCTATCCAGCTTGCTATCCAACCCTCTGGCTTTGTGTACCATCAAAAACCATAACTATGCACACGTACGCTGCCGCGCATATTTGTGTGTGCTGCGCTACGCGTAATTGATCATCTTGTACTTGATATCATGTATATTTTATACTCATCTAAATTTTATTTTGTGATTTTTGAATAAAATTGTATTGAACAACATGTTTTTTGCGCTTTTTGAAAGGAAATATTGTTCCATGACAAAAATGAGATAAAAATGTCTAAAACAAGGATAATAAAGTCCTTAAGTAGCGTAGTGTGTATCTTAGATAAAAGTTTATTTTTACCTACAAGAAAGACAATTTTGTTCCTCATCATTGGGGATGTATCTGTATTTATTGTCTTCTTTCTCATCCCAGTTATAGTTGAAGACTCATATTAAAACACTTTAATTTATGTATAGACCTTAACAAAAGTTTTGACTAATCAAACAGTTATTAGATAAGATATAATAAAATTCTGTTGTGGACACAGAAAACCCTACATACAAAGAAATAAATTAAAAGATACAATAGCGTAAAATCATCCAAGGATCTTCATAAAGCTTTCATAAAATAGAAAATCAGTTTGGTTAATGAGATCTTAATGAACAATCAAAACCTCACTTCTTTATACAATAAGAATTTTGTTTACTAAAAAAAGCTTGGAATCCTGATAATCCCCTATTGTGGAGTAGCTTTACTACAAATATGTACAATCCGTAATATGCATGAATTCAAAAAGGAGATAATTTTTCATGAACTTAAGAATAACATCAACACTGGCGAAGCTTCTGCCAATGACACTTTGACGTCAGCTCCTATAACTAACCACTAGCGGCTACGCCCCTAGAGGCCTCTAGTGGCACTTTAAATGTTTTTGTTTGTTAAAGTCACTACGATAATTCTTTACGTACGATACCTCTTTATTTGACGTTGAAGTCTCCCATACATTTTAAATTTTTTTTTGAATTTTTTGTCATTTCTCTTGGGAGGGTGGTGGTACCCTCCCCCAAAATATTTATAAACCTTCCCGGGACCCATGAGAATCTACCCTGTTAAGGAGAATTCGATCGGTTCAGCGGTTAGCGAGATCCTTCTGTACAGACACACAAACAAACATCCTGTTACTTTAGTATAAGGATACTGTCCAAAGAGCCGGGGTATTAGGTCAAGTAACATACAACCAACTTTTTTCTGAAAGTGCTAACTGTGCTCGCAGGGAAATGAGTTGCATCTGTTTTGGACAAAGATATTCTACGGTAATCTACGGTCGCGTATCTGTTCTTTGATTTGGGAATAATGTAGCAAAATATAAAAGTAGATTTTGTTAATGACAAGTGACAAGGAAGATTTGTTTTTCTATATAGTTTATTTTGTCAAATTCTATTTTTTAAGTTTGCTTTTATGGATCTTGTTATCCATGTCTTTTTTAAGGAATAGATACAAATTTCAGATTTAAAACCAATAATTAAACAATTAACATAATATTCATGTGCAAAAAAAGTTAATTTATAATCTAAACTTTAATCCTCATAAAATTTTTTTTCTCTGGTCAAGACTAAAAAATTGCGGCTTTGAAATAAAAAAAAACTGTTTAAAGGATGGCTATTATATTTTTAGTAGCGAAGCTACTCTATAATTTGAAATGTCCGTCTGTCCGTATGTCCGTCTTAGTTTGAGGGAAACGTGATTTTCTCGGCTCCTATAAAAGATAAAAGGCTGAAATTTTTTGACCACATTCCCATCATCAAGGAGCACAATTAACTATAAAACATCAATGGCGATTGGACCGCTTTTTAGCAGGTTTTAGGCTATTTTTGTATTTTTCACATTTTTCTCCATATCTTTGGTGTTTATGGTCAGATTTCCAAAAATTTTTCAGTTATAGAATCAAAATTAAATTTCCTGTCGTTTCAAGAAAACAACTATGACGGTCAGACTGCCTTTAAGCAGGTTTTAGGCTATTTTTTGTATTTTTCACATTTTTCTCCATACCTTTGGTGTTTATGGCCCTATTTCCAAAGTTTTTCTGTTATAGATATCAAAATTAAATTTCCTTTTGTTTCAAGAACACTTCAATGGCGGTCAGACTGCCTTTTTGCAGGTTTTTGGCTATTTTTATATTTTTCACATTTTTCTTCATATCTTTGGTGTTTATGGTCCGTTTTTTTTTAATTTTTGTAGTTAAAAATATTAAAATTAAATTTCCCGTTGTTTTGAGCATCCAGTATGTAATTTACTTTGACTGTCAGTCTGTTAGTCATAGTACTGAAATATAAATAAATATTAAGAAATTAAAAACAAATGTTGAAAAGGTTTCGTGATTTTTTCCTAATATACATGCTTTTGTCAACTAATATCTAAACTCTTATTTAATTGTTTATGCTTCGCTACTTATGGATGTTGTCATCCTTGTTCATATGTAAATTGACATTTAAAACTAACTATTAGAGTACAAATATATTCATATTTTACTGCTAACAAAATAAAAATTAAACTCCTATTTTTTCTTCTTGTGTTTTTATTCGCCAGCAATTTGACCTGAAATTTGACAGGCCAGCAAACTTGTACACTCCGGATGAACCCTAGAAACAAAAAATCATGCAATTAATTTAAAAGAATTCCAAACCACAAACTTTATATTTTATTTATTTAAATCAAGATTTTTGAAGCAATGGTACTATATATCTAACTATGTTTGTTGTCTGTACGTTTATAGGATATACTTAACTCCTACATTTAGTATTTTATATTTTACTCAATTAACAATTAGGTATTCATTATAAAAATTGTAGGTAATGGATTTTTGATTTTGATTAATAAGACATGCCTTTAACAATGATCATATACTCTGTTTCAAAATTTGTTCTGTTTGTCTATGTTCTTTCAATTAATGAAATAACTTTTTTTATATTACTAGCGTCCTCTAGGGGCACTTCAATTTTTTGGTTTTTTTTCTAGGGGTGGCGGTACCCTCCCCCAAAATAGTTATGAACCTTCCCAAGACCTATGAGACGCTACCCTTTAAAGGAAAACCATTTCAGAAGGACAGATAGACAAATATCCTGTAACATCATAAGGATGAGTAATTTTTACTTACCTGTTTATTATTTTAACCAGTTTTGTTAACCTTTTCAATACTTCACTAGCATAAAACTTAAACTTGGAGCCTAAAATGGATATGGATTTATGTAGGAGATGAGTGTTGGTACTAAAACATCCTTTTAGCTAATGGAAGGTTTGTATCTGATTTCAAATTATTGAGAAAAAACTTCTTCTAAATAAAATCATTTACCTATGGTACAAAACTCTTCTTGAAACTGAATGTCTTTGCTAACAAAATCCTGAATAAAATTACAAATATTTTAGGTGTATTATTAGTTTAGAGTAATGATAACTATCTAGGTTAAGACTCTACTATGTCAGCTGTGTGGTATTAAAAGAAATTCCCTAAAACTCATAGCATATTTTGACTTTCAGAAACATTCAAAGGATTGGTTGTCTGCAAGGTAAAGAAACATTCTGACATTCGATAATACTTCTAGATATTTACATTGTACAATACATGTTCATTGGCTATTCAACTAATGATTCAACTCTACTTGTTTAACTTACCTTTAGAATAAGTGATCTGCCAACCATATTCTCATTCATATTATTATTGTTGTTATTATTATTATTGTTGTTGTTATTGTTGTTGTTGTTGTTATTATTGTTGTTGTTGTTGATGTTGATTGTGTTGGTGAGAGTGAGGACAGTGTTCATCATGACTGTCAGGAAGGTCAGGAACCCAAAGGTTGCAAATTCTCCATGAGATCCTAAATAGAGTTTTGTTTACACAGATTGCAAGGTAAGCAGCATATTGTGCCTAGTAAAAAATGACATCATACAATACAAATGACAATTTACATTGTTTTTGACCAGATAAAATGTATACTTTCTATCAATAGTCATGTGTATTGTATGACGTCATTTTTTATTAGACACTTTAATCTGCTTCATTGTTAGAAATTTTGCAGGTAAAAGTTTTTATTTTAGTTTAAGGTTTTTAAAAATATTACAAAAATTTGGGAGGTGTCTAAAACCCTCCTAATGCTATAAGATAATACCACCTAAGCATTGAAATCCTTTGGTTAAAAAAGATTTTTTTTAAAAAAGCTTACTAAACTAAGCAAATGCAGAAAGAAAAAAATGAAGTCTTTTTTCGACATTTTTAAACAATCTGAAACCGCTGTAAACCACTACTTCTGGAAAAAATACACCCCTCTAATAAGTTCTCTGTAAAACTTTAATATGCTCGGTCGACCACCTTCTTCCGCTCTTCAAAGTTTCCCTTAAGGATCTTAGAAGGAAAGGGTGGACACATCTTTCTTGAAGTGTAAATGGAAAACAACAAATGTCTGCCCTATAAGAAGAAAACAAAAGTTTTAGACATTTATATCAAGATTAAATCTTGAAATTTTCAAGTTATTCTAACAAGGGTTTTTTGAGAAAACTAGATTTGAAAATTTCAAGTTCAATTTTCATCCCCTAGGAGTTACCGCATAATCATGACAAGAAAAGCAAAGATTATTTATTTAAAGTTTTAAACAAGTTTGCTTTAATAGAGGTCTTCATAAAACCACTCCTGAAGGGAGTTAATTAATGGCCATTTTTATCAGTTGCTTTGCTAAGGTCACAGAAATTCAGCCTTAAATAAATCATATATAGAGAGGTTTTATGAAAGACTTCATAAAAGCAAAGTTGTTCAAAATTTTAAATAAATAATCTTTGCTTTTCTTGTCATGATTATGCTGTAACTCCTAGGGAATAAAAATTGAGCTTAAAATTTTCAAATCTAATTTTCTCAAAAAACCCTCGTTAGAATATTTTTAAAATTTCAGGATTTAATCTTTATATTGTTACATCCTCAAAACATATATCTACCATATTATGCTATTTTGAATTTGTTATCTTAACAATATAAATGTATAAAACTTTTGTTTTCTTCAATTAGGGCAGACATTTTTTGTTTTCCATTTACACTTCAAGAAAGATGTGTGGAGGAGGGGGTTACCCGTTTAAAAATAAAGACTAGCTAAAATAAAGGTACTAATTTTGATAGGCAATAGCACTTTTAACAAACTCGCTCTAACATTTAAGAGTTAAACAAGAATGATAGAAGATATTTTCATCTCTCCCCAACTTTTAAATCCTGACTATAAAAGAGAAAGATATTTTTGGGAGAGTTTATTAGATGGGGTGATAATAATTTTTCAACAGATTTTGTAACGGGTTACAACAACCAAACCACAAATATTTGTTGAATTTGCAAAGTTTTAAAATGTATGGTCTACGGTTTTGAGATCTTACTGGACACACATTACTCAAAGACTTTGTACTATACCTGAAGGACAACCAGATCGTCCTGTAAAAGATTCTGAACTTTCTATCAAATCAGTAAACATTATTTATTTAAATCTAAAATTAAAGTTATTGAGCATGCGATCAAATTAGTAAGTATTTAGAAGTAATTAATTTAAAATACGCTTTAAAAGGATTAAAATTCATTAAATACTGAAGACAAAGTAACAGTATGTAGATGTCAGACTGTCCGCCTGTAGGTCTGTCTGACTCTGAGTTAACACCTCCAACTCCCTCAAGATTGGAAACCCTTGAGACTAGGGACAAAGCCAATTTTAAATTAATTCTAACATCCCCAGCTGACCATTTTCGACAAGCAGTTAAAATTTCTCTGTTTTTTTTATTCTGTATCTGATTTGTTTATCGTTATAAAGAGTCAGAAATTTGAATCAAGGAACTCTTACAACTTGTAATATAAACTTAAAGTTTTAAATTTTGCCAGTTTAATTATTCAACAAATAATATTTTAAAATAATATGTTAAATCACTTTATCTAAAATAATGATATCTAGCGAGTAGTTTCACTTACTATAGAAGCCAAGTACTAAACAGTAATTTTCTCTAAAAAGCAACGGTATTTATAATTTTCACTCTTACATTAATAAATGATTTGATTATTTAGAAAAAAAGCATTTTTGTAGATTTCATTAATAATGAACTGTATAAATTGGTGTATTTTAATCCTAAAATTCAACTAAATTATCTTTTAAAGAATAAAAAACTTTAGATATTTTTATTTTTATAAAAATAATTTCTGCGGTGAAAGTTCCAAAAAAACCTTATTGCATCGAAGACGACATTCTATTTGTCTGCTAGAAAGTGTAAACAATAAAACAGCTGATCAAAGTTTGAAAGTTTCATAAGCAGACAAATTTTGTAAACTTTATGTAATTATATTGTTTGTTGTACTTGTAAGAGCTTTTTAAGTTTTTAAGTAACACTATTTACCTAATACATTTAATTGACGTCAGTCCAAGTCAAAAACGTATCTAAATCGACAAAATCTTAATTTATTCATGTGAAAAGAAACATTTTTATCTTAAGTTAGAAATTTTATTTCAAGAAATTATATTTAAAAAAAAATTAAAATGTTGACGTGCCCTAATTGTACAAGATTTATCCTGAAAATTCACTCAAATGCTGAAAGAAAACTGGTAAGTTATATTATTTTATTAATTGCCAGTCTAAGTTTTAAATCCTGGCATTTGAAATGTATATTATGAAAATTTAATATTATGATAAAGGTTCATTTGTGAAGGCTTTGTTATCTTTCATAATTCCTTTAAAATTGTCTTACACCATTAAATTGTAACGCTTTCTTTTAGCGTTAGTTTTTGAGAATGGATATACAATGTACGTGGATAATATGAGAGGCAATAAATTGTCGTCAATTTTGCTAGGTTACTAACATTGACATTATTTATTGGTCAGTTCGCTCTACCAGTTCGAGGGGATGGGGAGATCGTTATTTTAGCCTGCTATAAGTTTCATTTAATTAGAGTACATGGTAATCTGGTGAAAGATCCAAGTATTAATATATATTATATAATATTGTTAAACCGTATTTTTCCTCATTTTCTACTAAATCGTTTTGTTTTAGGCTTCAGCTTTGCTTCATTCTTCATCGATAGAAATTTTGTTGGCAAATAAAAATCCTAATTTTTTAAATCACCAATACAAACTTAAATCTCTCCAGAGTGGACCAAGTACTTTATCTGTAAACCAAATTATTTTTAGGTACGTATTGTATTAAACACTTATTACAATTTAATTCAAACTTCATACCTAATGATATAGAAAACATACCCAACGTTTTTGTTTTAAATGCATATCCTCTTATGTATAATTAAGATGAAACCTTTTATAATGTCTTCATGAACCAAAATGCATGTCTGAGGCATGCAACAAATTTTGTTAAAATACTTTTTAAACAAATAACAGATAACTATCTCGCGGAAGACTGTATGTACACTTACAGTGGCCATTTTAACTTAACAATTGATTATTATGTACTTTATGTACTTTCTTTGGGTGCATTATCCCTATATTCCAAGAATCTTAAGAGATTTACATTGATGTACAACGTTAGTTGGAACCAATGATTCAACCATATTTTAAAAACCCAATGTTTTGAAGCCAACTTTGGGCACCAGTAAAATTTACAGTCCACCACCTACTTTTCTGATTATTATTATAATCTAACCTAATTAAATTAAAAGTATTAATTTCAGAGGCCTGAGTGCTAAGAGTTGGGCAGACGAGAATCATTACACAACCCTGGGTGTTGAAACTGATGCTAGTCAAGCTAAAATCAGGTTGGGAACCATATATTTTTCTTATTTAGGTACCTATGATTTTGCTTTCCTTTTGTAGGTAATAATGGGTGAACTCTATGTGTCTTTCTTTTATAGTTGTAGTTAATATTGGAAATCAAAAATAATTGTACCTATGCCATATGTATAGCATTCCGTCTTACCTTTCACAACGTAGCTTTTAATCAAAAACAACATGTTATTTCAATTTAATTTGTTAACTTGAAATAACAGGCTTTTTTAAATACTAAATAAACAATTACATTTTAATCCCAAAAGCTAAACTGTATAGGTAGATTTAGAAATATATGCATTTTTTTAACTTAAACTTAATTTTTTTTGAAAGTGATGAAAAGACTACCATAGATAAATATTAACTTAAAATAAATCCTTTAATTTAGGAGTGCGTATATCAAGTTATCCAAAGAATATCACCCAGACCATAATGTGAAAGATAGTAAAGAAGAAACTGATAGAATTCATAATAAGGTAGGTGTGTGTGTGTACCCATTGTTTCTTAGTGTTTGGACCTAAGTAGTCATGGAGAAGGACGAGACACTTTTGTATATCCACTAGGGCTATTAAGCTCCACGCTCAAGTACATTATGCCTTGACCCGCTGTCTCAAGGGAGCTACTCTTTATTACCTCACCCTCGCCGAGTATGGCAGGTGTCCCAAATTAAGTCACCGTAATGAATGACGCTCTCCGCAGAGGAGCTTTGGATAAGGGTTGTACAGATATTATGTACGTGACAATTAAGTATCTAAACCACTCAATAATCTCCCTTCTTACACAACCAGGGGAAGTTGCGAACGTATTCAACTGAGAAATTCGAGTTGCCACATGGGGACTTGAACTCGAACTCTCATCACCGTAACCCAGTGTGTTACCACTGAGCTACGACGCCCCTTTATAAGGAAGGTACCTACCAATATGTATTTATAGGCGTCTATCCGTCTATTCCTATTGGTTCAAGAAAGGTTAATAAATATTTGATGTTGAGGGGGGGTATTTGTCCTTTCCAAAAAAATTATCTATCCAAAAAAATATTCTGAAAGATGTTTAGAAATTTTTTAGGTAAGTAAAATGAAATTTCTTTTAATTTTAGTATGTAAAAATAACTGAGGCTTACAGCGTCCTGGGGAATGCCCGAGAGAGAAAAGCTTATGATTTACAAATTCTTATGAGACAAGATCCAAGGTGAGATTTATCTTTTATTGTCCCAACAACTTGCAAAAGGGGGAGATTTGGATCATTTGTGGACCAAACATCCTTGTAGTACATTTAGAAACTTCCAGAAATTTAAAATCTATAGGTACATTAGTAGCTTCGTAGAAGGAAATATTGTAAAGAAATATATCCTTTTGCCTACATAAAATTAGTAGTTTTTTCATGCAGTAAATAAAATATTAAATTACATCTTGATTTATTTTCTAGATGGAGGGACATAGAAGAAATAAGAACAAATTCCCCTCATGCATTCAGGTAGATAATAATTTATTACAATTATGTTTGAAAATCTATAATTTATAGCTGGTTATTATTACGAAAGGTAAGGGTTAAAAAAAGGGAAACTTGAAGAAAAATATTGCTTGAAAATAAAATGCCGGCTTTGGCTTCATAATTCTGAAGGTTTTATTGCTTGTTTAAATAAGGCACAGACAACCTTTCCCCCAATTTTGAAATAAATTGAACACAATGGCGGAAGGTTAATTTTTGTTTTTATATCTTTATGTCGGGTTAGGTAGTTCTTTTATTTTTATGATTTTTTTCTAATGATTTTTACAATGAATTGTAATATTTTAGACAAGACCCTATGAGTTTTGATGAGAGAGCCAGGCATATGGGCTTCAAACCACAGGTAAATTAAGAACCTTTAATTGTCCCACCCCTCCCCCCCCCGCCCCGCCCCCCCCTCCACACACACACAGTAAACTTTTTTTATTAGTTGTGAAGCTACTCCAATTCACATTTTCTTTCTGTAGTTCCGTCCGTCTGTACTGTTGTGGGAACATGATTAATTATTATCTTGGCTTCTATTATAGATAAGCTGTTATATTTTTAGAGATGAATTTTCTTACCATTAAACATCTATCATCTATTTAACTTATTTTTAAAAGATAAGTTAATCCCTAATTTATAAATAGCACCTATGCCTCTAGAGGCCTTTTAGGGCACTTCAGAAAATGGGAGGTAGTATACTTCCTAACCAATTTAAATTTTAGTTTTAAAAGAAAAAATATTTTTTTTTGGGGGGGGGGAGGGAGGGGGATTTTTTCCAGAAGCGATTGCACTCGTAAATGTAATGGATATACTTTCCCCCTAAATAGCTAAAACCTTCTCTGGACCTATACATTGTAAAGAAGAACAATATCGTTCCAGCAGCCAACGAGTTCCTCTGGTACAAACACACAGACAGGCATCCTGTCAATTTTATGTATGAATACCTACCTAAATCTTTCTTCAGGATCCAGATTTTTACAAGAAGCATGGTAACTATCCCAACAAAGTGATCAGATATATCATTGTCTTCATTGTGTTTGGCTTGGTCTTTCAGTACTATGCCATCATGTACACTTATAATAGGTTAGTCAGATGTTGGTTGTTGTTTTTAGCGAAGCTACTCTATATAATTCACTTGGTCAGTCCGTCAGTCAGTGTGTAGCGCTATGACGGAAATGTGATTTTATCGGCTACTATTGAAGATAGACAGCTTAAATTTTAAGTGAAGATTTCTATGACCTACACGAATCTTGTTTTGTCTGTCTGTCTGTCGGTTATCCTTCAAAAGACAAATCTTATTTTTAAAAGGTTTCAGGATTTTCTTTGTTTTGGTTTTATTGGACAGTAAACTACTATTACGGCCCAAAGTTTATAATCAAACACGTTCTCTCCTTCGTTTGCTTTACACTTTAATTACTTTTATTAAATGTTAATTGGTCGGAACAAACTACAAAGTGTTAAAATTCCAAACTTTAGACTATTAATTTTAATCTACAAAAAGGGCATCTATGTTCATCATAATTAGAAGTAATTCTCCATCCAGAATAACTTATAATAATAGTTTATAAGTAAAGAAGGAAAAATAGTTTTTTTTTATTATACTGTAGGTAGGTAACTAGGTATTCATTTAGGAAATTTTAGATATCTTCGATTTTCAATAGGAATGTATAAGATTATTGTATGTTTTAAAGGTAATCTACAAGTGTAACATATTACCTAGTTGTAATTGCTTTTTTTTTATCTCTTCCAGTAAATATGTTATTAAAAAAAGGTCTTAATTAAATCAGTAATAAGACTTAAGTTTATTTAAAATCCAGATTAGTATACGAACGTTTGATTAAATTATCCTTGTTTTTTTACCAGACACGTTGAGCAACTGAACGCTGAGCACATGAAAAATTTGGCCTATTATGAGGAAGCTGTGGCCAATGCCAGGTAAAAATATTAGACAAATAGTTTTAGCGGCGTAGGATGAGTCTCCATAGAGTAGTGATTAGCGCACTACGCTCTGGTTAGGAGATCCGAGCTATGAACTGATTGAGTTCTCTATATCGGATAATTTTGACATGGGTCCCGTGATGGTTTTGGACTTTTTCATTTTTTAGATTTAAGTCTTAGGCTGGTTTTATGCTATTTTAATGTCCTTCGCAATCCCTTCGATCATGGAGTCTCTTGATGATAGAAGCGTAGCTGTTATTTTTTATATAAAGCAAATACCTAAAGCTCTATTTTAACACGGTTTTAAGTTGCAAATATATTACAAAAGTATTTATTCAAAGACATCTCATTGCTAAAAGTTCTTGTTAGATGATAATTTATTCTAAAACTGAGAGACCATATTTTTTTTAAGCACTAAAATATACCTATTTGTTTGTTTTTTAGGAAATACACTGTACAAGAACAATTTGACAGATTAATATTGAAGAAAGATGTTGGTCCTGGTACTCGACAACAGACACAGGTTCACATTATTCGCTGGCTTTCCTCAAAATACCTAGTCAAGCAATGACCCCCCCCCCCCCCTGTTATTTGAAACTAAATTCCAAATAATTAATGAGTGTGTGTGCTTATATTTAGGTCAGTTTAGGTTCAGGGCAGCCCGGCAGAGTTGGGACAACGCAGAAAAGATTACTCCTCTTATTTTATTTTATATACAAGACAGTAGGGGAGAATTCTGTGCTCGATAGGCAACGCAAGGGAAAGCACACATTATTCTGTTTTGTTGTCGACTTTTGGGTTTCATTTAATTTCATATATTCTGCAGTTTACCTTTCTCACCATTTGAAATATGTAATTATAATGCAATACCTATTGGTCTCTAAAAAGTTTTTTGTCTGTATTTTGATTATCCTTTTTTTATTCTCTATATTTCTGTTTCTTAAGCTAATATTATTAAAACAAATATAAATGGATTTCAAGATTTTTATTTTATTTCTCGTGAAAATTTTTAAAAAGTGCGAAGTATGATTCTTCGAGCTTGGCTTAGAACCGGTTCTATTCCAGCGAAAATTAATCGAATTCGAGGCCAGTCTAGAAAATATCTTTTTTTTATTTTAACCAACCAAATCCGACTTAGCCAGGGGAAAATATATTTTTTTTTTTATTTTAGGGTCACCAAGGATATCCATTAACCGTAGACGCGGAGACAAAACAAGATATGGATGTAGATGAACTTATTTTCTTAAAACCAATTCCTAAGCATTCCACTTAAGTGTTATACCTATTTCAGTTTTTTTTTACTTTTTAAACAGTCTATACAAGTTGCTGAATTAATACCTACCTATAATCAAAATAATTATTTGAGCGAAATAAGCATTTGAAAATTTTGGGAAACATTTAAAATTATTTTAAGGAACAGAAAAGGTAAAAATTTTAGGTAAATTAACGTTCTAAAGAAAAAAATAGGAAATACTACAATTATTCTTAACTATTAAATACAAATATTTTGTTAAACTTATATTTCTGTAAAAATAAAAATACTATTTAATAAAAGAATATTTATTTTGACTTAGTTAATTTTGAGATCATACAAAAATATAATTCATTATTTACATTTTATATGGGATACTTTTTTACAAAATTAGCGCAAATTAAATGGATAAGTCAATGGTAGTTAAATTGATGAACATAATTGAACCTTTTTTTAGGAAAGAATTATTGGTAGAAAACTTTGGACACTTATAGTTTGGAACCTATGAAAGTGCCCAAATAAGTACTGTAGTCATGAAACTTTGAGTATCAATACAAAAAAATTTAGCTTGTTCACCTAATTCAATTAAATGAACGGTCCTTAGTTATAAAGTTGTTGCGCTACTAATAATCTTATAGAAATATATGTACATTTATTTTTCAATATGAAATATTTTTGTTTGAGTATTTAAAATTAATATCAATTTTGGACATATGTCATAAAAAAGGCATAACAAAGGGAAGACGATTAATTAATCCGTCATTTTCCTATCCCAGTATAGTATTCAAATAAGACTCAATTAAGGTTATAAAGTATAAAACTAAGTACTAAGATATATAATGCCATAGTATTCTGTTTCTTGACAGATGAACTAGATTGTGAGAAAACACTTGGCTGCCACACATCAACCTGGTACAATATATCATCAACTTAGGCTTTCTTTTAGTAGCGAAGCTACTCTATGTTTTCTTCTTTTGTCTAATTGTCTTTTTTTTTGTTCTATATATTTAGTTCCTATATCTCCTCCTGTTAAGGTACTCTTCTGGGCAGCGTTGCGGAGCTGGGAGCCGTGGTGCCGCCATATTTTGCCGGAGCCTTAATTTTTGTCAAAAAACGGCTCCGGCTCCGGACTAGATAAATAAAGAGATTTTTGTTGACTCTGTTCTGTCATGTGCAAATGCCCCTATTAAGTTTTTCAAGTCCATTTTTATCAAAAATTGAACTTTTAAAACCTTCAAAAGTCAAAAATAGACGTGGAAAAAAAATATGTCAAGTTTTTCCTTGATTTTAGGCCAGAGCCGCACCAAAATCAAACGGCTCCGCCACGCTGCTTCTGGGGAAGGGTTATAACATTATTTATAGAAGGGCACCTGATGCTTCAACAACCCAGGCCATGCAGACAACTAATCTTGTAATTCCACCAACTGAATCCTATTCGCTCTCTCTATGTATATCTTTTTATCTATCTATCTTTTCATTTCCTGTATCTCACTAATAGTAATATATCCCTGTGTTTAGACAATCAATTTGACGTCATTGTCATGTTCCTACTAAGAACTTCCCCCCTTAAAATTCTCCTAGCCCCACCTAATAATTAGCATAAACATTGTATATTGGGTTCTAATTAAACTACCTAAATACATTTAACCCTAGACAGATGCAATCCAAGCCAAGCCAAGCTAAAACTGTTTTTGAAGCTTTTTTAAAGGGGGCATCAAAATATACTCTGACTCCTGTAGAATCATGATGCAGAGTTAAAATTAGGTAAAATGATAACTCACACCGTTTTTTTGGGGAGAATTTAAAGATTTTTTCTCTGTTCATTGAGTAGGTACTTTTTACTAATTTATTTTTTGTGTCCCTTCTTTTAAAACATTGATGTCGAATTATCCTCTGAGGTTAGTAATTTTATTAAAGACAAAAGCTTAGTTGATAATTTCCTGATCGTCCATCATAACTGTATCAATAAGATGGATGTATCCGTTGGTACACTCCAGGTTAGGACGGACTATTTTACCCTGAAAATAAAGGAAAACTTTAATGTTACATGTTGAGAATAGTATTCTCATGCATAGAAATGAGATACAACCAAAACAACTTGAGGATAGTTCATTATCAGATTTAAGACTCATTGAATAAATATATCCTGTATAATGGCAGGTGTCCTTATCTTATACCCTACCAGCTAAACTTAGGTACTTAAAACTCAATTAACCTCAATGCTTTAAATGATTTATATTAAAAATTGAAAATGTTTTTAAAATTCAGATGTCTGATATAATGGTGAAGATTCACAACTACCCTACATACAACTCTTGTTGTCTATTTTGTCTTCTTTTGTTATATTATCAAGTCGACCATTACTTCCCATTTTAGTCCTCAAAGGGAAATTTTGAGATGTGGGGGTATTCTATTGGGAGCATTTTTCGTGGGGGAGGGTACCAACCCATAAGCTGTAAGAAGCTTTTTGTAATTAAGAACCATATTGTTCCATGGGGGTGAATTAGCTACTGATAGACATTCTGTTACTTTTATGATGACCATTACAGGCCATGTTTATTTACCTTGACATTCTCTTTCCATTCTACATACCATTCCCAGTAGGAACGCCTCTGTTTGTCGGTCAACTCTACTCGGGTAAATTTCAAACCCCCAGCCTTAGAATATAAATAATTTTATTAATTAAATGATATTGTTGACAACTTTTATTAATACAAAGAACTTAAGAAATATGAAAATTGAAAGATGCCAAGGGCGTACCTCCTTCCCTTATAAAAGTTATTGTCATTTTTTTTGGGGGGGGGGGGTACAAAACGTTTAAAAATCTCTTAAATTATTAAAAAGCATAAATTTAGATCTTCCCAGAAAGAGACTTTTTAAGAAGCCTCTTCGCCAATTACAATAGGTAACTGTTTTCCATTATAAGGAAGCTATATGGGATGTTTTGGGCTATTTGTTTAGAAAATTTGGCTATTTTTGTAGTCTTCTGCCTTTGGACAAAGGGCCTCCAGACGCTAGGGGCAAAATAATTATTTAGCTGCTGCAGCACTGTTTTACTCACCTCTGTATCGACTGTCTGAGATGGATTTCTTCGACTTCTTTCTGCCAATTCTTCAATACTCAAGCCACGGTCATCTGTTATTATCAAATGTCTGCGCAACGTGTTTATGGCCTAAAACAAAAGTAACAAGATGTTTGTTTGTCTTTTGTTTGTTTCTAACTGCTGAACCGATATGGTGTTCATTTACAGGGTAGCTTCTCATAGGTCCTGGAAAGGTTTATAACTATTTTAAGGGAGAATACCACCACCCTCCCAAGAGAAATTATCTGTAGAAATAATTAACTCCATCCCCCGCAAAAAAAATTTTAAACTAAAATTGGGTTATGGAATTCAACTCCCCTCTCCTCAAGTAATAAGTAGCGCACTGACAAAATGAGCTATAGAGTAGCTGTGCAAATGAAGATATAGGTACTTACAAATTCAGGATAGTTGAGATCTGTTAGCTTGACAAAAGCTTGAGTTAAATCTCTCTTAACCTTCTCCCAAGCTTCATTAGAGGGAACCATGAAGGTAAACCTAAAAATAATTATAGATACGCTTTTAACACGGCAGCGTGTTGTGCTAGGAATACAACAAATTCAGCGGCATTTTGTGCGCTAGTCCCCAAAGTCTTAACTACGTCATTAATAACCAACTATTTACAGAGTCGACAAACATCCTTGAAATTATATATCTTTGAAAATTGATCTGAGTTTGATACCTAGAGATGTTTAGAAGTACAACTTCTCTTTGTTTAGTGTATGTTCCTTTGAATGTCAGTCTGTAAGTAAAGCTTGTTTTCTGTGAACTATTTTTGTTTTTTTATATTCAAAATTTAATCTTGCATAATGCATTATTATCGTTTTTAAAATTATCAGTTGAAAAATTTGAACACTGATTGTTGTAATCAACAAATCAAGATCAAATACCCAAGGGTTTTAGTCCAACAAGAGAGTACCAGTATAATCTATAGTCCAGTGTCCCCTCCTTCCCTGATTTTACAAATAAAAACTTACTTTTTATTTGGCATATCTCTGGCTAACATATCCATCAAACCGGTTGCATAAGTCAAACTTCTTGAATGGCTGAAACAATTAATATTTTGTTTTAAAAAATATTTATTGTCAATCCAATGTATTAAGTTAAAAGGGAATTTCTAACAGCTTATTACCGTGGCGTGCAGACGGTTTTGCCAGGGGGGTGCACTTAACCCCTAATCGAGGGAGGTTGTATAATAGACAACAAGAGGTTTTTTTCGTGTCCGGGGGGGGGGGGGTAGATAGATCCCCCAAGGTGTCTACCAACTTATTCAAAATTTGTAGGCAAAATAATTTCCCCAAACGAAGTAATTCACTTGTTTATATCTGACTAAATATTAAAATGAAAACAAAATTGTCCTGTGGCTCAATTTTACACGTAGAAAAATGTGTACAATTTCTAACCAGTCATATAATCAAATTGTTCCTGCACCTCCGCTGCTAATTTTTTAGAGGAAAGGTTAGTAAACACTAGGGGGAAGGGGTTAAATAACTGCCCGTTCCCAAGGAATATCAAGTTAGGTCTTTGAAAATCAACCAATAGCTTCGGGAATATTAACAAAGCCAAGTCGCTACAAAAGAGTAGAATGCCATTTGCTGGCAGAAGAAAAAGGTCTTTAACAGCTGGATCCAGGTAGATGTATATTTATACATCTATACTATGAATTTATTCTGTGAATAAAAAGGTACTTAATGGGGGAAAACTCCAATTATACCTCATGGTAGGATCTTGTCTCAATTTATCAGCCACAGTTAAGCTTGGTACACCAAGTACATGATCTATCACGTGGATCACTCCATTTATGGTTCCAATATCTTTCTCTAAAATATTTTAGTTTTATTGATTTACGACGCATTGGACACAAATTTTCAAAATCAAAGGTTACCTAGATATTATTTTGACTTGTTACTGTTCAGAAAATAACAAATTTTACCTACAAGTTATTTTTAAACAAGGATGACAGCATCCATGAAAGCGAGTTTCAGGACTGAATAAGCAGAATATAAATGTATACAAGTCAAAACAAAATTGTAAGTAACTTTGTTGAAACCTACTTAAATACAGGATAATGTTTAAGGATATACTTACATTTTTAGGACTTGATTAAAAAGATGCTTTGCTTATAACATTGCACTTTGCTGTCCTTGGAATCAGTATTACAAAAATCAGATCAATCGGACAATTATAAAAGGGTTAGTTACATGAAGTGCATTTATCGAGTTTGATAGCAAGCATAAGTTACATAGATGTAGTGAAAACTATTGAACAGAAAAATATGCAGTTCACTATAAAGTTTAAATGCATTTCGTGCAACTACCTCTCTATTTTATTTATATCTATAAAGGACTAAATTATTACCTACTGCTGTTGCATTAATACCTCTTCCTTCAACACTAAGCACCTAAATATAAACAGTTTAATAAATAATTCATACAAATGTTAGCAAAATAAAGATAGTTTTTATTGGCTTTGATACTATATTTGCCCAGTGAAAGAGAGGGGACAATGGGCTGTTTATTACACAAGTCCCCAAAGTTTTTTAATAACGTTTCTTATTCGTTGGCTTAACAACTTTCACTTGTGGACTTTAGTTAATTTTGATAGGTTGATTCATTCAATTGAGTGCTCAAACGTTTCAACCACTAATTTTAATGTACATAAGTGGTAATTTTGTCTATCACATTGGGGATGTACAATACATCATTGTCTTATCCCTTTAGATCCCTGATATTTGCCGGCTTGTCCGTACGTCTGAATGAGAACTTGAAAGACGCATTTCTTCCCCTAAATAAACAAGGATGACAACATCCATAAAAGCGAAGCACTGAAACGGTAGGACAAACGGACATTAACACTTGTATAGTATCTGAACTGAAAAATCGGAACATAAATGTATAAATGTCGAATCAAAATTGTAGGTAAATTTGTTGAAAAACTGCTTAAAAACAGGATAATGTTTATGGACATACTTACATTTTTGGACTTGATTATAGAGTTGCTTCGCTTATAATGTTCTTCTTTGTTGTCCCAGGAATCAATATACCAAAAATCAGATCAAACGGATAATTAAAACACTTGAAAGTTTGTTGTTAAAAAAGTAGAAAATTCAACATGTTTAAAATGGACGTACGGACATTCTGGTAATGATTATAGAGTTGCTACGCTTTCTAAATCGTACCCAACTACTACAGGAATCATCATGCAAAGTTTGAAATCGATAGGACAATTCTAACATGCCTAAATTAACGAATAAAAGCTATCTATCTCGGACGGACGGACGTACGGACCGACCCTAATTATAGAAAAGCTTCGCTTTTAAAAAACCTTTACCTGATTAAGCTTGTTGTATCTGAAGTAAATATTGTTAACAGGCTTCAGTGCAGGGGCATAATACATCCTTTCACCAGTTCTACATTAAAGAGTCACGTTAGAAATACGTTGGAAAAAATTTTTATAGCATTAGAATTGATCTATCGATTTCAAACTTTGATTGGTGATTTCTGTAGTATTAAAAGCGAAGCTTTTCTATACTTAGGGTCGGTCCGTCCGTCCGTCCGTCCGTCCGAGATAGATAGCTTTTATTAGTTAATTTAGGCATGAAAGAATTGTCCTATCGATTTCAAACTTTGCATAGTGATTCCTGTAATAGTTAGGTACGATTTAGAAAGCGTAGCAAATCTATAATCATTACAAGAATGTCCGTACGTCCATTTTAAACATGTTGATTTTTCTACTTTTTTAACAACAAATTTTTATGTGATCTAATTAACCGTTTGATCTGATTTTTGGTATATTGATTCCTGGGACAACAAAGAACAATATTACAAGCGAAGCAACTCTATAATCAAGTCCTAAAAATGTAAGTATGTCCTTAAACAATGTCCTGTATTTAAGCAGTTTTTCATCGGATTTACTTACAATTTTGTTTCCTTCGACTTTTAAACATTTATATTCTGATTATTCAGTTCTCACACTATAAAGAGTTAATTTTCGTTTGTCCTAACGTTTCAGTGCTTCGCTTTTATGGATGTTGTCATCCTTGTTCGATTTAGAAAGCGTAACAACTCTATAATTGTTGCAAATTTTTATTTGATAAAATTATCCGATTTTAGGACAACAAAGTACAATGTTATAAGAAGGGCATCTCTATAATCAAGTCCTAAACATGTAAGTATGTCCTTAAACATAATCCTGTACTTAAGCTTTTCAAAAAACTTACTTACAATTTTGTTTAAACTTTTATACATATTCTGCTTATTCAGTTCTGGCACTTTACAAGTGTTTATGTTCGTTTGATCTACCGTTTGAGAGCTTCGCTTTTATGGATGTTGTCTTCCTTGTTTTATATTTATTTACATGGTTCCAAGAGATACACTATAGTCTACATAAGTTTTAATAAACTCCATGCTTTGGTTGAGCAACATCTTAGAAGAAAACATATATGATAATATCCATGAGTAGCGACGGAGCACAAAAAATCACGGATAAAAAGTGAATTTTAGAATTTAAACTATTCTTTTAACAAAAGGATAATCACGAAATCTATAAATATTGTCATACCCTAGCTAAGTATGTAGTAGCAGTGGTATAAGAAATAACTTGTTTTTACCTCATAATTTCATTTTTATTAGAACTGATACGCTCCCTGAAAGAAAAATTAGGATTACTATATTAATAAATTATTTCGGATATGAAAGAAGCTTTATTAAAAAGCACAAGAATCGAATTGACCCTACAAAATTATTTGTATTGGGAATGGTTGCTGCACCCCTAGATTGTAGATTATTCCCCCCCCCCCCCCGTATCATAGAATGAGTTTTTAAGGAAATGGAATTTAATGTCTTAAGGCATTATTTACTGCCGCTCCCCCACCCCCCTCCCAAAAAAAAGGACCATAACCGGTCTTGCATATTGCATTTTAAACACCAATGTGTATAATATACGTACAACCTTGTATATACATAACAGACTTACATTAGTTTTAATGTAGCTGCGCTACTAAAATAATAAAAGAATGACTTTTTTGCGCATTTTCTGTTAAGTTGTATGTTAGCGTTTAGTATAATCTACAATTATAACGTCCAACTGTTTTAATTTTGACCAAATGTATAATATTATATGAAATGTTCATAATTAAGAACACTTTTACTTTATAAGCGCATTTGACTAAACACAACTTTTCGGATAATACGCGAAAAATGTCCCTTTTATACCTACATATTTTTCTTACCTTGTATAATGAAGTCCAAAGAACTCCTCTCTCAAAACTCTATGAGCTAGAATGTAATCTAATCTGTTCCTGTCAACTTTTCTAAATAGAAAAATAAATTAATCATTTAGACGTATTTTTATTAAAAAACAAAAACTATTATTAGGGTCGGTCCGTCCGTCCGTCGGTAAGTATGTTAGAATTATCCTATCCATTTCAAACTTTGCTTGGTGATTTCTGTAGTAGTTAGGTGTATGATTTAGTAAGCTCAGCCACTCTACATATAATGGTTGCCAGAATGTCCGTACGTCCATTTTAAACATGTTGATTTTTAACTTTTAAAAACAAATTTTATATGTGATATAATAATCCGATTGAACTGATTTTTGGAAAATGATTCTTATGACAACAAGGTTAAGTATTATAAGCGAGGAAACTCTATAATCAAATACTGAAAACGAAAGTATGTCCTTTTACTGAATTCTATATTTAAGCAGTTTTGCAAATAATTTAATTACAATTTTGTTTAGACTTATGCATTAATACTCTGCTTATTCAGTTCTGACACTCTAAAAGTGTTAATATTCGTTTGTCCTACCGTTCTAAAGCTTTGTTTTTATGGATTTTGCCATCCTTGTTAAATTAAAAGCCAAGAAACACTTTTACACATTGACATAATTTAAAGACGGACGGACATAATCTTATTATGAAGATTCTACGATAAAGATATCTCACCTAAAAGCTTCATTTGAAGGTGCCAGTAAAGTACCTTCCTAAATAAACAAAACAAAAAAGATTAAGTTAAGAATTGTGCATGTTTTTGGCTATATTTACAACCCTTTATAAAGAGTTGTACTAAGAAAAATAGTTTCTTTCATGATAGGTCTAATAACACCATTTTGCTAATTTTAAAATCCAACTAAATCTAATTTTTGAGAAAATTATATTTGAAAAATTTAAATTTAATTTTCATCCACTAAGAGTTACCGAACAATCATGACAAGAAAAGCAAAGATTGTAAATTTGAAATTTTGAACAAGTTTGCTTTAATAAAGTTTTTCATAAAACCACTCCTGAAGGGAGTTAATCAATGGTCATTTTTATCAGTTGCTTTTCTAAGGTCACCGAATTTCAGTTTTAAATAAATCATATATAGAGTGGTTTTATGAAAGACTTCATAAAAGCAAAGTTGTAAAGAATTGAAAAGTATGAATATTTCTTTTTCTTATAATGGATGAGTGTAGGCTCTTAGGGGATGAAATTTGAACTTGAAAATTTCAAACTTAAATTTAAAAAAAAATTAGATTTAGTTGGATTTTAAAATTGGCAAAGGGTGTGATTAGACCTACTTACTGATACTGTGGTATCCGCCGAGGATAAATGGCAGACACCGGAGTTCAATTAGATTACGGCAGTGTGACAGACGTGGACACGCTTCTCTAGCTTTCACTAGATAATGATCAACATCTATTTTCAGTTGTCACTTTATTGAAGGGTTAAGAGATACTGAAGCTATATACAACAAACAATAATTACATGGATAGGAATAAATAATCATAACATAAAAGCATAAATAATACACATACAGTGGTCAGTTTGGGCAATAATGATTCCCCCATCCCTGGAAAGGGTGGGGGAGAATTAAGAATACAGTTAACCATAATAAACATGACAGATTCAATCATTAATTCTAAGCGTAGGGAGGGGGTCACTAGACCCCTTCCCCAGGACTCGGGGGAGGGCCATTGACCCTCCACCGAACCCCAGATCAGGGGTGCCATAGACATGGCTCACGGTTGCCGAATACCACAACTCTCCCCTCGGAAGGCTGGGAGGTGGTTTCCCTACCAGACTTCCGACAGTGGTTGAGGCCTTCGGCCCGCTCCTTAGGGCTAAAATATATACAAACGATAATGATTCAATGGAATCCTAGTGGTGAGTATCTTCTTAGGGTTGATGGGCTCCCAATGTGGGATAGAAGGCAGAGGCTGACTTGGGTTGGATACGTTGGTCAGCGCCGGCAGGTATCAGGTTTGCTGGTGGCACAGTTGTTGCTGGAACGGTCAGCAGTGGGGCCTGCTGGTTGTTGTTGGCAGCGGCCGGGGCACTGGCTGCCAGGTTGATTGTCTGAGCAGCGGCCTGTCCTCCTGAGGGGCCGCGGGGTCTGCCAGAGGGCGGTCCTGGCCTACCTGGGCGGTCATGCCCGCTGTCAGTTGATTTCATAGACACCATTTCCTCGGCTGCTTCCCTGCCGATGGGAATGGCATCCCAGTCCACTGAAAAGTCCCGGGACTTGGCATGGTTGAGCCTGGCTCTAGCCAGCGCTTTCCTATATAAAGCTGGGTGGTACAGGAACACTTGTGATATCGCATTCAGGGCTGCTCGGACTCCTCCCTGTGCTGCTGCCAGAGAAATGATGGTTAGGTCCCCCAGCAGTTTGAGGATCAACAACAGCAAGCACAGTATGGCTGCGCCATCTCCCCACTCGTGGATGGCTTGTCTAAATCCTGCCCAGACATCCAGGGCTGCCTCTCCTTCCTCCGCCAGTCGGTCAATGTTGTAGGACACTATCCCATGGTCTCCTGTGGCCGAACAGCTGCCTTGCTGAACGCAGGTGCCATAGGATAGGCCGGTCAGCATGGCACTCTTGTATGCTGGGAACGCCAGCAGTTGTTGCCAGTCGTTCAACTCAGCCTGCGAATACAAACCACCTGAACTGAAGTCATCTAAGGGTTCTGTCAACAACTGCTTAGGCGTATCCAGCGGGGGTGGCCTCTTCTTGGGAGCAGGGGTTAACTCTATCCAGCCTTCCTCCGCGTGCACAGTCAGGGGGTAGGTGGAGGAGCAGGGAATCTTGGTGGCGTGCTCACTGTATACCCGTGTCACAGCGTCTACAAAACCTGTGGGCTCTACTGGCACTTTGTCCCAACACTCCTTGTGTTCGCGGACAACGTACTTGTGCCTTTGGCAGGTCAGCTGCAGCAGGATGTCTCCCCTCAGTACCGAGAACGTGCTCCCCTGGACACGCACCGGGTGGGCCGGATCTAGTTGCTGGAGCTTCCAGCAGTTGGCCGCTACTTCTTCTGCTGCAGTGCTTTTCATGCGCGTTTCCAGGGTAAACCCAATATAACCTGCATGGATCTGTGCTTGAAGGGGAACGTCAACATCCCTGGCCGACACTCTGGGCAGCGCAGCCGCGGCTGGGTCAGCTGCCACGAACAACGCTGGATGGTTGGTGGCATGGGCCTCGAAGTCGCAGTTCACAATCGAGGTGGGGTTGGTCATGTTGATGAAAAACTGGGCCTGATGGTCAACCAGATATGCATCCATCACCAGGCTGGGCTGGAGGCTGCGGATCAGCCTCAAGGGGCAATCTCTTCCCAGGTGGTCCCACACGTAGGTTGCTTCCCCAGTGATGCAGGACAGCTCAGAATGGGGACACTCTAGGGTCAGGTGGTCAGACTGGGACTCCACCCGTCCATCCTCCACCACATAGGTCTCCTCCTTGACCAGCAGCCGCCGCTCCTGGAGCACTAATTCGTTGCGGTATAGCTGGCCCTCAAAGTGGACATCCTCCCCCTCGCAACCCACCCCCTCGGGGCTGTTGACGAGGGCGCCCACCATGTCGATGGTGAAGAACAGGGGGTGGTTCAGCTGGAACGTCAGTGGCTGGGTCTTGCCTGGCAACGTGTATACTCGGTTCCTGGCCAGGTCTCGGCACGCTTCTGGGTCTATCTTGGTTGGCCTCATGAGGGTGGGGACCGAGGTCACCTTGAGGTGACCCCATACCCCACACCTGAATGTCCACTGGGACACGGTGAGCTGACAGCTGAACCCAGTGGTTTCCCTCACCTTGACTTGCTGCAGGACGTGTACTTCATGGCCCAGGGGCACCTCCTGGTGTAGGGGCTCCGTGTCACACATCTTTTCTTTATTGTAAGACGTGACATGGGTGGGGTTGGCACAGTCCCACCCCACCAGGACGTAGCTGGTTGTAGGCCACACATGGAGATGCGATCCTCAATTTTCAAATTCTTTGAACGTACATATGAGACTTTTACAGAAATGCTTCGCATCCACAACTATCTATCTATGCTTGATATAAAGTCAACACTTTATAGATCATATTATGAACCTTTGATTGACACGTGCCCTGCAATTAACTAGTAGCACTCAGGGGCAAGACACAATTACTTTAGCTAGGCCCAAGGCATTATTTGTATCAATTTATGCATTCATAGGCCTATCCTTACCTATATGACACAATATATGGGTAACGCTAGCCTATTCATGGTAATCTGTATGTGATTTGCTAATAGTATATGTTTATTAAAGATATTATGTTTATAGTTAATGTAATCATACAAACAACTAGTTCAAATATGTATGCCTACAACCATGCCTGATTTACGTCACATATTAACACACAGATATTTAATTGCACAGACAAACACTAAAATCCTGGTCCAGAGCTAATGTTATAGCATGTACCTCTTGAATTTATTCAGTTATTTACTAACTCTCCTACCATCAACTTCTCTTTCTGGCTTTAAAAGGTAATGACTTAGTTGTTTGGCATGCATTGTAGTTTAAATTTAGGCCCCTTAGTACTTAGCATGAATTGAGCTCAGGCCTTATGTTAGAACTCTAACACTTAGCACAATTCACTGCTTGGGACTTAGGGCATATTTCTGTCCTACTCTACTTATAATTTTAACACTTATCCTGTAAATATTTTCATACATAACTTATGCACTTGTGATATAAATACACTTTATAAAAACATTTTCCTTCCTTAATACTTAATATACTTATACAATTCTGATCGAATATCAAAACCAACCATTTATTCTTAGGTTAAAGCAACATAATACTTCGCGTGGGTCTTTTGTTGAGCTTCCACCAGCTCAACCAAATTCGTATTATACTTGTGGGAATAGAGGGTTAAGCATTCTAAACAAACGAACCGACGATGAGAATGTCTATGTGTATTGCATTAAAATTAGGTTTTAGTAGTACTCATAGAAGAGCGGTCTCCATACCTAACTATGGACAAACGCCCCATTCGCACACACAATGGTGCAACTTACCGGTTGTATCTTGAAAAATTTTACTTCATAAATTTTTTTTTCTCTTTTTCCTTACCGTACCCGAACCGCCTAAGGCAGGTATTTTTACCAAAATCGAATAATTGTAGTTATGGCAAAATCGGATTTACCAAAACCTGTGATACTATTTGAGAGCAAGGTTAGGACTATGAGGCGTTTGAAGAGATAGGGACTGAAAGGCACGACACAAATGCAATTGAGAGCCTCGTGTACGAGCAGTTGCACTAGCTGACACTCTAGAGGCCCTAGGGAATGCTAGCATATTTGTGGCCATTGGTCGCCGCCCTATAAGGACACTCGCACTGGTTGACACTCTAGAGGCCCTAGAGAATACCAGCACACCGGCACCTCCATGTCCGCCTCTCTTTAGTAAAACACTTGATTTGGAATAATCTATGATTGAGCTATGTGCAAAATTTTGATTTCTGGACTTAGTCAGAATTTTGAAATTTAGGAGTTGTGCTAGGTGGCGGAGTATATATATAAATCTTCGGACTTAGTATGATTTTTACTTATTCGGAAATTCTCTAAGTGTTGAAATACTTGAATCTTTGATACTTAAACCAGAACTTATTAAGAATCAAGCATGGAGTAACTTTTCATTTATAAGCTATCAAAATACTATTTGTAAAGGACCATTTTGAACTGCCTTATTAAATGAAAACTTAGGAGCAAATCCTATAGAACACGGGAAACGCTGTTAGTTGGGATACATATTGTCTTTGGAGCCATGTTTCTGAAACAATATGCCGAAAGCAGTTAGTACTCTTGAGTCGTAGTAAAGGGCCAAAAGATTATTACAAACTTGTAGCATTTATACTCAAGTTAAACTGTACTAATACTTTGGTGCCGTTAGAACCGATTTTCTGAGATTTGCACTTACTTATACATGCCTAGGACTTATATTCTTAATGCAATTCTGATTTATATGCGGATGTATCAAAATAACTATCGCCTCTAAAATTTTGAGTTAAACAAAGTATTTCAAAGTCTCAAAGATATTCTCAACATCGATCGGTTGGAATGATATAAGTGTAGACAAATTGTTGTATGCAATCAGAGAGATAACTCCAGAGACTTCCTGAGACTCTGAGCAAAATATTCCACTTTTGGACTTAGCACCGTTTCTATTTCTTTTGTTACAGAGAGAATCTCGAATTTCTGGACTTATAATAATTTTTATGAAATTGTGAACTTGGTTGGAAATTTACCAAAATTCGGACTTGTAATAATTACGATTTTCCCAACTAGATTAACAAATTTCATTTTCCACACTTAAAAGAAAATTTTGTCTTAGAGTATTTTTGTCTTAGCCAAAATATTCCAATTATGGACTTAGAGAGATTCTACTTCTTTTGGTGAAGGATAATTCTAACACTCTAATACTTTATAATTTTAAAATCCTTAACTTAGCGAGATTTGCATTTAGTCAAAATATTCCAATAGTGGACTTAGAGTGATTCTATTTCTTTTGACTTATAGGCAATCTCTAAAGTAGCTTTGTGAATGAACTGTTAGGAAATTTCATCTCGGACAAAATATTCCACGTCTGGACTTAGAGTAATTCTATTTCTTTTGTCTCAAGAAAATTTCACTATTTTTGTACTTAGCATAATTTCATTGAAAGGTTTTGGACTTAGTCAAAATTCACTAATTTTGTACTTAGCATAATTTCATTGAAAGATTTTGGACTTAGTCAAAATTCACTAATTTTGTACTTAGTATAATTTCAATAAGAAAATTTTTTTTGACTTAGTCAAAATTTGCTAACTTTTTGTACTTAAGATATTTTAAAATTTTTTTTCCTAAGCCAAAATTTATTGATTTTGTACTTAGAATAATTTCATTAGAAACTTTTTGGACTTAGTCAAAATTTTCCAACTTTGGACTTAGAGTGATTCTATTTTATTTTGACTTAGAAAGTTTTTAATTCAATCTTAACTTAGAAAATCTTTTTGTTTGTATGTTCCTTACAAACACATACATAAATACAATAAACAGTTCACTCAACAATAAGTAGGACATGAAAACTAAATTTTTACTTGCTTTGCTAATGCTAAAATTTCTATTTCATGTGCCGCCAGAATTCAACAGACAACTTGAGAAGAGTTATAAACCATCAATCATTAGTGATAGTGAATATTAGTGATTTAAAAGTATAGTCAACAACCTAAGCCCTATATGTAATTTAAAAGCACACTTATAAAAGACAAAGTTCTAGTAACCACACGCAGCAAAAGGTTGCAGCAGCCTATCTTGGGAGTCTTGGGACGTCTCTAAAAGAAGTAGCAAGTAATATTGGAAGTACTCTACTGTCTTTATAAACATCCGGATTAAAACAAAGAAAGAACATTTTCTTTTTATACCATTGAGAAAATTTAATTTTACTTAGGATTATTAGCATAAAGTCTATAACCAAGTAAAATAAAGTGTGTACATATAGTTCATAATCTTTATAATCTAAAATTGTTACCTTTTTTAGAAAAAAAAAAAAGTGCACTAATTCAGCTAATTTGATTTTCAATAATATTTGACCAAGCAATAACACCAACCTTGTAGTCTACTTTAAAGAGTTTGATTGACAACTTCCAGCGTATAGATTGATCACCTTGCGTAGGATATCACACTTCAGTAAGACACATAGAATATTGTGTTCTCACTAATTAAGTGGAGCACATCCGGTCTATAATAACCTTGAAAACAAACTGATTATATTCATATATATATAGGACAATCTAAATTGAGTCTCAATAATATAGTTATAAGGATTGAAATCACAAGTGAAGCCCCATAATAATTCGCGAATAATACTTAGTAGGATTGGTAGGCATACCCTAATACAACTATAAGTATTGGGTGCGAGATCTTTGATATTCAGGCAAAACCGTTGCAATACTATTAGAATATAGACGATCCTTTGGGAGTGAACCTTAGTAAGTTATATTCATAAAGCCTTACAGGAATAAGCAGATTGTAAGCTACATATCCTTAGAGTGGAGTAAGAATTCAACAAGGATTATAAATTGCTGTTTTTTTTTTCTCAACAATAACATTTGCTAGGAAAAGTCGACGCCTAAGCAAATAACAGTTAATTTGTGATAGTATATTAGCATACCCAAATTAACTTCGCTGCAAACCTTAACATCCTATTTAACTTTATAGCTAATTTGTATAGCTAACCAACCCACATTAGCTTTATAAGCAAATATAGAATAAATCTAAGTAGAAGTGTTTCTACAGTTGAGCTTAATTAAGGATAAGAGTGCATTAGCGCACACTCCAGAATAAGATTCAACGCTCACACGCAAGCATTCACGACGTAGAAACAACTGTAGGTGAAGTAAACAATACATACTCATCTATATTTAACAACTTTAAAAGAAAAATTTGCTATTGTAAACAATTTTTGATTGTTTTAACGTTAAGCGCATTAGTCAGTTTCTTCTTGTACCTCTGCTATTTAAATCCTAAAATAGTACAACATCTCATAAGCTTCTTTAAAGAACTCATAGAAAGTTTAAAAGCTTTAAGCTAGCTGTAATGCCATTATTTAATAAAAGTAAGAAAGATGACAACGCTGAAAAGGCGAACACTCCACGTCGAGGACGCTCGACGACGCCTGGAAGAAGAACTCCGTCAGCTGATGCAGCTTCTGCAGGAGATGATACACGAAGAGAGGAACCAATGCCCAACCAGGAGGAACCAGAACAGAATGGTGAGAGAACCAAGACGCCAGAACCAGACACGGAATCTGTAAGATCCATACCCATGCGCGAGGACTCACCAGATGCACTGATCAGAGATCGATATGTTAGAGCAACACTATCAGATCCTCTGGGAAATTTCCTGTTCCCACAATTCCTGGATACAATAAGACTTTGTAACCCCAACCTACGTGTGGACTCAGAAATGATGAGGAACTTCTGTACCAACTACACACAGAGTATGAGGGAATACAAAGAGGAACAAAGACGTGAAGTTGAGTTAGAGGCCCAGCGTATTGTACAGGAGGAGAATGACAAACGCACTCAACGACACTTCAGTAACTTCACCAACCAAACTGGAATTAAACCACCAAGCAGCTATGCAAGCAAGAGCACCCTAAGCAACGATCAAAAGCTTAAGTTAGCCAATGGAACCTTCCCTCTCAAGCATTGCTTCAAAGGAGACGGCAAACCACCCTACATTACTGATTACCTATCAGAGATGAACACTGCTCAGGAGTTATGTAACCTCTCAAGATCAGAATTTGAGACCGTTATGCTTAGGACCACCACTGGCGAAGCATATACTACCATCCAGCAGAGTTTCAATCTTGGACTATCTATTGAAAGTGTCTACAATAGCTTACTGCTACAGTATGATATACTCATCAGCCCACAGGAAGCTCAAGCTAAGCTGATAGCCTTTAAGGGAACCAAAGCCATGTCATTCCCTAAGCTTGTCAGTACAATTCAGAATCTTGCCAGCAGAGCCGCTGTTCATTATACAGACAAGAAGGAAAGACAGAATGTGTTCAACATAACTGCAGTGGAGGCACTCAAACGTAGCTTACCAACAAATAGCCGCAATATAGCATCTGAAAACCATCACAATCTCACACATGATCTTGGAAGATCCCCTACATATCATGAGTTGACCGCTTCCATGTATCCTAGAACTGAAGACCTAGATCTGGACCTACAGCAGAATGGAGTATCAGCCAGTTACAATGGAGATTTATCGCTTCATAAAAAGACAAACAACACCAACTACTCACATGACAGGGATACAAGAATGAATAGAGACAAACAGCCTGCTAAAGTTGCAGCTACGACGAGCTATTATAAAAGGCCAACAGTTAGAGAAGTTACTGCTAAACCAGCCTATCCTAAAACCTACAACAGAGAAAACAGGGATAATAGAGATAGACAACCACAAAAGAACACCAAACAAGATTATCATATCCCTTATGGAACATCCAATAAGCGCTACTGCGGTGCATGTGGTCAAAATTCACACAAAATATCAGATGGATGCAGACTACTGTGCGATGACCAAGGACGACAATATCAAACAGCACTAACATCCGGATACTGCCCGAGCTGTCACAAGAAGTATGGCAAAGACCTATACCACGCTCAACACCTATGCCCTGGACGACCAGCGATGATGGAACTGTACCATAGTGGTAAAGTGAGACCTGGTGGTGTGTTTAAACAGGCATATGAAGAATGGGTTGACGCCAAAGCCAATGGACAATCCAAAGAGCGTGGCAGAACAAGTAGGGTTAACGCTATCACCGTTCGAATGGATCCTAATGACCCCAAGATTTTAGCGGTAGATAGTTCTGCAGCTATCATGGATGAAAATAGGAAAATGTACCTGAACTGTTCCGGCTGTATGTCAAATGGAAACTACGATGTATACATGACAGCTTTATTTGACTCAGCAGCAGACAGAAATATCATGTCAACCAGCTATTTTGGTATGTTATTTGGAGTACAACAAAATGAGGTTAAGAACCATCTGGAAAAGAGTGACATGGTTCTTGTCAGCTATTCTGGACACAAAATCCCAGTAGCTGGAGAAATAACTCTCATGATTCGTCTCACACAATTCTCAGGCATCTATAGACCAGTACCATTTATGATTGTACCTGAGGAACACAAGAATGTCACACCTATGATCATCGGAATGAATGGCATTAGAGATCTCCAATTAGGGTTGACTTTCGTTGCGGACAACCACCCGCCAGCACCATATCTATACTCTATGTTCCATCCTGGGAGAGTACTAGATAGCCTGTTCTGTTCTGATTATGAGTTACAACTCTGCACAGGGACAATAGACAAAATTGATCCTAATGAAACTCAGACTATAGAAATGAACATCAACCATTTCTTCAACTTAGCTCCTGGAACAAAAGTCATTCTCAGCGATGACCATATTGCCAACGATAGAAATGGAGGAATTAAAATTCAACCTGGACAAACGCAACTGACTGTCAACAACCGAGGACAACTTAGTGGAAGAGCAATGATAACAAATGTCACTGAACATGCAATCACTAACACTGTTATCACCGGATACTTGGAACCAAGCAACCAATTTGTAGTCAAGGAGATCACCACAGACTTTGATTTTACGCAATCATTCCTACACAATGTATCTGTGACAACTGAGCTAGATGAGATTGTACAAGCCCTGGAGCGACACGCAGAAAAAGCTACGGCTCCAGCCATCAATCAGATCTCACTAGACACCAGAAACCACTCAGTTCAACTCTTATAGCTACCAAAATACAGCGCCATCAATCTGGTAGAACGATCTTTTCCTTTAGCTGATGGATATATACCGAATCCTACAGCTATAAACAATGACACTCCAGTACCAGGAGTAGCCTTATCTGACTACCGTTCTAATATTGATGAAATTCTAACTACACCAGATCCTGAAAAGAATAAACTCTTTGAGAATAGTGATGACGTTATTGAACTTGGCTTAAAACATATAGCTGAATCTGATAACCTTATGGACTATGTAACAGAACCTACTGGCTATAGTGTGCCAAAGGACCAGTTTGTTAAACCAGAGGATCTTGTGGTGCTGTCGGACTATCCACCAGAGGTAAGACATTATATAGAAGACATATTCCTAAAATCTTACCCTGATATAATATCTACACATTCTACTGATAGAGGTAACATGAGTAAATATCTGGGCAATTATACAATTAGACTAAAACCTGGTCAAACTTTACCCCAGCATAAGAAATTATATTACTTATCACCCGTAGAGAAAATGCAAATGCAATCTATCTTAGAGTTTTTGTTAAAGAACGGGACCATTGAAAGAGCTAATTTGGATGGGGATTCCTATAACAACTATGCAAGCCCAGCTTATCTGATTCCAAAGTCGGATCAGGGGAGCTGTCCTCGTTTAATTGTAAATTTTCAACAATTGAATCCTTGTCTGCAGTCTGAACCTGCACTGCTACCCACAGCAGAAAATTTGATTCAGTCACTAAGGGATAAATTTGTGCATAGTAGTAGTGACATGGCTAACGCCTTTCATAGTATAACGCTAGAACCTTCTTGCAGAGACCTAACATTGTTTGCAACCCCATTAGGAGCTTTTAGACACGCATCCTTACCAACCGGCATTAAGACTTCACCTGAAAGTCTATCACGCTTTATGGAAAAGATATTACACTGGGAATTGGTTTATGATGATAATGGTAATGTTGTAATGGACGGTGATTTAGCCAAAATGGTATACTCACCTATCCCAGAAGTCCAACACATTTACGATGATTTCATTGTCTCAACTGAACTAGCTAAAACTAGATCAGAATCATTGAATATACATTTTAAGATTTTGAAGAAAGTTATGGGGAGAATACACACGCATAAAGGAAAGATTAGTTTAAAGAAATCACAACTTTTTAAAAGTAGGGTAAATTTCTTTGGGTTCTTCATTTCACATAATTATTGCTGTGTAGATCAAAGGCGAGTACAAAAACTTCTAAATATTCCCATGCCTACTGATATTACTATAATGAGATCTTTTATGGGAGTACTACAAAGTATGCATAAACATTTAAGATTTGATATTATGGCTCCTACACATATTCTAACTTCACTTACATCTACTAGAATAGGTAAAACTTTTGTCCCAACTCCAGAACAAAGACAAGCATTCGAAGACATTAAGAAAGCTTTAGCTTCAGGACCAATTTTTAGCAAATTAGTTAACTTATCGGCACCTAAGATCATCTTATCAGACGCAGCCGGCACCTCAACTGGCTCATATTCGGCAGTCTTAGCGCAAATAGTGACACCAGAATTACAGGCTAAAACCCTACCCCCTGGGCTAAACTTCGATGATCCTGTACACCATGTTATTTATGATAATAGGTTACCAATTTTACCCCTACCTTTGCAGAACGAAGGTGAAAACATTAAGGATTATGCTAAGCGTATGTCTGAAGATGGACCACCCGAGTTTGAATATTTGGCTAGTAAAACTTTGGGCTATCCTGAAGACACTGTACACAATAGTCTCGGGATATCTTTACAATTGCTTCTAGAACTAAATAAAGTTCAAACACCTTTGACCACCATCCTGCAAAGAGCATCAAAAATTATACGTTCTACGATGTTGAGACAAAAGTATATTCAATTTGTATTTAATAATGATAGGGATAAATTCTTAGAATTTATTCGCAAACTAGAGCATGGATATGTATATCTAGATCCGCAACAACTCATATCTGAAGCTCTTAGTGTAGCTATGTACCGTCCTGTGATAGTTATCACAAATATAGAGGGTGCCAAACCTGTCACTCAACACTGTTCAGACAAAACAAAACCCCCTTTTGTATTTTTACTATATGGACACAAAGAGCAACACATAGTAAGACCCGCAATGGTTTCATCAACCAATAGCTTTAACTTAAAATCTTTAGCATCCATGTTTGAAATTATCGCATATACCTCAAAGAAAATTACCGTTGCTGAGTCAAGATTACATATCATAGACATTGAAATCCTAGGAATTATTTATGCAGCAAACTCGTTTAGAACTCTAATAGGTCCAAGCTGTGAATGTACTTTGTTAACAGACGCAAAGTGTGCTTACTATCTCTTCAATCCTAAAGCATTAACAGCCGTTAATAAGTTGAAAAGGTGGAATACCACTCTGTTAACTTTAATACCGAAGCTAACAATGTCTTTCTTGAGAGGAGAAGACAATTTGGCAGATTTCTTAACAAGGGCATATAAGGCTACTTTACCAAGCATTAAAAAGGTAGCCCTACCTAAATTTGTTAAATCTGGGTTTGAAGATAACTTACCCCAATATAAAGTTTGGACTATTGAAGAATGGACACAGTTCATTATGGATAACCCCGACTATTTGGGTTATGATGAACAACCCCCACAGCCAAAGCAACAAAAACCCAAAATCACCATAAATTCACTTGCCGCAGAACATAGAGTTATAGGCAAAGTACTAAGACCTTTGGAAATCCTAAAAGAAAGGATTAGCATAGAAAATATAATTGCAAACCAAAAAGAGGAATACTCTAACATTTACACACGTTGTCTAACCTCTAAATCAAACACCTACACTTATAAAAGACAGAACTACGAACTTAAAGACACGATTCTTTTTACAAAAATAAAAGGAGATTTAAAGGTTTATCTCCCAACCAAACTATTACCAGTATTAGTATGCTATACTCATCTTTTGTTAGTACATAGTGGAGAAATTAAAATGCTTTTGAATATGCAAAATTTCTTCCACCCTAACCTTAAGAAATATGTTAGAAATTACACTAGATCTTGTTTAAATTGTCAACTTCAAAATTCATCTACAAAACTAGAACAAGTAGGAACTTATAGTACAATTTCAAGGCCTTTTGAATGTGTAAGTATTGACTATATACAATCCTTGCCCCCATATCGTAGTTATAATCATATCCTCACTATAGTCTGCCAACTAACAGGAATGATTCTTGCATATCCCATGAAATCACTCACATCCCGTGAATTTATAAACAAATTCATGTTTTATTTCTATCCTAATTTCTCCCCCAGACAAATATTGTGCGACAATGCAAAATCATTTTTAGAAAAGCAAAATTTGATATTCTTTGCTTCTATTGGCATCCGAGTTTTGTATTCTACTGCGTACTTCTCACCCTCTAAAGGATTGGTGGAAGCTAGCAACAAAGTAATAAAATGGCCAATCATTAAAATTTTGGCACAAGACTCAAAAACCTCATGGGTATATCTACTACCGTTAATAGTCCGACAATATAATTGCACTAAAATACCAAAAACTGGATTTTCACCCATGGAATTATTATTCGGGACACGTAGCTCCCTGTCTAAATTGTTCTTTGGAGCAATAAAACCGGATGAATATCACCCTGATATAGCTCGCACAGAAGCCTATGTGCAAGACCTCTCGGACAGTATACAAGAAAACTTGGACATTTCAGCAAAAGCTATTGAAAAGGGAAGGGAGGCAAGACTAAAGTATATTAACAAAACCCGCATACACAAACAATTTGATATAGGAGATCTTGTCTTGGTTAGAAATAACACTATTACACCTGGTGTTAACCCCAATCTTAGACCTATCTATCATATTTCACCCTATAGAGTTTTGGATGTAAGCCCTAACAGTTGCAAGCTTGAAAGAATTTCAGACAAAAGAACTGAAATATTTAAATACTCTTTCAACGAAATCAAAAAGTTCAAGCCTATGGACGAACATTTTGACACCCTCCCAGAGGAAATAAGGGATATTATTACAAAGCCTTATAATAAACTCACAAATCAAGAGATAGCCACATTAGTTAAAAATGACACACTTCCGCTTATATTCCCGGTTAATTCAAAGGATCCACAACCAGGAATACGCGCACACTCACCCTTAGAAACACGAAAAGAAGCGTCACAAAATAAGAAACCATTAGACTCTGATTCGGACATAGAGGACTCAAGTGCCGATGAGGACATGACACTCGATTCCGTATTTATTACCGGAGGTCGACGACTTAGGAAAATAAATGATAGACATGTCAGATTTCGGAATGGCACAACCATAATTTACATTTCCATTTACCCTGTAAACTTGTGAACAATATGATAATATGTTATTCTAATCTGATAACTAAGTTATCATATTCATGTAAATTTTCCCACTCAAGGTTATATATCCAGTGGTAAAATATACATCTTTTCTCTTCAGCAGGGGAGACCTACTATATGCAATATACGTCGACTAAAGAGTCGATCCCTTCAAAAACACTTACAAAAAAAAATTGCATATAGAGAGTTTTGATTCTGTATAGGCAAACAGAGTCAAACAATTGATACAGATTGTACAAAAATACGAATGTTACGAATGTCAAATACGCACCCTGACATATACACAAAAACTATTTAAAACATTTAATACAAATTGTACAAAATGTACAAACATAACAGTACTAATAGGCAACCTATATATATACGCCTTGAATTGTGATGAGTTGATTAGTTATTAGAAACTATAACCACTCTACATACAAAAAATATGTCAAAAACTTTAATTATAACTTCGGACAGGAAACGCCCACTCAGAATTTTAGTAGTAGTAGTAAACAATAACGATAACTTAAATTTTATCCTGAAATTGAGTCAGTTTACTATAACATATCCACAAGTGAGGAAATCACCAACCTTGTGAAGTACTACAGTTATCACATAACACGTAAGTCTTAACAGAATATTTTACAAAAGCTATAAAATGCAAACTAGATTCCGAAAGCCTATGCCTAGATCACAACGAATTCTACATGAGACCTTCGCGAACCTAGTAGAATATTGTTATAACTTGCTTACGATGATTAAAGAAATGTTATCGTTTAAAATTAGTTGTGGAATCAGCCAACCTAGTCGTATTGTACGATACTTGCATTGTCGAATACTTAGAAACACTTATAGAGACGCATACAACCGTTTGGTTATACGGTATAGACAGCAAGAGTATAGAAGCCGACAGACTATAACAGACGAATTACGGGCAGTAGCACGCCAAATAGAGAATCTGAGAGACACAGTCCTCCTCATTTCTGGACATTGTACTCTCCCCACTATCCACGAAGAGTAAACTAGATTAAAACTGATTCTTATAATCTGATTTCTAACAATGATGTACGGACGTATCCTAACGATATAAAAGTTTTGCATATGATAAAACCTCTTGTACATATGTGTATTGATGTAAAATACTTATATTCTCATATATCTCTATGTAATTATTGAAAACGATAGGAATTTAATCGCATAAATCATAGTTGAGATATCAAAAAGAACATAGCAAGAAATTTTGTTATTTATAAAAGTTATCATAAACCAAGTGAATGTAAGCTAGACTAAGCACCTTGTAACAATAAACTTTAATTATGTATCTAACTAAATTAAGGAACAGACAATAATACTTATAGAGTAGCTACGTAAACGGGAGTTGTACACAACAAATACTAAATCAGTAAATAACAGTGTATATGCTACTTAAAATTGCTATATTTATTTTAACAAAAGTAAATAATCTTTAGAAAGGTATAAAATTTTTTTTTGACAAATATTTTTCTTTGGTGAAAACTTAAAATTAAATCAATGTTGAAAACAGAACATAAACTTTTATTTTTACAGTAGTTGAAAAACATTATGATAGTAAGAAGTTTTCTGACAATTTAACATCTTAGTTAATATAATTTGGACATAAGCTGTATAATGGCACATAATAAAACTTCGAGATTGCTAATACGATTAATTGAACGCTAAATGTTGAATTTGTACATATAAAAAGCACATAGCCTAATAACAAGCCAACGGGAGCCAAAAATTTAACTCTCCTTGTTGGAAACAAGACTTAGTTTCAAATCTAAAGGGACATAAGAACATTTTACCTTGAGACTTTAAACTTTATGACTATTGTATTGAAATTTAAAAGGGAAACGCTATTTACTCTAAGCCTTACTAATTAAATAAAACTTCCTTAATGAGATCATCCAATCAATGATATTACTTTAATTACTTGAATCACAAACAGTCTTTACATGAGTTTTCTTAAAAATACTTGAATAAGCGTATGTAAATAACTTTGTCTAACGTCAGTCTTTCGGTCTACTTAGGTATTGGTTACAAAAAAAAATATATATGCTATTTACAAGTCCTCTCTATATCACAGCACAATTAAAATTCACGATTAATGCACAGGGATGGATATAAATGAAATTTAGAGAAAAGGTACTGAGGTGCGAGTTCGATTAAATATCTATATATACATGACCCTTACAAGCTAACAAGAATGAATAAACTGCGACATAAGGCTGTAATTACAGTTGTTAATATACTATTGAGAAAAGAAAAGGATTAGTTCGCTTACGAAGAAAGTAATTAAGAATTGAATGAAGTTTTAAATTATGGGCATAAAGAAAATACAACCTTATAATCATTTCCTTACATACTAAATATCCTTACAGACTAAACATATATATACATAATATAATGGCAGAAGTGTAAATTAATGTTTGGCTTTGTACAGTATAAAAAGTCATAATGTCTAATAACAAAAGTCTTTACTTCATAGTGATTACTATTTTGACTAGTTACATAAGAATAGAAAATCTGTAAATTTAGTCACATGTTGTCTAAAACTGGTCATTGTCTTAAAATTTGTATGTCATATTTTCAACCAAGCTAACAGCGCCACTTTACGGCGTACGTCTAGGGAACGTGGGACCCCGACGTCGAGGGACTCCCTCAACGCCGGAATCCTCTGTCCTGTTATTATCTGAGGAATGCGTAGCTGAATTGAAGCTACTCTCCGCTGATGTTATCTCTTCCAAGATGGCAGGAGTTGGAGTACGCATGGAGCGGCGCAAACGTTCTAAACTGAGGACCCGCAGTGGAGTGGGGTACTCGATCTCATCAGTCACCGCATTAAATCTAATGGGCGGGAGATCGGCGTCCTCGATATCGTCAACCAGTGGGACTAAACTGGCCGCATCCTAAAATTAAGAAAAGGGACATTATTAGACAATCATTTTAATGAATGTTCACAAGAGAATGTATCAACGCTTATCCATATATGTTTGTGAGACATTTTTTTTTATACATCACTAATACTTTATCCAGAATCTTGATATTAACTATTAGGAAGGAGTTACACCATAGTTAAGGTAAAGTTATTGTCTAAAAGCATAGCTATCTGAGCTAAACAGCCTAGTCTAAGTTACGTAATTTTTGCAACGAAGAAATATTATAAGAGCTTATCAAACTTACCACAGACAAATCAGCTGCAGATGGAGATTCAATGCGACTAAGGCACATAATAGAGCTCAAGGAAGAGCTGTCGCTGGATCCCTCAGCTGTCCTCTCAGAACTGACCCGATTACACCTCCCCATATTGGTGTAGAACTGCGTCAGGGGGATGGAGTTGGTCGCCTAAAACATAATAGATCTTATTAGTTTAATCGCAATGCCAACAAAGAATCTAGGAAAATCAGGAAATGAGAATGCCTAAAATCCTGTAAAGCTATATGATTAGGTAGCAATTCAACCCATTTTATACTAGAACTAAAATCTTAGATCGGTTCAAAAATGCTTATGCAACCATACATTTTAAGATTAATATTCTACCAATAAAAGAATTTTAGTTGCAAATACCTCTGGATACGTGTACAAATATACAGCCTCTTTCTGAAAATTAATAGAAAAACTAAAGCATGGATACTTACATGTAAACGCTCTGTTTGATCAAAGATCAACGAACGGAAGCCAGGGCTTCCCGTCGATGTGTCCAATCCCGCAGGCACATTACTTCCAGTAACTCGATCCTCAGTGGCAGACAGACGGTGTACGGCAAACAGCCCAACTCTGGACCTTACTTCTGCTGGAGTCGATGGACTAGCAGAGGGAGCCTAAAACAAAAAGAAAACATTAAAGTCTTGATCTAACATTTAAACCCCCAATGAGAAACGTGCGGCACGAGCAAACTCTTAATCTTCCCAGAGGGAAATAATATTAGGTTGCTAATTAAGATTTTAGTAAAGGTTAACTGGTATCTCAATTTAATTGCGGTAACCGAGCGGATTTCTCTGGCGACATAAAACGACGACAAACGGTGAGCGATATATATGGAAGAGCCGAAAGTCAACGTTGAGGAAGTGAGAATAGGACAGAACAACCCTGCAACAACATGATGCTTTATTAGACAAAACGGGTGGCTAGAAAAAATTATACAAAACAGAAAAGAAATATACAACAGAAGAAAACTCACCTGTGTATCTGACAGAATATCATCAATCTCAGAGGACGCGGCTTCATACATGGTGTCCGACGGCTCCGCAGTTGGCGACATAGCCCCAGATCTAGTCCTGTTGGTCCTGTTACCGCAGTGAAGAAGCTCAATGGTCCTGACGCCTATGTTTCGGAGGCGCGTACATACATCTCTTATCCAGCGAGCCAGCGACCTGTCTGAGGTGTTGTCAATACGTGTTAGAGTCTCAAGCCCTACAGCACCGAAGAAGACCACTATGAGAGCACATGAAAACAAGCCTAAACCCAACAACATGTTAATTAAGCCATCCATGTTGAATGTGTCCAGACTCGTCTTCTGGTCTCTCCTCGACTCGGCAGACCCAGAATCACCTCCGGCAACATCGTCACCAATGTCACCGCAGGAGTTCTGCATCACCGAATTGAGGAGAGACCAGATGATTTGTATCGTTCTACTAAGCATCAGTGAGAGATGCTCGTTGCCAAACATCTCCCCCTGATCCCTTTCGGACTCTACAGTATCAAAAGTACTTGTACTCCCATAGTCATCGACATCAGCAAGGCTTGGCATCCCAGACTGGTCGCTGTACACTGAACTCGAGTCGTCTAAGGAGTTTTCAAGAAACGAGGAATTGGCAAGAGTGGCCGCAGCCGCTCTCATTGATTCCTCGAATCTTTCCTTAATATTCTGATGCGCGTCCAAACTGTCAGGTATATACATTATGAGCGAATGTAAATTTAAAATAGAGGACTAGAGATTCTGAAAGGCAATATAGTAAAGTTAATTTTATGAAAAAGACTGTACACACGAATATTTTTTTTTGTATTCTAAGCAACTATGGTTGAACCTCCTAACCATTAAAACTTTGATTTATCATCTAAAAGTAAAAACTCTTTAAGTTAAAGAATATGTAATTAATCTTACATGATTCAACGCTTAAAAATAGCTATCGTTAAGCTATTCAAACATTAAAACTTTGTTTTATTAGATTCAATTAAGTTAAAGAATATGTAATTAATTTTACATGATTCAACGCTTAAAAATAGCTATCGCTGAGCTATCAAAAAACATATTCATTATGATGTATCAAGCAATTAAAAACTTATGTACTAGCTAAATCTGAATATCTTCAATGATGTTTTAAAAACACTTTAGATAAAGCTAGCTAAATATAATTTTTGTAAGCGACCATTTTAAAATAAATATGGTTGAGTTACTCGTAACGTAAATAACCTATCAATTAGCGTCATTATAATTGAATTAAGTAAAAAGAAAATCTTATTTTAAAACCTATAGTAAAATTATTTTAGAAGATTTGAATCAGGACTCAATAAGTTTTGATTATAAAAAGGGGAACGCTGTAATCAAAAGTTAAAACGAATAGAATGATGGAACATATCTGTGTCAATATAAGTTTTGTTTACGATGAACGAATTTAACTTTTGCAGACGGAAAACGTAAACAAAACAAGGTACATCAATTTACCTGATGACTCAGATATGTCCTATCAAAACTACAAATATTATATAAAACAAAATTGTCATATATTGAAGATGTACCCATATTGCTTCTAACTCACTTTCGTTTAAAAATACAGTGATAAAGGCCTTATCGACGAAGAAAATAAGAATCTTGAGTCTTCAATAGCGGCTAACGAATGCAATAATGGGCATATCAACGATCTATAACATAAAAACATTCATATAAAACAAACGGGTTACTATATTTTATCACTTTTATATAAATTCTCTTGGAATTTAGCGGTAAAATTAAACACTCGAACGCAAGCTCCGCTCGCAAAGACAATTATTATATAAATGAGCATAATTACTGGGCCGCCAGCTTTTTATAACCTCGCTCAAATCCAACCCCTATCACTTTTGACCGCCCAAAACATAAACAAAGGGTTGACAACTTATTGTTACGTAAAATTTAATTACGGACGTCGAACGATATATTTTGTAGATATTAAGTCTATAAGGTACACTTGACAACGACGTAATGTAAGATATTAGTCTTTAAAATGATTAAAATTTATTCATGTTAAAAATAACATAAATACAGCTAATGCCAACAATGGTATAAACCATATGTACATATACAAAATATACAAACAAAGGGTTACCAACTATTGTTAGTAAAATCTTATATTTTTACATACATACGAGTAATGTAACCAAAGAAAATAATACGATATGTAAATACTAATTGTACTTATACATTTTTATATAAAATATTGTTTATATTCAGGAAACAGTTATATTTAACAGAAATAGAGATAACTAACCAATCCATTATAGGTCTATCTGTAACGAAAGAATTTCTAGAATATCCCAGGGATAAAAGGATTAATAAAAGATTATTAAAACTTCTTTTGTTTAGATTACCATAGCCAGGATACCCCAAGGAACCGGTTGGAGCACGCGCACTAACTCTTTTTAGGATCTACCATGGACCAGCCTGGAGATAACCTAGATGATCATGGAGTATTGGAGCCCTACCACCACCCTACCTTGGACGGATTGCGGTTGTGTTCCTGTCAACACCTTGACACTATAGACGAGAACAACAACATTATCACCACACCAGAGTACGATGGATTCTCAGAGAACCTGTCCATCACCATCAGGAATTTCTTGTTAAATACAGCCCTGAATACCAGAGAAGATAGTAGAGTGGAGACCGATAGTGACATTAGCTCCAGCAGCACACTATCCCTCTCTACAAATGACCTCAACCAACTCTACTATGACCTGGAAAATCACTCAATCACCTTGGACGAGAATGGTAACGAGGTAGCACAAGTGGACGCCCTTGGCTACATATCTACCTCACCCCCAACTTCAACCTACACTTCGAACGGGAGCACTTCACCACCTAGTTCATCATCAGAAGAAGCTGAACTATCCAGAACAACCAACGCAAAAACATTTATTGATGTGACAATGTTAGATAAAACTAAACCCCTCAAGAAAAGAATGTATTCTATTTGGGAGGTTTATCATCTTGTATACCCAGCTATGAAAATACGCAAAGCATACTTTCTTAATGGAAAGCGTATTTAACTTAGCTTGGAATACATTTATAGTTTATTATATATGCCTATATACTGGGACTACTAAACTTTTTCTTTTTCTCTTTTTTCTTTTTTAACAACTTACCCCCATTGGAGATGCGATCCTCAATTTTCAAATTCTTTGAACGTACATATGAGACTTTTACAGAAATGCTTCGCATCCACAACTATCTATCTATGCTTGATATAAAGTCAACACTTTATAGATCATATTATGAACCTTTGATTGACACGTGCCCTGCAATTAACTAGTAGCACTCAGGGGCAAGACACAATTACTTTAGCTAGGCCCAAGGCATTATTTGTATCAATTTATGCATTCATAGGCCTATCCTTACCTATATGACACAATATATGGGTAACGCTAGCCTATTCATGGTAATCTGTATGTGATTTGCTAATAGTATATGTTTATTAAAGATATTATGTTTATAGTTAATGTAATCATACAAACAACTAGTTCAAATATGTATGCCTACAACCATGCCTGATTTACGTCACATATTAACACACAGATATTTAATTGCACAGACAAACACTAAAATCCTGGTCCAGAGCTAATGTTATAGCATGTACCTCTTGAATTTATTCAGTTATTTACTAACTCTCCTACCATCAACTTCTCTTTCTGGCTTTAAAAGGTAATGACTTAGTTGTTTGGCATGCATTGTAGTTTAAATTTAGGCCCCTTAGTACTTAGCATGAATTGAGCTCAGGCCTTATGTTAGAACTCTAACACTTAGCACAATTCACTGCTTGGGACTTAGGGCATATTTCTGTCCTACTCTACTTATAATTTTAACACTTATCCTGTAAATATTTTCATACATAACTTATGCACTTGTGATATAAATACACTTTATAAAAACATTTTCCTTCCTTAATACTTAATATACTTATACAATTCTGATCGAATATCAAAACCAACCATTTATTCTTAGGTTAAAGCAACATAATACTTCGCGTGGGTCTTTTGTTGAGCTTCCACCAGCTCAACCAAATTCGTATTATACTTGTGGGAATAGAGGGTTAAGCATTCTAAACAAACGAACCGACGATGAGAATGTCTATGTGTATTGCATTAAAATTAGGTTTTAGTAGTACTCATAGAAGAGCGGTCTCCATACCTAACTATGGACAAACGCCCCATTCGCACACACACACGGCTGCCAGCAGGAGGCCCCACAGGACCATCCACCAATGGGAGAGGCTTCCAGGTAACCATCTTCCTCGTACACGCGGCTGGGGATCTTCAGCTCTGGTCACGGCTGCTTCTTGGGGCTGGACACGGCTGGGCTGCTCCTGGCTAGATACAAATTTCCATTGAGCGTTATCTGTATGCGGCCTAGGCACCCCGATACCCTCCCCAATGACAGACTGGCAAGCGACTGGCACTTGCCTGGGTGTCGGCTCCCCTAGCCCTAAGTGCTCCCTTCCCTTGTCCAAGGCATGCCCAGTGGCATGGGGCTGAAGTGCATGTGGCACAGGCTCGCCCTTACTCACTGCCCTCCCCTGCCCTAGGAACTCAGGTGCATGTGGCACAGGCAAGTCCTTATTTTCCCAAATTTCAATCTCCCCAGCCTCAGGTGCAGGGGGCACAGGCAAGGCTGGGTGTTTACAATATTTTGGATACAACACATTTAACGAATTCAACTTATCCTGATGTTGAGCAGCTGGGTTCCCTTGGCTGGCAGGGGGCTCTGGATGGCATGTAGCTGGACTCTCCCTGCAGGCTGGTGGCGCTGGCTGGCATGTAGCTGGGCTCTCCCTGCAGGCTGATGGCGCTGGCTGGCTGGGGGTGACGGGTGTCACCCCTTCCTCTGGGACCGCTGGCTCGTTCCAGGACTCAGGTCTCTCGGTGGCGGCGACGGTTGTCGCCCCAGGCACCAGGTGGGAGGCGCTGGATAGCACCCCCCCATCATCCCAGGTGGCGACGCCGGGTGGCGTCCCATACATCGATGCAGAGGTGCTGGCTAGCACCTCCTGCCTCTCTCGTTCAGCGGCTGCCAGGGCCTCCCCATACACCGTCTCAGGGACGCTGGGCAGCGCCCCTCCACTCTTGCTGGGTAGGCTCAGTCGGGCAGGTTCCATCATGTTGAGGCTAAAAGGCTGGGGCCTCAGCACCTCTGGCTCGGCTATGTTGTTGGGCTGTATCAGCTCTGGCCCCAGATGGTTAAGACTGAAGCCTAGGCCAACCCGGTTGGGTTCAGCCGCGCCGCCCAGTACGTTGATCCTAGCTGGGACAGTCCCAAACTGCGGCATCCCATCGGCTCGGTCCGCAGCTCTGGGGGCGGCTGCTTGCTGTGGTGGTGCTGGGGGCGCGCTCCCTTCCATATGGGCCACTCTGCTGGGCTTCCCTGGAGGGGCACCCTTGTCGGCGGTGCGCCTGCGGCTGGCTACCTGGGCCCAGTCGGCTCTACAATCGGCCGCCGTGTGACCGTCATAGTGGCAACGCTCACACTTGGCAGAACGGTCACGGCGTGGCTGGGTGCGTCTCTCCTCTAGGCTAACTTCCACAGGCGTTGGGCAGTCTCGAGCTCGGTGGCCTCTCCCCTGGCAGCGGTAGCAGCGGCCTGGAACCTTGTCATCTGGAGCGACCTTCCCCATCTGGTGGAGACCCGGAGCCAAGGAGCCAATCTCCATTGGCTCCGACTCGTCATATTGGGGCAACTGGATGCAGGCAGATCCAGTCAGCCCGTCGGTCGAGTCCACTAAGCACACACCTTCCTTCAGCTGCTTAGTAACCATGGTCACGGTGAACATGGCCTTACGAGTGTACTCAGGTACACTCGTAATTTCATGGTTCATCATGAGGCGTTTTACGTTGGCGTTACGAATTCCACGATTTAATTCGTCCACCAACAACTCAAGATCCTCATGGTTGTAGGCGTCCCTATACAAGGCGCACTTAGTTGATATGTACGCTTGTATAGGTTCTGTCGAGTGTTGCTTGTAATCCCTAAACGCTTGTTTAAGCGTTTGGGATTCAAAAGCAGGGCGAAATAGCAACTCACACTCGGTCTTGACCTGTTCGTAGGTCAAGGCTTGGCCTGCCTCGCCAAACAGATGGGACGCCATTTCCGCCGCTTGCCCTACCAGTGACAGTAGTAGGGCGTTGCGGCGGTTGAGGGAATCATGAGGTGGTACGCGGTAAGCCGCCCATGACATCTCAAGTCTGCGGATATGTGCCGACCAGGATTGCTTGGGCGGCCCTCTAAACTCCGGCAGATTGCTCAGCATCAGCTTGCGGTACTCGGCTGGGGCCGGCTGAGGGTCATCCTGGAGCCATCCTGGGGCTTGGTCACCTCCTGGGGCTTGATGCTGGTCCATTGGATCAACGGTGAAACGGCGGGCACAAAGTTATACAGTACTAAAATTGAATGGTTTGTCACTTGAGGCTTCCTAGCCTAACAGCCAACACTGTTTGTATCACTAGGTTGGGAGTTTAGTTACAAAGATATAGCTTAGCTGTACTTATCACTAGTTAGGTGTTGAGGTTGTAGGGTAGGCTGGTAGAGGTAGATAGATGTTGAGGGTCTGAACTGCTGTCAGGAACTGATTGGGTTTTCCCTTATCACACTAGAGCTAGAAGGAAAGAAACTTGCAATTCTTTATTTGCTAAAAATACCCCTGTTAAATGCTATGGAGTAGCTCCGCTCTGGTGTGAGTGTGTGTGTGTGTGTGTGTGTGTGTGTGTGTGTGCGTGGAATCTCCTGTCCTTGTAACGCGCGTTCGCGCCGTCAAATCCGCGCACACGGGGAAAACGCGCTCTCACCCCTCAACTCGCTCTCTCATTGGTCCGCTTCGTCCGTTGGATTTATGATATTTTCCGCACTCTGTTGCGCTACCCGTGAATGGCGCTCTGTGTATCCGATCGCTAGCTCCACACTACAGACGGACTTAGTCTAGTGTGGGTAGGAAGGGGGAAGCGCGTGAGGGGACGGGGGTAACTCCGTCCGTTCCCCCTGTGAGGGAGGGGGGTAACTGTGTGCTGGTGTAATAGGGCCTTTTCTTCTTAATCTTAGGCTTATCTATTATATCACCCTGATTGTATTTGCCTTCAATGGAGAGGGGCCCCTCCCTGTCCCTTGGAATAAGGGGTGTATTGTTGTTGTGCTGTGGGCTTGAGATTGTTTTGATTATATTACATCTAGCTTCTATTTTTGTCCTTATCACAATTGCATAACAGATTTGTTTACTAACTCTGTTCTATTTTTAGCTGTTATCACAATACACAGTAATCCAAGCCTGTTCTATTCTTAGATTTATCACAACACAACAATTTGTTTGCCAAGCTTTGCTCATAAATCTATTGTTTGGCCATCACACTAGGGTGGTAATCCCTGCAAATGTGATATAATATCTGTTTTCTAGATGGGTGGCTGCGTTGTAGCTTCTCAGGATACTCGGGGTTGACGTAGTTTTTCTCTGTTCTGGTGCACTACACTCGTATGTTAGCTCGCAGCTTGCAGCTATGTGGCATGTTTCAGCCTATCGGCGGCAGGGAATGTCCCGTCCTGCTAGCGCCGCTGATCCAAATCCGGCTGATGGCGGCAGGGAATGTCCCGTCCTGCTAGCGCCACTGGTTCGGATCCTGCTATTTCTTGCAGTAAAGTTGGCCTATTTCCAGCCGTTTACACTTATTTGGCTTGTTTCAGCCGGTCCGCAGGCCTGTTTCAGCCCTTTTGGCGCTCAATTCTCCGTTAGATATCAGCGCTGCTCGCGGTTATTCGTCAGATTTCGCTGTCTCGCTTCCACAACTGCCGGATGCAGAGTTAAACTTTGCTGTCCAGGGTGGGTAATTCAGGTTGCTTGCGTCAGTTTTGCCAGATTCACTGCTGGGAGTACCTTAGCCTCAGATGCGCGTCTGCTCTACACTTGTGGTTCACCGTAATCTCACACAGCTGTCACCAAAGTTGTGGTATCCGCCGAGGATAAATGGCAGACACCGGAGTTCAATTAGATTACGGCAGTGTGACAGACGTGGACACCTTACTATAGAGAAGCTACGCTTCTCTAGCTTTCACTAGATAATGATCAACATCTATTTTCAGTTGTCACTTTATTGAAGGGTTAAGAGATACTGAAGCTATATACAACAAACAATAATTACATGGATAGGAATAAATAATCATAACATAAAAGCATAAATAATACATATACAGTGGTCAGTTTGGGCAATAATGATTCCCCCATCCCTGGAAAGGGCGGGGGAGAATTAAGAATACAGTTAACCATAATAAACATGACAGATTCAATCATTAATTCTAAGCGTAGGGAGGGGGTCACTAGACCCCTTCCCCAGGACTCGGGGGAGGGCCATTGACCCTCCACCGAACCCCAGATCAGGGGTGCCATAGACATGGCTCACGGTTGCCGAATACCACAATACAATTGCCTAACACTAAAATAAACTTTTTTCTTCTGGCCTCCCAACAGTGGGTAGGCAAGAAATTTGAGAATAGACTAGACATATCAACCTATATAAATGAGGGGAGCAGTGTTCTTGGGGGATAAGATAATGGACGATAGATTGTTTTAGGAATCTCTAATAATGATAAATAAAATTACCCTTTCTGTAAATAGTTTAAATAAACTAATTAAGATTCTAAACTATTAGATAAAGTTTTTAAGTAAATAAATGAGAGAACTTGTTTATAAAACTTTGGGTACCAGTGCAATTCATAAGTCCCCAACCTTTTCAATAATTTCAGATGTACTTTTGAACAATTTACGAAACTATTAAGTTTGATATTACCAAAATCTTAAGATAAAAACCTGAGAAAATAATTTGACCAAATGCCCTGGGTAATGACCCAATCAAATCCTAATTGGATTTGTTTAGAAAAATACAAAAAAACTTATTTATAAAATAAAATCTTTTTTTTTGTTATTAAGCTGAATAGTTTGCTTCTAAATTAATGAGAAATTATTGTAAATTATTTAAATAATTACGATTTATTTTGGGGGAGGATAGGTTAAACAAAATCCTTTAGGTCATATTCCTGAAGATTGTGGGAAAGTCAGCCCCCATTCCCCCATTTAAAACAATCAAATACACCAATGATTGATTATTTAGTGCATTTACCACAAGATGCTTAAAGTTCTATGAATCTAAAGGGATAAGACAATTGCCGATAAATTAATGTACATTCCCAATTATGACACACACAATTAATCCTTCTGTATACTAAAATTTGTGGTTTAAACGTTTGAACACTTAACTTAATGAATTAGCCAATCAAATTTCACTAAGTGTCCAAAGTTGGTTTACAAATAAGAAAATGTTATAATAGGACTTTGGGGACCAATGTAATAAATATCACATTGCCTCCCTCACCCTCTAGGAACCAAAGAAAACTGTCACACTAAAAAAAATGATAATTAGGAGGGTGGGGAATTATTTTCCATGAATATTTATTTTAAATTTATTTTAGATTAAGGTAGGAAGGGGGGAGGCGGGGGGGGGGGGAATTTCTGCTGTCGCTGTGGATTTCAGGGAAACAGCGGATTATTCTAATATTTATAATACCTTTTCTTCCCGAATAGCTTCTGCAAAGATACCTCCTTTGTCCAATATTAGCTGAGCAAAACTAAAAATAATATATTTAAAATACATTATCAATTTATCTACTTATCAACAGTGCAGTTGTCCTAATTAAAAAAAATAAGATCGTTCATTACTATTATCTAATTATTAAACCCTTTGATTGCACGAGCCTTGTCTGAGAAGTCCTAACTGTGCATGCATGGTAATGAGTTGCGCCTATATATATATAGGCCAAGGCATTCTCCCTACTATTTATGTCGCGCACCTGACATAGTAGCAGTAGGAACGTCTTCAGTTTTAACGCGGTGTCGGTCCGAGATTAGAACCTGTAACCTCCTCATACTAATAATTTTTTGAATAAACGTCACACGTGAAATATCTTCTAGTATTGATTTGAAACCGATAAATATCCGCCGGATTAGAACTAATTATAAGCTATAAAAAAGCATATATCGTATTATAGACAATTTTTCTACGAATCATAAAATTAACACTAGTTTTGTTAGCCCGAGCCTGTTCGGCTCCTTGGATCCAACACAACTGGAACTAATCTTTTGATTTTTCATTTTACTATCCGCGGAAATCTGTCTATAATACGATGAATAAATATACCTGTATAATCTATTATTTGGATCTCTACCTTCTTCCATAACATAATCATACAAACTTCGAGTTACAATCATCAATGGTTTATCTAAACACAAAACCTGTCACCATGGATCAAAGAAGATGATAAAAGTCCCTCCACAGATTATGACGCCATACGATAGAATAGCCGATGAGAGGCCAGTATACACTGTAATTGACCAACGGTAAAATGTATGCTGGCCTCTCATTGGTTATTATATCGTATGACGTCATAATCTGTGGAGGGACTTTAATCATCAAAAGGGACTTGGATCAAAGCGTAGCGCGTCCGCTCTTCGTCGAAGAGGTGATAGGTTTGAATATCAACTAAAAACGTTGAATAATAAACGCAAAAACTCTTAGTATGTATATTTGGTAAATGTGAGCGTAGATTTATAAACTAACTAAGATATTGCCATATGTAATGTTATATGGATAAATATTATGTTTGTATAAATTTTTAGTGAAATAAAACATCACGAAACCTTTCTATGATACTACTACTAAAACGATTGAGTTCTTCAATTTAGGGAAGCTTTACATAATACCCGAGATAGATTTACATTTTAAGATTTATGCTTTAGAATAGTTTTATGCTATCTTTAATTAATCTTAAAATACAGAGTCTCTAGATGCTAAGAACGCAATCACATGTATAATACAAAGTAAAAGTATGTCTGACTGTCTGTAGTATCCAAAAATATGGCCACCTTTCCCAAACAATAATCAAATTTATGTGATTGGGGTGGAGTAGCCCCAACATCCCCTTTGGAGGGAAGCCCCTAGAGACTAGGGGGAGAAACCACCAGTTTAGTAGTAGCATTTATGTGGGATACACCACCCCCATTTTTTATTTCCAGAGAAGCTTAACTTTATGAACTGAAATATATAGAGGGAGGGGACAATTGGCAGTTTATTACACTAGTCCCCAAAGTCCTATAATAATGTTTTCCTATTTGTTGGCTTGATAACTCAGGGGACTTTAGTGAATTTGAATCTACAGAAGGGGTATTTTTTGTATTTCATCATTTGGGATGTACTTGAATTTATCGGTCAATGTCTTATCCTTTTAGATCCCTGACTGAATTACCTATAAGATGAACAATTCCATTTTGAACAGGTATATTCCCCTTCACAATTCTTGATACAACCAAACCTAGATAAATAGATAGATAGATCATAGATGATTAGATATATATGTATATATATAAATCAAATATAGATAGATAGATAATTCTATTTTGAACTGGTATATTTCCCTTTACAATTCTTGATACAACCAAACCTAGATAAATAGATAGATAGTTTAGTAGATTGAAATAGACATACAGATATACAGACCGACGATGGCAATAGAACGTACCTGAACAGTTAAAAAAGGCAGACAAATATACATAGAACTGATTGACAGATATATAAACGTCTATTTTTGACTTTTGAAAACTTAAAAGGGGCATTTGCACATGACAAAACAGAGTTACCAATTTATAATTTTAAAAAAATCTCTTTGTTTATCTAGTCCGGAGCCGTAGCCGTTTTTTAACGAAAATTACGGCTCCGGCTACAGCAAAATATGGCGGCTCCCGGCTCCGGCTCCGCAACACTGCATATTAGATTCCTCTTCTCAAACCTTTAATTAAAACACCTTATTTTAGACAGACAGACAAATGGATAGACAGACAAGCTGATGAAAAATAATATACAGACAAACATACCTAGAGTTCTAACCCTATCAAAAACGTTTTTCAAATTCGTTTAATTACCCCTCTCAAACCTGTTAAAACTTCTTATTTTAGACAGACAGACAAACAAATAGATGGATATACAGACCAGCTGATGAACATACAAACAAAAACATACCTGGAGTTCTAACCCTATCAAAAACGTTTTTCAAATACGTTCGATTACCCCTCTCAAACCTTTTAAAACTTCTTATTTTAGACAGACTGACAGCTCCAGAGAGATGGATATACAGACAAGCTGACGATTATACAAACAAAAACATACCTGGAGGATGAACCCTATCACCAACGATGGTATTGGAACGGACCATAACACTACCTCCCTCCAGACTAGGCTGCATGCTCACATTTACCCTAAAAAACATTGATATTTAGATTTTTAGATTAAAATTATTGGTTGAAAAGTTTGACTACTGTTGGTTTGAATATAGAATTTATCATAGTACCCAAATCTATAAAGCGAAGGAATAAAATAATTTTAATTTCCAATGTCTCCTCCCTCCCTAAACTTTAGCAAATATTGAAGTTATCAGTTACAGAATTCCACGTATAAAATTATTTTCTATTGTTTTAACTCGATAAATTTTGTACTTGATAAAATAATATTGAAGTGAAGAACGGGTTGTAAATTAATTCAGTATTCCTCGTAGATATGTTGTTATTTCATATGCTCCCTATCTATAAAAAAATATTATAATGTATTTTTTTGTCTAAAATGTTTTCCTATTTTATTGGCTTTTTAGAGGAAGCTTTATAAATATCTTTTGGTGTTTTCAGGCTGTTTTTCTGTCATCCCCCACCATCCCCTTGGGGCGAAGCTACTAGTATTCTTATATAAGATTGAATCAAATATTCAGGGCTTTCACTTGATATTTTTGTTATTCACCAAAAAAAAATGTATAACCCAAGAAAAATACATTTTTTTTCTCCAAAAAGTTAATTTTTGGTCCAATTATGATATAAGGAAATTGCCAAATGTTCTCATACTTTGTAGGTAATTTATCTTCTCTACTAGAAAGATAAAGGAATATGTTCTAGCAAAACTTCAGAAAAAAATATTCATAATCTGTCATGTCTTTTATTTTGATGTCTTTTTCTCTTGCGTGAAGCGTCTAAAAAATACTGCATTTCAAATTTTCCCTTTTACACCTACTCTTTCAATTTTTACTACGTTAACCTAACAAATATAATGGGGTCAGAGGAAAGTATGGGAAATTCTTCTGATCCAATGACTGAGGCTGTTGGCAACAACAATATGACGTCTGGCTGGCAAACTGCTAGCAGACCAGGTAGACCGAGGCTCCTCAACTCTAGTAGATCAACCAAAATTTGCACATGGAACGTACAAACAATGTACCAGGCAGGAAGAGTAGAAAACATTATTAGAGAAATGACGAAGTACAAGATTGATGTTCTAGGCATCACTGAATCACGATGGACTGGAAGTGGTGACTTCAAACATCTCTCAGGCATGAGAATACTATATTCTGGCCAACAAGATGAGGCACTAGGTCACCACCAGGGAGTAGCACTTATCCTTACAGCCGATGCCTCCAAGGCTCTGATAAGTTGGCTACCACATGGCCCAAGAATAATGGAAGCTTATTTTAAAACCTCTAACAAGAGGATAAATCTGCGGCTAATACTAGTCTATGCCCCAACTGAGGATAAAGATGATGATGTCAAGAACAACTTCTATGACCAACTTGACAAAGTTTACAGGGATGGTCAAAAAGAGAAGGACATTACCATGCTCATCGGTGATCTCAATGCCAAAGTTGGTGATAACAATGAAAACATGGAGGAAGTTATGGGTAGACATGGACTTGGTTCCATGAATGATAATGGAGACCGACTTGTAAGTTTTTGTACAGAGCATAAGTTGGTGATAGGTGGAACCCTTTTCCCTCACAAGAAGATTCATACAGCCACGTGGAAATCACCAGATCAAGCTACTTTAAACCAGATTGATCATATATGCATCTCCAAGAAGTTCAGAAGATCCCTTCTTGATGTAAAAGTACAAAGAGGTGCAGATGTAAGCTCGGATCATTTTCTACTCTCTTCCATTGTTAAGCTAAAACTTAAAAAACAACAATCAGCCCAAAACCCAAGGATTAAATACAACATAAGTGCTCTTCAAGATCAAGACAAGCTAAATACCTTTAAGCTTAACCTTCATAATCGTTTTGAGGCCTTGACACCCACTGAAGATGATACTGTTGAAGAATCCTGGGAAGAAATCAAAACTGTCTATAATGAAGTCAGTAAAGAATATCTAGGTTTCAAGAAAAATGAAAAGCAACCATGGATTTCTCAAAATACCATCAACCTTATGAACGAAAGACAAGAGTTGAGAAAAAAAGTCCTTGATACAGAAAATGAGGCTGACAAAGCTTCTTACAATAGACTTAGCAAGGCCATAAAAAAGAGCGCTCAAAGAGATAAAAGATCCTACACTGAAGAACTTGCAACAAAAGCTGAGAATGCTGCAAGACAAAATAGGATGAAAGAGGTCTATGATATCACCAGAATACTGACTGGTAAATTCAACAAATCTAGTTCACACATCAGAGACAAACAAGGTAATCTGTTGAAAACTGATGAAGATAATCTGAACAGATGGGCTGAACATTTCAATGATATCCTAAATGTACCCTCTTCTGAAGAAGAAGTTGATATCCCACCTTCTGAAGATACACTTGATATTCTCACTGAGCCCCCTAGCCTGCAAGAAATCAAGGAAGCGTTAAAGACTCTCAAGAATAACAAAGCTGCTGGTCCTGACAATATTCCTGCTGAAGTATTAAAAGCCGACATAGAACTCTCAGCCAAGTCCTTTTTACCCCTCATACACAAAATCTGGAATAATGAGATTTGTCCCGAGGACTGGAAAAATGGTCACATCACCATTTTACCAAAAAAAGGAGATTTGACTCAATGTGGAAATCATAGAGGAATCATGCTTTTATCAGTTCCCGGCAAAATTCTAAGCAGAATTATTCTAAGCAGGATCAAAACTAAAGTTGATGAAAAGCTTAGACCAAATCAAGCTGGTTTTAGATCAAATAGATCAACAATTGATCAAATTACAACACTTAGAATAATAATAGAACAATCTAAGGAATGGAACTCTCAGCTTTTTGTAAACTTTATAGATTACAAAAAAGCATTTGACTCACTGGACAGAACATCACTGTGGAAGATCTTGAGACACTATGGCATCCCAATCAAGATCATCAACATTATCAAATCTATGTACGAAGATGGTGGTGGTAAAGTGATGTTCAAGGGGAAACTGTCTGATCTGTTTGTTATTAAAACTGGGGTCAGACAAGGATGTCTCCTTTCCCCTTTTCTCTTTCTCCTTGCTATAGACTGGATCATGAGACAGTGTGAAGCAAGAGATGGTATTCAGTGGACCGTTACTGATCATCTTAATGATCTGGACTATGCAGATGATATTGGTTTACTCTCTACAACCAGACATCAAATGCAGAGAAAGACGAATAGGATTGCAGAAACTTCCAAGAAAATTGGATTAAATATAAATGTTCCCAAAACTAAAATCCTTAGAATAAATGCCACATCTCAAGAACCAATAAAGATTGGCGACATTAATTTGGAAGATGTTAGCACATTTGAATACTTAGGCAGTAAAATTGATGAATATGGTGGAACAAATGCAGATGTTAAGGCTAGAATATGTAAAGCTAGATCAGCTTTTGCTTGCCTAAACAATATCTGGAACTCAAGAACCATCTCTGTTCGCACAAAGTTAAGACTTTTTAACTCAAATGTCATGTCTGTTCTGCTCTATGGAGCTGAAACATGGTTTCTAAATAAAACCCATGAGACTAAGCTCCAGACTTTCATCAACAAATGCCTGAGAAGGATTCATAAAATCTTCTGGCCTAACATCATATCAAATAAAGATTTGCTTCTGAGAAGTGACATGAAAGATATAAGATCAGTGATAAAGCAAAGAAAATGGAGATGGTTAGGACATACCCTAAGAAAAAGTCCCCAAGATATTACTAGGCAGGCCTTACACTTTAATCCCCACCAGGGGAAAAGGAAACCAGGAAGGCCAAGGAACACCTGGAGGAGAGAGTTGGAGAAAGAGATGATTGATTTGAAGATGGAATGGAGTGATGCTGTTGCCTTAGCAAAGGAAAAGAAGAATTGGAGAGACCTTGTCCGTAGCCTATGCCCATCATAGGGCTACCCAAGGCATAAGTAAGTAAGTAAGAGAATAATAAGAATAATAAAATGAATAGTAAATTCAAAATTCAATCGGAGTACCCAAAGTTTTTAGGCCAACTATTGAGAAAGTTTGTTTATGGAACTTTGGGTACTGCTGTAATTTACAGTCCAATGTCCCCTTCCTCCCAGGGTACAGACGCAAACTTTTCCGTGATCTATATGAAGCTTTTCTAAAATGGAGAACACAATCGGTTCAGAAGTCATTTATTATCTTAATGCCTATGTTATCTTATTAGTAATTTTGTATAAAGTTTGGAATTAATTTATATGAATAAGGTAAATGAGAATATAGGTCACTTACAAACATGAACATTGAACAATATATGAAAAATATTCTTTTGTTTCGTAGCTACTCGATAGTTAAGTAAACCATTATTTTATTTCTTTTTGCTAGTTTGATTATTTGCAGATTAACTTGTTTTTTTATTTGTTATACGCTTTCATATTTTATGAAATTTTATGAAAGATTTTTGCTTGTTCGCGTTAGACCTCATTAACTAGTACACCAAGTTCTCAATTCAATAACCTTTTTCTGGGATGGATTTGGGCTATTTTGTCCCTAAATTATAGTCTTTGAATGGTTTCAGGCTATTTTTCTGTCCCTTCCCTCCCTGTTCGAGTAGAGAACCCGTAAATAATTTGAAAGGGGCCACCCTAAAGATTATAAAGTAGGAGGAGGTTACTATTGAATGAAATAATTGAATGAACTTTGAAGTGGTCATTTAACATAATAAAGATGGGCGGAGAATAGAAGTAAAATCAAAGAGGGGGGATGAGTTACATGTAATTTTGTCCACAGTGTTGTGATCCTTTCCCAGTTTTTATTGGGTTCTTAAAATCAGCTAATAGCATTGAAAATATAAAATTTGCCGAGAACAGAAAGTAATTTGCTAGCAGACGCGTACGTAAAGTCTCCACAACTTTGGCCAGGTAGTTGTCTGGATTATACATCTTTATTTATACATTTATTGGAGAAATGAAGAGATTTACCACAAATAAGAAAAATATTAATTGACTAAGAATAGCAATTTTCATCCAATTAATTTATTTTGAAATAAGGATGATTATGTCCATGACTTAACAACTAACAATTTGGGATAATGTAATAGTACAGTATTAAACAGAAAATAATTAGGTACATTAAATATTATTACTTAGAGGCTTTTTTTACCTAACTTTTCAATATGAAGCATAAATATACGGGTTTTCTCTCTCAAAAGATCGTTTGCGGTCAATATGCAATAATCACGGGCTTAATTTTATTCGGCAGTTATTATCAATAAATAATTAAATCGGACGGACAGACAACATAATTTTATGCTATTCTGCTCAGAGAGGGAGGAGACAATGGGCTGTTTATTACATTAGTCAACAAAGTTTTAAAATAACATTTTTTTATTCGTTGGCTCAACAACTTTGGGGACTTTTATTGAATTTGATTTGTTGGTTTATTAAGTTGAGTGTCACAACGTTTCAACCACTATTTGTAATCTAAAGAAGAGGTAATTTGTGCATCATTTTTGGGGATTTACATCAATTTATCTGCCATTGTCTTATCCCTTGCTATTCTATACTTCTGTACACATTTATTATAGCTACATATTCATGAAAGGAGGAAAATGATAATTTAGAAGAAATATGATAGTAGTAAAAATCAAGATCCAACGTTATGTCGGTGGACGGGTCCAACACCTCCCCCCCACACACACACTCTAAACCCTCTTACAAAAAAAACAGAACAATTATATTCATACGTCGCACAGAATTAACAGTTTAAAATATTTTTCATTTACGGATATATTAACGGAGGACCAACATGCATATTAACAACATAAAAAAGTATCAGGATTCTGTCTGTATGTATGTGTGAAGCGTAAGATCTCACTAACTGCAGAACCGATATGTTTCTCTTTAATGCAGTGATGCTTCTCATAGGTCTAGGGAAGGTTTATAGATATTTTGTGAGAGGGTACCACCACCCTCCCACTTAAAATCACCCCCTGAAAAAAAATAACCCCTCCCCTCTAGAAATATGGGAATATACCGAATATGTGAATAGGTCTAGACAAAACCATTCAAAAGGGAATCTTAGTGTTATCTCTAACTAATATTTACACTATGAAATCTATCTAAGTTAATACGATTTTGGGTTGTGACTAGATTTGTCTAATTCTCTTCAGAAACCAGCTAAAGTCTCTTTTATATATCTCATACCTTATAAAAATACTCTAGATAATCATTTTATTTGCATTTAAAAAACAAAGGTTGACGACAGAGAGAGTGAGAGAGGGGACAATGGGCTGTTTATTACACTAGTCCCAAAATTTTGTATATAACGTTTTCTTACTCGGTGGCGTAACAATTTTGGGGACGATTTTGGGTTGTGACATAATATGACTATAAACTTTAGAACTCATCTATAGCCTCTTTTTTACATCTTTATTTTTGTAATTTACAAAAATACTCTAAATAATTATTATACTTAAATTCATAAAAAAAGGATGACGATTTGATTTTGATTGATGTGTTTTTATTTATTTGGTTTGCTGTGGACATTTACAGTAAGACATTTATTTTCTATAAGGCTAAAAACCGGTTTGTTTCCAGTGGAAAATAAAATCTTACCTAACTTCTGTATCATCTGGACTATAAGCAACTGTTCCATATTCCTGAAAATTATAAACTTATTAGGGTTAACTTTGATCTTCCTGAGACTTGGTTAAAACTATCACACCCTTCTCCTTTTCTACATTTAATGTCGGTCCGTCCGTCCTTCCGCGTGGGACGTATTGCTGTTAATCTAAGCATATTGGAATTGTTCTATTTAAACTATCTATAATCTTTACCAGAGGTATGTAAGTAAATATTAAACATAACGATTGCTTGCTTTAAAAATGTCAAATACACATGATATTTGGAAAATTGATTCCTTGGGCAATGATACAGAATGTTATAAAACAAAGCATCTCTATAATCAAGTCTTATAATGTAACTATGTTCATATTAATTATCCTGTATTTAAGGGGTTATAGAATATATTTATAAATAATTTTTTTGCGATTCTTTTGCATTGTGCTTTATATTTGTTAATGTTCGTTTGTCTGACCGTCGGAATTTTTTCGATTGTAGGGATGTTGTAATTTACAAAACCATAAACAGAGTCCCGTTATAATATTCAACATGTTAAAATATATATAAAATAGACATTATAATGTACACTGGTTGTTAACCCTTTTATATTTTTTGGTTGTATTTGTTCTATAAATAGATTTCACCTTATGGCGAGTTCTAAAACAAAATATTGGAATGTATCACAGTAGAATTATGTCTATGTACGCCCGTTACTGTTATGTGATTTTAAAGTCACAAAATCCTACTAAAACCCACCAATCAACCTTAGTAACTATTTAAATACCCATAGAAAATAATTCTTATACAATTCACGCAGTCTGTTTGGTTTTCTGTGTGTTAATCAACCAACCAAAATCAAATAAACATTCAAAAACTTTTTGTGTTAAACAATAAAATAACTGAGTTTAAAACTTTGGGTACTATTATAATTTGCAGTTACATGTTCCCTCCCTTCTTGGTCTATATAGCGTAGGTACTCGATATCTAGGAGCTGTCTATACGTCTGTATATTGTTTAGCTAGCTTACGAAACTTAAATGTATTTCTTGCTATAGAAAGGGATATAGACAGAGAGAAAGGCATATAGACAAACTGAAAATGGACAGAGACACAGTCATACAGACAGACACATGCATGTAAAGAGAGATTAAATATGACCTTCAACTAGATAGATAGATAGATAGATACCTGTGTTGGAATAAGAGTTGTAAGCAGTAGCTGTCCAGGGATAATATGTGCTTCAACTAGATAGATAGATAGATACCTGTGTTGGAATAAGAGTTGTAATCAATAGCTGTCCAGGTATAATGTGAGCTTCAACTAGATAGATAGATACCTGTGTTGGAATAAGAGTTGTAAGCAGTATCTGTCCAGGTATAATTTGAGCTTCAACTAGATAGATAGATAGATACCTGTGTTGGAATAAGAGTTGTAATCAGTAGCTGTCCAGGTATAATATGAGCTTCAACCACTTTCGCGTTTATATACTCTTTATCAACTATCTAAAAAAACAATATCATAAAATACATAAAACCAAAATTTTATTTAATAGACGAAGCTTTTTAAGTCAGTGCCAAAAGATCTCGCCAAAAATTGGGAGAAGGGGATTTTTTTCTAAGGATGATCTCCCCCAAAATAGCTGTAAATCTTCCCAGGACATGAGAATGTACTTTATAAAGGAGAGTCATATATGTTCAGGGGTTCGCGAGATCCTTCGGTACAGACAGACTCATATCCTATTAATTTTACATAAGGATCGATAATATTTCAGTCAGGACCATTTTTAATTAATACTATTCCTTAATATTTTATTCTCGACATAGATGATAGTCAACAAAGTCAGCCATAATTTTCATTCATGTTTTTTTTATTTTTATAATTTTCTTCAAAACTAAGAGCTTCATTCAAGTAAGGTAAACGAATTAGATAATATTTATCTCCAAGAATGCATTAAAACATAAATATTATTATATTTGTTTAAAGTCTACTTTAGAATAAGTATTTTTGTATCAAAGAAGATACTACTCTGTAATTCCAAATATTTGTTTGTCTGCCTTTTGGGACCAGATTTCAACTACTGCACTTTGAAGATATTAATTAAGATTGAAAAATTTTCTTTTCAATAAAGCATCTACTTTATACTTTACTTTATCCGTTCGTTTCTATGATGATATTTACTTGCAGGGATAAGACTATTGACGATAAATTGATGTACATGCCCAATGATTATAATCAAAATTACTCCTTCTATATTTATCTTTTAGTTGAAAAGATTAAACACCGTTAGTTTGTACATCCAAAGATAAAATAAAGTTCCAAAAAGCTTCTAAGCTTAGAATGAGAGAACGTGTTTTTAAAGCTTTAGGGACTACCATGTCCCCTTAATTCGTGTTGTTTTCATATATTTGCTTCTTTACTCATGGATGTTGTGATCCTTGTCATAATGTACATATATATACAGTTATTCAATTATAAGACATTTACAAAAATGTACAAAAACAGGAAAGATTTTATCCCAAAGTAGGGAAACTCTTTGAATGCCATATTTTTTTAAGGGTTGTTTTTATCATCAAAATGTTATAGGAAGTAGTGTTTTTTTGGAAAATAGCATAAAACTAGCATAAGGTGACACATACGATTTCCAAAGTCTCAGGCATAAAATATATCCTTAAAAAAATAACAGGGTTTTGTGTTTCTGTCTTTGTGTATCTTGCTAATTGCTCAAGCGATATGGTTCTCTTTTACAGTGTAGTTTCAATAGAATTAAAAGTAATGAGCCCCCACACTTCCTTTGAGTGCCCATTTAAGTCATTTGGACCGAAGAGCAAAATAAATTATAATTATGTATGATTAAGCTTTGCTACAAAAAATCATAATATTTTCTTTCTCTAATGAACATTAGTACAGTTAACAAAAAAACACTTTTAAAAACTTTACCAACTCTTTATAAAAAACCTAGAAACTAGGAAAGATGTTGATAAAATCTTAAAAATTGAATTTAATATAGAAAATGTTTTGCATTTAATAATATTTCATAAAAATTAGAATGTTATTTTGAAATGGTTTTAATATTGGTTAAGTATGGGTGTAAGGCTCTCCACAGGTATTGTTATTGTTTATCATTTTATTTTTATACTTAAAAACATATATTATTATCATAGATGCATAACAACAAAATAATGTTCGAGGTGTTATTATATTTAGGCAAAAACTTATGTTTTAGAAAATAAGAAGAATAAGTAATTAAGTTATAACATGCAAATGGAGCATTTGATAAGATAAATAAGGCCAAAAATTGTCTTAATCGCGTGTTTTTGCGAGCTGTGCACTACTATCTTGGTGAATATTCGAGATTATTCTAAGGCCTTGTTGTAGTAAAAGTTCGAATTTTATGAGAATCTAAGCCCTACACTCAGCCGTTAGGCAGCTTGCAGCCTTAACAAAATTCTTTTAAAAATCCTTTGTGCGTGATTTACACTTAAACAAAACATTTAAAATCAACTTTATGTTATTGTACATTTGCATTGAATAAAACTTTTCTTTCAGATTTACTGCTTTTTGTTTGTTTGTATAAACGCCATTGTTGATTATAGCCTTAGATAAAAACCACTGTAATAATATAACAGTAACTTCCCTTCCCTCCCTTTTTCCCCTTTCAACCTTCCCTTTTTACTTTGCACAACCCCCTAGTGTAGCTTGCGGTCAAGTAAGCCTAACTAATTTAACGGCCTGAGTGAGAGGGATTTAGGGGTGTGGGGGATGGGAGATATGGGGAATCCTACCACGACTACAATGAATACCATTACGGATACCGTTATCAGGGGCGTAGAATTTTCGCGGATTTGAAAATAAATATTTTATAGCCCTAATTTTTTAAGATGAAAAACCAATAAAAAAAAGTAATTTTTCAAGAAATTATTTAACTTTTAAGTTTTTAGGAAAAAATAATAGAGAAAAGTTAAAACATTTTTTGCCCCTGAAAAATGTTATTTTTAAAAATAAGCATATTGAAGTAAACAAAATGGTATTCGTCTATATGACTTAAATATCCTAGTGAAGTCAGTCGTTGACCAACTTTCAAACAGAACAGTCATTACCTACAAATTTACAAAGTAAGGCTTTCATTAACATTTTGTTTTAAAATTATATAAAGTATCTAATTTTTTATTTTAGCTGTTAATTTTCGAAATTGATGTGCAATATAAAAGATAAATTTCTTTACTTAATCTTATTATGAAATAGTGGACATAATCCTGTCAAACTAAGAAACATTACATTGACATACAAACGTTGATGGTTTATGTCGACTACAATGAAATATAATCTTTGCCTGATATAAACGTCGACATTTTGGCAAACGTTAACATTATGGGTATTCGCTTATGTAAATAAAATCATAGATTTAATGTTTTTAATGAATATTTTTTTGGAAACCGACTTAAAATTAAATAGTTGCCACTATCAAATTTTAAATCTCACAATACAATATCTTTAATTGGAAAATTTAATTTAATGAATTAGAATGATGTAATTACTTAATTCTTTCTAAATCCAGAATTTTATATCAGAAAACAATTAACAAATTACTAGGAAGAACTTAAAATTTAAATATCTTTTTAGATTTTATATTTAAATAGGTACCATGTAGCACTTAAAAATATTTTATCATAATTTTTCTTTTTTTTAGATGAAATTTTTGTTCCCCCTTCTCTTTACCGTTGCCGCAGCCCTCGCTGATGGCGGTCACTGGAACAAGGCCCCTCAGCCCGCCCCCACCAACGTACAGTATGGCCCCTGGGTGACCCAGCCCCACCACGCCGGTCATCACAGAGACCAGAAGGGTATTGCCTCAATTTTCCCGGATTTTACCGCTCTCAGAAATTTTGGCGACTTCTGGACCTTTGACAGAGAGTCTATTTTCAAAGTAATTTTTTTTAACATAAATCTGAAGGAAAACATTAGAAACTATTTTTGTCTATTATTTAACTAAAAATTGTAAACAAACAACAGCCAAGAAACACCCTTTTTTTATTCAGGGCATCTTCGCTAACGACAACATTATGATCCACGTTGGCCAGAACTTTTTCAACTTTATCTTCACCACCCTGGCCTGGTTCTTGGTGTCCCAGATCTACAGCTCCGGCCTGGCCCGTCACCCCAACCTCGCCAGAAGTGGCAAGAGCGTCACCTTCACAGAGGCTGCCGATGAGGTGAGTGCCGCCATCTTTTGGCGGATTTTTTCATAATTTGTTTTAGTAGATTTTCTTTTCTCCACCTTTTCATAAACTTTCAAATGACTAAGGCACAATATACGATATGACTCCACCAATGTTTGCTTTTGGTAGCTTATGTAAATTAATTATATGAAAGTGGTAGTTAATACAATTCTTTACCATTAATTAAAAAGAGATTAATTTGTATTTCAAATGTTTGTTTTCCGTTAAATTGCAAGCAAAATTACAAAACAATTTTTTATAATCTTATTTGTTTTTAGGTATTGCAAGCCATCAAGGACTTCGAGAAACGTCACGAGGAATAAGCACCCAACCCTGACTGGAAATCCCCCATAGAATATCGGTTTTTATTGTAAAAATGTAAAAAACAAATTTGTATAGAAATTATCAATGTATCATCTTTGGGCATTATTTTTTCAACAGGTGATCACGGTGAATATTTTGTAAATTATCATTTTTGTACCTAAGATATAGTTCTTTAATTTTTGTTTTAGAACTTGAAATCACTGAAATTGTTCTCTTATTTTTTTTTATATTTTAAATTGTTTGTTTATCTTATTGCAGGATTGTTAACTTTATCTATTTATTTTCTAGAAGGATAATAAATTCAAAATAAAAATATTGTGTTTTTTCTTATTTACTAAAATATGTGCATGGTATAATTTTAAAGTAATCTGTTTTAAATTTAAGAATTTTATTTGTAGCTAAAAATAAACCAATCGCGTGTCTCAAACGACATCTAATGGTATTCTGGTATTCTGACAGATGGCACTTGATTGGTTCATTTTAGCGGCAAATTCAGGCACTCTATGTAGAGTTATCATAAAAAGTTTAATCTTAAACTGATTTTATAAGTATAATATTTTCTAAAATAATTATAGTATCTAAATCATGATAAAGAGAAAACAAAATCTTATTTCTCCTGTTTACTATTTCATTATAAATCAATCAATCAGTAAGATCAAAAACTGGTTATAATCCAGCGGAAAATAAGCGGATTCGGAGACATCTATAATACAAAGTAGAATGATGTCTGTCTGTCCGTCTGTCCGTCCGTCCGTCCGTCCGTCCGTCTGAAGCTTAAGATCTCAGTAACCAATGAACCGATCGGATTCTACTCTTCAGGGTATATACCTATTGGTCCTGTGGTGGTTTTAAGCTATTTTCTCGGGGGGTGGGACACCCCCAACCCCCCATAAAACAAAAAAAATCACCCCCCCCATTTTTTTTGTAGAAGAATTCTTTTGTAGAAATTTTCTTTTGTAGAAGAATTCTTTTGTAGAAGATTTCTTTTGTAGAAAATTTCTTTTGTAGAAGATTTCTTTAGTTCTTCTTGTTTTTTTTTTTTAATTTTTTTCAAGCCGCTAGTACTGAAAATAGTGTTATTACCTTGAAAGCCTCGTCTACGGGAAGGAAAAATGTGTGTCGTCCCGGTACATCAAACATTCGATCTCTGTTGTTCCTTTGAGCTAAAAACGAAAAAAAAATTACTAGCGCCATAACGAATATCTATAGTGCCTATAAAACAATTACAACATAATACAAATTACCAATGATAGGCCAATACACAGACTAAATTACTAATAGCAGGCCAGAATATTTAAAACAACTCGTTCTGTCCGTACGTCTCTTCGTGAATGGTTGTAAAACAAGGTTGTTTAAGCTATATTTGTCTTTATCACGCTTTCAGCTGTTTACTATTTTCTTTGAAACTTGGGTAAGGAACTTTAACCTGGCGGGGTTATATATCCATTTCATTCATTTGTATATATTGAAAACACATAGTTTTTCTTTCATATTATATGTATATACATGATCATGAATTTGCAAAAATAATATTTATCGTATCGTATTTCAAACAGCTTTCTGCGGATATAGAAATGTACTATCATAATATTTAAACCAGTTTTGTGGGCCCATGCCTTCGGCACCTCGGTGCTAACAAAACTGGCATTAATCTTAAAATAGTACATTTTTTATCTGCGGAAAGCTGTTTATAATACGATTGATGAAAAACTATACCTGCATTAAAAAATACTCTAGTGGCCACATTGCTTCCCAAGTTATACAACGTAGACCTGAAAACAATTGTATCGATGTATTATTCATTGGATTGACGTATAGTAATAGCAAGAACAAACAGCTAAATATTCTTATAAAGTGTATTAATTCAATACAAGGTTAACATACAATAATAACATTAATATTAAGACAACTGTTCACTTTTATGTTCGTGTCGTGTTGCAGAGCAATGTCTTGCTCCGAAACCGTTGACACAAGAACTAAAAGCTAATATACAAAATACATACATTGCTCTCAGTCAGGAAGAAAGGGACTATACATCACATTTCTCCCTGGCTTTAACAGGAACATGGATTTCAAACTGTAATATTTCAGATTGAATATAACAATATGTTTATTACATGTTAATTATCATATATATTATAAGTAGCATTGAATGCTTATTAAATAGATAATAATTGATCTGATATGACACCTGCCATATTTTTTTTTTTTTTTTTTTTTTTATATTTTATTTCCAGATCTTTAAACATTTCATATACATTTTTTTTTTCTTTTTGTTTTGGTTCCTTAGAACTCTTTTATGTTTTTTATATGTTCCTTTTTTTTTATGTGTTTTTTTTTTCTTTTTTTTTTTATTTTTTTTTAAAAAAAACATTGATTAACATATAATCATTGAAAAATGCATTGATTAACATATAATGCATTGATTAACACATAAACATTGGAAATGCATTGATTAACATAGTTATTATAAATGCATGATAAATAAAAACACTGATTAACATATAACCATCAGAATGCATTGATTTAAAAACATGTCATTAGAGATGCATTGTTATAAAAGCATTAATATTAAACCTTTCGAGACTACTACTGCCTCAACAAATACTTAAACATTAATACATAAAAATAAAATAAAATATGAATTAATACACAGTAAAACTATAATTATTCTTGATCATAATATTCATTTTCTTTTGCCAGATTTTTCTTGATAATAGTAGTATCATTCATATCCATCAATCCATCAATCCATCAACATCTCACAAATGATATAACCATACCAACCATAGTAGTATCATTCATATCCATCAATCCATCATTATCCATCAATCCATCAACATCTCACAAATGACATAACCATACCAATGCTACAACACCACAGACGATATAACTATACCAGTTGACCTTAGCTTAGTTATAAACTGGTTTCCACTTAGCAACTGTGATTTTCTCAAACAACACAACAGCCATTCACCTCCACCACAAGAAGCCTCCAATCTCTTCAAAAAATTGGGATCAAATCCTAACTCAACCATTCTAGTAACCAAACCTGCCAAATGTTTGAGATCTCAGATCAAAAATCAGAACTGCTGTTCACATTTATCATCCAGGAGATTATATCTATTGCATAGTCAGGCATGACTTAAGCCTAATAATGACAACCACAATAACTGCTATTAACATCTCTGTTAGATTCCAAAAATCGACATGTCATTCAAAATACAGAAACTGCCAATGATTTTCGTTATAACAATGATGCTACTGTCGACACTCCAACCAATGATAACGTTGAAAACAATGAACAGAAACAACAAACACAGAGAAAACTGCAGCCGAACGAAAGCAACCAAAACCTTCGCCATAGATTGATTCGAAATCTGATCCATTTTGTTTTTCAATACTAACTATCGACAAACACACCAGCTATTGACAAGTAAGATATCCAACCTGGCAGTCAAATCTACAACAGCCACATCAACTTTAAGCCCCGCCTTCTTTAGAACAGCTAAAATTTCACTAACCAGCATTATACTTTGACTGCCCACTGTATTAACAACTTACAAATATCCGTTTTATCAGTCATAAATATATTTAAGATACAATGCATTCTATTTTAAAATCTGCACAACTTCACAATAGCTTCTAGCCCATGGTGTATATCTCTGTATATCATTATCTATCAACTAAATACTTCTCATTTTGACAACTGTAAATACATCTCTTTGTAGCTACCTGACTCACTGTGCATTTATTTGCATCATCCTGACACACTGTGCATTTATTTGCATCATCCTGACACACTGTGCACATCTGTTCAAAATAAATATCAACATAATTCGTTTAACTCTTTGTATCTACCTGACTCACTGTGCATTTATTTACGTTAATCTGGCACACTGTGCACATCTGTTCAAAATGTTACAATATCAACATATCTCATTTAACTCAATGTTTTTTCATTATCCTTGACATACGAGTCCTCAATTTTCAAATTAAGCTTCAAAACTACTCTCCGACGTCTTATTATCCACAACTGTTGCTTAAATGCTTAAATTTAACACCTCCAAGTCTTCAAAACTTTTCAACAGTTATTATAAATCTAGCAATCTATAAATCTAAATTACTTTTCTTCTCCTTGGCAGCAGTTGGACTGTTGATTGGAGTACTTATAACAGGTTGAGAAAGGGTTGCAACAACAGTATCAACAGATTGACTTGCTTCAGTAGGATTATAATTATCACTATCACCAGTACCAACAGATTGACTTGCTTCAGTAGGATTATGATCATCACTATCACCAGTACTATCATTAGTTGCATATGATTTGCCACTACTGGTTGATTTAAGACTCTTCTTGCCAAGATCAGTAATAGAGATATCATATTCAAGCTCAAAGATAGCTTCATCAATCATTGTTTGCAAGATATCATATTCAAGCTCAAAGATAGCTTCATCAATCATTGTTTGCAAGTATTTAATCTGTAACATCATCAGCTCTAGTACATCATGAGGAAACATATTTTGTTGCACAATAGACAGAATATTAGTAATTCCATAAACAGCAGCTCCATACATTCCAAATATGTTGTCAATCCAGCACAGGCTTCCTTTGGAGTTTTGTGCAAGCACTCAGTTGTTAGCTTCAGGTACTTTTCATGATCACTAAATCTCCTTTTAGTTGCCAGAGAATACAGGAACCTTGAACTTGATATCTACCTTCCTGGTGATACTCCAAGCTTCTTGACCGCATTATTGAGAACAGTTTTAGCATCCTGTTTAGCTTCCTGTTTAGCTTCCTGTTTAGCATTCTGAACTTCAACAGACTTCACATCTAATCTATAAACAGATTCTCCAGCAGCAATAGCATGTTTCACAATATTACTGACCCAATCACTAAACAATCCTGTTTAGCTTCCTGTTTAGCTTCCTGTTTAGCATTCTGAACTTCAACAGACTTCACATCTAATCTATAAACAGATTCTCCAGCAGCAATTCAACATATAATCGGTCAGAGCAAAGTGTATCATGTGCCTCCACTCTCTCTCCACCAACATTTAATTCAACATATAATCGGCCAGATCAAAGTGTATCATGTACCAGCCTCCACTCTCAAATAATATCAATGTCAACACAAAACAATGGCCAAATTCAAAACTAAATTTCAGTCACCACCAACTACTTCTCTTGCGGCCGATCTAAAACAAAATACAATTATTTTAGATGCCATACTTAAATGTTATCACTTAACAAATAAAATTTCAACATGTCTTCTTAAAAATGTATTAAGAAATATAATATTAATCAAATGTTTGTCAATAATCGAGCAACATAAAAATAATTCTTAATACAATATATTAGTCTAATACAGTAAAAAATTTACCTAATTATTCAATGAAATATCTGAATAATAACTTATATCATCCACAACTATTTTTATGTATTAGAATCTTGAAAGTTGAAGCACAACTAACTATTTTTCTCTATACCTGAGAGCACTTTCTTGCGCAGCTCAACTTTTGCGCATACAACGCCCAACTCCTGCTCATCATTGCTGCTACCTCTCTGCACCACCCCACCTTGCGCATACCAACTTCGAGAGACAGTGCAAACTTTCCTTGCCAAATTATTGCCCACCCCCCTTCTCCATGAAGAGAGACAGCTCCACTCAAATATCTAATGCATTATAACAATTTTGCTTCATGAAATTCTAAGCTTCATAAATAATTTTGCTGAATCAACATCACTAAATCGCAATATATACTATTCTATATCGAGTGTCCTTAATAAAATTTAAGCTTAAACAAAAACTTAACACATCCATTATAATTCCAAGTTTTAGTAGATTTCAATCCACCCCTCAATATTTTCCATTTTATTCTGATCCACCAAAACTTTCGCAATACGTTCATTATATTCCAAGTTTTTAAATAGATTGAAATCCGCCCACATCTATTCACGTTAATTTGATTCATCCAAAATTGAGCAACACATAATGTTTCAATTTCAAGTTTGAGTGCAATTTGATTCACCACCCTGTGTTATTTATATAATTCTTCTCCTATAATTAGGTTTGGTCCGCCCATCCATACGACCATTTTGGTTCACCACCCTGTGTTATTGATATATTTGTTTTTTTTCTATAATTAGATTCGGTCCGCCCATCCATACTTTACATCTATCTACTTTTTGTTTTTCGAACTTTTCATGGTGATTTCTGCAGCAGGTAGGTACAATTTAAAAAACGTAGCAACACTATAATCATTTCTATGACGTCCGTACTTCCATTTGTAAACATGTTGATTTGACCACAAATTTCTATATGATCTAATTATCCGATTGTATACTAATTTAAAAAAACGTAGCAACACTATAATCATTTCTATGACGTCCGTACTTCCATTTGTAAACATGTTGATTTGACCACAAATTTCTATATGATCTAATTATCCGATTGATTTGATGTATATTGATTCCTGGGACAACAAAGTACAATACTTTATGATTACAGTGTCAAGCATCCAATCACCCTTCAGACAACCAACACTCTGAGATGCACAACCTTTTTCAAGAAAACATTTCCCCACTCTAACTTTAACGTCACACATCTCACATAGTAGCAGTAGGAACCATTTTTAACTTTGTTAGTTATGACTCAGTGTCAGACCGAGATTCAAACCTATCACCTACCCAACAACAAGTAGATGTGCTACGTGTTAAGCGGTTTATAAGCGAAGCCACTCTATAAGCAAGTTCATAAAATGTAAGTAAAACATCAATCTGTTTCAATCAGTTCTTTTTTAACACATTTACTTACAATTTTACATCGACTCTTATGCACTTATTTTTTTCAGTTTCGACACTATACAAGTGTTGATGTTCGTTTGTCCTACCATTCAATGCTTCGCTTTTGTTAATGTTGTCTTCCTTGTTTTTACAAAGATTATTCAGTTCTGACACTATGCAAGTGTTGATGTTCGTTTGTCCTACCATTCAATACTTCGCTTTTATTAATGTTGTCTTCCTTGTTTATTACAAACAAATTTGCTTACAATTTTTGCATTGAATCTTATATGTATATTCTGATTATTTAATTTTGACACTATACAAGTGTTGATGTCCGTTTGTCCTGCCATTCCATTGCTTCGTTTTTACGGATGCTGTCATCTTTGTTTTTATACATCATATCCTCATTACAATAAAATCATATATCATATAAATCATATATCAACATTTACTATACGAGTGTTAATGCTCCATTTTTATGAATATTAATATCCTTGGTTTATACATCATATTCGAAAACGTTTCAATAGAAGTCATATATAGGTCAAACTAAACTTGCAACATTTAACCACCAAGTCTAAACAACACATTTAGTATTAATCTATATTGCATCACCCATCATTGGATATAGATATACACAATAGACATCTCTTCCCTACACAATCCTATATATACTAGATCTATTGTCAAAACTTGCACAAAGTTTTATTTTCAACAAACATCCATAAATAATATATCCATTGTACACACATCAACAAGTGTTCTCTTCTCTCCATACAAATATTTCCAATAACATTCATTTCCTACTATACAAATATTTCCGATAATTCATTCATATATATATAATATGTCCATTATACATTTCAATTTTGCACACATATCATAATTAATCCACATATAATATGTCCATTGTACAATCCAATTCCACACACATATCTCTCTCTCACTCTCTCTCTCTCTCTTTCTCTCTCTCTCTCTCTCTCTCTCTCTCTATCTCACATCATAATCAAATACTGAATAACAATTTTTGCTTCATTAAAAATTTTTTGCTGAGTTATGCATTCCAACCTTAAATCGCCATTCACCGGTGTCCTGGATAGGAAACAGGTTTTTTTTGGGTTACGTATGACAAGACCTATATTTCTATGACCGGGCGTGTATGACGGTTCAGCACATAACTTTCATTAAATCGCAGCTGATCATTTTTATGGATTTTTTTGAAAATTACTTTTTTACCTATATTTTCATAGTTTTTCCCCCCAAAAAAACACAATATTCTCACATTTCCAGCTTAGTTATTATAAATTCATGCAAAAAAGTATAATAGACGATAGCTATAACAAGATCAATAACCTCAATTGACTATTCTAAGATTTGTAGGTAAAACATAGATCCTGGATGTGATAAAAGGATCCTCTGAGGTTCCACCGAAAAAGGTTAAACAAATCAGAATCAGCAATGATTATTACAATGTACAAAGTAAATCACTTCTAGATACCAAGCATATAGAGGACTGGCAAAATTATTTCATTACTGAAACCAGGGAAACTTGACAATTAGGGTTCCAGCTACTGCCCTGTCTCACTTCTTTTTCCTGCCTGCATGATTTGTCCCTACCTGAATGATGCTGTTAAACTTGCAGACCAACATTATGGCTTTCACACAGGCAGGTTCACCACCACTGCCTTACAGAGTATTAAAACCTTAATCAACAGCCTAGTAAACAATAAGAAACCAGTTATCAGAACAGTGCCAGTTGCCATTTATTTTTCAATAGCTTTTGACACTGTAAACAATGAAGTTTTGCTGCATAATATTAATGCACTAGACTTGAATGAGTACATGTAATGTTTTTATGTGAATACCTTAGAGGTAGACAACAATTTGTTGTTATCAGAGGATCTAAATATGCATACAAATCTGCCAAACAGGCTGACCTACAAGGAGGGGTCCTATACCATGTACTATTCGAACTGTAAATTTCATAAATGCCAACACCTCACTCTAATTACATCTAGTTTCCTGTGCTGACAACTCCAACAGCATAGGTCCCCTTATTTATCCTTATGTCAAGGACATAAAAGCTTACTTAGCAGTTCTTAATGATTGGTTAAAAAGTCAGAACCCATTTATTTCTCCAGCCAAATCATCTACAATAGTCTTAACCACCTCTTCGAATGAAGCAGGCACTGTTGTCATTGTTGAAACAGTACCATAAGTCAGACATCCTAAGTTCTTAGGTGTTACATGTGATCTTTTCTAAATCGACCATCTTGTTAAGGAGCCTAGAAACAAACTAAACCCTAAAAACAAAATGTTTAAGCTCTCTCCACCAGAGGGAAAGAAAAGTAAGTCATAGTAAATACATACAAAGCAATTTGCCAGTCCCTGATATTCTACTGCAGTTCCATATTTAGTTATGCCAGCTAGGACAGCCTACTGTTTGTTGGAAAAGCTGCTCTGAGAACAGCCATCTACTGTCATGTCATGAACCAGGAAACATTCGTTACCAGCAATATTTTACCATGAACTGCAGTAGATCCAAATGCATTACCCAGAACAGCTAAAACCAACCTGTCCCAATACTTTCAGGTCACAATGTTTACCTTAAAGGCCAGAGTTAACAAGAATCTGGTGTAGTTTGTGTCTGACACTGGCAAGAATTTCACACAACCACCATCATTTCAACTGCAAACACAACCCATCAAAACCTTTAAAAGTAGCCACAATACTGAACTGACTGTTTCCAATGGTGATGAGCAGGAAAAAACAATAACACAGGAACTATTTAGACATCAAGTCAGCAAGGAATCAATACTGAGCATGATAACTTGTCAATATTACAAGGAAAACTTTATACAGATTGCTGATTCTGAAGCATGTTAGTTTAAACTTCATTGGTGGAACCTCAGAGGGACATCTTATTACAGCCAGGAATTATGCCATAAGAATTCATGAGGCATGCATGAGGGACTTAAAAAGTGAGTATTTTTTTGTGTTGACTACCAAAACAAACTTAAGTTTTGTTTAACTGTTTAGACATTAATTCAAATAACAACTTTAAATATCTCTTACCCAACTTCTAGACTACAAATCTTAGATTAGTTAATTTATTCTGAAAGATCTTGTTATTGATGATAACATAATCTTTGGTTCAGCTGTCATCTATTATACTTTTCTTTGAATAAATTTAGATTAACTAAGCTGTAAATATGAGAACATTGTGTTTTTTTGGAGAAAAACTATGAAAATCTGGGTAAAAAAGTAATTTTCAAAAAAATCCACAAAAATGATCAGCTGTGATTTAATGAAAGTTATGTGCTGAACCGTCATACACGCCCGGTCATAGAAATATAGGTCTTGTCATACGTAACTCAAAAAAAACCTGTTTTCTATCCAGGACACCAGTGCATTTAATTGTTTAAAATAAATCTAGTTAAATCCACAAAAATTCCGCCCATTAATCAAATATCAAATATCAAATATCACATTCTACTGATCATGATGACAAGTATGTATCAATCCAAATCAACGTAAATTCAAAAACAAAACAAACAAAATTTCTGTTCTATCTATAATAGAAATTTCGTACTATGAATAATATATCACAGATCAAAGATCACATATCTATCTTCACGCAAGTACAATCGTTATTATTCATAGCACATTTTAACCATATTCAAAATATTTTGTTTCCATTCATATAAGCTTAAGAGTAGCTTTACTCTTATTTATACATAAACCGCAATATAATTGTTTTAAAATTAAATACTTAGAACCATAATAACTGACTCAACTTTTAAAACAATTTACAGCCTTTCATCAAAATTCTAATACTTTTTAAAGTATCTAATTTCAAATTTTTATCCAATTTTCATAAAATCACGATATTAACATTTAATAAAATCAATTTTCTTCCATTAACAATTTTACAAAATTGTATTCCTATTTTCGTTGAAATTAATCCATCTTCCATTTTTTTTTATTCTTATCTCTGTTAGACACCACAATAGTCTGAAACAAAAATAAATATATCCAATTCCAGTGTAACAAAACACAAAAAAAAATAAATGCATATATTTTGATTTTCATAATAACATAATCTCATAAACTCGTATTCAATAGTTAACAAAATGTTATATTTCCAGAATTCAAATAATTACCATAAATCAAATTATTTTCCATCACAACTTTATAGAGTTGCTTCGTTTCTCTTCTTATTATTTAAACAATGTCAGCGCTTTCCAAATTATATGTTATACATTCTAACCTTATGCATGGACACCACAATGGCAGATAAATTAACATTTATCCCACTAATTCGAATAATATCAGAGATCTACATTTATTAGCAATGGATACAACAATGGAAAATAAATTGACGTTCATTCCCAAAAAATCGAGTAAGATCAGTAATATACAGGGATATAACAATAGCAGATAAATTTTCGTTCATTCTAGAAAAAGTTGCTCCACAAATAATCTATGATTTGTATGTCAACATAACATCTGCGAGTTTTATTTCCTAAATAGAAATACTTCCAGAAGCACAACTTCTATACATTTTTATAAGCCGTCAAATCTATCAGATACAATACTTATTCAATTATAGATATCTTAATTGCAAAACTACAAAATTAGATCGCCGCCACACCGCCGTCAAATCGCCGTAGGCCGTAGTACATGTATATCCTGTTGATACAATCCAAAACTGTAGAGAAAATCCTTCTTCCCTGCAAATTGTAGAAAGAAATACTCGTTTAATCAATACACGTCTGTCCTGAATAAGCTATAGAAAGAAATACATGTAATCCTTGCTTCCCTGCAAATTGTAGAAAGGAATAAACTGTAGAGAGAATACATTTTTAACAATTTTTAACAATACTCAACTGTCTCCCTGTAGAAACAAACTATAAAAGGATAGAGAGAATACATTTTTAACAATTTTTAACAATACTCAACTGTCTCCCTGTAGAAACAAACTATAAAAGGATAATTTTTTAACAACACATGTCTATCCTTCTCTCCCTGCTGATACATGTCCAGGGCGGCACCTTTTCCCCTTTCATGGTGTCCTCCACCAACATAGTACATGTCCAGGACGGCACATATCTTTCCCTGGACATTATGTTGGTGTCCTCCACCCACATGTTGTCCTGCAATGTCCAGGGCGGCACCTTTTCCCCTTTCATGGTGTCCTCCACCAACATAGTACATGTCCAGGGCGGCACATATCTTTCCCTGGACATTATGTTGGTGTCCTCCACCCACATGTTGTCCTTCACTAGACAGAATGGTGACATGGTGTTCTTAACCATCACATATCTCTCTTTCACCAGGGGTTCGACCTGGTTCACCCTCTCTCCATTCTTTAAGCATAACTGGTCCAGGAATTCGACCTGGTCCAGCATCACATGTCTCTCCTCCTCCAGAGGTTCGACCTGGTCCAGCATCACATGTCTCTCCTCCTCCAGAGGTTCGACCTGGTCCAGCATCACATGTCTCTCCTCCTCCAGAGGTTCGACCTGGTTCACCATCTCCTTGACTGTTACCTGGTCCTCTCCACCTATACACTCTCCCCCCCCTAACCTGTTTGGCAACACCACCAAACTTTCTTGTTCAAGGAAACAAAATTTTTCATTAGCAATTGGAGCTTTGAAATTGTCCATAGAAAGTGTTGGCAACACCACCAAACTTTCTTGTTCAAGGAAACAAAATTTTTCATTAGCAGTTCGAGCTTCGATCTTATCTTCATGATCTTGCATTCCACCAAAAATAGTTCGAGAACCACTAGCAAACAATTTAGGCTTCTCTTCTGATCCTCCAAATCCTCCAGATCCGCCAGCCGTCCTCTGCCACGGCATAGAGTTATTTAAACCATTCTGCTGGTTATTCGACCCATTCTGCTGGGTATTCTGCTGGTTATTCGACCCATTCTGCTGGGTATTCGAACCATTCTGCTGGTCATTCAAACTATTCTGCTGGGCAATCTTTTCAAGAATTCGCTGCTGGCCAGTCATAAACTCATTCACAACAGTCACATTTTCAGTCTTGATATCATTATCAACACTAGGCTCCACCACCTTATTAAGACGATCTTCCAAATCGTCTATCCGAGTAGCCAGTCCAGTAACCGCAGCAACATTAGTATCAACATTATCCGTCAATTCCTGAACTTTCGCCTCCAGCGGCGCCATTCTTCCAGTAAGATTATCCAGCTTATCCCCATTGGAATGAATATCACCCTGCAGCGAGGCCAACAATTGGAGCATATACTCCTCCTTCTCCGCCGGGGACAACTTCTTGTAATAATCAATGTCCACCTTCATGGCGTCCAAAAATTCCTGAACAAAACTAAAGCAAAGAAATAATACAATTAAAAGAAAATCTGAGCCGTAGATTCGTACTACACTACTGCGCCAAAATGACGTATAGTAATAGCAAGAACAAACAGCTAAATATTCTTATAAAGTGTATTAATTCAATACAAGGTTAACATACAATAATAACATTAATATTAAGACAACTGTTCACTTTTATGTTCGTGTCGTGTTGCAGAGCAATGTCTTGCTCCGAAACCGTTGACACAAGAACTAAAAGCTAATATACAAAATACATACATTGCTCTCAGTCAGGAAGAAAGGGACTATACATCACAGGATGTTGTACCAGATTTGCATGTACTCTAATAAAGTGAAACATCATCCCCTTTCATCTCCTACTGGATGACCAAACTGACCTAAATTTGATGTCCATGTCCATTAATGTGGCCCAAATGAAGGTCTAAATCGCTTTTCAATGTGCGTTAAGTAAAAATAGGTTATGCATTGTTTGTAGATTTTAGCCCTATAATTGATTTTAAGAAAAAATCTATCGCTATCTCGTCAAATGCATTTTTATTTTCATTCTTTCTTCCCCAATTAATATAGCCTTACATAAGACAGTTAGGGAGTTGAATCCATTTTTATAGAAGCAGAAATATAATCTATGATTATGGTTTGGACCCTCTAAAACTGTAATCTACCTTTCCACTTTCCCCTCTCTTGGTGAAGATATCTTCAACGCCGATACGATTTTTGAAATGTAAGATTCTACTTTCCCCTCTCTTGGTGAAGATATCTTCAACGCCGATACGATTTTTGAAATGTAAGATTCTACTTTCCCCTCTCTTGGTGAAGATATCTTCAACGCCGATATGATTTTGAAATTTAAGATTCTACTTTTACCTCTCTTGGTGAAGATATCTTTAACAAGAGAGACAAAAGTGGAATCTTATATTTCAAAAATCGTATCGGCGTTGAAGATATCTTCACCAAGAGAGGGGAAAGTGGAAGGGTAGCTTACAGTTTTAGAGGGTCCAAACCATAATCATAGATTATATTTCTGCTTCTATAAAAATGGATTCAACTCCCTAACTGTAAGATATAAAGCAAATCATCAAATTTTCTGTCTGTTTGTTTACAAACATTGAAATAAAATATTAAAATCACCAGGAATAAACATATGAAGAAAGAAAGTATTAAATTTTTTTTATGTGCAATTACAATAATTTGGGAAAGCTAATTTATACAGCAAAATCATTGAAGAAAAATAATCAAAGATATGCCTTACTCTTTATTCCTGGTTTAATAATAAACAATCAAATTATTTTTTGCAATATTAATTTTTTTATTAGTATCCTTTTTTTAAAGTTGGATATGAGAATAAATGTTTTACATATTTTTTTACCTTCATTTAATTTCTTATTAAAATAAATTGTCTCTTTATTGACGACAATGTCTGTTGAGACATGAAATTTATTAAAAACTCTTTTTCCTATTTTATGTCTTTAAAATGTAGATTTTTTAGAGTCTTTCATCATTTCTCTTCTCATAAGACTAATAACTACTGTTTTAGTTCAATTTCTTACTCAAATTATCAGTTTAAATAAAACAATGTTTTTAGACGTTTTTTGGAAATATTCGGTAGGAATGGCGGTTCTGTCTACTTTTTATGATTGCTTAACATTTTAACTCTTGTTACATTATTTTAGGTTGGCAGTTCTTTACTTATTTCTTGTTAAAATCATGAAAATATGAATTTTTTTGATAAAAAGCTTGAGATTGAAATTTCGAGATCAATTTTCATTGTAGAGAGGTCTAGTTTTCACTAAAAGGTCTACTTTTGAGCCGGTAACAACTTCAAGGTATCCGCAAATTGATATTGTAAAGATTTAAAAATTCATGTTTTTTTTGGGCCAGTCTAATGTCCATGTTAGCAACCTAAATTGACGAGAAATTGGTTAAACTTGCCGGCAAATTCAGATGTGTTAAAATTTAAATGTAATTTTTATATTGTTTAAATCATGTAATTATTATCATAATTACACAACTCTATTTTGATAGAGAAATAAAAACTAAGAATCTTTTTCAGATACGTTGTAGAAAAGTTTATCAGACAAAAAGAAAAAAATGTTCATTCAATAAAATAAAATCGCACCATTATAAGGGAAAGAATATAGTCAAAGGATAGTGGGTATGGGAGTTGATATTGTGCATTAAATTACACTCATTTGATGGTAAAAATCTTAAGTAATTTTAATGATATCATTAAGATCAGGTTAAGATTTACTCCTTTAAGTATATCTGTTTTTCGTATTCATTCGAATCCGGTAGATAGGAACCGGTTCTCATCCACACGAAAAAACTATGTCTAGCATCGTATTATATCCAACTTTCTACAAATATAAAAATGTACAATCATAAGATTAAAACCAGTTTCTTTTAGCCGGCTAAAAAAACTGGTTTTAATCTGCTTATTGTACATTCTATATCCGCGGAAAGTTGTTAATAATACGATGGGAGAAACAACTATTATCGTATATCGTGTATCTGATTATTTTTAGAGGCTACCAAGATTACTTAGTGATCTTAAGGGATAAGATAATGAGTGATAAATTTATGTACATTTTCTATTATAACTAATTAAATCTTCTGTATAATAAAACTATTGTTGATAAAATATGGAAACTGCTAGTTTGAACCATTCAATCTAGGTTTAATAAAAGTATCCAAATCTTATAGACAAAAAGATTGGGAAAGGCAATTTTAAACTTTGGATACCAGCGTAATATTAAAAATAAAACACAACAATAAAGATTAATTGATGTTTTTACTTCAAAATGAGTAAAGGCAAACCAGTATAGAATTGGCTTTAAAATTCTATCTTACTAGTTTGTAAGAATACCATACAAAGTTTGCAACCCCGAATGCTTATTTCCTATGATTACATGCGGGGGCAGATTAGAATAAGAAGGAAAAAAGAATCAAAATATTTGTTTATCTGTGTTGTATAATAGACTAATTCAAAGGATCTTTAACTCATGTTTGTGGGTTACTTAAGATCTATTAAACTGCTGTTTAAATGATCAAAGCTTATGTATTAATATTGGAGAAGAAATAAAGGATGTTTTTTTCTAAATTGCATAAATAACAATTGAAAAGACCAATTGTTTTTTTATTCTTATGTATGCAAACTCGAATGCAAAAACTGAGAGAGATACACTCAATTTTAAAAAGTATTATTCGGTTTAAGGAGACAAAAAATATCTTTTATAGAAATTTTATAATAGGAAAATTGAGTCATCGTATCATCCCTAAATGACTAATCCTACAAAGACATAAAACAGGGATCTTAAGGGATAAGACAATTGGCGATAAATTCATAACAACCCAAATTATGAAAAACAAAATAAACCTATAGTAGTTTAAAATTGTTGGTAGAAATGTTAAGACGTTTCTAGTTTGAAATCAAGATATATCAAAAGTTCATAAAGATATTAAGTCAAGATTATGTACACAAAACTTTGGGGGTATAATTTACATTCCACTGTCCCCTACCTCCCTGACATAATAGCTAGAGACAACGTAAAATAAAATTTGAATTTACAAAGCTTGAACAAGGGCATGAACACGATTTTGGTTTTAGGTGAGAATTGGGGGACAGAGAAAATCATAAAAATGCCCCCCCCCCCTGGATTTTGAAAATTTACCCAAAGAAATTTTATCAATAGGGGAAGATCTAATCCCCCTCCCACCCTACCTTGACTACACGCATATGCTTCAGACTTTATTATATTTTAGGCCTGTTTCACTTTCCCCGTCGTCTAAATACTAACAAGGATGAACAATTATAAGTTTTAATAAATTTCATTTTTATTGTGTTTAACAAAAAATATTTAAAAAATAGACAAAAGAGAAAGCAAGATGAGACAGATTTTAAGATAAACCAAATCTTAAGTTAATTTAGCTTGCTCATAGACCTTATGTATTGTTCAGTTCGTTCATCCAGTAGGAGGGTAGTGGATGGGGTAAAGTGGGTGGATGGAGAGTAATTCTTATTTTATCCAGCTGCGAGTAGCACTTTACCAGAGAACATGAAAATCTGGTGCAACATCCAAGTAAAATTATATCGATTACTATAGAATAACTTCAACCAAAATATTAAGATTATGAGAGAAAGTTAAATAGTAGCTTCATCTCAAAGCAACATGACTAGAACTTTTAAAGAAAATTTCAAGGTAATGATTGGAATATATACCCATAACATAACTATAAATTTCACAAATTCTATTTTTGCAACTCTAAATTTTCCTTCTTTTGTTGTCTAGAAATTAAATTTCATTTGTTATGAACAATAATTTTTGAAGACAACCCCCCCCCCCGTTCCTTAAAGCAAGTAAAATAATCTTTTAAGTAACACAGCAAAAACAGTATATTATATTATCTCATATAAATTATGTAGTAGGTTTTTTGGTTATTAGCTTAAGATTTTTATTACCACTGAACTGAATCACATAGGTTAGGGGTGGTTTTAAGCTATTTTTCTGCTTTCTTTATCTTTCAAATACAGAGTTTCTAGATGCTAGGGGCGCAGCCGCTAGTTCTTGTATAAAGTAGTGAAATAGTTTTATCTGTAGCCCACTACTAAACCGATATAATTTCTTCTTTCACGTAGGTGGGTCCAGGGATGGTTTTAGGCTTTTTATTTTTATATTTAAATTAAATGAAATAACCATGAAATTTATACTGTTATGGTATAGTGAAGCAGTAAATACAACAAGATTTAAATTATTGAAAACAGCTGGATTGAACCAACTCATCACTATTTAATCATTGTACTAAATAAATGAGAGATCATGTTATTAAAACTTTGGGTGCCAGTATAACTTACAGTCCAATGTACATTAAAAATTTTGTTCTTTTTAGGAATAACTAAATGATAGTGAAACTTACTGTTGTAATAATTTTCCAGCTGTAACATCTTGGGTGTAGCTTGCATTTCTAATCATCATAGATTATTAAGATACAAGAACAATCATACCCATAATATATATACTACCAGGGATCTAAAAGGATAAGACAATGGCCGATAAATTGGTTTACATCCCCAATGATGACATACAAAATTACCCCCTCTGTACATTAAAATTAGTGGTTGCAACGTTTGGACACTCAACTTAATGGCCTATTCAATCAAATTTCAATTATAGTCCCCAAAGTTGTCATTGAATAAGAAAACGTAATTACAACGAAATTTCACTATTTATAGCTAACTAATGCTCTAACCAATAATATGGCCTGATTGTTCATTTTCTTATTAGTACAATTAACTGAGAAGGAATCTAGAAATAAAATATTTGTTATCTCCATGTATTGATACATGTCCACTTAAGTATGAATAACTGGACAAAATCCTTAACAAATTTAAGAAAGTTTGATATGTTTATTTTTTCTACGTTTGATTTGATTATTTTTATATATCTGGCTTAATATGTTAATATGTTTGCGCTATCATAACCGCATGTGATCTTAATTGGTAGCTTAATAATCTTTCCTGATACTAGTTGGAAGAAGTGGCTCTAAAACTGAATCGATCACATATACCACCTAAAAATTAATTGTTTTCATGTCTGGTTTCAAAATATCCGCTGGATTGGAACTGGTTCTCAGCCATACTGAAAATCATGTATAGCATCGTATTACAGATAATTTCCCACGAATATTAAAACAAAAATTATAAAATTACTACCCGTTTTGTTAGCACTGGCCTTCAGTCCTTCGGAGCTAACAAAAGTGGTTTCAAACTTTTAATTTTCCATTTTAATATCCGCGAAAAGCTTTGAGGAAACAGGTAAAAGTTACGTTAAAATTTCTCCATTAAGAGAGTTTTAAGCCAACATATCTATATATATTTTGGTACAAGTGTAATTTACAGTCCGATGTTCTTTCCCTCCCAACAAATCTATCTATCTATCATCTCTCTACCTGTTGTTCACCCTGACCAAGATCCAGAACAATATTTCTGTCCACAGCTCTTGCCTAGGTTACAAAACATTTGATTAATATACAACCCTTTCTTTCATCCAATATTTATATGCTTCTTTACGAATGTTTAGACAAACAAAACAAAAAAGCCTAAAACAATCACAGGTACAGTAGTTTTGTTCTCAGAAAAGCAGAGCCTCATCGGTTCATCGTTTAACGTTAGCTTCAGACGGACAGACGTACCGACAAATAATGGTTGTCAAAAAAGCTAAAAACTCCACATGATTAAAATTAATATAAGAATATTCACTAAATTATTATATGAATGCCACGGTTTTTAAATTTACTAAGCTATTACAGGGATCTACATAAAAAGTTTGAAATCGATTATTCGATTCTAACATGTAAATATGATATAATTATTCCAGCTATCTGTTAGAACCATTCATTAGAAAACTTAAGCATTCATAAAATGTAAGTTTGTATCTAATTGAACCTGATTGAAATAGATCCAAGCTGATCTTTTTGTTATCCATATGGGCGGTCCACCGGTTACCAGGCTTGATAATCTGTCTCCAAGAGTGGGCTGTAATGAAACAATATATTATTATCGTTGGTCTGTATGTATTTAAACCTAATGGTCCACCGGTTACCAGGCTCGATAATCTGTCTCCAAGAGTGGGCTGTAATGAAACAATATATTATTATCGTTGGTCTGTATGTATTTAAACCTAATGGTACACAGGCTACAAGGCTTGATAACCTGTCTCCAAGAATGGGCTGTAATGAAACAATGTATTATTATCGTTGGTCTGTAAGTATGTAATGGTAGTACCTAACAATAACATTAACATTATCTTATTAGACTTTACTATAAGTTTTGACTTAAATACAGATTTTGAAAACCAGAACCTATGCGAAGCTAAACTGTAAGGGATAACCATTTCGGTTAAGCGGTTTGCGAGATCCTTCGGTACAAACATCCTGTTACTTTTATACAAGGATTATGTACCTCATATTGTAAGCTATTAACAAGATGATTCAGCATCAACTCTTCTCCCCTAGTTCCACGATAGTCTAACAAAGCTTTGTCTGTTGGCACAAATATCGTTATCTAAAATATAAAAAGAAGTATAAATAAGATTCCTAGAGCGATGTGGCTCATAAGCAAAGCTGGAATCTAAAGGGATAAGACAATGGCCAATAATTGATGTTCAACCCCAATGATAATACACAAATTAACCCTTCTGTAGAATAAATTTAGTATTTGAAACGTTTAAACACTCAACTTAATGAACTAACCATACACAATTCACTAAGATCCCCAAAGTTGTTAAGTCAACGAATAAGAAAACGATATTATAAAACTTTGGGATTAGTGTAATAAAGAACCCGTTGTACCTTCTCTCTCTCTGTAAGCAAAGACTAAAAAAGTATTGTTTTATTTTGTATTGCTTAACCTTGTTAATTGTACGAATCTACGTCATAGCCAAGCCATTAACAGGAGGCCCAGATTGGCTATACACATTTTAGAAATCAGGACAAGAATTAGGAGATATAAATTATTCGTTGCTGCAGTTTCTTAAAGGATAATACATTGTTGTACACCCTGATTATGATATAAAGAAATTACATTTCTGTAGATTAAAATTATTGGTTGAAAAGTTTCAACATTTATAGTTTGTACACCTCAATCAAGATTACATAAAAGTCCCCAGAGTCTCAAATAAAAAATTTAAAAAAAAGTTCTTTAGACTAGTACAGTGGCATGCACAGCGATTTACCAGGTGATGGGGGAGGGCGTGAAACCAATAGGAAAATAAAAATAATAAAATGAAGACTTTAAAATTTGAGTTTTAATAGGATAGTTTCCACCTCCTACACCCAGGGAGTAAGGGAGGGGACAATGGGCAATTAATTCAATTTTAGAGTATTTGCTGAAAGACCTTGAAATCCAGATTAATCCAGCAAATATAGAGGAAATTTTAAAGGGAGAGTTAATACAATACAGAAAACAATAAAATAAGAAGAAAGTTCCAAGAAAAAAGCATTAATTTGAAAATTATATTATCAGCACATCATACTGACGTAACCATTATGTAATTAATAACTAGAAAAATCTCCCTGGAACCCATTCAACCCATAGCCCCATAACCCAAAATTTAATTGGATTCTTAGATCGTTTATTAAACAAATATCACAATAAAGATTTTATCTAGGAAATAATATTTTCTGGAGAGAAAAAAATTGTTAAAACCAGCCACATCATAACAAATTAAGTTTATTGATACTTGTCTGCAATATTCAAAATTAACAAACGAGTTAGCAGCATTCTGTGCGCTAGTACCCAAAGTCAGTCAGAAACTGCTAAATTCTTGCACATTCCCTTTAAGCCAGTACCCAAAGTTTGAGACTCCTAAAAATTGAATATTCGATCCATTGTCCCCTCCCTTACTCCCTGTCCTACAACCCTCCTAACGTATGCCTCGATCCAGTATAATTTACAGACCCAAGGGCCAACCCTCCCTAATTAATAGTTGAAAGAAAATATTTAGTTTGAAAGAAATTTTAGATTATTTTCAAAAGTCAACTACAAAACATTATGATTCTACTTTTTATAGCCTTAACAGGAATCAGGAGTCAGTGTATACAAATTTAACCTTTTAGACCAATTTTCATCAAATATATACGTTTCCCTGGACAACTAAAACTAAATATGTTTAAAGTTTGTGAATTGACCTGAGAAAATTATTCTCAAGGGTAAAATTCTCTTAAACAGTTTTGGTAATTCAAACTTTTCTTTGTTTTCAACGATTAGTTTTTGTTTAACAGTAATGTTTTATAAACACACTGTCTTGATTAATTGCTATAAAACTTTTGTTACTTTTCCTAAATTTTGATTCGTTGGTACAAACTGTCAGTGTCCAAACTTTTCAACCTTTGATTTTGAACACCATAGTGGATAGTTTTGAATAACATCTTTGGGAATGTACAATGTACATCAATTTAAGATTTTTGAAATCAATAAAAACTTGTCATAGGTATCTGTAACTAATATAATTATTGGGCTTTTTCAAAGCTGTATATAGGCCCAAAGTACAGCCATAAGTACAGATAAGCTATACATTACTACTGTAATTTAAAAGAACACCCCCATTGGAGATATTTTTTGGGATAAATATGTTCATTTGTAGCGTAGCTGTTCAAAGTTTAATATAACCATTTGTGGAATATGCAAGGAAACCATTGAGGGAGTAAATATTGAACTGCAAATTACTGGAACCCAAAGTTAAACAACCATTAGTTTAATGCCTTGTATTTAAACTTTGGGTACTTTTTTGTTAAATTTAGCAGTGTCCAAACTTTTCAATAAAAATATAAAAGTGTAATTTTATTTATGACCATTGTCTTTTCCCTTAACCCTTAACAGTCGGGCCCCTTTCCGCACCTTAATCAGTCAGGGGGGGGGGCGTTCAACGCCCCCCATTATTATCTCAGTTCCTATTAGAGCTAGAGGGCTAAAATCTTTTGTGCAAGTCCCCTGTGTTATGATAAATTTCCGACCTTTTATAAGTCTAAGTCAATTTTCGCTTCCTTCACCCTTTTAACAACCTTTGTTTTTAGGTCCTTTTTTACTTAAAATTTCAAACGGCTGTAATTTTTTTTATTTTTGAAGCTAGAAGAACAATTTTTTGCCGAAAATGTTTATTTTTATGTAAATTTTACATTTGAAATATCAAACATAAATTTCAGCGGCCTCAGCTGTACTTGGCAGCTGCCAGCCGCCGCAGTCGGTGGTCGGCGGGAAAACGGCGGCGGATCTTTATGAAATTTTAATACATTATCTAGACATGTAAGAAAAGCTTAAGTTTAAAATTTGAAGTCTCTAAGTCAAAAATTGCGGCCACAGGAGCCTTTTAAAGATTTATGGAGACCTTGAGGATCAGGACCTGCAGGATCATACCTGGAACCTGAAATTGACTTGAACACCTGTATTTAAGATGAGGATGTACTACTAAAGGATATTTCAGTAACTTGGTAAGATACAATGCTTTGTTTAAGTCAAAAAAATATTTTTGCTCTTTACCTGAATGACCCTGCCAGGTTTGTTGGCATCCTGTGCCCGCCAGGATGGAGATTTTCAAAAAATTCCAACTCTCAGTTATGTGTCATACCCATACTTAAAAAGTCAAGCAGTTTGGGCTCTTTATCTTTCACACACAGAAAATGAGATAAAAAAAAACCGGATGGGGGGGCGTTCAACGCCCCCCCCCCCCCGACCGTTAAGGGTTAAAATATCTGAGAAATCATAACAGCAAAATGTTTTTTGGAATATTTAAAATAAATTTCAGAAATATATCTTAAATAAGAGCTTATAACACATTTTCCTTAATTAATTTCCATTTCCTGATGTACAGATGAACATATGAACAGCAGAAGAGATGGTTATTGTAATTATAAAGAAGCTTCTAGACTTAAAGTATAACAAGGATCTTCAAGTAAAAGAAACTGAAAGACAATAGACAGTTGAAGAGTTGCTTTGCTGACAAAAGCCTAGGACGCAAACAAATATAAAATGTACATTTTTACATCTCTACACATTTCAGAAGAAACTTTTTTCATTTTAGTCATAAATTACTTTAGATTATGATTCGGGTAGTTTCTTACGAGAATTATCAGAGAGAGGGGACAATGGGATGTTTTTTACACTAGTCCCTAAAGTTTTATAATAACGTTTTCTTAATCGTTGGCTTAACAAATTTGGAAATTTTTATTGATTGCTTTATTTATTTGAGTGTTTCAACCACTAATTGTAATCTACAGAAGGGATACTTTTGTGTATTATCTTTGGAGATGTACATCAATTCATCGGCCATTGTCTGATGATTTTAGATCCCTGGTGATATCCATATCTAATTGCATAACATCTCTTAGAAAAATTTGCATTAGTTCTGTAAATTCTCTCCTATTTTATAATTCAAGTGTGACATCAGTATAATTCTATTTTTTGTATTCTATGTTTGTGTAAGGAAAACTTTAGTTATACTCTGGTTTTATAGAATTACGCGTATATCCATTCATACATACATACATACAAATCACTTGCCAACTTTTTAAAAGCGAAGCGTTTCTAAAATTTGGATTGACCATTATTTAGTTAATTTAGGCAAATTATAATAGCCTTATAAAATTCAGGCCTAATCTGATGATTCCTGTAACGATAAAGAATAAATAAAAATTTAAGCATTTTCATGATTTTAGAGGCGCATTTTCACAATTTCGCCTTCATTTTACAACATTTATGGTTGATTTTAACATTTTTTAATATCTAAAATGTATGTTTTATTGTTGAGCTTCGCCTTTGAGGATTATGTAATCCTCGTTTTGTGCATTTTATGTTATGCTTTTAATGCAAATCTATTACGTAAAAGCTAAGTTAAGTAAAAAGTACAAATAACAAATTTATTACAGAGAATAAGAAACCATGAATTAATCATTTAATCTCACTTCCGGCAAAAAAATGATAAAGTTGTTAGTTGAGCACAAAAAAACCCCAAAAAATTGGAAATAGGAGAGAAGACGGGTGGTGGTTTCTTTTATTTTTTTTTTTTACTTCAGGTTAGGATAGATTAAATTGGGTATATGGTAACCCCAAAAAGTTAGGACACCGCAGAATATGGCCCGAAAAATGATATAGTAGAATATATTTTAAGAATTATTGGGGGGGGGGGGGGAGTTATGTGCTTAGGAGGTTATTTGTGGAAAAGCTCCAAATAAATAATTTTGAGTTCACAAAGGGCTACTTTTTTACTCAATTACAGGGAACAGAGCCCAGAAGCTAGTGACGGAGGGTGGTTGGGGTTTCTCGGAGGTATAAAAACACCTTTAATAGAAACATAATAAGATCTGTTTTTGAGATCTTTATCTTCAAGCAAAAAACATTCTTATTTGTGTTACCTTATACAGAAATGTTTTATACTCTTAGCACGCTAGCTAAACCAAGAAATAAATATAATGTATGAAAAGTATATCTTATAAAATTATGTTCCATAATTCATACTATTGTGTTATTGCAAAATAAAGCAATAAATATATATTACATTCTATTTAAACTATCATATACTTACTCAGGGATCTTAAGGGATAAGACAATTGACGATAAGTTTATGTAAAACCCGATGATGATATATCAATATCAATTCTTCTTCACATTAAAATTTAAAGTTAAAAGTTTTGACAATTCTAGTCTAACGAATAGAGATCTAATTAATGTCCCAAAAGATTTTAAGCCAAAGGAAGAAAGCACGTTAATTAAATTTTGGATACCAGTATAATAAACAGTCCACTGTCCCCTCTGACCAGGTGTATAATAAATTGCACAAAATAATCAGAAGTATTCATTATTTAATTCGCACAAATTGTAGTTGCGCCCTTTATCCTGAGAGGCATCTTTATTTATAAAAAAAAAGATAAGAGCCCACGCTAGACCAAGAAAGATTATCTTTTTTGGAAACTTAATCACTTAGGTTTAGTAAGATTATAATGAAAAACCAAAAGTAAAATCCTTTCTAGTTTAAAGGAGGTATGGCCTGTAACTTTGGAGGGTCGAGGTAACCTACACCAAAATAGTTATATACCCTTTCAGAACCAATGAGAAGCTTCACTTTAAAGAAGAACCAAATCAGTCCAGCGGTTGCGTTATCCTTCTGTACAAACAGACGCTCATGATAGACATCCTATTACTTTTATACAAGGATAAACAATATGTATTTTTTTTTCTTAAACTATGCAAAAATGTGAAATTATGCGGATTTGCATACACACTATTGCTGTTATGTTGTTTGATTATTTGAAGAGACCTGTGGGACCATCAACAAAAATTGTCCAATCAAATTCTTTCATCTTTTTTTATTAGCGAAGCTACTCTAAAATTCAATTTGTCTTTCTGTCAGTCTGTAACGCTGTTAGTGATTTTTAAATACTGATATTAAAGATTGGCAGCTAAAATTTTCTAAAAGACTTCTATATTGTTATATGCGCATCTTTCTATATATTGTTTTATCTTTCTGTCTGTCAGTAATGCTTTAAAGACATAAACCTTATTTTTCAAATGATTTGTGATTTTTTTTTTTTTACAAATTATCTCTCATCTTTTCATTGTTATGACAGCTGAACTCCTGTCTATTCCAAGCTAATTTTTGTTTTGCTATTTCTAAATGTTATCAACCTTGTTTTTTCTTTACAAAAGACTATATTTCGTAATTTAGATACTGGTTAAGTTGATATAATTTTGAATTTCCGATTTCTCATTTTTGCCGCGAAAATTAACAAATTGCGTGTCTTCTTGTCAAATGACATCCTATAATACGTTTTCCTTTTGAGAAGGAGACCGTGATTGGTCCATTTAAGCACCAAACTCAAAAACTCTATACAGTTCACCGTTTTAGAGATTTTACATATCAAAACAATTGTATATTAAACCTTTCTTTAAATTCAAAGAGAACAGTAAACTTTAATTCACCCGGGTTCTCAAATTCTTTTATCAATTCTTGATTGATTGCAATTTAACAGCGCCAAATTTTTCCACTAATAATTTTAATCTACAGATAAGGTTATTTTGTTTATCATTATTGGGGTAGTACATCAATTTATGACTTTAGTTGACACAAGGTCGGGATATATATTAAATACCCTACTTAAAAAGTAGCAACGCTATTTATGCCAAAATATGCCGCGCCTTGTTGTTTGAATTAGTTCAATCTGGAATAAGATGGGGCCCCTAAATTCAAACTCAATCATAGTATGTATAATTATATTGTATATATACTAGATGTTAATTTTAATAATACAGCGAAAACAAAGATATCATCTCATATTATTTCATACAGGGATATCAAGGCATAAGACAATGGCTCATACATTATTTATATTCCCTATGATGATAAACAAATGTGTACATTAAAACTATTGGTAGAAAAGTTTGGGCACTATTTAAGATTACATAAAAGTTTTTTAAGTTTTTAAGCCAATTACTGATCATAAAACTTTGGAACAAGTATAATTTACAGTTCAATATCCACTCTTTTAACTTTAATTACCGATATACTTTACCAAAAGATGTTGAGAGTTATGACAATGGAAGATCGAATATGATATTTAAAATTCCAAATAGACGTACAGACTGCAACAAACCCTAAAGTAGAGTAGCATCTCTTCTCACAACAATGTTAAAACTACCTGTCTGTCTAAATAAGCTTTGTGTAAGCCCGGAGATTGAAGCAGGATCATAAACTAAAAATAGACATAATATTAATTTTAACAAATTTAATTATTTACTAATTTTTTTCCGTAGCTTTGCTACTCTATAACTAGGGACTTCTCCCGTAGTACGTCTGTTCGTGATCAGTAGAGTAATATAAGAAAAATATATTGTATATGCACATGAAATTATCATAAAATAACTTGTTATTGCTCCGCTGCTAATGGATATAAATTTGTTCTAACAATCGATCTAATGTTATTTTAAATCCTTCCCCTTTTAAGATTTTTCATATTATCAAGGTTGACCCTTTAATCTAATACAATATATACTGATTACTGAAACCATTCCCTAACCCTCACCCCTCCCCCAATTATTATATAAAATTAAATCCCCCCCCCCCCCCTATCATCAAACTAAACCCTCCCGTATCCCAAATTTAAACCCTTTACATCAATGATGATTATTTGCTTTCAACAATAATAAATATAACTAAAAGTAAGAAATAACGGGAAATTGGACTGTAATTTTTACTGGTACCCAATATTTTACATGCATGTTCATGATTAAAACAATTAGTTTTATTAAAAAGTAATCTTAAGTGATAAGACAAAGGCCGATAAATTGATGTACATACCCAATGATTATGCACAAAATTACCCCTTCTGTAGATTATAATTAGTGGTTAAAACGTTTGATCACTCAACTAATTGTACCAAACACTCAAAATTCAGTTTAAGTTCCCAAAGTTGTTAGGCCAACAAGTTAGAAAATCCACTGTTATATATTGCCCAATGTCCCCTCCCTCCTTGAAATTTGATCAGTCGCCCTTATAAAACATTAACCTTCGTGACAATAGTAGCGCAGTCACTCTATAACTAACTTAAATAATACCTGTTGGAGATCTGATCTTCCTCTTAAAAAATCTATAATATTTTCAGCCTGTATAACAACAAAACTCTAGATCAAAATTAAAAGTAGCAAAATATAGAGCGGTCGCTTGAAGTGTAGCTTCGCTACTAAAAATACTTTGTAAAAAACAAACTTAACTTTTTATAGAACCTTACATTACCAAAGATTTTAGCAAAATCTAATAGAAATTTAGAAGAAATTGCGTAGCATTTTTTAAGGTAACAAGGATAAAACCATGCAAAATCCTAAAGTATTTTCCAGTATGGCTTCAAAACTTCTTAATATCCTCTGGATTAGAACCAGTTCTCAGCCATACTGAAAAATCATGTATAGCATCGTATTACAGATAATTTTCAACGAATAGTAAAATAGATATCAAAATAATTAGAAAAGAAAACTGTTTTCAATCTTATATTTTTTTTAATATAGGCGAAAAGCTGTCTATTATACGCACGCTGTGTTAAATACTATTCTTTACTTTTTAAAAAGATCATTAAAAATATCATAAAAACTGTGAAAAATGGAGTAATAAATACTATAAAAAAAACTATAAGATGAGGGAGTCGAACCTCTTATATTTAAACAGGGAGAGGTATTTGATTTTTTGAAAGGTTAGCTTACAATTTTGAAATTTATTGGAAAAGGCTAACGCATTAAATTTATGTACATTCCCCTCCGCACATGTTTTAAATTAATATATCATCAAAGCACATACTAGCATAAAAGCAGGCAGTGAATCTTCCCCATTTTGTTTCATTATCACTGTCAGGGATTTTAAGGGATAAAACTTTCAACAAATATCATAAATGATGAGGAATAAATCTTCTATAGATTAAAACCATTGGTTGATAAGATTTAACACTATTAGTTAGAACCAACAAATGAATTTTAATGAATGTAGAATATATGTGGATATTATGACAGGGGTAGAATTATCGTAAATTTAGCTTGCTAACATTGAACTAGTTTATAGGTCAGTTCGTTTATCCAGTAGGAGGGGATGGGGTAAAGTGGTTTAAATGAAGGAATCGTTAATTTAGCCCGCTGCATATTTCACTACTATGTTAGCAAACCCGAAAATCTGGTGTAAGATCCAAGTAATAATATATCCAATATTATTCAATAAATGTTTAAGCCAGTAATGAAAGAACGTGTTTACAAGTATTATTTCCCCCCAACCCCCCACTTTCCCTGCTCCTGTATATTGTCTTTTTGCAAGAGGGAAACCCTTTGTAAAATGCGGAAGTGATTACACACCCAAAAATATATTTCTTGTACAGAAAAACAAATTATCTTATTTTGAAAAATTTGCAGTTTTAAATTTGATAAAGTACTTCAGTTCAGAAGTTTAAACAAGGGCGATCTTGCGATCTAATAGCGAAGCTTTTTAAAAGGATAAGCTGACCAAAATTACAAAAAATCTCACTATTCTTTAGGAAAATGATTAAAGTCTCTCCACAGATTATGACGTCATACGATAGAAGAGCCAATGAGAGGCCAGTATACAATGTAATTGACCAAAGGTAAAGTTTATGCTGGCATCTTATTGGTTATTCTATCATATGACGTCATAATCTGTGGAGGGACTTTAATCATCTTCCTTATTTAAAAGTCTCTATTTGTTCTTTTTTTAAAGAATGTTGAAAAATATCCTATAACAACCTTAAGGCATTTAAAATAAACTAGCAATAGAATATACGTGAATATTGTGACAGGGGGAAAATTGTCGTCATTGGTCAATTTAGGTTGCTAACATGGAAACCACTTATTGGTCACTAGGAGGGGTTGAAGAGAGATAAAGAGGGTAAATGGGGGGGGGGAGGTGGTTATTTTAGCCAGCTATGAGATTCACTTTAGAGCAGAGTACATGCTAATTTGGTGTAAGATCCAAGTAATAATAAATCCAATAAACTAGCCTAATATCTAATAGATGTACATGAAGATTTCCTAAAATAGAGAACCCAATAGGTTCAATGGCCCTTATATCTTTTAATGCATCTAGAATTTGTTTCCCTTAATTGTGGATAACAAAATAACAGCAATAACTCTGGACCATAGCAACATTTTTATTCACTTTCTAAAATATAATCTGAAATATTCATGAGCAGCTACTCTTAAATACGACTTCTCCGTGCTTTGGGGTCTGTTTGAAAAATGTCATATTTAGAGATTTATTGACAATACTTTTACTTTTATGTCTTTTTGCTTTCCTTAAAATTGATAATGGTCCGTTAATTTGATCTAAAATGCTAATAGGGCAAATTTTATAAAATGACCCAGGATAGCGTAGCCGATTAATATCCGCTGAATTAGAACCAGTTCTCAGCAATACTGAAAAATCATGTAAAGTATCGTATTACAGACAATTTACCCCGAATTTTGAAATAAGAATCATAAATTTAATTATTATTTTAATATCCGCGAAAAGCTGTCGTCTATGATAGATAAAAATAATTTGGCCCAATAAAAATTATGCCTCAAAAACGTTTTTCGATTTTTATTTTTTTTATAAGCAAATCAGTTAATCGAAATATGCTCTGCTTAGACTATTTTGAAATGATATACCACACACAAACACATATATGATAGTTACTAAAGTCATATATGTAAACATTCATAGGAAGGAAACATATGATTTGTGTTTTGAATTAAATTTCAGGCAGTAGACAGCAAAGCACAACATTAAAAATCTACCTGTCTTTCTCCCCTCCCCCCCCCCTCCCCTCCCTCAAACCCGTATTTACCTCCTTTCGTAACCAAAAACCAGATTGCTCATAAAACCGCCAAAATTTGTGAGCGAATTAGCGCAATTTATCTAAACACATTTCAAGCATATTCGAGAGATAATGGACAGTATATTAATCTTTACTAATTTGCTTTTAATACTTTTAAAATGTGGGATATTAATAAATGACCTAAAGTATTCCACAAAAAAGAATTGCTCTACATTTATTTTAATACTATTTTTATAATATTCATTTTTCTCTAATGCAAACTCAGTTGTACAGTCAGACGTACGTACATGTACCCTAGTTATATATAGAGTAGTGGCACTACATAATATATATTGGCTGATTTTATTTTTTACAGTATTGCGTGATATAATCTAAACCCACCATTCTTCCCGTTGAAACCATGGAGAAATATGTAAGAGTAACAATTTCACTAACTATTTCAAAATAAGGCATTCCTACTCAGGGAAATAAAGGGATAGGACAATGACCGATAAATTGCTCTGCAACTTCAATGATGATACACAAAATTGCCCATTCTGTAGATTACAATTCGTGGTTAAAAACACTCAACTTGATGCCCAAACTCAAAATTAATTAAAGTCTCCAAAGTTGGTAAACCAACGAATTAGAAAATATTATTATAAAACTTTGGGGACTAGTGTTATAAACAGTCAAATGTCCCCCTGGCATATTTAGAAATAGTTATTTTAATCATTTTAATCTATGTTAGATTTTCAACTAGATTTAGAAATCACATGAAGGGAGATGACATTGGGCTGTAAATACAACAGATCTATAGTATAGATGTATGGACAACTACCTCCATTCATTTTTCAAAGACCTCTTTCGACTGCTTCTAAATTATTTTCTGCTACTTGGCTGTGTTAATATAAGCGATACCATTGGTTGATTTTCAATGACCCAATTGATAGGTTGCACAAGACGGTTGCGATGGGGAGATACAGTTGTTTAACCCTTTCTCCTTCTATTGTTTTATTCTAATGAATGTAAATACACTGTTAACCTAAAGTTGATAAACACGTTCTCTCATTCGTTGGCTTCAAAACTTTCATGGAATCTTGATTTGTAAGAATTACGAACAAGAAGCTTATGAAGTAACAATTTATTTATATTTACAAATTAATATTAATTAACAAATAAAATAAAATAACAGAAGCACTAAATCATTTTATATAAATAAATAACATTTTGATATATTTTCGACTAGTTTATTAAAATACTGACTTAAACTGTTTAATAATATTATTAATATCTTCACAAAATAATCTATTTTTAAGTAAACCCGCTACTCTAAAGAATAAAGTATGTTTAAACGACCTTCTTTAAGTTAATTAACTGCTAAATTTTAATATTGCCAGATTTTAATTTTTGTCCCTTAAACTTTTTTTGGATCATTATATGAAAAGTAGTGGGTTTTGTCGTATTCTCGCAATAGCTTTTGATAGTTTATTTTAGGTTAGGTAAATATTAATGATTGCTCCCACACACTGCGAATTTTAAAAGAAAAAAAGTTGACCCTTAAAATTCCACCTTGAAGTGATACTTTTCTAATAGTTTCTAGTCCACTAAGTCGTAAGCAGTAAAAATTAAAATCCATTAAGTCCCTTCTAACGAGATATTGGCAACTTTTTGCACACATTTTCGCAAACGGCAATTATTTCCTTTATTTGGAGTTTTGGTTAATAACATTTTCATAAAAGTTTTCAGTAATAATCATTTAAGATCCATTGTTGAGAAGAAATGACTGAAAAAGTGTGTTTCCATGCAAAATAAGCTTAAAATCTAATGATTTTAAAAATTAGCGATTTAATAGTAAAAAAAAAATATTTTTAACTTTTTGATAGCCTGAATATGTTTAATTTAGTCTTTTTTATATAATCTATTCTTTAAAAAGACAGGCATATTCTTTCAGATTTGAAAAAAATTTAAAAAATTAAAAATCGGAATTAATCAAAATTAATCTATAGCCTTTAAAAAATACTTTTGATATTTTTAACCTATATAATCAATAAAATCAATGGAAAATAAAATATTTTTATAAAACAAACTTTTGGAAAAGGTTTAAGATAACTTCATAAAAGTAGCATTTAAGTAGAATATTTTTCTTGTCTTTAAAAAAAATGCAAATTAAACATAGTTAACGACTATTTAATTAGCAAGAATGGTAATAAAATATTTCAATAACTGCTTAAACCTTTTTGTGGCCATGTTATTTACTTAAACAGAAATTCTATTTTGTCAGAATTATAAAAATAATGAAGTATTTTCAAAAAAGCTTGCAAAATAAACGTAATTTTATCAAACTTCCTCACAGTTTATAGAGGGTATTGTTGTAAAATGTTAATTATCAAAATAAAATCTTCAATTTACAACGTTTAAAACACCTAAAGGTTCTAAGCAAAATTAGATTTATTTCCTAGATTTAGAGTAGCTGCGCTACTTAAAAAAACATCTAGTATTAAAACCAATCAGCTGATCAAATTGCTATAGACATTATTTGTTGGGTTGTTATTAACTGAAACATTTATTTTCTTTTTAATTTTAAAACGATGCTTGCCATGCTAAAAACGCTACGCCCCCAGCAATAATTATGGGCACTAGAATTTAATCCCCTCTATTTTTTAATTTAAGTTTTACAAAAAAAACAAGGACCACATCTGTTCAGCGGATAACGAGTTCCTTTGCTAGAGACAGATATACATACATCCCGTTATTTCCATATAAGGACTAGCGGCTACGTACCCTTAAATCCTCTAGGGACACTTGGGGATAGGAAGGAGAGGGAGGGGGGGGGGGGGGTGGAGAGTCGCAACTACACTTAAGATCATAGTTTTTCAAAAATTTTAGAGGGTTATTTTTTGTTAGGAGCAATTTTTATATTGTGGAGGTACCCTTTCCCAAAATAGTTATAAACATGGCCAGGACATATGTATATAAAGCTTTAATGTAAAGAAAAACCATATCTGTCTAGCAGTTAGCGAGATCCTTTGAGACAAATAGATAAATAGACATCATGTTACTTTTATATAAGGATAAAAATCAAAGACACCCAAGCTTTTTTGGGATTCAAATTAAAAAAAGAGTTATGCGACATGTTTGTGGGTAAAATGATGCATGGAGTATCAAAATGCAGTTTCACACTAACTTGAAACTTATATTGTGGGATCAGAACAAAAATTTTAGTATTATTTTTTTATGAACATTCTTCTTATTAATATTTTTGACAAACTGAATTTGTGATATATTTTTATTCATGAAAGTACCCCCTTGCAAAAATTTCAGAACAAACTAACATGCTAAAATTTATTGGGTTATACTTTGATCATTGTCAAAATAAAACATTTATGACAACAACCATTAGTAGCAAAGCACAAAAAATCTTGTAATTGTCAAATGCACAAAGTGAGAGCAGATGTTAAGTTTTCTTAACAAATACAAATGAGAGGAGAGAATATTTAATATGTCTTTTGAAGCATGACCAACAGACAGACAAAAAGGCATTGTAAAGAATAAATGTCAAAAGAATCTTCACTGAATATTTCAGCTGTCTCCAATAAGACCTAAGAAAATTACATTTTCCCCTTAGTGTTACGGACTAACTAACACACAGAAAAAGTGAATTATAGAGTATCTTCACCACTAAAGATTTGATTCTGAATAGTATTAGCTCAAACACCCCCTCACTCCTAAACAAAGCAGCTTCACATTGCTGAAATCTAATATGAATTATCATAAACATTAACAGTCCTTTTAAAGAAGATTGTAATTATAAAGTAGCAGCACTTAACTACTTAACTATAATTAAAGAAGAAAGTTATTTGTAGATACAAATTTATTTAAATATGCTCTGATGAAAATTCAATTGTAGCTCTCAGTAGAAAATAAAATATTAATAAAAAATAAAATAAAGGCAGCCGTTAGTAATATTTAAGTAAAAAAGGACCTAAAATAAAGGTTGTTAAATAAAAGGATGAAGAAAGCGAAAATTTACTTTGACTCACTTATAGTCGGAAATTTATTATCAAACAGGGGACATACACAGAAATTTTAAGACCTCTAGCTCTAATAGTGGCTCAGATAATAGGGGAGGGGGCGTCGAACACCACCCCCTCACCCCCGACCGATAAAGATGCGGCAAGGGGCCCGACTGTTAAGAATTAAGTAAATTATACAATATGACATTTAGTCAAATTTCAAACAAATATTTTTTCATTAATTCATTTATAAAAATCAATATTATAAATATGAACTCACAAAGAGACGTTGTATGTTATCATAATACATTTAGTCTGCTATGTAAAACAAAAAAAAATTTTTTCTTCTTTCATTGCAGGGATGATTCTGGTACAAAAAAAATAAATTATTTTTAATTTAATTTGATATTACCGTACAATATTTTTTTATATACATAATTTAAGAAATATATTCATAACATCTTCACCTGTCATAAAGACGACATATAAAATCAACATCCTGATAAGGATATTAAAGTTTATGTTAAAAATTTTCAAATTCATTTTATGCTTAAGAAGGAACGAGAAGGAATTGAATCTCAACATTAACTTGTTATTTTGCTTGTATATTTATCATATTTGTTTACAGTTTATTGGTAAAGTTTGGTAATACTTTATTTCGAGTCTATCATGCAGTGCACAGGGTTACGAACTAGGCCCCGCAGGGGATAGAAATAGAAAAAAAAGCTACTGTAAAAATAATATATAGCCCGCTACTTCGATTTCTTTCCATGATCCTCTTTTTTAAATATCGATCCTTTACTGATAGACATTTTTGTAATTTTTATGTAATATGTAAAACTTATATAAAGATGCAATGAAAAAAATCAGGAAAATATACTTTTCTATAAGGGATATATATTCAGCAATTTAATAATCGCTTTAAATAATGCAACGTTTGTTTTTTAATTAGTAGAGGGGTTTATTGGCGGCGGGGGGAGGGGGTAGAAGAAAGTTGTCTCGAAATAAAAATGTACAACTAAGAATGGACGATAAATTCATATAAATCCCCAATGATTAAAAACAAGATTACCCCTTCTGTTGATGATTATGTTAAAAGTTTTGACACCACTACACTGTTAAAAATATTTTTTTTTTTTAGCATCAGATAATACTATATATTCTTCACATTAATGTATAGTATCAATCTGTACATTATAGGAAAAAAAACCTCATTACGATACAAGGAAGTTTTCAATACTGTATTGGGTATTAGATATTGTAATGTGGAGTAACATGTAGTACTAAATAATGTATTTGTCTGTAGAGTATTATCCAATACGCTCTTGGGAATAAAATTCAATACAGTAGAAGTAAGTTTTTAATACTCTCCTTCACAATTTTTGATACCCTCTATCATAATTTTTGATACGCTGTAGAGTATGAAACTGTTTTACTTTGGATGAAAGATCAGTTTATAATATATGATTATCATATGTACATATACATTTTATTATATCAACAAACATACCAAGCAGAGCCATAAAACATTAATTTAAATGTAAATTTAGTAAAAAAATTACTTTAAAGATGTTTAGGGCTAAACATGATCCTTAAAAATAAAAACTATGGTCAGCCATAATTACAAAAATCAAAACTATAAATCTGAGCATAAATCATCTATGTCTAAAACGACCAAGCCATTGCTGGAAATACTTCCATGAGAGGTGTGCACGATTGGTGTCTGTTTCAATTATTCTTTACAGTACAGATTCGTACCCTAGAAGGTATGAATAGTTACTATTTTAATATACTATTCTCTTGCGTATTGTCCAATATTCTACAGCGTATCAAATATTACTATATTAAATAAACATTTACTCCAGCGTATTTTCCCGTACGATAGAGGGTATCAAATATTACTATTTTAATACACTATTCTACAGCGTAATTTCCTGTACGATAGAGGGTATCAAATATTACTATTTTAATAAACTTTTCTACAGCGTAATTTCCCGTACGATAGAGGGTATCAAATATTACTATTTTAATAAACTGTTCTACAGTGTAATTTCCCATACGATAGAGGGTATCAAATATTACTATTTTAAAAAAATATTCTACTAGCACATTTACGGGTCCAATACTCTCCAGAGTATCAATTGATACTAAATAAAAAAAAATATTTTTAACAGTGTAGGTTGGAACCAACCAATATAAATTTAGTAAAAGTACTCTAAAATGGTAACATGTTATAAAACTTTGGGTACAGGTGTAACGATTTAGATAGCAGAATAGTTATTTCTCGCATCGTATCATAAACGGCTTTCCGCGGATATAAAAATGTACAATAATAAGATTAAAACCAGTTTTTTAGCCCCGAGGTGCATAAGGCACCGCCGAAAGAAACTGGTTTTAATCTTATGGTCGTATATTTTTATATTCGTAGAAAACTGGTTATAATACGATGCTAGACATAGGTTTTTCGTATGGGTGAGAACCGGTTCTAATCCACCGGAATAGAATCGGTTTCGAATGAATTAAGAATATTTGTTCCAATTCCTGATATTAGGACATAATTATAAAACAACTCTAACAATTGCCACATAACTAATAGTATTTTTGTTTACAATAACTTGTCTTACAAAAGATAAATAGACCAAAACAAGAATATATTATTTTCATTGGGTCAGAGCCCATAGAAAAATATAGATTATCAGAGCTGGATCTTTAAATCGTTTAGTGGTGCGCTATATCGGGGCAATCCAGTTCATCCCGGTTGAGTGCCATTGCCGCGCCAGTACCGCGCCACTGGGCGCGCTGGTTCGCCCATTCCATTTTGATTTAAGGATTGAAATCTAATAATATCTAGGTGCGCCGAACTGGATCGCCCCAATTTAGCGCACCACTAAACGATTTAAAGATCCAGCTGCTATTTATGTATAAAACTCGATAATATAATTTAGGGGAGTGAAATGTTAAATATCTACTTTATTTACGCCAAAAAAATTAAAGGAGAATTTTGACGTCCTTGATCTTCAGGGATAAGACATTGGACGATAAATTTATATACATCCTTATTGATGATAAACAAAATTATCCCATCTAAAGATTATTGAAATTTACCCCCTTCGTTCTAATAACAAATAAATAAATAACAAGACAATTAGACAGTTCAATTGAATATAACATTTTTTATATAAATCTTATTATAATTAATTATAACAAAGTAATAGTAACAACAAAACTATAACAAAACAATCTAAAATAAACATAAACTAAATCATATAAAAAATAGTTGAAGTTGAAATGAATAACATAATACATTTTTTGGGCAAATATATAAAAAATTATATTTAATGAGATTTCTAATTTATCAAATATTTTTGGCAGTAAATAATTATCAAAATTCTTTTAGATATGAAGATCTTTTTATTAGAATTCCTTTTGGTTAAAAACTTTGCCTATTATATTTTTGTCTGTAAATAATAGAAATAATAAATAAGGATAAAACTTTGAATAACAAAAGATAGTTTCTATTTGCTTTTAATTATATAAAGCTTATTTCACATTTCATATCTAATAGTGTAGTTCCTATTATAATATTTAATCCAGATTATTAAATCCATTGTGTAGATTGATTGTAGTTATTTGTCTTTAAAATTGTATCTATTGATATTAAATCTAATAGTAGTGATTGGTGGAAATAATAAGTTATAATTATAATGCTCTATCCAGAGTTTGAGCATCCAATATTTGAGATTGCAGTAGTGATTCTTCCTAATCTAAAGTTTCATTCACTGTTGTTACATCTAATATTGTTGATTGATGGCTAGAATGTGTTGTATTTCTAATACTTTATCCATTGTTTGAAAATCCAAATATTTTTTATTGATGGACGAAAAACGTTGCATTTTTAATGCCTTATCCTTAGTTCTAATATCCATTGTAGTAGATTGATGGGAAGAAGGTTTTTCTAATTATGTATCTGATCTAATACCCAGTCTGAAACAAAACAACAAGGATTAGGGAATATGTTACAAAAAATCTTAAGCTGTACAGCTACTGAATATCACGCCTAGAGCATAATAATATAAATGTTTTTCTGTCTATCTATCTGCACCTAAGAATTTCGCTAACCGCTAACAGAACGAAAAAATACCGTGTCAACCTTACCTAAAGTAAAAAAATCGAAAAGCTACCCTCACTTCCTACCTCACTTATTATTTCAAAATAAGAAGGGGGGGGGGGGGGGTTTCTGTTTCACATAGGGACTTTGAGAAAAACCGCCAGTATCTTATCGACTAACATTTTTATATAACCTCCCTTATACCTGTGAAACACTGTACATGGTTAATACAAAAGATGAATGAAGAAAAAGAGTTATTATAGAGATTGTAAATAATTTTTTCTTCAAATTTAGCAAAATTTAACCTTTGGTAGTCTGCTAGATTTTTTTTATTATAAATTAGCAAAACTACTAATCAATTTATTTTGAGGACAGACAAACAGATAAAGACTTCCTGAAGACTTTTTTTGATAATGAGAAACTATAAACAATTTCCAATAGCGGAAAGGCAAAAATAATATGCATTTCTAAATAAGGAGTTCTTTTTCATTATGTTTAGTCTAAAAGCATTTTTTTCCCTGGGATGGAATAAATAAATAAATACATTGGTAATCGTAATATGTCTATAAATAAACCTAGATCATTCTCTAATTTAAGTATTACAAAACAAAAAGCAATATAAATGTATAATAGTTTTTCTGGTATTCATTCGAATCCGGTGGATAGGAACCGGTTCTCATCCATACGAAAAAACTATGTCTAGCATCGTATTATATCCAGCTTTCTACGAATATAGAAATGTACAATCATAAGATTAAAACCAGTTTTTTAACCGGTGCCTTCGGCACGACGGGGCTAAAAAACTAGTTTTAATCTTATAATTGTACATTCTATATCCGCGGAAAGCCGTTTATAATACGATGCGAGAAATAACTATTCTCGTATTCATTCAAATCCGGTGAATAGGAACCGGTTCTCATCCATGTCTAGCTTCGAATTATATCAAACTTTCTACGAATATAAAAATGTACAATCATGCATGAGATTAAACCCATTTTTTAGCCCGTGCCTTCGACACCTCGGGTCTAAAAAAACTGAATTTAATCTTATACTTGTACATTCTATATCCGTGGAAAGCTGTTTATAATACGATGCGAGAAATAACTATTATATGCTATCAGCTGCGCTCCTATATCAACTAGAGGCTCTGTATTCGAAGGAGTAAGGAAAGTAGAAAAAAAGCCTAAAACCAAACTTTGATATAAAAACTAAATGATACACGAATAAATAACGTACGAACTTAGTGACGGACTTTAGTTGTAGAGTAGCTGCTCCTTTTAAATATTGTTTTACCTATAAAATTTGTGACTCTTGTATAAACTCCAGGGTAACCTACAAAAATTAAGGTTTAATAATAGTTTATTATCGTATCGTATTAAACAGTTTTCCACGGATACTAAAATGAAAAATTAAAAAGTTTTCCAGGTTTTGTTGGCCCCTAAGCCGAAGGTCATGCCAAACAAAGTAGTGATTAATTTCATGTAAAACTCTCTAAAATACGATACATGTTTTTTTAGTATGTGTAAAAGCCGTTTAAATCCAGAAGAAAAGTGTCGAATTCGAAGCCATACTTGCAATATAAAACGGCTAAACTTTAATTTAAAATCTTGATTGATACATGAAGTGATACTATGTCAAACAGTAGAAAAGGTTTTTAAGTAAACCTAGAGGCCGTGGCTGGGAGCAAAATCGTTATCCCATAACTAAAAGAGGTAAATAACATCTCTTAAGCTAAAAATTGCCGAAATATTTTAAAAAAAAACTTGATTTATTTGAAGCTCTTGAATTTTAATAAAACGATCAAAGAGTATACTTTGTATAATATTCTTTTTTTTTACATGAAGATATTGTACAAAGTATACTCTATCATAATAAATCATATTTTAACAAAACAAAAACATTCTACTATGCTCAATTTTTAGTTATTTTCCTGAAGTCATTTTTTGACCGTATTTCTTTCATAGATCGTTTTTATTGTCGCCACAAAAAAGTGGGTAGCTTTTCAATATGCATTGGAGTCTAGTGTAATCAAATAAACTGAAAATAAACAAACAAAAAATCACGAAACCTAGGAAACAAAAAACTTATGTATGTTGTAACATACGAACGTATATACACTACATAACCTAGTCATAAAGTAGCTGCGCTTCAAATAATTTATTATACCTGATTCTGCACATCTATTGCCAAAACTTACAATTCCAATTAACATCCAACTAAAATAAAAAATATATAGGTTATATTTAAAAACTCAAACTTAGTTGCTGTTATTTTATAAAAATGTAAGCTAGAAATAATTATCAATTTACAGTAAAATGGATCTATGAACCTCAAGGGCTGCTAACAACCAAGCGTGAAACCTATAGAAAATGCTCGCAAAAACAATTTAACCGCTAAAAATCTGAAATAGCCATTACTTAATAATGCACTATGCACTATGCACATAAATGTTCAAAAAAAGACTTATTTTACTCGTTTTTCCTTTACTGAAGCTTTCACTGTGCATCATTGGATCTTGGCTATTCCAGTTTATTTGCCGCATAAAACGGTGTGCGGGCATGATATTTATGTACGATCCACCGTATGACCGTGAGCAGCCTTTAAACTTTTAAAAAATAATCGTTACCAGGAACATTTTACCGTGAACTGCACTAGATCCTTAAAAAGTTATATATAAGTTTTCTTAGAATTATTCTATCAAATTCTTAAGAATTTCTTAGAAAATTTAGTTAATCTGATTTAGTTCCTTATTAAATCTTTTAAACTCAACATTTTATAAAAACTTTTCTATTTATTATAATGCACAGAAAAGTGACGAATATTCTAATAATAAATTTGATCAAGTTATATACAAGGACAAATATGTCAATTTGTAGATAAAATGGAGGAACATTTACTGCTTCTATATAAGACGAACAAAAAATGCGGTAAAAGTAAGTGAATGCCTTGCCCATAAACAGCTTCAACTCATGTATAGTCTAAGTTATTATTTCTCCCTCATCAGAGTAAGCTGATGCATTTGAATACTGGGAGGTAGGAGACATTGTACTGTAAATTACAATAGCACCCAAAGTTTTATAGCCATGTCAACTTATTCTACTCAAAAAAACTTTGAGCACTTCTATTGAATTTTGATTGGTTAATGGTTAGATCCAAACATGCAATTTTAAGACTGTCCAGACTTTGATTTCAATCTACGAAAGGGGTAAATTTCTTCATCATCATTAGGGATATATATCATACATTGATTGGAATGTATCACTAACCTTTATTTACTGATTTTAAATAATAAAAAAATATGTTTGTTCATGTTGAAGAAATAATCAGACTTGAAGATATAATCCCAACATGTCATATCTTACTCAGTGTTTATACATTCAAACTAAAATGTCAGAAAAGTGCAATAACAGAGAAAGGTTAAACAATCTTCAAAAATATTTTAAGATTAATTTTTTTGTTTTTTAATATGACATAAATACATTTTTGGCATACAGACTAAGAAGCTTGGTTTTTTCATGGAATTATATAGAATGTAAAATTAATTAACCCATCTGAAAATTTCAGCCCTCTATCTTGAATAGGAGTTGAGAAAATCGCAAAAACTTGAAAATCTAGGACAAATGGACAAAACAATATATGAAACGAACGACATTGTGAATTAAAGTGTAGCTTCGCTACTACAAAAGTGAAAATGGGACAGCAACGTGGAAAGGCGGGTGTAGGGCGCGACAAAACCCTGTGCTCGCCACTGTTAATTTTCATAAAGAAAGCTTTACATTAATTATAGAAATTTGCTCTTTATCTAAATTTTTATTTCGTGAACAATGTAAAAATACTCCTACTGATATGTGTCTAACAAACTTTTTTTATTTTGATTGAGAGGATTCACAAACAATCTTATAAAACATTCTTTATATCAAGTTATTAAACATCATTTCACAGGGATTTAGCGCTTGTATGTTGGATTGGGATTTTAAATACATTATGTCATACGAAAGACATTACAAATAAACACATTACTGCTTTTTAGTAGTGTAACATTATGTCATTTAGACTGAAGAGGGTGCCTTATTCACCGAATTATATTTCAAATAAATAATTATGAAGAAAAGGACTTTTTCACTACAATGAATGTATCAAACAATATGCGTTTACTTGTTGAAATACCTCACCAAGATGAAAAAAAATTAGGTTACCCCAAAACTCCTGTTTTGTCTCATTAGTATCTTCCTTAACTTTAAGTGAGAAGAAAAAAGACATACATCCTACTGCTTAATTCAATCAATTACCTTTGAGATTCTTCATTGTAAAGCATGAGAGGGCCACCACTGTCACCCTGGCAAGCGTCTCTTCCTCCATCTGCGTATCCAGCACACAGGAATACCTCAAAATATGATACATAAAATTTTCTGATAAAATAGTTACAATTAAGAACGTCCAAGGGAGGGGATGAGGTTTTTATCACCCAAAATTTAAAACATATTTTAGATTACCCCCCGCCCCCCCCCCCATCAAGCCCTCAATCCCCACCCCCTCCCACCCAACACAAGAAAAAGCTTGGACGTTCTTGGTAAAACCACTAGAGTATTAAAACAAAGAAAAGAATCCCTTTACAAGTTATAAAAGTTACAGGATGTCCAAAATTAGAACCAAAATTGTCTCTCTGTGTGTCTGAAACGTAGCTATTGCTAACCGTTATACCGACATGACTCTCCTTTACAGTGAAGCTTTTTAAAGTTAAGTATTGGGAAAAAGAATAATTACACTCTTCATTGGTTCATACAGTTAAAATAAATCTCCTATTTTCTCCTTGGGATTGGTTAAATAAGATCTATCACATTTCACATTGGTCTAAATAATGATTAAACAATTCTCTAGTTCCCATAAATGATCTATGATTGGCTAAAATATTTTTTTACCTATGTGATTGGTTCTAAATATGATTTATCGCAATTCTATTGGTCCAAACAATGATTGAAACAATTATAGTTTACATAAATGATCTATGATAGGCTAAAATATTTACCTCTGTGATTGGTTGAAAATATGATTTATCACACTCTTCATTGGTCCAGACTGGTAAAGGCACTCCTCTTAGCCTTGGAACTTCCTAAATTTTTTTTCAAATGACCTTAATTAAACCTAATTTTTTTATTTGCTTTTGTATGTTAAGGTGAGTTTTTCGTTTCCACTGAACAGTCAAGGTTGGAATTCAAGGCTGGAGTCTTTAGGTACCGCACCTAATACCCGTGCTATTGCAGTACATAACAGACAAAAAACATTGGATACATTCTTTGTCTGGAGATCATAACTTTGCGCGCATGGCAATAAGTTGCACCTGTTGTTACGGGCCATGGCATTTCTCCATATCTCGCATTTTTTGTATTTATTTTACAAAACAAAGCAGGAAGGTAAAATCTTTAATGCCATTAATATGGCGCAGATATGAGAAAAAACCTAATCTTACTTTTATAAATTGAACAAAATTGTCTCTACAATTATAGAAAAGCTAATCTTAAGTTTAGCGATGCAAGTTTTCGGTGGGTGTCAACATATAATCTAGTCTTTGAAAACTCTCAATTTTATTCTCAAATATTATCTATTGAAGTAATTTTCTTAAGACTAATAATGCGCAACTTTTAGCCCTTTGTTTTCTTAATTCTTTCAAAAATTCTTTTGATAATTTACTATTGAAAATTTAAAATGTTTATTTTTGTAAAATCTAATTTTAACTAAATACGCAAATCAATTTTCTAAACACCTATTGATAAATCATAAAAAAATTTTTGATTGAATTATATTGAACTAGAATGAAATTGGCGCATAGACGCGTTTAAATATTCATCCAAACAAACATAATATCTTAGTAAATAAAGTGGAAAGTATTGTTCGAATCTAAGGAAACTTTATATTTTTCTCAGTCACAATAAAATCACACAACTCCCTCCTGAGTGTGTAAGAAGGAGGTAATTAAGTAGTATTGATCATGGTGCAATGGATTAATTTAGAACACCTGCCATACTCTCGAGGGCAAGGTAATTTTGCCATAAGACAACATGTCAAGTCTTAATGTGCTTGAATGTGGATTTTGAGCTGGCCAAGTGGATTTACAAAAGTATCTTATATCATTCTTAAAAATAGGGCTATAACACAAAAAAATAACACAGACATACAATGTAATAGATTAGCTGAACTTTAAAAAAAAACATAAAACATACAGTCATTGAATGAGGGAAAATGTTGGTTATTGAGTGTTCACATAAAATCACGTTTACATCATAGAAATTTTATTTTTTTTAAAAATATTCCACTGGGAATAATTTAGATTATTTTGTAAAACTATAATTAGTAGATAATCGGAATAGTTTAATTATACCAGAATAACAATTTTGACTTTGAACTCCTAGTTTTAGGATTTCGAATGGGTATATTTGACCGAGACACTAGAGCACAAAAAAGTCATATAAAGCTATTTATCGACAATAACAGAAAAAAAATACCAAAAATGCATTTCTTGGTTTATTTTTCTTGCACTATTTCTGGACACATTTGATCTTGATTATTGAAAAATGCCCAAATTGTAAAGTTTAAGGAAAATGATTTAAAATTCTGGATTTAATGCGGTTAAATTTTGTTACATAACTTTCAATGGCTAGATTTGAATAGTCTAATTCATAAACAGTCCAGGAAATCAAATTTTCAATTTAAAATTAGTCCTCAAAATAACTAAAAATGAAGGAAAATCTTAAATAATCAATATCTCTTTCAGATTTCTTTAGATTATAATTTGGGACTTTTATTAAATCTTAATAGACTTGTACAAATATTTAGTGTCCAAACATTTCTACCAAAAATAATAATCTAGAAAATTAATTCTATTTATCAAAACTGAAATCAGGGGTGTTCATTAAATGACTTGGGGACAAAAGACCTAAAGACTTTAGACCTAATGGACAAGAAAACCTAACATTTTTTGTGTTAGTGTTTTACCTTAGGTTAGGTAATATTGGCTACAGGATAGCCTCACAGGGAGGTATATGCCTCGCATATTTATGTCTTTTGTTTCATTAAGTCTTTTGTCCCACACTTGCAATATAGAGTAAAGACCACTTGATAAATATTTCAAATTTAATATTGTTATTAAATAAAAGTTGGTCATTTTATCTAAAAAATAAATTTAATGGAAGCAATTCAGAAAGACAATATAAAATTTTAAGAATTAAGCCTAGAATTATTTGATTACATAAGCAACTGTTTTATAAGGATGATGTATAGAAAGGAAAACGTTTATTTGCTTTGAAAAGCAGTGAAAAGGACAACAGTGGATATAATAACAATGGAAAATAGTTTTTATTCTTATATAAAAAAAGTAAAAGGATGTTTGTATTAATTACCGAATTGTCTAAGGCAGGTCACATCCTAGGCATGTCATTTGACAATCTGCGGCAGATTATAATGTTATTTTTTAAAAGCGAAGCTTTTCTAGAATTAGAGTCGGTCCGTCCGTACGTCCGTCCGTACGTCCGAGATAGATAGCTTTTATTCATTAATTTAGGCATGTTAGAATTACCCTATCGATTTCAAACTTTGCACGATGATTCCTGTAGTAGTTAGTTACGATTACTCTATAATTATTACCAGAATGTCCGTATGTCCATTTTAAACATGTTGATTTTTCTACTTGTTTTAACAACAAATAATTATGTGATCTAATTATCCTTTTGATCTGATTTTTGGTATATTGATTCCTGGGACAACAAAGAACAACATTATAGGCGAAGCAACTCTATAATCAAGTCCTAAAAATGTAAGTATGTCCATAAACATTATTCTGTATCAAGCAGTTTTTCAACAAATGTACTTACAATTTTGCTTTGACTTTTATATTCTGATATTTCAGTTTAGACACTATACAAGTGTTAATGTCCGTTTGTCCAACCGTTTCAGTGCTTTGCTTTTATGGATGTTGTCATCCTTGTCTTTATTATGAACATTTACAAGGCTTGAAAAATTAGAAACTTGCAGTTTTCAACAAATCTTTATCTTAGTTATGAACATTTATTCCATGATTATTAAATCTATTGAAACCATCGAGAGCATAATATTCTAACAAATCTTTGATTGGGTTACAATTCAGATTAGAAAAGCTTAAAATATTAAATGTCTCCACAAATCAAAAAATGACATTGCAATAAAAGTTTATCCGAAAAAAATTTGTACACTATACATAATAACTCTTAGAATCGATTTGTTGAAAAGTACCTAGAACCTATCTTACCATACATAATACTCTTAGTATCTTATTTAGTAATCTGTTTACCTACCCCTGTCCTAAAGCATTTTATTTTATTTAATATTGATTACACTCCAGGGATCTTAAGAGATGAGACTAAGGACGATACATTAATGTACATCAAAAATTACCCCTATTGTAGATTATAATTATTAGAGGAAAAGTTTGGACACTACTGATTGAAGCAACATAATCAAAAGTCTCCAAAGTTTTTGAGTCATTAAATGATAGAATATTAAACACTTACTGAAATTTATTTTTACTATTTGAAAAAAAATATACTGTAATTTCTGGGGAATTGCTCTTATTTGGAAACACCATTCTGCCCTGAAATCTCTAATAAAACTTTACTTTCATACGGTCACATTGGTACACTTACAATTTAACCAAAAGGCAAAAATAAATCTAATACCTTCCTTTAACAGATTTTCATTTTTTTTTTGAAAAATAAAAAAATATGAGCAATCCATTTATTAGCCCAATAGTAATAAAGAATAGGAACAATCCAACCACTTTATTATCTAGCAAGTGAACCAATTTTGGGTACATTTCGTTCATAAAATCATTTAATCAAAATTTTAAATTTCCTGCTAGGAAGCTTTGCTTTGGGAAATATTATAAAATTTCGTCTTTTCATTATCAATAGGTATGTGACTAAAAATAAACAAAAATCTTGGAGGGATTTTTGTGTCTGATTGGCCATCTAAGGGTAATTAATCTATTTAAATAAATGTTTACCTGTCCATCATAGTATGTGGTTCCCCAACCTAAAAAAATAACATACAGATCATTTGCCTTATATATTTCTATTTTTCTAAAGTACAATGTCTTATTTTTTCCAAATGCTCGAATCGATTTCAATTTCTAAAGATTCATGACTATTTTACATAAGGTTTACATTATAGCACAGCATACATAGATATTAATCGTATTTTCGTAATATTGATCATGCTGAAATGCTTATTCCAAATTATCTATCAATGTTTGATCACATGGCAAAACTATTCTACTTATATTCTATTATATAGCACTAACTTAATTATATTCTATCTAGAAAAGAATTAACTCAATTTTATTCTATTGAACTATCCCTGTAGGCAATGAGGAAAAGCACTAACCTAATTATATTCTATTGACCTATTACTGTAGACAAATAGGGAAAGAACTAATTTAATTATATTTTATTGACCTATACCTGAAGGCAATGAGGAAAAGCATTAACCTAATTATATTCTATTGTCCTATCCTTGTATTCTATTGACCTTTCTCTAAATGCGAAGCACTAGCCCAATTCTATGAATCAATTAATAGAAATGACGCCAAACAGGACAAATGACCGATAAGAGGTCAGAATACATTTTACCATTGGTCAATCTAATTGTATACTGGCCTATCAATTATCATGTGTATTGTATGACGTAATTCTTGATTAGGCACTATCAACTGCTTCCAATTATATTGACCTATACCTGAAGGACATGAGGAAAATCACTAACCTAATGCTGTTGGAAGTTTGTGTGTGAATAATTGAGAGGAATATTGACCAGTGGGCAAACAAATTGGCTGAATGTACCTGGAGAACAAAAAAAATATTTCCATAATTAGCGCAGCAACAAGTTTAAGATGGTTAATATTCCTTATATGAAATAATTGAATGTCTTTGTGTCTGTCTTATAGAGACAAATGAAGAAGGTCCAGGGAAGAATTATAATTATTTTGGAGAAGGAAACTTCTACGCTCCCTAGAGAAATCACGCCTGGAAATATATCCCAATATCCTTGGGTACTTTTTTTTTTGTAAAACTAATAACAAAACGGCCTAAGTATTATTCATAAAAGTTATGAAATTTATTCTGTTATTAATTGTTTTAAATCTTGACAGTCGGCCAGTCTGTTGGCGGGTCCGACAAAGTCTTAATATAGAGTAGCTGCGCACGGAACAAGATCAATTATATCCAAACAATACAAATTATATAGGCTGAGAGATAAAGATGAACTAATTGGAAATATTACAGAAAATTACTGCAAAAAGAGAAATGTAATAAAAGCACTATATTTTATTGATAAAACGTACAGAACGTACAAAAACTGTACTTACTGTGTGAAAGGAACAGGTTTCTCCAGTGTGAAAACGGCAATGTCGTTGTAAAATCCGTTCGGTCTTAACACATTTTTTGTTCGTTGTAAAATTATTTAAATCTAACAAATGATCATTAAAAATCAGATGAAAAGGGCCCAAGACATGCTAAACTCATATGGAAAGAGTTATCTTCTCCTGAAAGTAAAAAAGGTTGTATAAAATCAACCAATAGTGTCCGAAATATTAACACAGCCAAGTCGCAGGAAACAATTTGGTAGCAGACGAAAAAGGTCATTGGAAAGGGGGCAGGTAGTTATCTGTATATACATCTATGCCATAGATCTATTAGATAGACAACAAACGTCCTTTTAAACTTGTATGTAGACACATACATACAGCCTAACTTTTAGTACAATGGACGATTTTTTGGGACAAAATTTTTATTGGTAGCAAAGGTAAAAAGGGCATAAATAGAACCTGACTAATTTTCTAAAATTATTTATAAACAAAATGTTTTCCTGAAGTTCGGATGTGCCTGAAATAGTAAAATATATATTAATTTAAATTTATAATGAAGATGCTTTACAAAATACAAAAGACCCATACTGGCCCAGCTGTTAGTAAGATATTTCGGTACAGGCAAACATATAATCAAATTACACTGGTTCCTATATTTATAATTATCTCATTAGATGGGTAAATAGCTTAGAGTACTTTTGTTGAATTTTGCATGGTTAACCTCAAACTTTTCAACCTTTATTCTTCATCTACAGAAGAGATAATTTTGTTTATCACCACTGTGGATGTATACTAATTTATCATCCATTGTCTAATCCTTAAAAATCTCTTTATTTAATCTATCTTTATAATCACAGTGCCTTCGAAGGTGCTTTGACTTTAGTGTCAGAACCTAAATTGGGACATAGTGCATTTCATTACCCTAGGTTTGGTAACTTCATTTCACTTTTCAATAAAATTTTAAATGCAGCGGTTTTTGAGAAAATTAGATTTAAAAATTTCAAGTTCAATTTTCACCCACTAGGAGTTACCGCATAATCATGACAAGAAAAGCAAAGATTATTTATTTAAAATTTTGAACAACTTTGCTTTTATAAAGTCAGTCATAAAACCTCTCTATATATGATTTATTTAAAGCTGTATTTCCGTGACCTTAGCAAAGCAATTGATAAAAATGGCCATTAATTAACTCATTTCTGGAGTGGTTTTATGAAGAACTTTATAAAAGCAAAGTTGTTCAAAATTTTAAATGAATAATCTTTGCTTTTCTTGTCATGATTATGTGGTAACTCCTAGTGGGTGAAAATTGAACTTGAAATTTTCAAATTTAATTTTCTCAAAAACCGCTGCATTTTAGATTTTATTGAAAAGTGAAATGAAGTTACCTAACCTAGGGTAATGAAATGCACTATGTCCCAATTTAGGTTCTGACACTAAAGTCAAAGCACCTTCGAAGGCACTGTGTAATATGATTAGATTTGGCATACCTGGTCTATTTGTTTAGATAAGCCAATGGAATTTTCCACGATTATGATGAGATAAAGGAAAAAGGGCATGGAAAAATGCACTATCATAAAGTAAACAGAAAAGTGATACAGCTTCTAAAATTAAAATGGATAGATGCATTTTAATGAAATATGCATATTATTAATGTATGTTCTTTTGATTGACAAACCGTATAGAAATTAAGACGTTTTTCATCGAATACTTTCAATAATTTTAGTAACAACAAAGCTAATTTAGATAACTTTGTCTGTCTGTCTGTCAGTCTATATGGCAATTACTCGACAGATGTTAGAGAAATTCTAGTAAAACATTTTGCTGGCCAATGATCTTCTACTCTACATATAATTCACTTTGTCCGTCGGTCAGTCCGTATTCTTAAGAGGACATCATATTTATATCTGTTTTTTTTATTTTCTTCCACTTCAGAAAGAAGGTTATAATTTTGATATGATGATACAAACAATTACACCTTTTGCCAATTACAATTAGTGGTTGAGACTTTTGGCCACACATCTAAATGAACCAAACAATTAAAATTCAATAACAGTCCTGAACACTGTTATGCCAACAAACATGAAAATGTTATTATAAAACTTTAGAGACTAGTGTAATAAACAGCCATATATCCCCTCCTCCTCCCTGAGTATATTACTACGTTATAAAAAAACTAATTGGCAATTTTATATCATAAAATAAATCCTTAACAGTAAGTAAATTGTTTCAACTATATATGACACGTTAAATATCCCTACAAACATTATAAGAAACAAAAACTTTCAGATTTTCCCTGTTTTTTCCTTTTTCCCTCCCAAAATATCATAAAATCAAGGCATTATTCCTGGATATTTTTGTTAATAGGACGTTTTTGGTTTATCAGTGTAGTGAAATGTGCTTAGAAAATGTTAAGATTTGATAATCAGATGAGAAATTTTTACGTTCACACTCCCTTTAATCAGAAGTTAGACTTTCAATTAAACTGGTACCCAAAGTGTTTTACCATTTGACTAACAAACTTTGGTTACTTTTATCTAAATTTTAATATCTTTTTTTTATCAACTAATAATTTTGATTTTGATCTTTATTTTAATTTTGTTTAACGTCATTATGGATGTAAACAATTTATCGTCCATTGTCTTATCCTTTAAGATCCCTGTGATTATTAATGAAATGGTAGTCATAAAGTCCATGTGAACAACAAGCTCTTATGACACATATCGTTATTAAGTTAATCATCCTAACAATGCAATGGATGGTAATGACTTTAATTATCAAGAAAATTGAGTTTTCAAGTAAATGCTTATCAAAGATGTAGAATCATGTAAAATAGTAAGGATTTTGTTTTCTGTATGTTCAGTTCAGATCTTGCTAGCCACTGAACAGTCTAAAGAGTTATTTTATTTGATAATATATGTATTATCATATTTTCTGCTCCATACCTTTATCTTCATAACAGAGTCCTTAAAGGTAGGGGCACACACACTCTCTAGTTTAATATAAACCCCAAAAGTCCAATAATAAATTTAAATTTAATATTTTTCTTTCGATAAAAAATCGCTATAATCCTAAATAAATCTATAAATAGACACAACATCCCCCTTAATAATATAATTCATAATATTGTTTTGTACTAAGGCGCTAGTCAGGGATCTACAGTGTTAAGACAATGATTTATAACTTGATGTACATCGTCAATAATTGATGATAAACATAATTACCCTTCTGTAGCTCCAAAGAGTGCCCAAAGTTTTTGGGCCAATTCCCTGATTTATAATATAAACCCAAAGTTTTTTGAGCATACACACTCATTCCCCAGTTTTAAACTTTGGGTAATTTTATTAAAGCTTGATCGGTTGGTTAAATACTCTTGATCTACAGAAGGGATACTTTTGTTCATGATCGTTCGGAATGTACAATGCAATTTATCTACCATTGTCTTATCCCTTAAGATCACTGCAAGTAAAAAACAAAACCAATTATTAAAATGCAATGAAAATTATTATATTTAAAAATGGCATAAAACATTATTTTGCATATTCTACAGGAAAATGTTAAAGGATGATAAACTAATTTTACCAGATATCTTAAGGGATAAGACAATGGGACGGTAGATTGATGTGTATCCCCAAAGATAAAAAACAAAATTTCCTATTGTGCAGTTTAAAATTATTGGTTTGAAAGTTTAAACAGTGGTACCAACCAACTTGTCAAGTACCCAAAATTATTATATTCATTAATATTCATCTGTGACAAATTGGAGAAAAGAAAGTAATGTAGATTTATATATTACCTTAAATTTAGCAACGGGCAACTCTACAGAATAATCATCGCTATCCTCTGAAATAAAATAAAATATAAATTAATAAATTCACGAAACCTCAGACCAACACTATTTTTAAAAGCGAACTTTTCTATAACTAGGGTCGGTTCGTACGTCCGTACGTTACGGACAGTTAGTTATTTTCGTTAATTTAAACAGGTTAGATTCTAAACTTGGCATGGTGATTCCTGTAGTGGTTAGGTACGATTTAGAAAGTGAAGCAACTCTATACCCGTTACTAGAATGTCTGTGCGTTCATTTTTAACAAGTTGATTTTTATATTCTAATTATTCAGTTCTGACACTCTACAAGTGTTAATGTTTGTTTGTTCTACCCTTTAAGAGTTTTGCTTTTATGGATGTTCTCATCCTTGTTATTAAAAGGATTATTCTAGATTTATAGATAGGTAAATCATCAGAAAAGATAGGGAGACGCTTTAAGACATAAAAACAAAAAAATACGTAATTCGCCTATCACGAAGATCAATAGACTTAAAAGTAAACATTAGAATTTGCATAGAAAAATAATAATTTATGGGAAAGTCAAATCAGGGATCTAAAGGGATAAGACAATGGCCAATAAATTGATGTACATCCCCATTAATGAAAAGTTTGCCCTCAGCTTATTTTCCCAACCAAAGTTGTTAAGTCAGAGAATAAGAAAACGTTGTTAAAAAACTTTGGGGACTAGAATAGTAAACAGCCAATTGTCCCCTCCCTCCCTGAAGTCTGATACTCACAGATACTCCAAATAACTAGGGATCTTTAGGAACCATGAACATTTAATTGAATTCACCCTCGATTATGATAAACTATCCTTTCTGTAGATTATGATTAATGGTGGTAATGTTTCGACACTAGTGGGGAGCCAACCATTTAAAAAAAAATAAAAGTACCCAAAGGGTTTCAAGCCAACCAACATGATAATTTTTTTATATAAAACTTTGGGTCCCAGTGCAATTTACAGTATAATGTCCCCTACCAAACTTTTAACTGTTAATAAAAACACATAAAAAGTATTTTTTTTGTATTTGAAAAAAAATTTAAAAAGAAGTGAAGAATAGTTATTTCTTTCATCGTATTTTAAACAGCTTTCCGCGGATATAGAATGTACAATTATAAGATTAAAACCAGTTTTTGTAGCCCCGAGATGCCGAAGGCAAGGGCTAAAAACTGGATTTAATCTTTTGATTGTACATTTCTAAATATATTCGTAGAAAACTGGATATAATACGATGCTAGACATAGTTTTTTCGTATTGCTGAGAACTAGTTCCTATCCACCGGATTCGAATGAATACGAGAAAAAAAATTTGGTCATTCCTATTTTCCTTCCTGAATCCTGAACAATCCAGACTAGAAAGATTCATAAAGCACAAACAAGTACAAATAGTATCCAAAGATGTATGTGTATGTATAATCATATGAATGAGAGAAAAAAGTACTTATTTATCACTTTTTATTGTATTTAGACAACTTTCCGCTGATAGTAAAACGATAAATTTTAAGGTTAATTCTGGTTTTGTCAGCCCCGAGGTGCCGAAGGCCCGTGCAAACAAAACTGATATTAAAATCAACATTTTTTCATTTTAGTATTTGTAGAAAATTGTCTATAATACGTTATGATACATGATTTTTCAATATGGCCAAGAATCGGTTATAATCCAGTGGAAGATATAAAGAAGAAAAAGAATAGATTGATAAATATACATATAAAAAAATCAAAGTTCGAGAAATAAGCAAACACGAAAAAAATAGTGAAATAGATATAGATAGAAATGGTTAGGGTCAGCTAAAATAAGGGCCACGAATAGTTGTAAAGATGCACACAATCATCTGCTAAAAGGTACAAGTAAATATGTTATATGATTTTTGTAATATTACATAATATTCTACGAAAATAATAATAATCATCATAATACTTTTGTTTACTTCTAAGATCAATTGTTGACTAACTAATCATGCGGGTAGCAGTTGTATTTTACGGCTCTGGCAGCAAATTATAAAACCGCGGCTCGTTAGCAGCTGCGGGTAGTTTTTCGCGGCGGAAGCTTCATATAAAAATTGTTTAAAAACATGTTTTCATTGATCATTGTCTAATCTTTAAAGACTGAAGAGGTTGCCTAGATCTAGACACACAGACAGTGAGACATCCTTATACTCTAGTTACTTTTTTTTATAAGAATGAAATCAAATGTAGTAATTTACCTAAATCCCATTCTCCAATTCTCACAGTAAACTGGCTTGGTGAAAAACTGAAAAAAATATTAATAACATCACTTAAATAATATTGTAATAAAAACTTCAAAATTTTGTTACTTTTTATGCGAACAAATTTATTCGGTATAAATCTAGTATTGCATAGTTAAATTTGTTTGAGTTTGCCTGTACCAATGAGAATCCGTCAGTCGGTTGGTAATACTCTGACAGTTATTTGATTTTTGTAGAAAAAAAATTATTTGCTCTGCTTCTATAATAGATAGTTTATGACAAAACGGTGCGGCATCTACTCAATATATCAAATATGTCCGTTAGACTGTCTGTAATTATATTATTGAAATAATTTACCTCTTTTTATTCTTATCTTTAGTACAATGAGCAGCTGTTATGACGTGTCTATCTGTGACAAGGGCTCCTCCACACCAAAATTCTCTCCTAAAACAAGGATAATTATATCCATAAGTAACAATGATATCCTGTCTATAACAAGAACACCTCAACACCAAAATTCCATCCTAAAACAAGGATAATTATATCCATAAGTAACAATGATATCATATCTATAACCAGGACACCTCCATACCAAAATTCCCTCCTAAAACAAGGATAATTATATCCATAAGTAATACTTATGTCATATCTATAACAAGAACACCTCAACACCAAAATTCCCTCCTAAAACAAGAATAATTATATCCATAAGTAACAATAATATTATGTCTAAAACAAGGACACCGCCACACCAAAATTCCCTCCTAAAACAAGGATAATTATATCCATAAGTAATAATGATATCATATCTATAACAAGGACACCTCCACACCAAAATTCCCTCCTAAAACAAGGATAATTATATCCATAAGTAACACCGATATCATATCTATAACAAGGGCACCTCCACACCAAAATTCCCTCCTAAAACAAGAATAATTATATCCATAAGTAACAATGATATCATATCTATAACAAGGACACCTCCACACCAAAATTCCCTCCTAAAACAAGTATAATTATATCCATAAGTAACACCGATATCATATCTATAACAAGGGCACCTCCACACCAAAATTCCCTCCTGAAACAAGAATAATTATATCCATAAGTAACAATAATACCATATCTATAACAAGGACACAACCACACAAAAATTCCCTTAGGAATATAAGGGTGGGTTCATATCGGAATTAGACAAAGAGGGGATATGCAACAGATAAAATTAACCTTCAAAACATTTCTGACCGAAAAAGTATTTTAAAAATTTGAGTTTTAGAACGCGACCACTAAAAAATATATTTGATTACTTATTAATATGCAAAGACGACATTCAAAAAATTGAAACAAGGATAATTATATATCCATAACTATGATATCAAACACTAGAAATTTCAATCAAAACAATTATAATTATACTCAATTTTTCTCCCCGGACCCTTTAAATTTGTCAAGGGGGTGGATACACTCCCATACCTTGCATCTGCTTCCAAATGATTTAAAAAAAAAACGAATAATATATTTTACGATTCATCATTCGCTTTGAAGGACCTGTTTTTTAGAGGGGTGTATATTATATTTTTCTATCAATTTCGAGAGTAAATGTCATTGTTCATTAAAAACACAATAATGGTCTACCTGCCAGCACCATGAAGATAAATAGCGGCCATCCATGGTACTTCACCCTCGTAGGTTTCATTGCCACCCACAATTCTACTCTGGGGCACCTTCACTCCCCCACATTCTGAAAAAACAAAACAATTTTTATCTTCTTCTTTTATTTTACATGGACATCAAAAAGGAAAAAATGCGTCGACTAGAATTTAAAAAATTCCTAAACTCTTTTTCCTTTTTTATTATTTAATACTTTTATTTGCGGGAACTTTTATTTAATGAAATCTTCCAATTTTTAACATGTACAAAACGGCCTGCATTATTGCATCAAGATCCATGACAGATCTATATAGGAAATAAATGTCTATAAATGAGCTCAAGTTTTCCAAATATTAAAGGAAGCCTGCAAGCGAGTGTACTGTAGCCAATCAGAAGGCTGAATCAGCTTAACAACCAATCACAGCTGAGATTGTATTAGTTTCCCCCTTTGTTTCCGCTATGATTTTCGTTTAAAAATTCAATTTAAATCGAATTTTTTTCATAGATTTTGACTATGAAATGTGGTGTTTTTATTGTAAAAATGTAATCAGTTACCGGCAATCTAAGTTTCTGACAAAGATAAGGTTATAATTTTGTGTCTAGGCGACGTAATTTAATATTGTTTTTTCTTTTATGAGCATTGGAAATCTTTCAAAAATTTGATTGTACATAATATTTTGAAATGCCTAACTTTTTTGTTATTGAAGCTGAATGCTTTAAATTTGGGGTATTGGGTCTACTTGTGGCAGTCTTTCAGCAGTTAAAGCTTGGTATTTCTTGCAAGCGTCCTTTAAGTGTTTAAAACCCATAGTGCTCCAATAATCCATAATAAACTCTCATTGACTAGAACAATATGACCCATTATTTTACTGTATGAAAATTTAATTTTTTTTTATTTCATGTTGCTATTTGAATCATATTAAAGTATTAAATTTATATTCAACAGAAAATTTAAATTTATAGCATAGTAAATAAAAGAAAACTTAGTTTCAAACTAATTTGATACTAGCGATACGTGCGTAATGTGGTTAGATATTGAACTAAAATTTAACAGTTAACTAAACATTTTAACCCTTTCAGGATGATAATTTGAAATAAAAAAAACATTAGGTCATAAAATCTTTTAAAGAAAGAGAGGCAAAATTATAAATACTTTAATACTTTAAACAGGGATAGGACAATGGAAGAACAAGATTAATATTTAATCTAGCTAATAGCGGGATAATTTTAGAACGCAGCCTCTAGTAAATAATGTTAGTGAACATAATAGTTTACAGGTATAGGTATGGCAATTTAAGATAAATTAATTTCACTATATCGTATTCGTAGTTCGTATTTGTATAGTGTTTCTCTGCCTTTAGTAGCCTGTCAATATAGGGAACAAAGAATACATTTTGTGTAACTCTTTCTGGTTATCCAAGTTATTCATATCATTTCGAAATTTAACATTTTGTAGTCGTTCCGATCATTTTAAAGATTTAATTGGAACCACCAATAAAACAGTCCTGTTGTAATCTTTTATTAATTCTACCACGTCGTTTTTCCACTTGCTTTTAGAAATAATTTTGTATGATCTAATAGACATATTGTTTATTATCAAACACTTTTTAAAGGTCAAACTGTCTATAATTCATAATACACAAATATATGTACGCAGTAATTTCGACAGTAATTTATACTAGTTCACAAGAATTAATGAACAAGTCTCTCATTTTTGACTGGTTGCTAGACAGTTAAAGTGTTCAAACTTTTCTACCAATAAGTTTTAGTCTACAGAAAGGGTATTAGATAATTTCATATTTAATTCTATTCGGGAAGATCATTAAGTACACAATTTGCTATTGAATTCAATTTTAGATAAACGTTGAAAAATAAAGCATTCTAACCTTTTTATAAAGTATATTTACATAATTTCTGTATACTAAACAAAATATATTCTAAAAATGCAAATTAAAAATTTGTTTTCAATTCAAACAAGAATGGGTTGTTTGATAACATACGGGGCAAATTCGAGAAATATTATACCAAAAAACTTGAAAAGAAAAGAATGATGTGCAAAAAGTCTCAAAAAATGTGCAAAAAAGTTACTATGGTTAATATAAAGATGTTAATACAAATAATGTTTGCAAACAAAAAAGATCAATAATGTTGCAAAAAATACATACAAAGTGGTTGAGTTAAGTTAAGTTGCATGTAACACTAAAAAATTTGAATACCCATGCTAATAAACATGTGACATATTCCAGTTAAGCGTTTTAAAGACAAAGCCAATATTGTCCTGTTGTGACGTCATAAATTTCGGGATAGAAGAAGGGAAAGGGGAAAGAAAATCTCTTTAAAGGAGATGGGAGAAATGGTGTTCTCCTTTCCCGAAATTTATGACGTCACAACAGGATAATATGGGCTTTGTCCCAAGAGGTTTGATCAAACTAATTTTTCGTGTTTTAGATATTAACCCTTAATGGTCGGGGGGGGGGGGCGTTGACGCCCCCCCCCCCGGTTTTTTCTATCTCATTTTCTATGTGAAAAGAATTTTATCCTACCAAAATACTAAAATATCCTCTAGTAGAACATCCTCATATAAAATACAGGTGTTCAAGTCAATTTAAGGATCCAGGTATGATCCTGCAGGTCCTGATCCTCCAGGTCTCCAGAAATCTTTAAAAGGCTCCTGTGGCCGTAATTTTTGACTTAGAGACTTCAAATTTTAAACTTAAGCTTTTCTTACATGTCTACATAACGTATTAAAATTTCATAAAGATCCGCCGACTTCGGCGGCTGGCAGCTGCCAAGTACAGCTGTGGCCGCTGAAATTTATGTTTTGATATTTCTAACATAAAATTTACATAAAGATAAACATTTTCTGCAAAAAAATTTTCTTCTAGCTTCAAAATAAAAAATTACAGCCGTTTGAAATTTTTAAGTAAAAAAGGACCTAAAACAAAGGTTGTTACATGAAAGGGGGAAGGAAGCGAAAATTGACTTTGACTCACTTAAGGTCGAAAATTCATTACCAAACAGGGGATATGCACAATTTCTAGCTCTAATGGGGACTGAGATAATAAGAGGGGGGGGCCTTGAACGCCCCCCCCCCTGACAGATTAAGGTGCGGCAAGGGGCCTGACTGTTAAGGGTTAAAGAAAATTATAAAAAAAATTGAGGTTTTTTTTTTCATTTTTTGAGGGGGTTAAGAGCGTCCCAACCCCCCAAAAAATAAACCTTCCCGGGACCTATAAGAAGCTACCCTGTAAAGGAGAACCCGATCGGTTCAGCGGTTAGAGAGATTCTTCGCTACAAACAAACAGACAGACAGACAGAAAAACAAACATCGTTCTACTTTGTATTATAGATGAACAATATCTATAATAACAAGAATGAAAATTTAGAAATAAAAAAAGCCATAGCCATTATCATAGATATTAATTTGAAAAATTATATGATCAAAACCATTTTTGTTAATTATCTTTTTTTTAAATATTAATATTTTTATATTTATTTTAATATTCGTGGAAAATTATCTGCAATACGATACTATCCTTGAATTTTGGTATGCTTAGAGCTGGTTTTAATCCGGCATACTGGAAATAAATTTAAATGTCTTTTCAACACTCGGTAATTCAATCCTCTATAATCTCAACTGCCTGTACGTCCGTTCGTCCTTTTTAACCCTAACCTAAAAGGGCTGTACGTTAAATTAAAGTATTTACAGTAATATCTATGTTAATAACTTTATAGTTAATTTTTCATACAAAATGGCTTGTTATTGCTGCGCTACTTATGAACAAAATACATGCATAAAGACAAGAGTTTTTTTTATAGATCATGTTAGACTTTACAATTATGCTAAAGACCAACGAAAAAACATATTAAAAACAAATTTGGCATGTAAACCATCATTAGAAAACAAAATAATAAATAAATATACAAACAGAATAGTTTAGACCAAGACGGTGTGCAATGATTGCCGCATATTTTCATAGTATCATATAAAATTAACAGGATGTCTGTCTGGGTGTACGGAAGGAACTCGCTAACTGCTGAAGCAATATTATTCTCTTCTCTTATTCAATGTAGCTTCTTATAGGTCCTGGGAATATGAATAACTATGTTGGCGGAGAATGCCAACACACTCCCAAAAGAAATTGCCCCTTCCCCCCACCCCCAAAAAACTACTTTATCTTATTTAAACTAAAAATAAAAAAATGAGGGGATCATATTTAAAAAAAATATTAGGTAAACAACAATGACGATGATCAAATTCATGAAAAGCAAAGCACATAAACTGTGACAATAATAGTTATTTCTTTCATCGTATTATAAACCGCTTTCCGCGGATATAGAATGCGGTTTATAATACGATGATAGACATAGTTATTTCGTATGGATGAGAACCGGTTCCTATCCACCGGATTCGAATGAATACGAGAAATTATCATTAAAGAATTTAAAAATAATTTTACAATGTAGCGAAGAAAATTACTTTTCTTCAGCAGAAATCAAATGTCCTATAAAACATTGCAGGTTGACATGTTAGGTTTTAGCAAGGCGTAAGGGAGGGGACAATGGATCGAATATTCAATTTTTAGGAGTCTCAAACTTTGGGTACTGGCTTAAAGGGAATGTGCAAGAATTTAGCAGTTTCTGACTAAGTTTGGGTACTTGGGCATGAAATGCCGCTACTCGTTATGTATTTTTTGAATATTGCAGACGGGGAGAAGGGATAAGGAAAGTGGGGGCAAGGGAAATAAACACTCGTTGTGTTAGTTTGGAATGTAGCAGACGGGGAGAAGGGAGGTGGGGGCAAGGGGCAAGGGAAATAAACAGAATAAAAAGGGGCAGTCATATTCTTGCTAGCAGCTGGCCGGGTCCAATAATCTTGTAATATAAAAATCACACCAAAAAACCTCAATATATTTCATCAAAAATAAGTTGTGGTTTCACTTTACATGACGCTATGGAAATCTATTATTCAATTAACAATCCCTTTATAATTTCCTACAAATTTATTGGATTAAACTGGATGTCATGCCCTTTCTTTGATAACTCTTATATTGAATTAATTGCCCATTGTCCCCTCCCTTACTCCCTGGGTTTTAGAGTCAATGCAGAGGAATCTATCTTAAATATTAGCAAAAATATAATTTTAAAAATTTTACATTAATATAAAACTTTTCAATATGCCAATCTAATTTCAATTTATTAGATTGCTATATTGAAAATAATATTTCCTACAATAACTCTCTAAATTATGGGCATCAATCAAAATAAAATTATAGCCAAGCTTTGCTAAAAATGAGGAAAAAGTATAATTTAGCATTTAATATGGATTGTTTTTATGATTCTTTATAAAATACAATCAGAGATTTAAAGAGTTTTCTCGTATTCATTCGAATCCGGTGGATAGGAACCGGTTCTTATCCATACGAAAAAACTATGTCTAGCATCGTGTTATATCCAGCTTTCTACGAATATAAAAAAGTACAATCATAAGATTAAAACCAGCCCGCCCCTTCGGCACCTCGGGTTTAAAAAAAACTGGTTTTAATCGTATAATTCTACATCCTATATCCGCAGGAAGCTGTTTATAATACGATGCAAGAAATAACTATTAAAGTAATACTTTTATAAGCGTAGCCACTATAAGTAAAGCACTTATTTCATAGGGGCACTTTGGTTTGGAGGGGGAGGGTGCGAAACCATTCCCCCTCGTCAATTTTGGTTTGTAATAATTGTAAAAAGCTTTTTCCGGGGGTTGGGGTCGTGGAGTTTCCCTTTAATGCTCCTCGAGGCCTCTAGGAGCTTAACCGCTAGTGTTTATGTTAAACAGCACACATCAATAATTCATATTATTTGCTGCTATTTGACATAACCGTCCTTGTTATTCCCCTAAAACTAGAAAACTACATTTTATTTTATTTAAATCAAATAATAAGGAAAAGCTTATAATTCTAAATTTCTTTTGTTTACAATTTTTAGATCCATATGGAGGAATTTATTTAAAACAACAATTTATTTCAAAATTAACTAGGATTCTTAAGGGATAAAAAAGACAATGAACAAAAAATTGATATTCATCCCCAATTATAATTTTTAAAATTAACCTTCCTGTGGAATAAATTATTGGATAAAAAGTTTAGTCCCTATTAAAACCAACCTATTGCATTTCAATTAAAGTACCCAAAATTTTTGACTCAACGAATAAGGTATCAAGATTATAAAACTTTGGAAACTAGTGTAAATTATAGACCAATTCTCCCTCTACATTTTAAGGTAGATAAAATTATTAAATTGAAAAATCCAAAAGCAATGTCGTATATGGTGTTTTATTGACAATACCTAACAAAATTACCCTTTTAAAATGGTTAGGTACTCAATTATTCTATAGATTTTTGTTACAACGTTTTGCTATATTTTTCACCTATAATATTGGTTGCATTGTTTGACAACATCCTTTGATATACTGTATTTTTGCTTTTCCTTGAAAATCGAGGAAAATTTTTATCTAAGAGCATTCGAAAATGTGGGTTTTCTTTTATTTATTTTCATTATGTTTAAAACAATGGCTTATATGAGATGTAAGTCATGTTTTTTTTCATGTATTATTTAGCTTTTTGTTTTTTATTTTTTAGTATTTTGTGTAGATTTATATCAATTCTGAACTTTAGAAAAATTGTACTTTCACAGTTTCACTCAGTGATCGCTAGGGATACGGGAACGGACGATAAATTGATGCATATTTCTGATCATGATAAACAAAATTAAACCTTCTGCAAATAAAAAATATTAGTGAAAACGTTTTAACACTAATAATTTAAATCACCCAAATGACTCTAATTTTTCACATCACTTGCCTGGCTTAGCAACAGACAGCTGAGGTGGATTCTTTAAAAAAATAGGGTCGCTTCATCGCTGCATCACCAAAATTTGTACAAAATAAATGTTTGTGATCTGGCTACCATAGTCGATATAGCGATGCTGGATATATTAAAAACCTACCTCAGAACTAATTTGAACTTACTTTGATTAGATCCAGGTACATAGAGGCTGTTTAGCTGGCTGGCAGTTGGGGCTCCAGGATGGACAAGCACAGGTGCAGGCAGCTCTGATAGGCCATAATAGTTTTATCACAATTTCTGGAAATTTCATTAATACCGAAAGTGGACCAAATCAAGGCTATAAACTATGTATTTTAGTTAGGTTCTGCAAATTAATTACTACAAAATTAAGTAAAAGATTTATTTTTTTTTATGTGTATTTTGGAAATATCTACAATACACTTAAAAACCTATGTTATATGTCTTGTAGCTAGTAACTAAAGAAATTTTTTAAAATCACTTAATTTTTTTTGGCAAGTTATACATAATTTAAATAATAGATAATATATTGATGTAAATCAATTAAAACAAATTGTTATAAAATATGCCTGAGATACTGGGTAGGGATGGAGGGGTCGGGGTTGGGTAATTTGTAACACTACTTAGATCTTGTAATAATTCTTCAACCCTAAAATGTATACATTTTTTTTATTTGTAGCACAACTTTAATGTTTGCATCTTTGTAGCACTACTTGACAACTAAATATTTATATTGTTTTCATATTTTGTAACAATACTCAAATCTTGTTAAAATTCTTCAACCCTGGAAATAAATAAATATTATTTTTTATTGTAACTCTGCTAAAATTTTATCAACTTTTCAGCACCACTTACTAGTAATTGGGAAAGGTTGCTATGATCACGTAACAATTATACAACATATTATCAATTTTGTAGCACTACTTCATTACCAGTGTTGTTTTTGAACTTTTTGTAGTTTTTCTCGTAAAAGAACAAACATTTCAAAAAGTAGCAAAGAAATGATAAAAACAGTTTTGTTTAGCTGTTTTTGAGACCTTTTGAAACAAATATCTAACAAACAGTTATATGTTTATTCTTATAAAACTTTCCTCATAACCCTTAGATATAACATTTCCTTGTATATTCATGTTACAGTTTTCAAATAAAAATATAATAACTGAGGGAAAGAGATACTTTGAGTAACGTACTTTAAAAATTTAACTACTCTATGCATAACTAAGACATTTTTTTGGTAACGATATTTTTCTTTTTTATAATTGAATTTAAATTAAATTTAAATTGTATACAAATCATAAAAGACATCTATCATCAATGTCACATCGAATGGATGGTTAAACGGTCCTTTTCCTCAGAGTGCCTACTGAGCACCGAAATCTCCCTTAGATTTGAAAATAAAATGGAAAATAACGGGGGTTAGGTTTGTATTCACATGACTAAACCCTGGCGGTTGCGATAATCTTGTTGGGCCTATACCTTGCAAAAATTGTAAAAAAAGACAACTGCTTTGAAAAGGTCTTAAATGAAAATAAACTATCCTTGGTTATTAAATCTACTATCAAAGGTTAGGTTAGGATGTATATAAGGGGTTCATGTAAGCGTAAACAAATTTTGCATATTTCAAATCCAGTTCACAGTTGTTTTCGCAAAATGACCAATTTTTCAACCTTTCCTACAAACTTATATTAACTATTATAATCTGAAAAACAAGCTCCAACAATTAAAAACTTAGGGAAAAAACGAACATTACTAAATACAGATTGGTGCTTAGATCTTATATTTAAGACTTGATTATGGAGATGATTCGCTTATAAAACTGTTCCAAATCATCCTAGAAATTACCTTTATATAGCTTTTAGTAAGCCTGTAACCTCATGTTTCCCCTATGTTATATTAGAATAAAGTTAGAACTCATCTTTGAAATAAGGAAAATGTAAAAGTGAATCATAGGGCCAATACAGTATAAACAGATCACTGAAGCATAAGTGCATATTTGCAAATTGTAATATTACATTTCAAGAAATGGTCAATGATATATTGCTACTTCTACTATTCCAGATTTTAGCGGCTGCACCCCTTTCATATAGTGGAGGACGGGGAAGATATGGTGAATAACCTATAACTATCCAAAGACATTTATAGAGCTTTTCTGAAAATTACAACAAATTCGAGCCAGTATTCTCTTAAGCTTCAAACAAAAAAAACCTTACTGGATAACAGAAGGATTCAGCAAATATGCAACTGAGTAAAATACAGTATAAGTGAAGTTCCGCCGGGAAACCGTAACTTGTTACATATTTGATTTCGAATAAAAAATGTATAATTTTTATAAACTATTTAATGCAAAAATACAATTAATACAGCCAATTTAAAATCATACCTCACAGCTATTAATTGGTTTATTAAAATAAAAATAAATACATGAATCTTTAAGGTAAGAAACTTGACTATAAATTGACATTTGCGTCCAAGTTATCATATACAAAATTATACTTTGTATATGATAGAAAGGTTCGGACAGTGCTAAGTAGAACCAACCAATCAATCAAGGTTTGATAAATTTAAACAAAATTGACTCTAAATAAGAATTTAAGTAACTTACCCCACTTCAGGACAGCAAACACCGGGGGCAAACAAAGACTTGAAGCATATAGACCCTCTCAGGGCGTTCAAATCAGCTGAAAATAAATATATTTGAATAATAAAGATTTTAATGTATATTTATTCAACTTTCCAAGAGCAAAACAATCATTGATTGATCAAATTATACATTTTGTTTAAAATAATATCCTGTTGTTTTATACAAGATAACGTAGAAACAAAAAGAGTAGAGCAAACAAATTCCATAAATGCGAAAATAATAGAAAGACAAACAGCCAATCAAGCAGACAACTAGAAAGACAGACAAACAGAAAGTAATACAAACAGAAAACAGACATATAGAAAGACAGACAAACAGACAGAACAGACAGAACATACAGGACAGACAGGACAGACAGAACAGACAGAACAGACAGAACAGACAGAACAGACAGAACAGACAGAACAGACAGAACAGACAGAACAGACAGAACAGACAGAACAGACAGAACAGACAGAACAGACAGAACAGACAGAACAGACAGAACAGACAGAACAGACAGAACAGACAGAACAGACAGAACAGACAGAACAGACAGAACAGACAGAACAGACAGAACAGACAGAACAGACAGAACAGACAGAACAGACAGAACAGACAGAACAGACAGAACAGACAGAACAGACAGAACAGACAGAACAGACAGAACAGACAGAACAGACAGAACAGTCAGAACAGACAGACAGACAGAACAGACAGAACAGACAGAACAGACAGAACAGACAGAACAGACAGAACAGACATAACAGACAGAACAGACAGAACAGACAGAACAGACAGAACAGACAGGACAGACAGGACAGACAGGACAGACAGAACAGACAGAACAGACAGAACAGACAGAACAGACAGAACAGACAGAACAGACAGAACAGAATAGACAAACAGACAATATAGAACAGATATAACAGACAGAACAGAGAAACAGACAGACAGACAGACAAATAGATTGATAGAGAAACACACAAACAATCAGAAAGACCAACAGAAAAACAAAACAGACAACGAAACAAAAAGAAAGAAAAACAGACATATAACTGTACATATTTTACAGAGCAGCTTTGCTGATATAACTATTTTAATTTTGACATTCAAGGATCTATATTGACAATAAAAATACAAAAAATATTTTCAGTGCAATTTCATTGTTCTTCGAAAATTCTTTTTATCATCTAATTATTTATCTTATTATTATATATGAAAACAAAGTATGTTTTGATCAAAGCTCGGCAGCATAAGCCTCAACTTTTGAGCAAAGAAATAAATTCTGAAAAAATGGTTTTAGATTTAGATTTAGAATCCAGCTGAATTTTAATGTTTCAATTGACGATTTTACTGAGGATTACAAGCTGCTTGCGCGCAGCTGCCGAGCCCTGGTTTTAAGTGGTTTAAGGGTCAGATATTCTGCAAAACAAAACGCAATGTTAGTAATGAATCAAACTAATAAATGGATTTACAATGCAATAGGAACACAGTGCAGAGGAACAATGTGAGTAAGTTATATAACAGATTTGACACTAAAAGTTGAGTTAAATAGAAGCAACATCCATATAAAGCAAAGAATATCATAGATAAACAAACGAACAAATTCAGGGCAGATGTTCTGTGTGTAAAAATAAGAAAGAAAGATAATAGAATATTATAAAACCTTAATAACCTTGAGTTTGAAAGACATCTTTCCCAATGCACCACGGACGAATGGACTAACTGACGAACAGACAAAGTTAATTATTGAGTAGTCTAGCTACCTTAAATTACAAGAAAGTTATATAAATAACTAGAAGAAAATTTTACCTAAAAGCAAAGGACAAGCTTGAATATCTCTGCACTTTCCTCTTCCACCAGACGGAGTTGTACACGTGGGCACTGAACTCACCACCCTCCCCTGGTCATCCCGTCGGCCTCGTACAATGGCGCCACCTGGTAACAATTAAAATATTTAGAAATATGCAGGGATTCTAAGGATATATGTACCTGATTAATACCCAGCTGTAACCATTAACTAAATTAATTCGTAAAAATATTATATGATAATTTCAGCTGATTTTTTTGAGATCTTCGTGGGCAACATTCCGTAGTAAAGACGACCTTTTTATTATTTTAGATTCATTTAGCTTGTTGGCTATGCCTTATTCCTGAATAAAACCTCTGGGGACGGTTAATAAAAGCGTAGAACCTGAATTTTATATTAGGTCACTAATATTCCAACTATTACAGACAACCAACCATTAATTGACTGACATTTGTCTTGAAGGACTAATGATAATGGGTTGCACCTGCTATAGTCCAAGGCATTCCTTCTACTCTTATTATTAATGGTGCGCATCTTACATAACCGTAATAGGCACATATTTTAATGGACGCAAAATTAACATACATATCCAAATTATAATTTACAATATTAACTATCCTCTAGATCATAATTACGGTGGGAAATATTGGACACTGTTAATTTGTACAATCTATTTCTAAAGTCCTAAAATTTCAAGGTCAATGAATTATTAAAATTTTGTCCTCTCCCTTCCAGGTAGAAACCATTTTTAACCATTTTTTTATAATAAGCTTCGCTAATTTTTAAAACAATTACTATACAAATTATGTAACCACTATTAGAACGTAGAAATAGAAACAATAGTCAATTTTTGATGAATATATTTTATTCATAAATTTCTTTGAATGCTAACGAATAAAATAAGAAGTCTTAAGTGTTCATCTAAAACAACTAAAAATATTTTAAATCAACAATGACAATTATTTCCACATTTTAAGATTTTATAAAAAATCATGTGTGATTTTATAAAAAATCATGTGTGATTTTATAAAAAATCATGTGCGAGGAATGATTTTTTTAGAGACTCTCTAGGAAGGACAGAAGTACAAAAACTCAAAATAGTTAAAAACCTTACCATGACACATGATAAGCTTCTCTGTCAAAAAAAGACATACAGGCATCCTTTTACTTCCATATAAGGATTTTTTGCAATGTAAAAACATAAAACTTTATTATTGTTTATGTTGCAAAAATGTAAAATTTGCAAAAACAGCAAAGGCGTCCTTTAAGAAGCGTGGCATTTGGAAAGTTTGGTTATGTCCGTTGGTTTTGTAAAATAGTGTTTCCCAAATTTAAATGAGGAACAATAGCAAAGCAAATTATCCTTCAGAATAATAACATAAAACCAACCCAATGACCAATGATTAAAAGTACAAACAAACTTTTTAAAATCGTTTTGAGATCTTTAAGTGCATATTAACAACTGATTCCCAACCGACCGAATGTCTAGTTGACCGACCAACGAACAGATACGTACCAAGAAACCTCGTTCCAAAACACAATTATAATATTCTTGCCCAAAAAATGGAAACAAAATTGTGTGAATTTTTTTATGTTTTAAAGAAAAATTCTAAAATTCTTTTGAATAAACAATATGCAGATATCGACAAAATATTTAAATATTTAACCTACACAGAAAAATGTAAAATATTTGCGTTTTATTTCAATATCTATCTTTTTATTTATTGTTTTTCTACAAAAATACTTGTATGGAACTATAATTCTTTAAAAATATGAAATTATCGATAGATAATGAAAATCAGTGATTTTGTCAGGGATCTAATAAAGGGATAAGACAATGAACGATAAAGTGATGTAGATCATAACTAACAGCTGAAATGTTTAGAAACTAAACTTAATGATCAACTAATCAAAATATGAAATAAAAGTTCTCATAGTACCCAAATATAATTATAAAACCTTTGGTACTAATAAAAGATTCTAATGTCCTCTTACTCCCTGTGTTCTATAGACTTAAAAGACTCAATTAGGGAGAGTTTGATAAAGTTTTAATAGTAAAATCTTTATCATAGACTCCTTTAAAGATAAATAACAAAACAAAAAACAAATGAAAGGTAGATATTATTTTCGTCTAAAAGAGTTTAAAAACAATTTTATTAAAGTAAATATTTTCTGTTTTTAACTTCAATTTGTCCTTCTGTATCATTTTGTTTTGAAGATACGATTATTATTTTCAAATTCAGGAGGAAAAGGGATAAGACAATTGGCGATACATTGATTTAAATTTCAAATTACGATAAACGATCTGTTGAAATTATTAGGGTAGAGTTTGAACACTGCGGGTTTGTGTCAATCAATCAAGATTTAATAAAAGTACCCAAAGTTTAATGTCAATGAGATCACATGCTTTGTGTCCCCTGAGCTGGATCTTTAAATCGTTTAGAGGTGCGCTGAATCGGGGCGATCCAGTTCAGCGCACCACTGGATTATTAGTTATGAATCTTTAAATCGAAATGGCATGGGCGAATCAGCGCGCCCAGTTCGAGTACCATTGCCGGGCCAAACCGGGGTGAACTGTATTTAATAAATAAATATTTTTTTGCAAAACTATCGTGAAAACATTTTTATAGTTTTATAGCAGTGGCTGTGGCGCAACATCAGCGCACCTCCGGTTCACCTCTGAATCGCCGATTCAGCGCACCCCTAAAACGATTTAAAGATCCAGCTGAAAAAAAACGTTTACTTACGGATGGCCAAAGACAAGTATTGAATATTTTCGGTCCTCAATTTCTTTTACATTTAGAACACGTAGAAAAAAACTACTAAAAAATCCCAAGTTCTTGTAAGAAAAATACTTTCAAGTTGTGACATACAAACATACAGGCATACGGCAATACCTTAATCCAGAGTAGCTGTGCTCCTAAAAATAAAGTTAGGCAAATAACGTTACCTATTTGGTTACCTAAAGAGTTGAGTCCTCTGTTAACTAGTCCCCCTACTTGGGATATAGTCTCCACCACTGGCAGTAATCTAAATAAAACATTGTTTTTGTTGGAAAAATCCTTTTTTTAATTAGAAACAGTCCGTCCGTACATATGATTTAAATTTTTTTGACAGCATTTATTTATAATGTATAATTTTCTATTTTGGAATGATGATTTCTAAAACATCAAGGTACAATATCATAAGCAGGACATCTATATAATCAAATCCTAAAAATGAAATTATGACCTTTTACTGTATACGGAATTCACGCGATTTCGCAACTAATTTATGTACAATTTTATTTAGACTTAAAAAATAAATGTTCTACTTATTAAGTTGTGACACTCTGATTCTGATTTTAGAGGTTCGCCCTTATAGATGCTGTCATCCTTGTTTTAGTAAGGAATGGATAATTGTGTGTCGCAAGATCTAATACATAATAGGAATGATATTGTGGTATCCGCCTAGGGTAAATGGCAGACACCAGAGTTCGAATAAAGACTACGGCAGTGTGAACAGACGTGGACACCTTACTATAGAGAAGCTATGCTTCTCTAGCATTCACTAGACAAGAATCAACATCTATTTCAGTTGTCACTTTATTGAAGGTGTAAAGGATACTGAAGCTATATACAACAAACAATAACTACATGGATAGGAATAAATGATCATAACATAAAAGCATTATAATACATATACAATAGTCAGTTTGGGCAATCATGATTCCCCATCCCTGGAAAGGGTGGGGGGGATTAAGAATACAGTTAACCATAATATAAATACATATGGATTAGGAATAAAGATAGTTAAAGATAAATCATACAGTAAAACATAGATAATTGCAATGGTTAGGTAGATGGCTATCCCTGTCTGGGGCAGGCAGGATAGCCCATGGAGCAGCACAATAGGTAGATAAGCATAGAGGGGTTGAGTGGTAGGTCTGGGTACTAAAGAGGGAAGGTTTGATGATTACTTGTGACAACAACAGTCTGTGTGGGGGTGATTCTATCAGGTGAGGGCAGGTTTAGATCCTTTATCCTCAGGGTTGAGGTGGTGCTGATAACTTGGTGGTTGAAGGGGAAGGTTCCGGTGCTTAAGATGGGAGAGGGAGGGGTAACACCCCCTCCCTCCATTTGCAGGACAACTGAGAGATGAAACCAGTACCGTTATCTGACATATTTTCAGGTGGCCTTATAATTGTAGAATAACAGGATTTAGCTAGGTGCGTAGCATCACTATAATGTCCTGGTTTCTGCATGGTCCAGAGCTGCCGCATACCACAATATGTTTATATTTACAAAAAATATCATGTTATATTGACAATATTATATATCGTCTATACAAGTAAAAATATAACCGTAAAAGCGCAGCTAAAGAAGCGTGAACAAATTAAAAGTGAAAAATAATATCTAAATTTATAATGTATGCTCAGTAAATTCAAGTTTAAATTTAAAAAAAAAAATGACTTTAGGCATGCCATTATAAGATTTACTTAATCCACAGATCGACGGACATACCATCGATAATGTAGCTTCGCGCCTATGAATGAATATTATTTGTATTGATATCCTATTATTTGATAGCTCCAAAATTGACATATAAACATATGATAAATTTTGGATTTTGGGCTGCGGCATTAGCTGTAAGGGAGCTATAGAGGAGGAGAGTTGTTAAAACAAGGATGACATAAGTAGCGATGTCCAAAAACAAATGTGGATGAACCAAAAGACAAATTGAGTTTTTCTAGAATATATTTACTCCAGGTTAGAAACTATTTCTTTTATATTTTTTTTGCAGAAGAAGGATAACAGAACTAAAAGCTTAATGAATAGCCCAAAAGAATATTGAAGTAGTAAGACAAAAACAAATTCATTTAAGCGAGAGAGACGCGATTAGTGGGATGTGGTACACGCCCCTCCTGAAAAAATTGCTACTTTCCCCTCAAATTTATAGCAAGGGGGGAGCCCAAAATTGCGAAGCCAAATGTTTATTTCTCCATTGCATTACAGACTGACCGACGGACGGACAGTGAAATTGAGTTACAGAGTGGCCTTTCTACTGAACACCATGTCTAATTAATATACAAAAATAATTTTGATGAAGTTATTAAATGTATAAAGGAATAAATATAAAATCCAATTCCTTTATTCCTGTGAAGTAACACATATGATGTTTCTTTCTTATATCAAAATTTCAATTTATTTTTTTATCTGTTAGTGACGTGGGTGTCGTTCGTTTCTTTTCATCTGTCTATCTATCTATCTATCTATATGTCTGTCTATCTATCTATCTACTTATTTATATATCTATCTGTCTGACTATCTTTATATCTATCCATCTATGTATCCAAACCCACGGCATCAATAATTGGTTATGTTTCAGCGGAGTGACATTAATAGTAAAAGTAGGGGAAAAACCTTTTGTCCGTAAACAGGCACATAACTCATAGCCATGCATAGTTAGAACTTCCAGACAAAGATAGAACAATCAAAGAATTATTTGTATGTTGGAATACATAAATTTATTTTTGCATGAACGCGTCACACCGTAATCCAAGGAGACGTGGAGAGAATAGACGTCCAAGGGGGGGGGGGGTAAAGGGGTGATTACCCCCCCCCAAAAAAAAAAAATTGGATTTTCAAAGGGGTGATTACCCCCCCCCATCCAAATAAAAAAATGCCTCTATGAAATAAAGATTACCCCCCCCCCCAAAAAAAAAAAATGAGCTTGGGGGTGCCGATAAAAAAGCTTGGACGCCCCTGGTGGAGAGGACAGTTTCCGAAGCGTTGCCTCGCCCACAAGCGGTTATTGTAGGTAATCCAATGATGATTTACAAAATTACCCTTCTGTAGATTAAAATTAGTGGTTGAAACGTTTAGACACTCAACTCAATTAAACCAACAATCGAAATTCAATAAAGTCCCCAAAGTTGTTATACAACTTATTATAAAACTTTGGTACAATAAACAGCCCAATGTCCCCTCTCTCCTTGGATAATCTATCTATCTATATTCCTTACCTGTTGGTGACATTTGCTCCTTTAAGTAACAAAGATATTGTGCACTTTTTTTTATAAAATGTGTAATTCCTTTTTTTCATCAAAACGTTTTTTTGTTAATATTTATAGATTTAATCACGAAACCTCCGTTAGATAATTTAAAAAAAAAATTTCCAGTATCGCTTCGAAACCGATTAATAACCCGTGGAATGGAACCGGTTCTCACCCATAATGAAAAATTATGTATAGCTCTGTATTATATGCAGTTTACTCCAAAAGCTGTTTATAATACGATGCGATAAATTACTATTTTATTATCTTTTATCTTATAATGTAGATATAATAAATCAATGCTTGAAGGCCCGAGGGGTCAACGAAACAGGGTTGATTTGTATTTCATTTTTGTATGGCTCAGCCATACCGGAAAATATTATCCTTTTATATCTAAAATGACCCAACTTTATTTTAATTCATAACTGTATATTTGCCTAACAGAAGTTACAACTTTTTAGAGGATTTTTTGCTCTACCCTAGGACTTTCTCGCTAAAATATCGCTATAGGATCTCCAATCTAATCTTTACGCCGCTGTGGGAACCTTCTAATATACAGACAAGCTCTTTATATAGAAAATTATTAAAATAAATGTGCATCAATATTTTTGCCTAGTAGATTTTTTCCAATAATATACAGGGCTTCTTCTACTGTTTGTTCCTCTTCCTAAATAACAATTATGTTACAGGGATCTAAAGGGATAAGACAATGGCCGATAAACTTATATACATCCCCAGAGATAATACACAAAATACCCCTTTCTGTAGAATACAAGAGGTGGTTGAAACGTTTGGGCTCAAACCAACTAATCAAAATTCAATAAAAGTCCCCAAAATTGTTGAGACAATGACTAGGAAAACGTTACTATAAAACTTCGGTGACTATATTAATAGGTAGTGCTGAATGGATATAGAATTTACGTGGACATTATGACAGGGGAAAATTATCATCAATTTAGATTGCTAACATGGACGTCACTTATTGGTTGATTCATTCATCCAGTAGGAGGGAAGGGGATGTGTTAAAGTGGTTGTATTAGGTGGGGGCATTATTTTGGTCAGCTATAAGTTTAACCTTATTAGAGTACATGATATGCTGGCCCCAAATGGCCAGCAAAAGAGGGTTAAATCCTACAGTCTATGTTTTTTTCTTGGAAAATTATATATGATACGATACAAGAATTTTTAGTATAGCTCAGAACCGGTTTTTATCCAGCGGACTCGGAGCCATATCGGAATAATAATACCTGTACTGGATATCCTTCTCTGTCTACTTTAACAGACTGGTCATATCCTCCATTTACATGGCCGTGTCCTTTTTAATAGATTTTATATAAACAAAATTATTTTGAAAACTCTAGTCAATAGCTAGAAATTTATTTCTCAGAATAATAATTAATCATGAAATAAAAAAAACTTTTTAATCATTAAAATTTGCCTAACCTAAAATATCATATCAAAAGCTACTGTGAAAATACACGAAAAACCTTTACTTCGTTATCTTTCCATGATCCGAATATTCTGTAATTATATATATCAAAATCTATTCCTGTGTGTAGATGTGTGTGTGGTTCTTCCTGGTGGCCTCCAGGTGAAACTATGGACCGACCTTGCAGATCATAGTTAAAGTTCTCATGATACAGTCCGTTTGAGCTAAAAAAAAGATTGCATTAGTCAAAAAAAGCCAGAGAAGAAAACAAACTCTAGGGTCTGCAAAAAAACTTATCATCTCCTTCGACCCCGTTTTTGTAAAAAACTTTTAGGAACAATCATTTCGACTTTCTACATTCTTTAAATTGTATTCTTTAAGTCTTAAATCATCAGAAATAGCATTCTCGTGTTTTTTTATTTATTAAATCTTTATGCAAAGTAATAGGACTCAGTCAGTGTGTGTGTATAGTATATCTGTATGTGTGCTTGTACTGAACCATTTTGATAATTGTTTTATTAATATTCATCTCCTTTTCTGTGAGGCTTTACAGGTCCCAGGAAGGTTTCTTATCTATTCTAGAAGAAGCTACCTGGACCCAACAGATTTCTAACCCGCAGATTTCTTATCCTTTTTTCCGCAAAAGTAAAACCTAAAATCTATCATGTTGTTTTGACCGTCCCTCCAATATATCTAAACAGCAGTTAAAATAAATAGATGCATTGAACGTAGGTAAATATTGATGTTTTTACCTGTAAGAGTTCGGATTGTAATTGGTGGAGTAGTCTGGGAAATTATTTTGGGTTTGACCTACAAATAAAAAAAAATTAAATAAGAATTACTTACAACTTTAGGTGAGTTTTGTAAACATAAGTATGTATTTTCTCTTTTATTTCTCTATATTCATATCAATTTTAAGCTTGTTTTCTGATTTATATTTCTTAATAATTGGTCTTATGGATGTTTCTATCCTTGTTAATACACAATTCAATTCACCAAATCATATATTTGTAGTATTTAAAATTCCCGTTACAGTATTAAATTATGATAATTAAAACTAATTGGCAACTAAACTATTTAAATCTGACATGTTTTTGGAAGCACGTTTAGTTTTTTAAAAAGAACCATAGCTACTCTAATATTACTTCATAATATTTTTTGCTAATTAGCATGTAAGTGCATCAAATAAAACTGCCAGCAGTGAATATAAAACTAAAAACATTTCCAGTATAATTGGCTTTTCAAATATTTCTGCAAAAAATAAGGTGTAGATTTTTGTTTGTTACTTATGTTAGGTTAGCTTATGTTGGTTACTGGGTAACCCTGCAGGGGTAGGATCCCCACAGCGGTTAGGCATGGAATCTACCCCTCCCCCTTATAAGCGCTTATCCCAAAAATTAATTTTTATTTTCATGGAGGAAGGTCGCATTGGACTGCAAATAATTCTTTGGGAAATTTTATTACATAATGGTTTGTTGGTACAACTTAAGAGTTTCCAAACTTTTCCACCAATAATAGAATTTAGCCAATCATAATTAAGGAATATTTCAATTTATCATTCATATTCTTATCCATTAAGATCCTTGTTTAAGTACTTTATCATTTCAAAATCTGCTAATCCTGTGTGGCTTGTTTAATATACAAATTAAATCGAGTTAATTCATTGCTAATGTAATTTTAATGTCCCATGGCAATTATTAGCCAAACATTCATATTATACAAATAGGATGAAATTTAAATTTTAATAGATTTTATTAAAACATTTTGGTATAGAATTATTTTTTTAATGTGATTTTGAAGATTTAAGGAATTGGACACGACGTAAAATTATGCTAACTAAAAATCTTGTTTGTAAAAATTCTCTTTTAAAAAAGAAAAAGTAAACTAAAAAATGTGTGGGGGAGGGTTTATTTTATTCTGAAGGTGGTTTACCCTCCTCGAAAGAGTTATAAACCTTTACTAGACCTATGTAAAGCTAAATTTTAGGGGAGAACCATTTCGGTTCAATGGTTAGGTTATCGAGATAGACAGACATTCAAATATCCTGTTACTTTTATATAAGGATTTATAAAATAACAGCACTATAGCAAAAGCCCCTATTTAATATAATTGTTCCTCTATAACTATGAAAAGAGGCGGATATTTTGACATTATAGCATTAGACCACTCAAAAAATCTCTTTTATATTACGTTATGAAATGACTTATGGCACGAACCAGCGGTTTAGTTTCACACATTAATTAACGTTTTTGAAAAAACGAAAATTTTATTTTTAGCAAGAGATACAATACAAGTCGAAAAAAGAGATTCATATTATTTTATTTTTCATTTGATTTACTGAAATAAATATCTAACTTCTTATTATAAACTTGTTTCTTTGTAATTATATTAATTATGATTCCATTTTTCCTTAAGTTATTTAAAAAATATAGACTATTTTGCTATTATTGATAATTTAGTTGTATTGTATAGAATACAATAATTATTTACTAAGTATATTTGCGATTACTTTTATTTAATGAAATCTTCTAATTTTTAACATGTACAAAACGGCCTGCTATATTGCATCAAGATCCATGACAGATCTATATAGGAAATAAACGTCTATAATTGAGCTCGAATCTTCCAAGCGTACAGTGTATAAAACTCATAGTGCTCCAATAATCACTATTAAATTCTCATTGACCAGAACGTTAAGACCCATTATTCTACTTTTAGCATCATAAATTCAGTTTTTTAATTCATGTTGCTATTTAAATAACATTGAAGTATTTGATTTTTATTCATAAAACAGAAAACTTAAATTTATAATATAGTAAATCTAAGAAAACTTAGTTTTAAAATGAAATGATTCATGCGACACTCCCGTAATGTGGTCAGATATTAAACTAAACATTTCAACCCTTTGAGGACGATAAATTGAAATGAAGAATATTAGAATTTCAATCTTTAAAATATGATAAAAAAAATGGAGCAAAACGTTAAATCGTGTATTGTTACATTGGGTGTAAATATAAAACTAATAATTACTGATTAAATATAAACAGATATTCTAACGTAAAATATCATTATGTGTAACGTATATATGAAGAGAGAGAGAAAAAAAAGGAGCGAGAGAGATAGAAAGAGAAAGGGGGGTAGACCGAGAGAGAACGGGGGAATGAGTGAGAGAGAGAGAAAGAGGTTGGGGGGGGGGGGAGTGAGAGAAAGAAAGAGAGAGAGAGAGAGAGAGAGACGGGGGGGGGGGGGAGGGGGTACATAATGAATCATAGGCATTCTAATTTTATTACAAGCTGAATTTGAAGAGATGATAAAATGAACATTTAATTGAAGAATAAGAGAATAAAATTTGTAAGGCAAAGAGCGATAGTATTTAAAAAGAGTAATTATCTCTGATAATTAATAACATTAACAAGGATGACAAAATCCGTAAAAGAGAAACATTAATCAATTCTACTAAATAAAATTTAGAAATATAGAGTAACTGCACTTAAAAGAGAAAATATTTAGATTTCAGCAAAAATTTAAGTAAATATGTCATTTAATAGCTTAAATAAAAGTCATTTTATTTGGACATACTAACGTCATGGTGATAGGGCTATCAGAACTATCTGTTAGGGACGACGGATGGACAGATCAACCCCCACTGAAGAAAAGTTTAGCTTTTAACAAGAAATAGATCATTAACATTATACATACAACCCTTTTACCCCATTTCCTTCCCTCTTACTGGATGAAAGAACTAACCAATAGATAAGGTCCATACTGGCAAGCTATATAGGGAATATTAACACAATTTTTCAGCCATTGAATAGCAAATTAGAAAATTACTTTTTCCTATAATCCTAGCCAACAGACGAACGGACGGACATTTTGAATTATAAATAAGCAATAAGCAATTATAATAACAAATAACTTTGACTAAAAAACTTAATCAGTGTTTCGTCAGTTCTAAACAAGAAGTGTTCAAATTTTTAAATCAACCGAAGGCTTACCCCTGTTTATCATCATGGGGGATGTAAAATAAATATAAAACATTATTTCCTAAGATCCCTGAGTTTAAAAATCATCAACAAGGATGATAATATCCATAAGTAGCAAAAATCCTAATAGTAAAAGTAAAACTCAAAAGCAAAAAGAAGAAAACGCGGCATAACCCACAGACAGACGAACGATGATCAGTGCAGTGGTCATACAAATCTTCACACAAAATATTAGTAGTCTATAGACAGAATAACGGACTAAGTAAGGAATAAAACTTTTAAAGTTTAAATTAATTGACTTCGCTACTAACATTTAACAGGTAAATAAGGATGACAACAGCCATAACTATAGAACCTCTTGAATTTAAAAAAAAACAAAAGGCAAAGCAAATAAAAGCAAAAAGGGTGCACAACAGACAGACATATAAAGTAATGATGCATAGTGAATCTTTACACAAAAAAACTTCGATAAAAGCTGGGAAAAGTATTTAAGAGCATTACCGATAGACCAACAGACAATATTATTCTTAGAGTAGATGTGCATTGGTCAGCAAACATAAAATAAGTCTTCTGTCTTAACCCTGAAAGATCGGGCCCTCTACAAATTCTTAACTGATCGGATTTTATACCTTAGTAATTGCATTAGCCTTCTACTTTTCCAGTACGGATATTTAATATTCCCAAGAGCATTACAGACCAGCGAACAACGTGAGCTGTAGGCTAGTGTAGGATATTATTATGATCATGTGTCCACAGTGCCTTCGAAGGTGCTTTGCCTTTAGTGTCAGAACCTAAATTGGGACGTAGTGCATTTCATTACTCTAGGTTAGGTAACTTCATTTCACTTTTTAATAAAATTTAAAATGCAGCGGTTTTTGAGAAAATTAGATTTAAAAATTTCAAGTTCAATTTTCACCCACTAGGAGTTATCGCATAATCATGACAAGAAAAGCAAAGATTATTTATTTAAAATTTTGAACAACTTTGCTTTTATAAAGTCAGTCATAAAACCTCTCTATATATGATTTATTTGAGGCTGAATTTCCGTGACCTTAGCAAAGCAATTGATAAAAATGGCCATTAATTAACTCACTTCAGGAGTGGTTTTATGAAGAACTTTATAAAAGCAAAGTTGTTCGAAATTTTAAATAAATAATCTTTGCTTTTCTTGTCATGATTATGCGGTAACTCCTAGTGGGTGAAAATTGAACTTGAAATTTTCAAATTTAATTTTCTCAAAAACCGCTGCATTTTAGATTTTATTGAAAAGTGAAATGAAGTTACTTAACCTAGGGTAAAGAAATGCACTATGTCCCAATTTAGGTTCTGACACTAAAGTCAGAGCACCTTCGAAGGCACTGTGTGTCATTTTTAAATTCAATATTAAAACTTAACTGAGTATACAAAATCATTTTTTTTTGTTAAGTTTTCCTATTATGTAAATATTAAAGTAAAGCATTTTTTTTGCATAAGTAAATTAGTAAGAGAAACTTCTTAGATTGGTTTTAATCCAATAGAAAAAAAACAATCTTTCTAAAGCTAAAGAGAGGCACTTAAAAATAATCTTTAAATTATCCGTAAGCCAGAAAACAATATTGCTAATAACACAGTGAAAACATTTTTGTTTGTTGTAAGATTACATTTGAACCAAGACATTGTGCATGATAATGAGTTGAGCCTGTTGATAGTTCTCTATAAACAATTTAAATCAATCACATGTACATTACACAGCAACATTAGTTATAATTATCAACCTATCAAGTCATATCACGGCGTTTCAAAGATTCGAACCCATAGCCTCCATAGCTATATGCCTTATTTATACCCCTCAGGACGGATGATCAAAAAGTAGAGCCAGATCTTTAATGTATGTATCAAGGCAAAACTATCCCAGATATAGCAAAGGAAAAAAACTTTGAATGCACAACATTTATCTAAGATTCTTTTATTGTAACGTTCCTGACATATCAGCAGATTGTACAATTATAAACATCCTTAATATAACATGTTATGGCCAAGATTCGAACCAATCACCTTCATGGGTGAACCAAAATATTTTTTACCTGCTTGATAAGGATAATCGTAGAATATTTCACCATTTGATTGGTACACTGAAACATAAAATAACTTATCAAAGACAAGCAGTTACATCCTAGAGGTCTCTAGAAACACTCTAATTAGGTAAGAGGGGGGGGGGTACTTTCAATTTTTAAAAATAAAAAAAAATGGTGGGGGTGGTTTAAGGTTAATTTTTTTAGAGGCGATTTCTCTTGGGAGGGTGGTGGTACTCTCCATTAAAAATAGTTATAAATAAAAGCATTTTTGTTTACAGTTAAAATAATGCCTCGACTATTAAACACATCATGAAATAATAAACTTACCTAATTGGTCATTATAATCATGGTACAGTGAATCAGGGGTGTAGGCAGGACCTGCATTTTTATTGCACATTTTTACATTTTTATTGATTAGTAATAAGCAATGATTTAGGAAGCAGCTTATAGCGCTTAATAAAAGATGACGTCATAAAGTACAAATGACTAATGATAGGCTAGTATACATTCACCATAGTTCTATTACAATGTATACAGGCCTGTCATTGGTCATTTGTATTGTATGATGTCATTTTGTGTTAAGTGCAATAAGCTGCTTCATTTTGTCTTACAGTCGTTATTATTTTTTTTAAAGGAACAAATTTAAGACATAAGGAACAACATGTTAGGCATACTAGGGAGGGAGGGGACAATGGGCTAGTTCCCAAATTTTTAAAAACACGTTTTCTTATTGTTCGAGCTTTGATTTTTGATTGGTTGAATCATTAAGTTGATTTTCTAAACACTAATGTAATCTACAGATGGGGTACTTTTGTGTATCATGACGTGCATCAATTTTTCGGCCATAGTCTTATCCCTATAGATCCCTGTAGGCATGTACTCGAATTTTTACCCGTACTGACAAACAGACCAAAGTAAGTGATTTTAAAAAGAATCTTTGCTGCCAAAAAATGATGCGAAAAATCAAATAAAAGATAAAAGAAAACATTTGAACTTGATGTAATGCTGATATGTTTTGCAATATATACTTTTAGAAAAACAAGGATGACAACATCCATAAAAGCAAAGCTCTGAAATGGAAGGACAAACGAACATTAACACTTGTAGATTGTCAGAACTGAATTAGCAGAATATTAATGCATCAGTACAAATAATATTTTAAGAATAATTGTTGCAAAACTGCATAAATAGATGATACTGTTTAAGGACATACTTACATTTTTGGGACTTGTTTATAGAGATGCTTCGCTTATAACATTGTACTTTGTTGTAATAGGAATCAGTTTTCAAAAAATCAGAAGAATCGGAATCATCATGCAAAGTTTGGAGTCGATAGGACAATTCTAACCTGTTTAAAATTAATGAAAAGAGCTAACTCTCTTTGACGGACGGACGGACGGACCGACCCTAATTATAGAAAAGCTTCGCTTTTAATAAATATAAAAAAAGGGATAGGTTCATGTAGTAAGACATTAGCAGATAAAATTATGTGTACCTCCGATAATACTACACAAAATTACCACTTCTATAGATTACAATAAGTGGTTTAAAAGTTTGTACACTCAACTTACTGAACCATCAATCTAATTTCAATTAAACCACCAAAGTTGTTAAGCCGACGAATTAGAAAATGTTATTATAAAACTTTTGGGACTCGTGTAATTAAAAGCTCATTGTTCCCTTCCTTCTTGGATACCACTTCCGTTCCCCATTATTTAAGTATTTAATTCTGCCTTAGGATGGGGGATGGGGACTGTAGTTAATTTTATTGTCATTGTCCTATCCCTCCCTGGAAGAAAACTGAATCTCCTAACATAAATGATATGATATGCAACTATTTGGTTGTTCTTTTAATACTCTATGTTTGATCTAGAGAGCATATACATATGAGTATACATTTTTTCTTTTCTTTCAAAAACAAAAAAAGTATAATATAAATAGATATATTATTACTTGGATCTTAAATCCCCCCTTTTCTTCATCCCCTCCCTTTATAATGGAAGAACGAATTGACCAATAATAGACTTACACGTTTCCCTGTCATATTATCCACGTATATTTTACATCTAATAAAAAATAATCAAAAAAGCCACAATGACGGATGGACTGCATAATTGATAACTTCTTATTGGCCCAGTAGAATCATCACAAGAAAAATGTCAGAAGCATATCTTATATAACATCCAAATATATTTTATCTTTCTAAAGTATCCAATAAACGAGGGGATAGAAAGAAGTTTTTACAAGGTGTTTCAAAGAGTAGATGACTAATACTATCTTCTCCAGAAATTTACGAATATGTTAAAACATCAAAACTTCATAACAATTTTAGGAACAGTTGACCAATCAAGTTTAGCTCATTATTCAGAGAAAAGAAAATAAGACATCTATCTATAATAACTACATAGAAAATAATGTATCTTCCCTATCACATAGAATAACTCCCAAAGAAAAAATGAGAAAATGTAGGTTCCTGTTTCCGAGTAGTCAGAATAGGCATCGCTGGTGTACAAGGGTCCATGTAGTCCTCCATAATCCTAAATAAAATAATATTTTAATTTTAACAGTAAAAGGACACATATGCATAATTTATGTGCACAAAAATAACAACAAACAGACAATATGTTTTAAATAATCAAGTTTGAGAAGATCCATGAAAGCGAAGCTCTAAAATAAGAAGGATGGACAAACGAACAATAACTCTTTTTGAGAGTCAGAACTTTAAACTGTGTATGATACTAATTACTGACCCCTAAGTTAAAAAAATAATTCTGCTATTTGTTGGTATTATAATATTATGGGTTTATTGTAATCTTGATTGGGTAGTAAGCTATAAAAATTGGAAAGAATTTTAATGAATATAATAGATTTGAAATCTGCATAAAATTTTAAGGAATTTTTATAAAATTCGTTTTTTGTATAATTCTTTATCTTTAAGCGCAAATACAAATTAAGTTAAATATTTTGACATCTGTGATTGGTGGATTGAAAACTATCTGCGCCCTGATTGGAGAAGCTTAAGTGGCGTACATCATTCAACCAATTAGAGCGCAGGTAGTTTCCAATCCACCTATCCTATTGGTCAAAATTTATTAACTTAAATTGGATTTGCGCTTTTAAATAATGAATTATGTAAAAAACGAATTTTATAAAAAATCATTAAAATTTTAAGCAGATTTCAAATCTATTATATTCATTAAAATTCTTTCCAATTTTTATAGCTTATTGGGTAGATCAAACTTTCTTCACAATGATTTTGATTTACTTATCATTCATTGTCTTATCCCATAAGGTGGCTGATTTTGAGGCATTTGTTCTTTATTTTGAATCTAATCGTTCATGCTTTTATTTAAATTAAAATATTTAGACATATTTAAATAAATATAAAAACATGTAAGAAACATTAACCGTTATAAGAATTTGACCACCAAATTAAAGCAAATTATAAGAAATGTTGTTTTCTTAGTCAAAACTTTTCTATTAGTAACAGTATACAATACAATAATAGTTATTTCTCGCATCGTATTATAAACGGCTTTCCGCGGATATAGAATGTACAATTATAAGATTAAAACCAGTTTTTTAGCCCCTAGGTGCCGTAGTTACAAGCTACAAAACTGGTTTTAATCTTATGATTGTACATTTTTATATTCGTAGAAAGCTGGATATAATACGATGCTAGACATAGTTTTTTCGTATGGATGAGAACCGGTTCCTATCCACCGGATTCGAATGAATACGAGAAAATTAGTTAAACTAGCACGCAAAAATACTCAAAGCTGGCTAAAATAACCATACCCCCCATCCCCTTGTGAAAGAATTGACCAATAAATTAGGTCCATATTAGCAACTTAAATTGAAAACAACTTTTGTCCTGTCAATCCACGTGTTCTATATCCATTAAATTATAATATCTTTGTCATTTGTAAGTTTAACTATTTTACTAATGAGCTGGTAAAAAATAGCTTTAAACTATTGTTTTACCAGCAAGCATATTCCCTGAAAATCAGAGCCCAATGGGTTCAGCTGTTTCCCAATTCAAAAGCTTTAGATATTCTACTTTGTATTAGAGTCATAATGGCCACAAAACAATTAAAACCCTAATAACCCATAGTTAACCCACCCGAAACTGATTTTCTAATTCTGACGCCGCCGCTTTTTCAAAGGGGAAATAAGCCGCCAAAACGTTGATTTTAGACCACAGCCCTACGGCTATCGATCCTTGCTTGAAATATAGGATATTTGCAAATTTGTATTATGCTATAAAAAGCTAAACAGTTATTGAATTAACGAAAAGGTTAACTTATAAAACTGTTAATATTCACTTCATAAAAGTTCTTGAATGTACTTTGTATCTATAAACTGTTAACATACTTAATGAATAAATGTATATACGTATATATAAATGTATAAACCAGACAACTACTTAGATCCAGTGTTGGGGACCTTTTTCGTCTGCTTGCAAATTGCTTTATGCTCTTATGTAGCGAAGTAGCTGTGTTAATATTTGCGACGCTTTTTGCTGAAATTCAAAGACATATAGTTATTTAACCCTATCCCCCTCGATTGTTTTATTCTATTACTTACAAACAGACAAAAAGAAATATAAGCTAATTTTCAAGATAAGAACAATATGAAGATACAAATAATTGAAGATAGGTGTCAGGAGATTTTTTAGATCATTTGTAATAAACCAAATTTTGACACGCAACAAATATTATATTTTAACAAGCATACGTACATGCTTTGACGGTTATTTGCAGTAGCGAAGCTACATTACAATATGTAGTCGAAAAGCTGTATGTTCGTCCATCAGTTCAAGGCTTAAAGTTATAAGATTGTTAAGAATAGACACTTAACTGTAAATGGCTTTCAATTAAATGAGTCATCTTACAAAATGTCTTATCCAATAATTCACGTGCAAAATTACTATAATTTTCTTTTACAGTTTGTTTACACTTTGCTTTAAAACTTTCTGTTTTACTCTATAATACATTATCGTACTTTTTTTCATCAAAATGTTGATAAATGGCTAATTCTATAATTTGATTTTGTTTTGATCGCCGTAATAATGTAAATACTTTAAAAATCCTCCTTATCATACTGATGATAAGTTTCTCCACTAACTAAACGTAATTGCCTTTTTTCTTTTCTTATTTTGTTATTTTATAATCACACTGAATTGTGCATGTGTACTTGGTTACTCAAACATGAATTAATTCGTAAATGGGATAAAACTGGTCAAACTTATATTTTTAAAATTTTCTACATATAAAGTTGATAATACTGATTAGAGGCTACATAGAGTCTTTGTTCGTTGAGAGTTCGAAAAGTACTTAACTAATTGATAACAGATGCTTTTATATGACCCATAGAGTCTCCAGGAACATGACTCTTGATTAGAAATGTCCATAAATTTAAATTTGAATCCACTGTGAATGTTCTGTATTGGAAGAAAAGGTTCCGTTCATTGTCCTTCTCTTCCGTGTGAACTAAAGATGTCCATACGTTAAGGATAAAGAACATTCATTCATAGCGAAGCTACTAATTAGAAATAACATATCTAAAAAACTTGATTTTTTGCATTTATTGATTATATTTACTAAAAATTGTAAGAAATATGAACTATTCACAGTATTGTCTGCGGATAAAAAAGTAAAACTATATGTGCAATTCCTATTTTGTTTGTCCCGAGGGTCCGAAGGCTCGGTTGTACAAAAAGGGGAAATGGTTCTGCCATATAACATAAAACATGTTTATTTTTTCTGTCCGGCTCTAAACCGGTTTTATTCTAGTGATTTAGAACCATACGGTGTTCCTATATTTGTCCTCTTAAAGAAATAATAATCTAATCAAATAATTAATTTTAGAAAATCATGAGCTATTTTGATTTTTAGAATGAAAAGAATGAACATCGTGTGAAAATTAGTTCAGCAATCTGAATATTCAGGGTAGTTAAATGTCAGCATAAATTCAAATTATTCTGCATATCAATATCATTTAATTTTATAATTAACCAAGGATTGGAATTTGGGTTAAATAAAGTTGCACTAAATAGTGCATTTTATAACTGTTGAATTATACGATAGCGGTTTACCTCAAATTGCCTAGACGAGCACAACCTCCCCCCCCCCCCCCCCACTTTTTTTTGATACATTTCAAATAAGAGTATGGGGGTTGTTTTGGTATTGGTGTTTTACTTAAAGTTACGTTAGGTTACTTTGGCAATGGTATTGGTTATAGTGGTAAAGCATAAAGAAAGAAAAAAACTGACCAGCCCCCTTTGTTTTTGCTGCGCTTCTTGTGGACGTTATTGTAATTGTATGTCCAAAAGTTAGAGCAAATTACATAATTAATCAACAACCATTCTTCCCTCCAAATATCAACAAGATGTCAGGGCTATATTTAACAGAAGATTGATTTTAATGCTAGTGTCCTATCACTGTATACTATCATAATAATTATTATGTATTATGCAACTATTATTATTATGTAGATCAATTAATTATGAATCCAGTGTCCTATCACTGTATACTATCATAATAATTATTAATGTATTATGCAACTATTATTATTATGTAGATCAATTGTTGTGGTTAGTACTTAGTAAAGCCGGCGGTTTACATACATTAACAGAAGGATGATGCAAAAATGTAGCAAAAATAAATATCTAAATATACATATATAACCCAGGCAACTACCTGGATCAGGGGTTGGGGACCTTTTTTGTTTGCTAGAAAATTGCTTTCTTCTCTTTTGTAGTGATTTAGCTCTGTTAATATTTCCGACGCCATTGGCTGCTATTCAAATACCCAATTTAAAATCTGCAAAGGGTCCACGGGGTTGGGCCCTACGGTTAACCTCTTCTCCCTCTACTGTTTTACTATTGTAGCCAAGAACATAAAAATCAAGTAATCCAAAGTGTATATGAATGTACAGTCGGAAGACAAATAGAACAGGATAATTATATAAGGAAAACTCCTAAATTTGGGGAATCCTTCAAAAAATAGCATCTATCTATAATTGCAGCAGAGAGAGAATCTATCTAGAAGAGTTTAGTCTATCAGAAGTACAGACAAAGTTGATTATAGAGTAGCTTCGATACTGATAATTATAAAAAAAAGTTTCATAGACACAAGGGCAGCTATGTCCAAATGAGGCACAAAGTAAAGTACATACAAGCAGTGACAGATATCAAGTAGACCGTAAAATGTACGAAACATAGGTATATTGTACAAAAATTGATAACGATTTTGCCTGTCATCCACAAATACATACACACCAACGTTTCAGTACACTTACAATCAAAATAGCTTTAATAAAGGTAAAATAGAAATATTAAAATATCATCAAAAATAGATTTAGAGGCCTCTAGGGGCGTAGCCACTAGTAATCAATTAAACAAATAAATCTCAATTGCATTGATTTTTGTTAATTATGTTTTCATAAAATTTGTTCAGTTAACAGATAATTTATTTTGATCAATGGTCTGTTTTATCAATTAATTCTTCAACAAGGATAACTATATCCATAAGTAGCGGAACATTAGCTTGTTCGGCGGTTTCCTTAACCCTTAACGGTCGAGGGGGGGGGGGGGAAGGGCCTTGAACGCCCCTGGAAAAAAATTGTTCTTCTGGCTTCAAAAATAAGAACATTACAGAAAAGACCTAAAAACAAAGGTTGTAATATAAAAGGTTGAAGGAAGCGAAAATTGACTTAGACTTATAAAAGGTCGGAAATTCGTTATTAAACAGGGGACTTGCACAAAATTTTTTAGCTCACTAGCTCTAATAGGAACTGAGATAATAGGAGTGGGAGGGGGCGTTAAACTCCCCCCCCCCCCCCGACCGATTAATGTGCGGCAAGGGGCCCGACTGTAAAGGGTTAAAGTGCCTAGTCGACCACAGATGGTGATACTCCCTTTTCTTTGGGTGATAGTTTTTGGTTTGTGTATCACTTTATGCCATGTAAGGTTAGGCTAAAGGTAAGCCCCAGGAGTTGAAACATTGAAACAATTGAAACATTGATGGGTAATCATCAAGAAAAGAACACAACAAATGACTAAGAGACGTATTAAAGATGTACAGATATCCTAGTTATAGAGAGTAAATGTGCTATTTAATAGTTGATTTAAAATAGGAATTAAAAGTTTAATTAATCATTCCATACAATTTAAATTGACGAACATGTCATTAGTTGAATAATGTTTTGGTTATGTTTATATATCTATGGTTTTTATACAATTGTATTTCTTATGTATAATTGTTTGGAAGTAAATTCTTTGGTTTGTTTTAAACAAGAGCCCCAACTTTTCAATCAATAAGTTCGGTTCTCAGCCATACTGAAAAATCGCGTATAGCATCGTTTTACAGAAAATTTTCCACGAATGTTAAAATAAATTCATAAAATTAATTCCCTTTTTGCTAGCCAGCGCTATCGGCTCCTCGGGGCTAACAAAACTGGTTTTAATCGTCCATTGTCTTTTAAGATCCATAAGTTATTAGTAAAACGGTTGTATGATACAGCCAATACTCAAACATAGCTATAATGGCTCTACAATAAAATCTGAAATACAATTGAATAATGCTAAGGGTTGCAAATTGTCATAGTATTGGCAAGTATTGGCACTATTTATTGATTATTCGAATTGACTCTAATATTGTGCAAAATGAAAATAAACTATGCAGTAAACCAGACATTTTTAAAGTTAACCAATTGTTAATTAATGCCTATCAGAAAAGTACATATTAGTCAGATCATTTTCATCCTTATATAAAAGTATAACAGGATCTGTGTCTGTGTGTATTTGTGTGTTTTTCTGTACTGAAGGATATCGATATGCTTCTCTTGAACAGTGAAGCTTCTCACAGGTCTTGGGAAGGTTTTTTACTATTTTAGGGGAGGATACAGCCACCCTCCCAAGATATTTATCGTCCCTAGAAATAAAAAATATTATGTATTCATTTTCTCTGGGATCTAAAGGGATAAGACAATGACCGTTAAATTGATGTACATTCCCAATATTATTACATAAAATTATCCTTTCAATAAAAGTCCTTTAAGTTGCTTAGCCAACCAATAAGAATACGTCAATATAAAACATTGGGAAATAGATAAATCAACAGCCCAATGTCCCCTTCCTCCCTGGTTCATTTTCCTCACAAATACAATTTTGCGCAGGGAAAACGGGATTAGAAATTGGACAATAAACTCATATCCCACTCCAAATTCTTAAGTTTGATATTCTATATTTGATTTTGGTAGATTAGTTTTTGGGAATGGTGGAGAAAGTGATGTAGATTGTATGACAATAACTTATTCCTGATTTTCCGCGTCGCACTTTGCTCTTCCTATATCTGCAGTATTCAGGTTTTTAAAATACTGAAAACTTTTCTTTTTTTTGATAACACTTACTAAAAAATAGATTTCATAAAATATTTATCTAAATATTGGCACTAACTTTGCTGCAGAGTGAAGTAATCAAGAAAGGATTAAGAAATGAAGAACAGTTTGGTTAATTTTGTTGACAAAATAAAATTTCAAAAAACGTTAAAGGCAGATTAATACATGTATTAAGTATAAATGTATAAACCAGACAACAACCTTAATCAAGTGTTGGGGACCTTTTTTGTCTGCTAGCAAATTGCTTTCTGCTCTTTTGTAGCGTCTTGGCTGTGTTAAAATTTGCGACGCTATTGGGTAATTGATATTCAAAAATCCAATTGAAAGTCGGTATAGGGTCCATGGGGTGGAGACATCAAGTTATTGAACACCATTACAACCAGATTGACTAACATGTGAACTTCTAATATGTAGCCATGCTTATAAAATAATTGAAATCACATTGGAAAATCTTTTAAAAACTGTCCTAGGATTCAATTTTGGAGCAATAAAGTTAGTTTTGCGTAGCTTTACAGATTTCATAATATTTGTACAACACAATTATTGGGGCTCAAGTTTACTTTGGGTTACAGTGCAGAGAGAAAGGGGACAATAGGTCGTTTATTACACTAGTACCCAAAGTTTTATGATATCATTTTCTTATCTGTTGGCTCAACAGCTTTTGGGAATTTAATGAATTTGGATTAGTTTGTCAATTAAGTTGAGTGTCCACACGTTTCAGCTACTAATTGTAATCTACAGTAGGGGTATTTTGTTTATCATCATTAGGTATATATATCAATTTATCGGCCATTGTCTTATACCTTTAGACTCCTGGTTAAAGTGACACAGATAGATAATGGATATAGTTTATACTTGTACATATTGGATATAGTACAGGTTAAAATTTGTCGTTAATTTAGGTTGTTAATATGAATTTGATTTATTCGTCAGTTCTTTCATCCATTAGGAAGGGAGGGGAAGGGGTAAAGGGGGTGGATGGGGGGTACCGTTATTTTAGCCAGCTACTAGTATTACATTATTAGAGTACATGAAAATCGGATGCAACATCCAACATATCGTTTAGATAGATAGATAAACAGATACAAATTACGAATAAAAATTGTTACAGACAGGCAAATAAATTTACAAATCTGAAAAAAAGATCAATTATAAAGTTTATATAGATTTAAGATAAAACTTTTTGAAGTATACAAAATGAATTTTATAAATCTGATATAATTTTAGAGAGCATACAAGAAACACAGCACCCAAAGTTATATTAAAGCAGTAGGTTATTATTTGATGTTTATAAGAATCTTAATAAAATAACTATATTTTCAGTAGATGAGAAAACAAAATTTCCCCTAAAGTATTCCATATGATAGACGAAAATAATTGAGTTATGGTCAGACGGACAAGATGCTTATAGAATAGTTTCTCAATTATCATGAAAATATTCAAATACATATATTTATAGGCATATTTATAATTCAAAGTAGAACAATGTCTGTCTGTATGTCCGTCCGTCCGTCTGTCCCTTAAGATCTCAGTAACTATGAACCGATTGGATTCTACTCTTTAGGGAATATACCTACTAGTCCTGTGGTGGTTTTAAGCTATTTTCTTGGGTGGTGGGACAAAAATTCCCCTAATTTTTTTTTTCGAAATGGAAGCGGGCAAATCTAATATATATATATTTTTTTAAATAACCTCTTGGGGCAAAGCCCCTAGAGGCTATGGGCCAAGCCGCTAGTATATTAAATAGAACAAGACAAATGATCTGTTTTTTCTTAGAAGGAGCTAACAGACGAACGGGCATTTGTATAGTTGTACAATAGCTTCACTACTTAACTCCAAGGAGGGAGGAAATATTGGGTTGTTTATTACACTAGTCCTCAAAGTCTTATAATAACGTTTCCTTATTAGCAGGGTTAACAACCTTGGGGACTTTTATTGAATTTTGATTAATTGGTTCATATAGTTGAGTGTCCACACCTTTCAACCACTAATTGTTATACACAGAAAGGGGTAATTTTGTGTATTATTCATATTGGGGATGTACATCAATTTATCGGCCATTGTCTTATCCTTTTAGGTCCCTGACTAAAATCTATGCTCGTATATATATAAAAGCTTTCTTAGAATTAGTTTTAGATTGTAAGTTTATATTTTCTTTGAGGTATAATGACATCTGAGATTGGATGATTTGTAGTTCTCTCTTTATATACTATAACCTTGAAAGTAAAATTGCTTTTTAAAAATACAGCGGCTTCACCCGTAGCAACTAGAATCTTAGTTTAGCTTTCTTTACTCGTAGCTATAATATTTTTTATTGTAGTACAATTTTTATTAAAGCCTGTGTACAAAAACATTAAAAAACAAATTTTTTGTTTAATTTCGGGAAAAAAAATAATATTTCAATGGTCAAAAAATATTTGTTTTCATTAAGCAAATGTTGTCAATAAATTCCCGAATACGACATATTTATTAGACGATTGGATTTTTTGTGTTAAACCAATAAACATGAAGGCTTGATCCTAATCAGAGATTAGCTGGGTTCCTAAAAGGTATTCTTAAGTATACAAAACGGAAACATGGCCTAAAATCAAAAGATCCACGGGTAGGCTAAACAAATTCAAACACCTGAATCTTTTTAGCATACCTGTGATTTCCTAATCGGTTCAGATCTTAAATCAAAGAAAAGCGGCGGAGAACTCAGCCATTCTTAATTTTTTTGAGGCAAAAAAGGCATAATGATTGTGATTTTTTTTAAATACCTAGATTTTGGATGCTTCTGGATTCGCCAGTGCGGACAAATGCCAAAAAAAGGATTTACTCACAGTTGTATATTTGTTGTATTTGAAAAGAAATTTTTTACCTGTGACTATAACACAACTAAAATTAGAAGTAAAAACCCTAGAGGGAGATGGGGGTGGTAGTTCAAAACTCCAGAAATTAAATTAAACAAACCTTATACTCTTCTATTCTGCTGTTGTCTTGACCAGACGCAGATCCATTGATACCAGTCAAATATCTTGCAATTGTACCAACTGCTCCTAGCGTCTCAGCCATCCTAAATAGACATACAGATAGTCAGACATATATAGAGCTTATTAAGCAACTGATTTTGCTGTTATTGCTAAGAGAATATTGGGATTAGTTATCTTTAACTTTCATAATTAATTAAAATTGTTATCATCTACATACTCTATAACTCACTTGACACAACCCAATCTGTCCCGATTTTGTATCACTTTGAAAAGTGCGATTCCAGTTACGTCATATACGTTTTGGGAAAGAAAAAGGGAAGGGGGGAAGAAAATCTCTTCAAAAGAGATGGGAGAAAAGGGAAGAGATTTTCTTCCCCCCTTCCCTTTTTATATGACGTCACAGGAATCGCACTTTTCAAAAGTGATACAAAATCGGGACAGATTGGGTTGTCCAACCCTATATAAATCTGAATGATTATCTTATGTGTGGACATTTTGAGTCTTGTTTGTATATAGAAGATGCATGTCCTTTGAGAAGAAAGGCCTTCAGGTTTAACAATTTGTACAGTCCAACTAGAGAAAACACTTTTTTAGCACAAAATGTGCATAACATCTATAATACAAAAAAATATAATAATATCTAACTCTTCATGCCTGTCCGTCTTCCTCAGGCCCTTACTGAAAATACTCAGATCTAACGAAAACAATTTATTTCTAGCATTAAAAAAAATCTGGAATTAAATTTTGGCATCATCGTAGAAACACTAAACCTTTTATTTGCGAAGGAAATTTAAGCAGTAAAAATTGTATAGCAATTGTTATGCAAAAAAGAAGGCTTGAGCATTGCACAGGCACAAAACAATCCAACCCTACATTTTATCAGGACGACCAAAGGTATTTTTAATATAGACATATGTTTACTAGTTTTCAAAATAAAAGATATTAACAGAAAATAGATTGGGGCACTTAGGACAACTTTTATTTTAAATATTCTCTTCGATTATTTATGCTTCTATTGATGAGTTGGTAATCCTTTTTTGTACTCTCCCATCGGCCCATTATCGCTTTACATTTCAAATTCCCTTGAAAAAAAAATTCAAGGTTAGTTAGTTTAGGTGAGGAATGTCTTGTATATACAAGGAATACTGTGTAATCTAGACTGTGTACAGATACTGTAGAATATAATCTTGTTGTTATTAAACATACTTGGTAGTAGAGAAGCTACGCCTATAAAATAATCCTTATAAGATGTATCTCCCCTAAATAAAATTGATCCGCTTGTTGATACTTGATATTTGATAGGGATAGAAAGTAAAGGTTTATATAAATAAAATTCTTTTAGTGCCTTTGTGTATTTGTTGTAGTATAGGTGTGTGTGTGTGTGTGCGTATGTGTGTAGATATGCAGGTCTATAATATGCAAATGCATAAATGATAAAGTATAAATAAATCGTATTACCAAAGTAAGCAACAGATGCTGTGAGTATTGGTGCAAAAAAATATGAAGTAACAAAAAAATTAGCCAATGAGAGGCCACTATAAATTTTACCATTGGTCAATAACGGCCTCTCATTGGCTAATTTTTTTTGTTACGTCATATTTTTTGCATCAATACTCATAGCATCTAAGCAACATTGTAATTATTACCAGAAAGTCAATTTTAAGCATGATGATTTTTTTAGTTTTTAAAATATGTATTATGATATGTTAGTATAAGTATAATCTTTTGGAATATTGATTCTTAGAACGATTTGACACATTTTTTTAAGAACAGCATCTTATACAGGGATGATATTATATAAGTTTTAAAAGATTGACCATATTTGCCATTATGTATTTATTTCAGATATATTGCTACAATTTTTCATAAAATTTTTGTTCAAAACCTTTAATAATGTTCAGCTTCTTTAATGTTAAATGGAAGGCTACTCTATGATTGTTTTATTGGTTGTTTGATTGTTGAGCTGTACTTTTATGCATGTTATCAACATTGTTCCCTTATAATTATAATTCTTCACTAAACAAGGCCACAAAGAAAGCATTAGATTATTATCTTTATGATACAGTAATCCCCTCAAATGCCACACTCGAATATGTAAAAATATATAAACCCGCGACCGTGGCTCAACACGTAGCGCATCCGCTCGTCGTCGGGAAGGTGATAGGATCGAATCTCGGGCCGACACCGCGTCATAACTAAAGACGTTGAAAATGGTTCCTACTGCTGCTATGTCAGATGCGCGACATAAATAGTTAGAGTAGGGGGAATGCCTTGGCCCAAAACAGGCGCAACTCGTTACCATGCACAGTTGGGACTTCTCAGACAAAGGTCGTGCATCACAGAGAGTTGGTTGTCTGATGGATGTTACTTAGCCTAATATCCTTGGGTGTTTGGACAGAAAAGGGTGCGTTAGTCATCCTTAGTTCTCCTGGATTGCTGGACCAGGACCTGGACAGTACATCAAGTCGATAAGGTCCGGTACTGCAATCCCGCCCGTACGAGGTAATCTAGGTAATGTAAAAATATAATGTAAATATAAACAAAATTAGCATAAGAATAATTAAGGTTTAGGCAACTCTAAATGTTGAGTTATAAAAGCAAACTTCAACTATAAAAAAAACAAATAAGTAAGCTTTCATTTGAAAAATTTGGAAGAAAATTCATTCACAAATCGCTTTTAGGTGAGTGTATTTGTAGTCTAAATAATGAACTGGCAATTGTAAGGCGGTTTCCTTTAAAGTGCTTATTCGACCACAGAAAATCTTTCCACCCCTATTTTGAAGTAAACTGAAACAAATAATGATAGTTTTTTTTAAAAATAAGGTTAGGTTGGGTTAAATTTAATACCAAGAACCCCGGCATTGTTGGGCACTGCAGGTAAATGAAAAAAAAGTCAATAAAAAATAACTATCTCTTATCAATACTGGAGTATTATGACGATATGCCATAATAAGTTCACTTTATAGTAGCTGCGCAATTGCGATATAAGAGTCTGAAATATGAAATAAATTGTATTTTCCCGATAATAAATAAATACTAAGTATCCTCATAAATAACGCAAAATACAAAGTAAAACTTCATTTACGAATAAAAAACGAAACAAATTATACTATTGCCAAAATTAAAATACTAAGGAATAACAAAAGTATATCGATTATCATATACAGCTAAACAAACAATTAGAATAATATCAATGTTATCATTATAGCAAAAAACATATTGGCCACAGTAAAATTATATAAAACATGAGCCTGTAGATGGGGGTATAGGGGCTGTTGTCAACCCCTTCCTTAAAATTGAAATTCGGTAGGAAAGGGTTTCCTTTTTTCACTCCCCTCGAAGGTTAAATCATTATAGCAACACCCTGTGCATGCTAAAATGTTTGAAATTATTATGGTACAATATTAATATCTATTTTGCCCTTGTACTTATTATTTTGAAATGTTGAAGATGTTGCAAACAAAATAATCTAACATTTAGAAAGGGTACATTAGCAATTAGAAATAATATCTTAATTTATAGAGCTGAGCCGGAAATAATCTTTTATATTATACATCAAAAATCCCTGTTAACAAACAGTCACAAACATTATTTCTTAAATTCTTTGTAAAATATAGCAATAAGTAACGCTTTATTAATATTACAGATTGACGGACTTGTGGACGTATAGAGAGAATTAAAGATGTCGTGTTTTATACAGAAGTTATCGCACACCAAAATACAAAATCTCTACAATATAAAACATTTCTCTTTTTTATTAGTTCTTACAATTTTTATATTTCATAGTCTAAACTATCATTTAGGAAGGGAACATTTGGCAGTAAACTAGTCAACCAATTATTTCTATCTAAAGAAGGGGTACTTTGGTTAATCATAGTTAGGTATGTACATTATTTTATTGTCCATTGTCTTATCCCTTCTGATCCTTGACACTGGCCTATTGGTTGATATACATTACCAAAATTATTCTTTTGAAGATTACAATTATTGGTTGAAAAGTTTATGCTCTGCTGCTATTTATAATCAACCAATCAAGAGTTCATGGCAGCATTACAAGTTTTTAAAGCAAACGTATCAAAGACAGTGTTTATAGACCTTTGGATACTAATGTAGTGCTCTTTGTCTCCTCCTTCTCTGGGTAATATATAAAAGTAATCACGATCCCTATATTAACAGATCTATAGTATAGATGTATATACAGACAACTACCTCCTTTCATTTGTTCTTAAACCTATTTCGGCTACTTCTAAATTATTTTCTGCTACTTGGCTGTGTTAATATAAGCAACACCATTGGTTGATTTTCAATGACCAAGAAGGAAATTTGAGATGGGGAGATACAGTTATTTAACCCTTTCTCCCTCTAGTGTTTTACTCTAATCCTATATTATGGGTCTAGATACCTTTTTAACGTCCCATGTATGGCGTAGTTTTTTATAAATATACATACAAAAGAATGTAATATATAGCTTACAAGAAAAAATGGTTTATATAAAGTAATAGAAAATAAGATGTGCATAACAGAAAACAAGGAGGATATCACCCAATAAAACGAAGTCGTATAAATCATAAAAACTTTATTTAAATTATTAGAATAAGAACACTTTTAACATTGAAGTTATTTAGAATGTAACTTTAAATAAAGGGATTATTTATATTAATAGAGATGCAGTTTAGGTATAAAAAGTATGAAAGGATATTACCCGGGAAAGAAACAAGGGTTTTATATTTAAAAAATTGGGGGTTAAATACGTTTTTTTCTACATTATTGGTTCGTGTGCATTCAGAGGCACTTTAAGGTAAACCACAAAAAAAGTTTAAATTTCTGTCAAAGAACATAAGAAATGAAAAATGTTTGAATACCAGTCCCTAGAACAATATCTAGGTATGGTAAATAACTCACATAAATCACAAATAAAGCAAAAATATTCTTACAAAACTGCAAAACAAAAGTAGTAAGTTCTATTCAATTTTCATAATAAGTGGAAGATGTAGTTTTTTTAGAGTGGAGCTGATCAATAATTCATCTAATCATTTTAAGGGGCAGTTAGTGGATAGAAAAATAGCTTAATACCACTAGCTTTAATTTGAAAAGGAAATAGTCTTGAAATTCACAGAACCAATGTGTATTACTTAAGATAGAGAAACCAATCAGTTTAGTAGTTATTGAGATCTTAAGCTTCAGACAAAAAAAAACATTTTATTCTATATATGATAGGATTTTTGTCTGTCAATCTGTTCATAATTTTGTATAAACACCCCCTAAAAAAAAAGAATAAATATTAAAGAGCACAGATTTATAACACAGCTAAACACAGAAAATAAAAGATAGAGATTTTGTAAAATAGAAAATGAGACAATAATTAAGGTACATTATAAGCATACTAGCTGCTCCGCTCCTAGTATCTAGTAGCTCTGTTTTTGCGTTAGAAGAGTAGGAAAATAGCCTAACACCAAACTTAGATACTAAAATTAAAAGGCCTAAAACCATCCAGGGACCTATTATATGATTCCAAAATATGGAGAACTCGGTCAGTTCAGTAGTTATCGACATCTTAAGCTGCAGATAAAAAAAAACTACTTTATTTCATATGATAATAATGGAGGGAAATTAAATTGAATCGTAAATTTTACTTGTACCCAAAGTTGTATAAACAGTTTCTCTAATTTGTAGGCTTCAAAACTTTGGGCCAATTCATCATTGGTGTTACAAACTGAAGAAGTCTAAACTTTTCAACAAATAATTGAAACCTACATATAGTTGATTTTTAATAACATTTGGACTCAACATCAAGTTATCGTCCATTGTTCTATCCCTTGAGACTAATAGGTCACATATCTATAACAATAAATAATAGCAAGCAGATATGTCTATCTACCAAATAGGTAAACTTATTTTACTACAGAGGCAAGTTTTGGGGTTGACATTATTCCCTAAATAGATTAAAACCTGCTAATAACAAGCTTCCCTATAATGATAAAAGAGTAGTCTTTTATATCTTTTTCTAGTATGGCTTCGAAAATTAATATCCGCGAAAAGGTGTCCATAATGTTTGCTCTTCAGCACATCAACATACGTATCTAGCTTTCAAACCTAGGATTCTAGGAAAAAGAAACAAAACATACTTTTTTATTAGTTTTATTTCTCTATCTACATAAGTCAGTATGGAGGTTTAAACCAATTTTATATGGAACAGAAAAAAAAACATTTCCTTCAAAAAAAGTAAAAAATTGCATCAAATTGTAATGTTTACCACAGTCTTATTATATCAAGTAGTAGGTTTTTTTGTTTGTCGTTCAAATGGTCTGGTCTATTTTACTTATCTCATACCCCTACACAATGGCATAGACTCGAAATAAAGTATTACCAAACTTTACCAATAAACTGTAAACAAATATGATAAATATACAAGCAAAATAACAAGTTAATGTTGAATTTCAATTCCTTCTCGTCCCTTCTTAAGCATAAAATGAATTTGAAAATTTTGAAAATAGATTTTAATTTCCTTATAAGGATGTTGTTTTTATATGTCGTCTTTATGACAGGTAAATATTTTATAAATATATTTCTTAAATTATATATAAAAGAAAAATTATACAATAATATCAAATTAAATCAAAAGTATTTCAACATGTTTTATTTTTTTTGGTACTAAACTCATCCCTGACTTGAATGAGAGAAAGAGTTTGTTTTGATTTAGATTGCAGAAAGAACATGATATTAAAATACACAATAGTCTCTTTGTGAGTTTAAATTTATAACATTATTTTTTGTTAATGAATTAATGAAAATTATTTTGTTTAAAATTTGACTAAATGACATCTCGTATAATATTCTTTACATTCCATCTTAAAAATAAATCTGTAAGGTGTATATATATGTTTAGATATCTGTAAACCACCAATTTATGACTATTGATTTTTGATCAGCTGTAGGTTTCAATACTAGATGTTTTTTTAAGTAGCGCAGCTACTCTAAATCTAGATAATAAATCTAATTTTGCTTAGAATTTACTTTTAGGTGTTTTAAACATTGTAAATTAAAGATTTTATTTTAATAATTAATATTTTACAACAATATCTTCTAAAGAATGTGAGGAAGTTTGATAAAATTACGTTTATTTTGCAAGCTTGTTTGAAAATATTTCATTATTTTTATAATTCTGACAAAATAGATTTTCTGTTTAAATAAATAACATAGCCACAAAAAGGTTTAAGTAGTTATTGAAATATTTTATTACTATTCTTGCTAATTAAATATTCGTTAACTATGTTTAATTTGCATTTTTAAAATAGAGAAGAAAAATATCCTACTTAAATGCTAATTTTATGAAGTTATCTTAAACCTTTTCCAAAAGTTTGTTTTATAAAACTTTTTTATTTTTCATTGATTTTATTGATTATATAGGTTAAAAATATCAAAAGTATTTTTCAAGGGCTATAGATAAATTTGGATTAATTTCGATTTTTGATTTTTAAATTTTTTTTTAAATCTGCAAGAATATGCATGTCTTTTCAAAGAATAGATTATATAAAAAACAAAATTAAACATATTCAGGCTATCAAAAAGCAAAAAATATTCTTTTTTACCATTAAATCGCAAATATTTAAAATCATTAGATTTTAAGCTTATTTTGCATGGAAACACATTTTTTCAGTTATTTTTTCTCAACAATGGATCTTAAATGATTATAACTGAAAACTTTTATGAAAATGTTATTATCCAAAACTTCAAATATAGGAAATAATTGCCGTTTGCAAAAATGTGTGCAAAAAGTTGCCAATATCTCGTTAGAAGGGACTTAATGGATTTGAATTCTTACTGCTTACGAGTTAGTGAACTATAAACTATTAGAAAAGTATCACTTTAAGGTGAAATTTTGAGGGTCAACTTTTTTTCTTTTAAAATTCGCAGTGCCTATTTGCTAGGGGTGCAGCTTCTAGTAATATTTAAAAATCTCTTAGCAACTAAAAGCTTAGAGCTAAAAGGCTAACATTTTTTTTGTGCTTGTCCCCTGTTTAATAATGAATTTCTGGCTACAAGTCAGTCAAAGTCACATATTGCTTCTTCTCCTAATTATTTAACAACCTTTGTTTTTTGGTCCTTTTTACTTTAAAATACAAAATATAAATTTCAGCGTTTGCAGAACTACTTGACAGCACCCCCCTCACCCACTACCATTGATTGAGGGTGAAAAGCTTTACAAAATACCTATGCAGAAAATAAAAACAGCAAACGTCTTCTACTAGTAATAAAATTAATCTAACAAATTTCTACAAGAATAAAAATTTGTTTCAATCTCGTAACTGAATGTGTACAATATAAATACACACATTCTTTTTTCCATTCATTGTTTTAGGCTGGAAAACTAATAAAAAGAACAGTAAAGGTGTTTTTACAGCTTTGTGCCTGTTTGTTCTTTAAAATGTATTAGATTAATAAACTTATGAGAGACGTATTGACGTTAGAAATAAAACTTCTCCTTTTTATCTTAAGAGATAAAATTTAAATAATCATTAAAATTTTATAACAAATAAGATCAAATTGTAAAATTAGGTGCTTTTTTCTTGGGTACATACATAATATATTTATTAAGCTTACATTTGCTTAAGAATTGGAATTTTGAAATGGACAATATATGCTTGTAGTTTTAATCATACTTTTAAAAACCCAAATCATTATTTTACTATTTTGTGCAAATAAGAGAAGTACTGTTCTAGTCTTGATATATATGTAATTACCTGCTATGTGTCTCATGTCCAAGTATCTCCACAGACATATTATCTGTCTTGATATGTATGTAATTACCTGCTATGTGTCTCATGTCCAAGTATCGCCACAGACATCTTGTCTGTCCTGTTATATATGTAATTACCTGCTATGTGTCTCATGTCCAAGTATCGCCACAGACATCTTGTCTGTCCTGTTATATATGTAATTACCTGCTATGTGTCTCATGTCCAAGTATCGCCACAGACATCTTATCTGTCTTGATATATATGTATGTAATTACCTGCTATGTGTCTCATGTCCAAGTATCTCCACAGACATCTTGTCTGTCCTGATATATATGTAATTACCTGCTATGTGTCTCATGTCCAAGTATCGCCACAGACATCTTGTCTGTCCTGTTATATATGTAATTACCTGCTATGTGTCTCATGTCCAAGTATCGCCACAGACATCTTATCTGTCTTGATATATATGTATGTAATTACCTGCTATGTGTCTCATGTCCAAGTATCTCCACAGACATCTTGTCTGTCCTGATATATATGTAATTACCTGCTATGTGTCTCATGTCCAAGTATCGCCACAGACATCTTATCTGTCTTGATATGTATGTAATTACCTGCTATGTGTCTCATGTCCAAGTATCGCCACAGACATCTTGTCTGTCGCCTCTTTGGCACCTTGCCCTAAAGTACTCACACTTGCTGCGACACCTAAAAAATGAAAAAGAATTAATTGATTTTTTGGTCAAATACTCAAACTTAAAAGCAGTTTGTCTGTCAATGTTCATAAATAAAGACACTAGAGCAAATAATTTAAAAATTTCCAAGTAACGCAACAGAAATACATCATATTTTTGTCAGGTCTAAATAATGCACTGGATGGCTGGGAATCATTTAATAACGCCTTTAGAAAAACAATTGAAAATCAATTGAAAAATGGATATAATAAGCAAAATTCCATCCTGACAGTCATACATACTTTCTATTACTTTGACATCCAATTGTTTCGAAAAACAACTAGAAATAATTGTCTGATACCAAGCTAAGCCAAAAATTGTAAATCAAAAGAAATCAACTTTTTGAGGCCATTGTTCTACAGTTTCTTTGGGCCATAAAAAGAACGACAAAAAATAAAATGATGGAAAAGTTAAAATCACTAGAATAAAAAATATACCTGGTGCTATGTGTTCATCATATGAATGCTTAAAATGCGCAGCTGATTCACTAAAATTTGAATTATATGTCAGTTTAAACATTTTGTAGTACAAATTAAACAAAAAATACTTTGATATTGATCTCTTCTAAAACCACCGTTGAAGCGTCGTCGATTGTGATATCTGAGAATAGTTATTTATCGCATTACACCATAGACAGTTGTACGCGGATAGTAAAATTATAAACTGTAAAACTAATTCAAGTTTTGTTGGGCCTAAGGGGGAAAAACGGCACAGGACAATCAAACAGGGATCAAAGTCATAATATTTATTTTTATATTCATGTAAAATTCATTTTGATACGATCCGATTCATGATTTTCAGTATGGTCCAGAACTGGTTTTAATCCAGCGGATAACAAAAACTGATTAAATCTCATTTCCCCATGGCGTTACGGACGGACAGACAAAATGATTTATAGAGTAGCTACTAAAATCTTTACCTGACAACAGGCTGTGCTGCTCTGTGGAGCTGTGATACTGCTGTAACTCCAGCATTTCCTAATCATGAAATGTCATGTTATTTAATTTCATTTAAAGAAATTACAAGTTTCAATTTATATGAAGATCTTTATAGTTCCTATAAAAAAGATTTAAAAAACTTTTTGGGCGAAGTATCCCAAATGACATTGATTAGAATAAAGAATTTTATATTCATTCCCTTTTTTATAGGCACTATAAAGAAGGGCCGATCTTAAATGGTAAAAATTAGTTATGTTTTATATTGGTTTTGTTTTATAATGGAAGAATCCTTTAACGGAAAGGCCCCTGCAAAGAAGAAATCAATATAAAGTGTTTGTGAAGATTTTTGAATTACCAGTAAGAGGGCTAAAAGATTACCTAGAGTTAAAGCTGAATCTAGGATTGCAGGCATAAAGCGTTCCCTAAAGTAAAATATAAATATTAATAACGTATTTGTCTGTTTTAGAATAATGGATATATTATAGTTGGATCTTACACCAGATTTTCATGTTTTCTTATAAAGTTAAAATAGCAGCTGGCTAAAAAGATGATTTCCCCCAGTCCACCCCTATTACCCCATCACATCCCCTCCTACTGGATTGACGAATGGACTAATAAACTATGTTAGCAAGCTAAATTGACAGTTTTTCGAGCCTCTAATTGCAGTGTAGAAACAATAACTTAAATTTTGAATGGTTGGTTGAGTTTCCAAACATTTCAACCACCAACTGCAATCTACAGAAGGGATAATTCTGTGTATAATCATTGGAGATTTACATTAATTTTACTGTTATTGTCTTAATCCATTATATTCTTGAGAAAGAACTTGAGGCCACCCCCAATATTATAATTTTGGTGACATAAGTATACTTGTTTTACATCATAAATAAATCAAAACACGTTTTTTATCTTTACTATTCATGATAGACAAAGACAATGACAATTTTTCTGTAAAAACAATTATTATTTAAACAAAATGTATCATTCTGCATATTATTATAGTCATTGTTGTCTAAAAAATAAGATATACAAACTTATATTTTTGATAGGTTAAAATAGAAGGACAGGAAGTATTTTTTTCAGTTAAAATCTTTTCGAGACTTGAAAAGAAATTATATTTAAGTAGGTAATATTATATTGATTTTTTTGTCTTCATATTTTTTTCTATGTTCTATTGTAAAGATATATATTCTACTATATATATTCTACTCAGCTATATAGGTTCAAAAAGGAAGGATAGAATATAAATTTTTTCTGCAACCCTTTAGACGTGTGTAATATTTAGAATTAAATCTACCATACACACAGTTAAATTGTTTTCTTGTTTGAACCAACCAATCAAGACTTAATAGAGCACCTACAGTTTTAAACCAACGATTGCGAAAAATAATTTACAAAATTTTGTTAACATTATTATTTAAAATCCATTGTCCCCTCCCTCTCTGCATATGATAGATAATAAATTACAAAGGAAGCTTTGTATAGTGCCTGTAAAAATAACGTCACACATGCCAATACACAAACTAAATTACGAATTGCAGGCCAGTATACATTTTAATTGACCAATGGTATGCCAGAATAAAGTCATATTTTATAGGCAGTATAAAAAGCTTCAGTTCAGCCTCGCAGTTCAGTTAAATAGTCTTTTTCTACTGACATAGTACCTTTACAAATTTGTTGCATAAGGAGCCTAAAAGACATACATCACTAGTTATTTGTAGAGAATCTGCTACAAAAAATACTCTTCCCATACTAAAACTGTTGTATAAAAAGTCTAAATATGAAATTTTGTACGAAATATTTGTTTGATAAGCTGAATGTATTCAGGAAGAACGGAAATTTATGCGAGACAGGTCAGGGATCTTAAGGGATAAGACAATGGACGATAAATTGATAATCAAAAATACTCCTTCTGTTGGTTAATTTTTTGTTAAAAAGTTTGGACACTATTAGTTTGTAACCAACCAATAAATATTTAATTAAATTACTCAAAAGTCAACGTATAAGATATGATAAACTTAATATAAAATTTTAGGTATTATATCAATTTACAGTTCAATGTACCTTACCTCCCTGGAGACAAGTACGCTGGATAAAGGAATATAAATCTTCAGCATGGCTCCAAATCCGATTTATTTCCGCTGAATCAAAACCGGAATTTAGAATGATTCCTGTAGTAGTTAGGTACGAGTTAGAAAGCGTAGCAACTCTATATAATTATTACCAGAATGTCCGTACGTCCATTTTAAACCTGTTGATTTTTCTACTTTTTTAAAAACAAATTTTTATGTGATCTAATTTTCCGTTTGATCTGATTTTTTGTATATTGATTCTTGGGACAACAAAGAACAATAGTATAAACGAAGTAACTCTATAATCAAGTCCTAAAAATGTAAGTATGTCCATAAACATTATCCTGTATCAAGCAGTTTTTCAACAAATTATGTACAATTTTGCTTCGACTTATTCGATACTTTTATATTCTGATTATTCAGTTTCAGACAGTTTACAAATGTTAATGTCCGTTTGTCCTTCCGTTTCAGTGCTTCGCTTTAATGGATGTTGTCATCCTTGTTACCCTTTACTTTGTTATTCCTTAATGTCTATAGTTGTATTATAGCATTAGACGTGTTACTCAAAATACACTTTTTCTAATTCAATTCTTCTCCTGACCTAAAAAGTTATGTACATGTACAAAATTTAAGCTCTCTATCTCTACTGGCTAACTAGCGCCAGTCATCTAAAAGATCAACAGATAACGGTTTTAACAATTTCTCAGCAATATGCAGGTTTTTAGCTCTTCTGCATATTACAACTTAAACATATAAGGCCAAAGAAATCAAAAAAAAACTTTTGTTAAAGTCTACTCTACAACTAGTGCCAATCATTTCATCCGTTCGTCCATCCATTTTTTTATTTGCTACTCAAGAATGTTTTTTACATAGTTATTACAACTTTCTAAAATGTTGAATTTCCCAAACCTAATATTTTTATTTAATTTGATTTATTTATTAGTTCTTTTGTTGTCTATCTATTCAAATAAATCCAGTAAATAAATAAATATTTTTAGATCCTTCTTCTTTTATTTTGTTTGAATCTTAATAAACCAGGAACAGCTAAGCAGTAAGGTACCATTATTTATTATATTACTTGCGGCTAAAGGCCTTTATTACTTTATGACACTTAAAGGAAGGGGAGGTGGGAAGACAGCCCTCAAATTTCACTTACAGTTTGAGATGAAAAGTTTTTCGTAAATGCGAACTATATTGGGTTGTTGGAGGTATACTTTCTTAAACCTTCTTCGGACCTATAAAAAGCTTACCTTTTAAATGGTAAATTAAAAAGAAAAAGTTTCAGGACCCTTGAAACTTAGTAAGTCAAACAGTGGCAGCGCCTGGTGGCACTTTTTTGGTATTTCTTTTCTAGGGAAGATTTCTTTTGAAGGGGTGGTGGTATCCTTTCCCAAAAAAATTATAAACCTTCCTAGGACCTATGATAAGCTACATTGTAAAGGAGAATCGGTTCAGATGTAAGATTGATATTACATGCATACGAGCCTTTTATATAGAAGCTTCGCTACTAAATTTGATTAATCTTTTGATAACTATTATATAAAGAAATAAATATCAAAATCTAATATAGAATATTAAGATTTTAGCAACTTTTTAATAATTACAATTCTTATTATTCTTATTGTTCATAATTGTAAAAAAATGCTATAATTTAAGCATAATCAATTTTTGTTTAAGAGCAAATTATATAATAAGATTATGATAACAAAATTAATTTGATTATATAATGAAGATCTAAAGAAGAAAAGCTTACTAATAGTTGAATCTTAGATTCTATGGATAATGGATAGAAAACCAGAAAACGAAGTAGCGGGTTTCGTCGTTTTTTTCACAGTAGCTCTTATGCTATTTCTAGCCACTGCGGGTGGCTCTAACCCTGCGGGGACAATTTCCTAACCGCGCAGGGAAATCATTAACATTTACCTAACCTAAATAACCTAAATTAACTTGTCAAAAGCTACTGTGAAATTACGACGAACCCGCTATTTCGTTTTCATTTCATGATATGATTTTTTAAAATTTATGTGTAGCGTTACAACTTTGTAATTTACTTAATCTGACTGTCTGTACCGTATCTACACAAATAACTTACTCTATCAAGATATTATATTATTATTATTATAGCGTTTGCTAATACATATGACTCATTTTGTCTTTTTAAAAGTAGTACCTTTAGACAGACGTTAGCAATTTTATGTTACGATAGTTACAATAAGTATCTACTAAATATATAATTCCTTTCTCCTTATGTCTACTCTACAGATAAATCTACAAGCGTTGTTTTTTAGGGGTAGTCTACCCACCAACCCATGATTGGCGCACTTTTTTAGCATATTTGTCAGCCGTGCTCTACTTTTCTTTATCCTAGAATTTTTTTTGCAAATATGTGTAAAACACTATATCATAAATGAAGTGCATTCGCTAATAGAGCTAAAAACCAGGGTTCTTAATAAACCAACCAATCAAAAATAAAAACAAAGTACCCAAAGTTGTTAAGTGGAATAAGAAAACGTAATTATAAAACTTTGGGGACAAGTGTTATAAACAGCCTATTGTCCCCTTCCTTCCTGGATATAAAAATCAAGTTCCTGTACCATTCATAAATATGTAATCATTAAATATTTAATCAAAAAAATCCTGTAAGAAAAGGGACAATGGGCCTTTTATCATTATATTAGTCCTCAAAGTTTTGTATTTTAACGTTTTCTTATTCATTGGCTTAACAACTTTTTAATGAATTTTAATTAGTTGGGGGTACTTTTGTGTATCATCAATGGAGATATACATTAGTTCATTGTCAAACTAAAAAAACCTAAAAAAATTACAAGTGAGGGGGTTAGTCGAATTCATCTCTCCCCTCCTCAAGTGCCCCTAGTGGCTTCTAGAGGCATAGCCGCTAGTATATGAAAAAGGATCGATAGTCTGAAGTCTAATATTATGCTGTATAGCCTGGAAATATGGGTTAGCAACTGTATAAATAACTACATTTTGTCCATAAACCCATAAACCTAATTCTTACAATTAATAAACTAAAGAAAGGATCTTGGACAAAGTAGCCTCGGTCAAAGCAGCCTCCGGACAAAGTAGCCTCTGGGACAAAGTAGCCTCAGAACATTTACTTGAAAATAGCCTTCTATGGAAAGTAGCCTCTACTATTAATAAAGTCATAGCCGCAGCGCTCGGCCCCCTGGTCTGCCTAGCCGCAGGCGCTCGGCCCCCTAGCCTTTAACCTAACCTAACCTAAAAATTGTAAAATCCACGAATTTCTATACCACCTATGTATTTTCCTTATGAGGCTACTTTTCTTAAGAAAACGTCCAGAGGCTACTTTGTCCTAGAGGCTACTTTGTCCCGAGGCTACTTTGTCCAAAGCTACTTTGTCTAAGTTCCAAAAAAAATATGTTGTCTGACAAATAGTTATGATGTTACAAGCTCTGTAAAAAAGGATATTTCTGTAAAAAATCAATCTTTAATTTCAAATGTTCGTCTGTTCGTTAAAAGTAAATCAAAGAATATTATTAGTTCTATCAAATATATAAAATATTTCAACATTTTACCGTCAGTCCGTCCATTTAAGACTGGAAAGGATGTTATTTTTATTGCTTTTTTTGAGTAGATTTTTTTTGCCGAAGGTTGTCTTCCTTGTTATTATAATATTTTTGTTATATTTTCTAACAATAAATGAATTTGTCTTTATGGAAGTTGGTTGGACTTTTAAAAATAAAATTAAAGTATGAAAATTTAAAAGACATATAAAAGAGTAGATACTAAAATGAGACTTTACTAAAAAGAGTGATCAAGACAGGGACATTGGACTGTTAATTATCCTGGTTCACAATGTTGTTTTATTCGTAAGATTAAACACTTTTGAGACGTTTATCTAATCTTGATTGGTTTGAGCAATCCAGCAGTGTCAAAATATATCCACCAATAATTGTAATCTACATGTAGGGTAATTTTGTTTGAGGATGTACAATTTATCGTTCATTGTGCTATCCTTTTAAATAAAAAAGTATGTAAAAATATGTATTAAATTGTCAAATTGTATGATCAATGAACGAAAACTAAAAGAAAAATTGTACAAAAATTAAATTACATTACTGTTCACCTTATAAATTGAAATGGGAACTGTAAAATTTTCAGGGAGTAAGGGAATCAATTAATCAACAACATAATCTTACCCCTAACAATTTACAATATATCAAGGGTAGAATTTATAAATAGAAATTTCATTCAAAGTTAAATGTATCGGCCCTTGTCCTATCACAGTTTCCCTGAGAATTTGAGAGTCATTTGAATATGAATAAAACTCTATGAATATCCGCAATAAAGGTGTTTACGTCAAAGTTCAAACTTTTTGAAAAATCAGTTTAAGTGATGTTCGTTTTATTTTCCGAACAAACTAGACTCTATTCTACTATGTGTAGACTCTACAGTATCTACACAGTCTGTAGACTCTATAAGTATATTTTCCCCCTGCTATTGTTCTTCTAAAATCTATACACAGTGCGTATATATGAAGGTGCTTTGACGTTTGTGTCAGAACCTAGGTTAACCTAGGTTAGGTAACTTCATTTTACTTTTCAATAAAATCTAAAATGCAGCCGTTTTTGAGAAAATTAAATTTGAAAATTTCTAGTTCAATTTTCATCCACTAGGAGTTACCGCATAATCATGACAAGAAAAGCAAAGGTTATTTATTTAAATTTTTGAACAACTTTGCTTTTATAAAGTCTGTCATAAAATCTCTTTATATGATTTATTTAAGGCTGAATTTCCGTGACCTTAGCAAAGCAACTGATAAAAAAGACATTAATTAACTCACTTCAGAAGTGGTTTTATGAAGAACTTTATGAAAGCAAACTTGTTCAAAATTTTAAATAAATAATCTTTGCTTTTCGTTAGGATTATGCGGTAACTCCTAGTGGATGAAAAATGAACTTGAAATTTTCAAATTTAATTTTCTCAAAAAACGGCTGCATTTTAGATTTTATTGAAAAGTGTAATGAAGTTACCTTACCTAGGGTAATGAAATGCACTATGTCCCAATTTAAGTTCTGACACAAAAGTCAAAGCACCTTCATACGCACTGTGCTATAATAAGTGATCTACAGAATAAGCTAAAATCTAATATTGTCAGTATTGTAAGAGCATTTTTGCACTATCAAATCTAAATTTTTCACATTTCTAAAGAAAAGTGCTAGAAAATTTTCTCAAATTTACACTTTGATTCTTAATAATTTTATATTTATCAAATTAAGTAGGAAATTTATTAGATATTTTGTATTATCTTTATATTAATCTATCTATCTAAATGGTGTTGAAGAAACTAATCACTTCACTTTTTTAAATATAAACCCTAAAGTTTTGATCAAAAACTATTAAAAAATAACCCAATTCACGCTCAAGCAATGTCAATGAGAAAACAATATTGAATTTAGAATCTACCCACCTCTCCAGAGCACTACAGCTCGAGACCTAGCCCTTGTAGAGAATTTTTTATCTTGACAAGACCGATACCTCCCTGTAAACTTTCCCCACCTCTATCAATCTATCTATATATATACCTGACAACGCCTCCAGCTGTCTTGACAAGACCGACACCTCCCTGTATTCTTGGCTTCACCCACCTCTATCTATCTATCTATATATATACCTGACCACGCCCCCAGCTGTCTTGACAAGACCGACACCACCCTGTATTCTTGGCTTCCTGCGTCTCTATCTATCTATATACCTGACCACGCCCCCAGCTGTCTTGACAAGACCGACACCTCCCTGTATTCTTGGCTTCCTGCGTCTCTATCTATCTATCTATCTATATACCTGACAACGCCCCCAGCTGTCTTGACAAGACCGACACCTCCCTGTATTATTGGCTTCCTGCGTCTCTATCTATCTATCTATATACCTGACACCGCCCCCAGCTGTCTTGACAAGACCGACACCTCCCTGTATTCTTGGCTTCCTGCGTCTTTATCTATCTATCTATATACCTGACAACACCCCCAGCTGTCTTGACAAGACCGACACCTCCCTGTATTCTTGGCTTCCTGCGTCTCTATCTATCTATCTATATACCTGACAACGCCCCCAGCTGTCTTGACAAGACCGACACCACCCTGTATTCTTGGCTTCCTGCGTCTCTATCTATCTATCTATATACCTGACAACGCCCCCAGCTGTCTTGACAAGACCGACACCACCCTGTATTCTTGGCTTCACCCGCCTCTCAAAGTAGTCGGGCAGTGAGGGAACTGAAATTAATAGATATACATGATTTCACCTCTGATTTATGTCGGATTAAAACCGATTTTGAGTTATACTTAAAAATTGTGGCTCGTGCCGTAATATAAAACATTTTCCACAAAAAGTAAAAAAAAATGAAACGCTATTTTGTTCGCAAGTGTATTTGGCACCTTGGGTAAACAAAACTATAATTAATCTTTAATTATTTGTTTTATTATCTAGAGAAAACAGTTACGACTTCTAGACAATGATCGTGCATCAAAGAGTTGGTTGTCTGATAGGTATTAATAAAGCTAGAAATCCAGAAAAGGAAAGATTTGGCTTTCCTTAGTTATCCTTGGTTGCTAGACCTGACATTAGAGTGTCATGGACCGCAACCTCGACCGTATAAGGTAATTGATAGGTAACACAGAGATTAGGAATTTTAGTTACCTCCTCGTTTTGTTCTGTCATGATGTTGGTGCTCTTGTTCTGCGGAATAAGATACTGTTACATGTGAGGTGATAATAAGTAACAGAGCCGCTAAGGGGCGGGTTAGCCGCATCGCATCAATCAATACCTGAAAAAAAAATATATAAATATATAAAATCAAGGATGACAACATTAAGGTAAAAAAAATTGAGGGGGTAAAGAGGGGGTCTTTTCAGATAATAATGTCGAAAATATATACAAAAGAGCAGAAAACAATTTACTAGCAGACGAAAAAAGTCACCAGCATTGGGGCCAAGTAGTTATCTCGATTATACACTGTATTTACAAATTTATTATGACATCCATAAGTATTGAAGCATAAACAAATCATGTATGGTAAAACAGACATTGTGTGTTATAGGGCAGATGTTTAGTTGTCAAAAAATATAGCGAGACAATGTGCAATAAATCAAAGATAATCACAAAACCTTCCTAAAAAGTGTGCTTATGTCTTTTGAAGCATGATATCTAACAGACCAAACAAAATATGTACTGGATGCTTCACTACAAATCTCAGCTGTCTATCTTAAATAGCAGTCGAGAAAAAAGGAGTAATTTAAGCAACTTCTCTCCTTTAAATTAAATACTATAAAAAAAGTATTTAAAACTTAATATTGTTCATAGAAATTGTTTTAAAACGCAGTTTTCTTACGGTAAATGAATAAAAATAGAAACAAGGATGACATGTTTTTATACTGGCTGAACTATAGTAGTATAGAGCATCTTCCATATTAAGTCGTCTATCTAAAATAGGAGCTCTAAAAATCTTTGAGAAAGCTTCTCTCATGGACGGACATACAAATCAGAAAAATCAGACTGCCATGCAAACATTTTACATTTTAAATTATAGAGTAGCTAAGGTACCAGAGAAGCATATCTAAGGTTTTAGTGCATAGAATAGATAAATGGATTAATCGTATGGCAGCGTAATATATAGAACTTCCACTTATAAATAGTTTTTATAGAGTTAGCTACTCTATAGCTACTATAGATGTATATAGAGACAACTATCTCCCTTTCTTTTTCAACGACCTTCTTCGCCTGCTTCTAAATTGTTTTCTGCTACTTGGCTGTGTTATATTTTAAATGACCCGATAGAAAGGTTGCACACGGTGGTTGCGATGGGGAGATACAGTTATCTAACCCTCTAGTGTTTTACTCTAATTATGAGATAGACTTTCTAGGGAATAATACCTTACCTAACAATCTTTAAATTAATCTAATTGGTATTTTTAAAAATGTTTGTTTTCGTCTGTCTATAACGATTCTAGTTTTCAATGTCCTAAATCAGAATTAAATTTTACTCAAGTTCTTCATGTGATAGATTTCTTTAGTTTGGATTAGATTATGTGCTTTGCTTATTTAATGTTTTTCGCTATTTTATTATGTTTTCATCCTCGTTCATTCTATTCTTAGCTAGATATATAGATGTTATTATCTAATACTATTTTTTTTTGCAAATTCTTGATAGAAAAATTTTATCTCATAGAATAGATAAAAATTGTTTATAATGTATAATTATCGCAAATAATCTATATTTATGATCAATCTTATAAACGAAATAAAACCTTATATTTATTATTTTGTATAAAAAAAAACATAAAGTGGTTTACCTTTAAGTGCCTGGTCGTTCAATAAATAGTCGTTGTAATAAATTGAAAAAAAGGAGATAGTTCTTTTTGTTACCTTAGGCTAGATAAGGATGGCTATATTAGTTACAGGGTCACCGGGCCTAGTGCATGTGTTGTAAGGCATAAAGAATCCCCCCCCCCCCATTAAAAAAAAGGGGATTCTGCGCTCGTAGGGCATTTTGAGATAAAGTTCCTAAGTATGAAGAACATCGTTTTTTATCCATTCACATGATTTACATGTAAGCATTTTTAAATGTCAAACGCACACATACACACATAAAAGTGTGTGTAATCGTCTCTATGTGTGTGTTTATGTGTGTGATTTTGTGTAAATGGTTGTCTGTGAACGAAGGTCGTGACAACATTTAACATTTAAAACTGTAAGATGGTTGTTTTATTTGGTCAACAAATAAAGAAACAGGTGTTTTAACAGGGATCTAAAGGGATAAGATAAAGACCGATAAGCTAATGTACATCCCCAATTATGAAACACAAAATTCCTCCTTATGTAGCGTAAGATTAGTAGTTAAAACGTTTGAACACTCAACTAAAATAAAACAACCAATCAATATTCACTTAAGTCCCCAAAGTTGTTAAGCCAACAAATAAGAAAACATTAGGGAATAGTGTAAAACACAGCCTATGTCCCCTCTCTCTATGGTTTATTAAACAACTAGCGGCTTCGGACGGACGGACAGACGGATGGACGGACAGACATCAAGCTACTTTGTATTATAGATTAATTATATTTTTAGATAGAACGGGGAAAAACAACTAGAATTAAAGATTCGTATATATCAAACATATATAAAGTTGTTTGTCTGATAAAATTTCTTTTATAAGTTTGACGAATTTTAGATTCAGATTGTCCATCTAGATATATTATATCTATTTCTAAATCATTATTTGAGATAGCAAATGGTAACAAATGAAGACACTTTTTCCGCACGATATTTTATTTTCTTTACGTTTTAAAGTGTTACACCAATACTTCAAGAAAGGACTTTTAGCAAACTAAGGATATTTAAATGTGGGTTTGTTTTAACCTTTCCCCTCCCCTTGAATAATAATTTAAATAAGACTGACCATAATAGTTATTTCTCGCATCGTATTATAAACGGCTTTCCGCGGATATAGAATGTACAATTATGAGATTAAAACTAGTTTTTTTAGCCCCGAGGTGACGAAGTCACCGGCTAAAAAACTAGTTTTAATCTTATGATTGTACATTTCTATATTCGTAGAAAGTTGGATATAATACGATGCTAGACATAGTTTTTTCGTATGGATGAGAACCGGTTCCTATCCACCGGATTCGAATGAATACGAGAAAGAATCTTATCTTTCAGTATTATTTATAATAAAGTAACAGGATATGTATCTGTCTGTCTGTTTGTACCGAAAGATCTCGCTATTCCCTCCCCTTAAATTTTCATTTTACTTGTTCTTTTTAAATCTAAAATAAAAAAAAATCATGTTTTCAAATTCAACCCCCCCCCGGCCCCCCCCCCCCCCTCCTCAGATGGACAAATAAACAGAATTATTAAGAAAAAATTTAGCTTTTAACTTGATTTTGGTTCGAATAAGAAAACACCATCAGAAGTTTTTTTGCTGTTGGCCTTGTAGCATTTTTATCAATTTTCTTCCATGATTTGTCACTTATAACACAGAGAACTTTAAAAATCTTCAAACAAGTACATAAGTACAAAATTCATAAGTTGACAAGTACAAAAATTTATTGATACAGAAATAGAAACAGAATATTTAAAGGAAATAAAAAAGACAGAATGCAAAGAAAGAAAAAGTAATAAAGTTGACAATAATGTCTGTAGAATTAGAATATTGTGTAGCTTATTATTTACATTTTCGTATGCACACTAAATTTGATAAGCTAAAAAATCGTTCTAACAAAGTTTTAATTGCAAGAAAAAATGGACCTTTATACTGCAATAGCAATCCTACCCTATAGTGTGGGTAAAGTTAGCCTGAAGGTTGGTTCATCACTGTTTAAAAGTAACAGGATGTCTATTGGTCTTTTGGTAGCAAAACGGAACTCGCTATCCGCTGAGCCGATATGGTTCTCCTTTACAATGTAGCTTCTCATAGGTCTTGGAAAGGATCTGAACTATTTTAGAGGACTACTATACACTGCCAAGAAGTCGCCCGTATAAAAATGACCCCCCCCCCTCCCCCACTTAAAGTGTCCCTAGAGACTTTAGTCGCAAAGCCGCTAGACCTTCCTAAACCTTTAATTCACTGAAGTTATATTTTCATAGTTTTAATTTTCAAGCAAACATTAATTCCTATATTAAAGGTTATTTTTAAAAGCGAAGATTTTGAAAGCTAAGTTATTTTAAATCTAAGACCTATTCATAACTAATCTGAAATATTTAGGTTAAACTGAATTTTCCTTATTTTCTCTCTCTCTCTGCTTTGTTCATTTTTTTAGGAAGGTTAATTGAATGTTAAGCTTTTTCTTCAAATTTTTTGGTACAATTTGTTAAGGTTTTGCACAAAGAAAATTGAATGCCATAAAATTAAGTAAAGAATGTCATACAAGGATAATTATTAACCATAAGCCGCAAAGCAATAATAAACGGTAAAAAAATAATATAAATCATATAAAAAATATCATTGAACTATAATAAATCTTTATAACAAAGTAACATAATGTTTGTCTGTTTGTTTGTACCAAAGGATCTCGCTAACCGCTGAATTGATATGGTTTTCCATTACCAGACAGCTTCTCACAGGTCCTGGAAAGGTTTTGGGAGGGTTCTATCACCCTTCCTAGAGAAATCACTCATAGAAAAGCAATACCAACAGAAAAGTCAAGCTATGATAATAAAACGATTTAGGTAATTTCCTCATCATACTTTAACGTGATGACTTACATACCATAATTATAGAGTAACAACGCTACTAAACTTTAGGTCAGGGCTAATGTTAAGTATTTACATAATCTTGGGGAAAAATTAACTTAAAATATTTTGAATGAGATTATTTGATTTTTATAAAGCGTCTCATTTTTTTTAAAACTTAAAGTTACACAAATTTATACCTTAAGGGTGGGGAGGGGTAATGGGGAACAAAAATGGCTATTTTAAAATTTACACCTCCCAACGTTGGATTTCCCTCCTAATAAAACTTTTCCCCTTTCCCAAACGGTAAAAAAAATGAGCTTATCAGTATTAAGCTGCAGATTGAACAAGCTTAACAGGCGAAGAGTGCGTGAGGCGTTTTTGACTAAAAATAATTACATAGTTTGGCGTTCATTATTATGTAATGGTACTTGACAAAACATTAAAATGCTTACATTTTGAGCCTTTTTTGTCGTTAGAGGTTTTAATTTACCAAACATTGCAATAAATGCGAAAGTACCTCTAAGTCGCTACCCAAAAGTAATAGATATTGACTACAAAACGCACTGCTCTTTATGCATTCTTTCTTATATTGCAACTTTGTAAAGTATGATCAATTACTCCATTTTAGGATGACAGGCAAATTTAAGGTGCGATTTGATAATGATCAGTAAACATTTTCAACATTTACTAATATCGAGTTTTATTAATACTTTAAAACAATTTATTTACTTAAATGTAACATCAAAGATATTTTTAAACTAAATATCAATTTAACTCAGTATCAGTCAACCAATTTAGACTTTTACACACAAAGTAAAGCTCTGTATTTGATTTGTTAATTCATGAAAAAAATGGTTATTCTCAATAAACCGTCGATGTGTCGAAATTATGTCAGCAAGCAAAGTAGTCACACCAACAGGGGCGTCCAAGTTTTTTTTTTTTTTTTTTTTGGGGGGGGGTAAAATGGCGCGCGAAGAGCGCGCTGCAAATTTTTTTTACCCCCCCCAAAAAAATTTTTACCCCGGGGGTAAAATTTGCTTGGGGGGGGGGGGGGTAATTACCCCCCCTTAAATCTGTTGCAGGGGTAAATTTGGATTACCCCCCCAAAAAATTACCCCCGGGGTAAAATTTTTGGGGGGGTAATTTAAATTTTATTAAATATATATTATTAAAAATGCGCGCGAAGCGCGCAAAATTTTTTTTTTATTAGAGATTTTTTATTTTGGGGGGGGCATTTACCCCCCCAAAATTGTTTGGGGGGGGGGGGTAAAATGAAAAAATTTTTGGGGGTGCCTACGGCACCCCCAAAATCGTTTGGGGGGGGGGATAATCGCCCCATTACCCCCCCCCCTTGGACGTCTATGCACACCAATATTGATAAAATTAACGTCGGAAATTTATATTGATAATTTCACGTCGACCAAATGACTCTTATGAATAGTGGTCATAGCTGACATAATATCGACACATCGATGGTATTTTGACACTACAAATACCATTTTTTTGACAGGGCTAATTGTAGAAAATATGTGCCATGATAAATAGGAGCCTTAAAAATCACATTTGGTATGATTTAAGAAACTTAATTGCGGAAGTCATAATGTTTATAAAAGCACTTATGTCAGTCAGGGATCTAAAGGGATAAAATATTGTACATGCCCAATGTTGAGACACAAAATTACTCATTCTGTAGACTAAAATTAGTGGTAGAAAAGTTATAACACTCAACTCAATAAATCAACCAATCAAAATGCATTAAAAGTCTCAAAGTTGTTAGGCCAACGAATAAGAAACGTTATTAAAACCTTTGGGGACTAGTGTAATAAATAGCCCATTGTCCCCTTTCTTCCTATATATTAGTACAAGCTAAGCTACTCTTTAATTACCTATGGTATGTTGTTTTTGGGAATGTTGAGGGATAAGACTATGGACGAATAATTAACAAGCATTCTCAATGATGATCTAAAGAGATGATGAATGCAACGTACTCACTCTCTATAATAGATCTATTATTTTTTTGTTTCTTACACCAGATTTTTATTTACTCTAAGAAACTTGTAGCAGGCTAAATAACGATCCATTCCGCCCACCCTTCTCTACCCCAACCCCCCCTTACCTACTGACCAATAAATGAAAGGGGATATAGCAACCTAAATTGACGACAAGTTTTCCCCTAACATAATATCAACATAAATTCTACATTCATTCTCTCTAGCTATATAAGTATCACACGTCTGGCCTAGCAGTAGTAACGTAGAAGGATACACATTATGATATAATAATCATCAAATACACCATTAAGTCGATAAATTTTGCTTTAAGCAAATCTTCATTTTGTTAGATTAAGCTGTTAATAATTAAAATGATAATAAATCATATAAGAAAAAAAGGTTTGATATCTTAATAATTTAAAGATTGATTTAGTTATCTTTTAGGTCATATCTATTTGAAAACTTTTATTAAATGTCATAATAAAAGATTTAGCCTTTAAAGATTTTTTATTGTTCTTGTCCTAGAATATAAATTGTGTTCTTATAGGTATAATAAGGTAATTTCCCTGCTTTTGAAAGAGGGCCAGGAGTTTTTTTTTTTTTTTGGGGGGGGGTAGGTGGGGTATGTACCACCTTAACAGTGTCTCACATTAGTAAAGCTCCTCACATGGGCTAGATAATCGAAAGTTAAACTGAAATGGAAAAATGTGGGAGGGGTTCTGAAGGTCCACTTGTAAGTTCTAGGGAATTTACCTATAATTTATATAATAACTTTGTCATTATTTATAAACAGAGTAAATTGGTTCATTCTTGAACATTTTATATAAAAGAATATTATTAATATGTTGTATAAATGTTTTTTTTTCTTCATAAAGAAGAGGCTGCACCCCTAGCATAAGAGAAATGGTCAGTAACTATTTGATACTTTAAAATAAAGATCCCAAAACTAATTGGAGAAACCAATCAGCTAAGTGGTTAGTGAGAAATTAATGGACAAATATAAAAACTACTTTACTATATGACTAGCGGATACGCCCCTAGAGGCCTCTAGGCATCATTCGCTACACAAAGACAGATAGACAGACAAACATCATGTTACATTTATATGAGAATAGGATATGATTGTTCATATAGCCATACATGGAGCTTAAAGATAACATTTTAAGTAGCTACTATGGGGTTTGACATCCTTGTCTCATAAAAATGAGAATAGTGAAAGAAAGAATCCTTTGCATACAAATTTAATATATTTAGTTTTGCTTGAATCTTTAATAGACAAAGAAACCAGAAATCTTTAGGGAAATTGCTATGGATGATTGTATGTATGTGCAATTTGCATCTCCAATGATATTAACTTAATCACCCCTTCTGTTAATTTTTTAGTTGGATAGTTAGGACCCTGATAATTAAAACCAACCTATCAAGATGTATAAAAGTTTATAAACAAACGAATGAGAGAATGTGTAAAACTTTGGTTGTCAGTATAATTTACAGTCGCCGATTTTTTTTGGAGCGGGGGAGATGAGTTATGCGTTGAGTTTTTTTTATGAAAGATTTATCCTTCCACTATAGTTAAAACCATCTCAGGACCTATATAAAGATTCCCTGTAAGAGAGAACATATCGGTTTAGCAACAGACAAATACACACATAGACATGCAGTCATCATGTTACTTTTATAAATTAATATAAAAAAAATAAATTTGGAATGATAAATGAAATGTAAATTTTATATGGATTAGTGGTTGAAAAGATCTTTTCAGGAACAGAAAAACAAACAAACAAACATCTTAATTCTTTTATGTTAAGATGTAAAAGTTGTTAATACCAGGAAAACGTTTTTGTCCTTGTTTAATAAAGATTTGTTCAATGTCGACTCAAAAATTGGGTCAATTCATTCAATTGAACTTAGACTAAATATTACGCGTATATTGGACATTTTTAACTGGATGGAGTAATTTACCCCAAAAAATACATATATCAAACTGTTTTTTTTATTGCATGTGGATCAAAAATTAATTTATCAAAATACTATTTTTTTATTTTAATGTTTATTTTAAGATAGGTTAGATTTAGAGTAGTGCCCATAGTTTTGCCAGGAGATGTATTACTTGAAGGGGTGAAAATGAGGAAGGCAGAATTTCTAAATTTTAAGTAGAGCATTGACACTACCAATATCTCTTCGAACGCTTTGGTTAGGTAAGTAAAAGTCAAAAGGGCGCCATATGAAAAAAATCTTGTAAGCAAAAGTATAGAATCCTTTTTAATTCCAGTATGGCTTCAAAACCGAATAATCCGCTGGATTATAACCTGTTCTTAGCCATATTGAGAAATCATGCATATCATTGTAATTGTATTACAGACAATATTCCAAAAGTATTAAAATAAAAATCATAAAATTAAAACACGTTAGCTCCAAATACCAAAGTTTTAATCTTATATTTTATTTTAATTTCCGCGGAAAACTGTCTATTATATATACGACGTGATAAATAACTATAGCTTTTATCAATACTCGCAAAATAACATTTTGTGTTGAATTGAATGGTAAAAAAATATATTATCTGTTCATTAAATTAACTTTAAAACTTTCACTAATTCAGTCCCAACTACTGATTTTCCGTTATGTCTTATATTATGCTATTTATTCTATGAAAATGTCTCTTACTCCCCTTCTTAAAGCTATGGCCTTTATGAGATTTGATAATACCATTATCTTCAAATATATGTTTGCACAAAATAATAAAGAAAAAAGACGATTATGGCCATTAGTAGAGATGCAGTATTAAAAGCAATGAATCCAACTTTAAACAGGATTTTGTTGGATAAAGATGGGCCACCATAAATGGGTTAAAACTTGCCTTGAACCAATAAAAATCTGAAGCTGAAGAGATTTAAAGCAACGATCTTAAGAGATAGACAATGGCCTATAAATTAATGTACATAACCAATGATAATAAACAAAATATCCCCTTTTGTAGATTACTATTAGTGGTTTAAATATTATGACAGTCAACTAAATGAACCAACCAATCAAAATTTATTAAATCCCCAAAGTTGTTATGCCAACAAATAAGAAAACGCTATTTAAACTTTGGGGACTAGTGTAATAAACAGCCGATTGACCCCTCCCTCCCTGGATTTAAAGTACAAAACAAATATATAGTAATATGAAACTCGCTAATTTATACTTTTCAGCCTTTTCCAAATAACATTTTTTGTTAAATTCGATTTACATTTCTTCCGCCTTTTTTGGCTGAAATATTTACAAGGATGATTTCTTGATAAAAGCGAAGCTGGGATCACACAAAACATTTTTGGTTCTCTGTCCTAAATGTAGACTAAAGCCATTAGTGGGTTTTCCCTAAAAAGTGACCTTGTCCTATATTAAGCTTCCCTGTAAAAATACATAAACTAGCAATTGCTGTTGATTAAAAGAGGACATTAGACTTTAACTTATACTGGTACTCAAAGTTTTATAAACTTGATCTTTCTCGTTAAGTACTTCTATTAAATCATGATTGGGTTATACAAACAATTATATTCTTTTAATAACCTATAACTTGTCATTAATGAATTCATGGGTAAGAAAAAAAAGGACGTCCAATAAGGGGGGGGGGGGGAAGGTATAGTGGTGATTACCCCCCCCCCCTAATTTTTTTCCATTTCCCCCCCCCCTCATATAAAAATTACCCCTGCCTTGGGGGTGCCGTTGTTACCCCCCCCCCAAGCAATTTTTTAATAATGAATAATTAAAACAGTTCTGAGCCATTATAAAAATACATGTTATAGTTTGCAATGGCCCTTTAATTAAACAATGCACAGGGTGTGTCTAAACAATGTCAATTACCCTCCCCCCCAAAACACAAATTAACCCCACTTAAGAAATTTTTACCCCCCCCCCCCCCCTAAATAAAAAAAGCTTGGACGCCCCTGGGTGAGAACATATATAAATTTACAAGAAATTGTTATATCTACATTGCAGTTGATGAATATACACCAATACAGGCGTATAAAACAATCCAAATTTATAGAAAAACCTCGCTCTAGAAGTACACGACCTCCAAATAGAATTTAGTACATATCAGCAAAATAAGAAAATGGTTTTGTCCTCTTAAAACTTTAACAATAAACGTTAGGTCCACTGGTTTTAAAACTTAAATAAAATATAAATCCAGCATTCTTTTATAGTTATTGCTTACAAAAACATTTAAAAAAGAATGGAGGGGTCAGCAATTTTCTTTGTTTGCCCTCCTCTTAACTATCTGAAAGACACAGTAGAAGGTACATATATTCCCATTACCATTTGGAACCTTCCAATTTTCAAGTAAACAAAGTATTCGAGAGGGGGAGGATATGTTTTCAAAGTATTTTATGAGTAATATCCACTTAAGTAAATATGAAGAAAATAATAAAGTTTTTATGTCCACTTTGTACATGTAATATTTAGACTTACAATGTTTAAGCAGAACAGTGAAAAAATTAGTGTTTAGGTAATTTTTTGGTATGAAAAGGTTTTCTTTATCTAAAACGGTCGCAACATAAAGTAAAAAAATACAATAAAGTGTAAAATAAATAAACAATAAAAAGAATAATCGTTTATAACTCTAATTCAAATTATAATGACAGTATTCACAAAGCTACAAATTAAAGTAAAAGAAGAGTAGGCCGGAGAAGGAGTTAGATAACTGATTGTTAACCCTGTGCCCACTTTCAATAGGGTTTTTGAATATTAACCAATAGCTTCGGAAATATTAACAAAGCTAAGTCGCTACAAAAGAGCAGACGAACAAGTTTGCTAGTAGACAAAAAAAGTCTGCTCAACTGGAACCAGGTTTTATCTGGGTTATATATCTATACTAATACATTTATTGTTGAAAATAGCTAATTTTTTTTTGATTTTCTTTCCATATTAAGTCACTTAAACACTATGCTTTTTCTTGGTTGGTTTGAGGTGTTTTTTGTTTCTCAGATATTTAAGAATTTGCTTTTGAACAGAAAATAATTTATAGAATGTAGTGACACCCAATGTTTGGACTATATTACAATGTTTTAGCCTTGGAAGATTGGATTATCAATATAATAAAACCGTCTGCTCAATAGGATTATAAAATCTTTTCAGAAAATGACCACTGAAGTAAAACAAGGATGATAACATCCATAACAAAATACGGAAAAAAACAAAATTATTTCAAAATTTTATGTCAATTAGTTTATTAACACCTAACAGACAAGCAACTCTTTAAAACAGCTTATGGTGTTCCATAAAAAATGACGTCATAAAATACAAATGACTAATGCTAGGCCAGTATACATAGTAATTGACCAATGGTAAATTTCATACTGGACTCTCATTGGTCATTTGTATTGTATGACGTAATTTTTTTTTGGACATCACACACTGTGGCTGGTTATGAGTTGCGTCTGTTTGAAGCCAAAGTATTCATACTACTCTAACTATTGATAGCAATAGAAACAACTTTTAACGTCCTTAGTTATGACGCGGTGTTGAGCCGTTATTCAAACTCATCATCAGTTCATGTCTTTGAATTCACGGCCCTTGTAAGAGGCTAGAGGCAACGCATATAACTAAATCTAAATAACAATTATTAAAATCTGAATCATGTATTGTTTGAAAGATCAATGCATTCATAATTGAAGCTAATTGAATGTAAATCAATGTCAATCCAAATCTAAGCAACAAAATTAAAAGTACAATAATGGATATATTATTACTTGGATGTTCCACCAGGTTTTCATCATAAATGATACTCGAAACGGGCTAAAATAACGATACCCCCAAACCACCCCCCTTTACCCCCATCTCTTAATATATTACTAACTGAACGAAATAAGTATAATTTTTTTCTAAAGTCATAAAGGGCTGATTCAACCCCCTATAAACTACTCAGTGGAACATTAAGTAAAACAATAGAGGGGTTAAAAAACTGTATGTCCCAACCCCGTGGACATTGGGCCCGACTTTCACTTAGGTCCTTAAATATCAGAGCAATTTGCTAGCAGACAAAAATAATCCAAACACTATATATATTTACTAGCGGTTACGCCGGCACTTGAGGAGAGGAGAGTGAAATTTGATAACCCAATTTCTTATTTTAGATTTTAGAAGAAAAAGTTTTTTTTTTAAGTTTTTTTTTTGGGGGGGGGGCGATAATTTTTTTTTGGGGGGGGGTGTGCCCCCCGTTATTTTTAATTTTAGTTAAAAAAATAAAAAAAAAATATTTTTTGGGGGGGTTAGGGGTGTCCCACCCCCCAATAAAATAGTTATAAACCTTACAGGGACCTATGAAAAGCTACCCTGTTAAGGAGAACCCGATCTGTTCAGTGGTTAGCGAGATCCTTTGGTACAAACAAACACACAGACACACAGGCATCCTGTTACTTTAGTATAAGGATAAATTTATTAAAATTGTTCAAGTACTAACGGACAGCTTTAGTTACAGAGTCGCTGATTTATAAAACTGCAAAAAAATATCATGTATGCTGAAAAAAAACTGTTATAATTTTTATATCCCGAAGAAAAAGGAAGTGCAAAAAGGATATAAATTGAACATAAAAATACATGTTTGTATGTATGTATGTGTGCGTGTGTGTGTATGTTTGTGTGTTTGTTTGTATGTCAGTTTTGGTCAAAGCACAAGTATCAGTGTTTTTACAATCACTCTAAATAATTAAAAATGAATATAAATTCTTTCAGTATTTTTTTAAAAAGTAAAATAGTCAATAGTCAATCTTTAGAGATAATTTTTTTGTGTGATAAACAACCGTTCCTTTTTAGTTATACACAAACTGGTTCTGATTAAAATTTAACTAAAGTTATTAAGAAAACGTTACAATAAAACTTTGGGGACTAGTGTAATAAACAGCCCATTGTCCCCTCTCTCTCTCTCTGGATAAATCAACTGTCTATATGGTATTACATATGTGTCCTATATTTGTAAGAAAACAAGGATGACAACATCCATAAAAGCGAAGCTCTGAAACGATAGGACAAACGGACATTAACACTTGTATAATGTCAGAACTGAATAATCAGAATGCGAATGTATAAGAGTCAAAGCAAAATTGTAAGTAAAGTTGTTGAAAAACTGCTTGATACAGGATAATGATTATGGACATACTTACATTTTTAGGACTTGATTATAGAGTTGCTTCGCTTATAATATTGTACTTTGTTGTCCCAGGAATCAGTATACCAAAAATCAGACCAATCGGATAATTAGGTCACATACAAATTTGTTGTTAAAAATGTAAAAAAAATCAACATGTTTAAAATGGACGTACGGACATTCTGGTAATGATTATAGAGTTGCTACGCTTTCTAACTCGTACCAAACTATTACAGGAATCACCATGCAAAATTTGAAATCAATAGGACAATTCTAACATGCCTAAATTAACAAAAAAAGCTATTTAAAAAAGTAAAAAAATCAACATGTTTAAAATGGACGTACGGACATTTTGGTAATGATTATAGAGTTGCTACGCTTTCTAAATCGCACCTAACTACTAAAGGAATCACCATGCAAAATTTGAAATCGTTAGGACAATTCTAACACGTCTAAATTAACGAAAAAAGCTATCCGTGACGGACGTACGGACCGACCCTAATTATAGAAAAGCTTCGTTTTTAAAAACTAGTAGTAATACATAAACACTTTACGAACAAATGTAATGGTTATGACCCCTAGGGGCATAATTCTTCATCATTGTTTACAATCTAACAACAACTCGATACTAATCAAGCTTAAATTTACAGAGAAATGTATAAAAATCTTCAAAAGGGTTATGCTAGTTATTTATCACTGACAGTTTTCCGCAGATATTAAGTAAAAAGTTAAAAAGTTCTTTTATTTTAATATTCTTTGAAAAATTGTCTTAAATACGATTTGATCCTTGAAAAATGATTTTTTTTCGCGCACGTTACGTTTCAACTTAATATAGATATTAGGCTATAAAAGTTTTCCGGAATTTTAATAAATATAATAGATTTGAAATCTGCATAAAATTTTAAGGAATTTTTATAAAATTCGTTTTTTGTATAATTCTTTATCTATAAGCGCAAATACAAATTAAGTTAAATAATTTTTACATCTGTGATTGGTGGATTGAAAACTATCTGCGCTCTGATTGGAGAAGCTTAAGTGACGTATATCATTCAACCAATTAGAGCGCAGGTAGTTTCCAATCCACCTATCCTATTGGTCAAAATTTATTAACTAAAATTGGATTTGCGCTTTTAAATAATGAATTATATAAAAAACGAATTTTATAAAAAATCCCTAAAATTTTATGCAGATTTCAAATCTATTATATTTATTAAAATTCCGGAAAACTTTTATAGCCTAATAGATATTCAAAACTTTTTTAGTAACATAAACTTGCTCATAAATACGAAATTTGGAAGCTAGTAAAAGTGGTGGCACAGATAATGACGTCAAAAAAGTAACCAATGAGAGGCCAGTATACTCTGAAATTGACCAATTTATAGTGGCCTCTCAGTGGTTATTTTATTTTTTTTTGAAGTCATAATCTGTGCCGCCACTTTTACAGCTTTAAATTTGATTTAAAACAGCCAAGCAAATTGACAAAAATATCTTAGCCTTATTTATAAAGGACCAATTAGGTGAGTTTGATTGTTTAAAGACAAAATTTTATCTGTCTCTTTGAGTCTTTAAAAATGACATCGATAAAATTATAGACAGACAGACAAAGTGAGTTATAGAATAAAAATTTTGCTCGCAATCGTTTAAAGGGATCTTGGACAAAGTAGCTTCTGACAAAGTAGCTTCAGGACAAAGTAGCTTCAGGACAAAGTAGCTTCAGGACAAAGTTGCTTCAGGACAAAGTAGCTTCAGGACAAAGTTGCTTCAGAACAAAGTAGCCTCATAAGGAAAATAGCCTCTACTGTTAATAAAGGTCATGGCCAGAGCGTGGCCCCCTGGCCTGCCTAGCCGCGGGCCCTCGGCCCCCTAGCCTATAACCTAACCTAACCTAACCAAAAAATTATAAAAACATTATTAAAACTTGTTAAACCAATATTAAAAATTGTAAAAATCTATCAACCACTTTTAGAAAAATCCACAAAAATCTAAACCACCTATGTATTATCAGTTGATGATATTTTTCTTAAATAAATGTTCTGAGGCTAACATAGGTTAGGTTAAGTTAGGTTATAGACTAGAGGGCCGAGCGCCCGCGGCTAGGTAGGTCAGGGGGCCGAGCACTGTGGCCATATTGGAGACTATTTTTCTTAGGAAGCTACTTTTCTTAAGTAAATGTCCTGAAGCTACTTTGTATGTAGCTACTTTGTCTGTAGCTACTTTGTCTGAAGCTACTTTGTTCGAAGCTACTTTGTCCAAGATCCGTTTAAAGTACAATGATACAATACAAATATGTTCTTAGCATGACATTACATTGAATAGATGCTGTGCTTTTATATTATAACAGGATTTAAAGCTTTAGTATTAAAACTTTACAAAATAATAGTTATTTCTTGCATCGTATTATAAACGGCTTTCCGCGGATATAGAATGTACAATTATAAGATTAAAACCAGTTTTTTAGCCTCGAGGTGCCAAAGGCATGGGCTAAAAAACTAGTCTTAATCTTTTGATTGTACATTTTTAGATTCGTAGAAGCTGGATATAATACGATGCTAGACATAGTTTTTTCGTATGGATGAGAACCGGTTCCTATCCACCGGATTTAAATGAATACGAGAAAATATTTTATCCAGGGAGGGAAGGAACAATGCCAGTTTTATTAATATAAAACTCTTTCTTTTCCTTGATATTTAGCAGCCGTAAAAGTTAAAAATTAACACTAAAGGATTTCAGGGAAATAAATTTTTCCTCCAATGTTCAATCCTTGTATTTCATAGTTTATATGTGTATACTTGGTTTAATGTGTTTATTGTTATAGACAAATTTATAAAGTCTATTTAGTCATTATTAATGCTATACAATCAAAATATAAACAAAATGGGATGTTTGTCTGTCTGTTGTATTTCCTGTATTTTTTTTTCTTTGTGTCCAAGATAGGTTTTAGGCTGTTCACATTGTCACAAATTTTTGTTTAAAAAGTTTTAGCTTTTCCCTTATCCTCTTAATTAAGAAGGGGTGAATGGTATGCCCAATTCATTTAGTTTTTAAGGTGGAAGGATTTTTTGGCTCAATCTATTAGAGATGTTAGGCACCTTCTAGCCCAATAGACTAAAACCTTCTAGACCATTACTTCCCTAAATACAAGGAATAAATAGTTCAGCTGTTGACGAGATCTAAGGAAAAATAGAGATAACTGTTGCCAATTATTAGTATAGTATTCCTGTTTAACAATTTACTATTAGTATTAATAATTATAAACTTGTTACCGCTGCGCTATTTATGAAAACAATTATCCTTGTTAAATTTAAATTATGTGCATAGCTAGATTTAAATTGATTTCCCAAAAGACAGAAATATATATTTAGTCAAATATCCTTCAATAAAGAAATATCAGTTGAAAAGAAACATATTATTTTTAGACTTTAATCAGAATTTTAATTCCTTTCAGATAATTATATATATTAATAAATGTATATAATAGATATGTAATCCCAACTACCTGGATCAATATTGGTGACTCTATTGGCTGATATTAGAGGGCCCAATTTAAAGTCGGCATAGGGTCCTCAGGGTGGGTACATACAGGTATTCAACCCCTTCCCCCTCTATTGATTTACTTTAACGCTATATCCCATCCATACAGCCTTAACATGCCTTTCCTTCTAGTGACAAATACCAAATAGTTCAAAAATAAACAATAGCAAATAGCCAATAAGATACTGGTCCTAAAAGTTGAATCAATTTTTGGCTTTAAAATCTTTTTTTTGTATATGTCAGTAAATAACTACTTTTTAAAAACATTTGAAGAACCTGAGACAATTCATATGTACAGAAAATGTACTGTACAAAATAAGATCAAGAATTTACTTCTCATGTGCTTTTATAGGTCTTGTTCAAAGTATCTTAGAAGAAAATATAGAAAGGGAGAAAGAGAAACAAATATTCGTATATTGCTGCGCTGCCTAAGGATCATAGTTAGATATTAAACTATAATCTTGTTTTCCATTAATTCTTAATATAATTTTATAAGCTTATTTGAAAGTTAAATCCCAAATTCTAAGAAACAAAGTATAATATATACAGCAAAGACAGAGATAAGTAATAAACAAATAAAAGCTGTAGCTAAGATATAGTAAGTATCTCCCCCTTCCCCTTAATAAGTACCCCTAAAAGAATGTTTTAAAACCTTTGAATCATGGAAAGAAAACGAAGTAGCGGATTTGTCGTATTTTCAGAGTAGCTTTTCTCCTATTTCTATCACTTCTAACTCGCCAGGCCTATATCCTAACCCTGCGGGGCAATCATTACCATTTACCTTACCTAGCCTAAATATGTGAAAATACGACTAAACTTTTAAGCTTATGGTCGACTCAACCAAATCTCCGCCCCCCCCCCTTTCTTCACCCCCATCAATAACTTTGTCTTCTTCAATGATAGCAGCAGATCCGTATCATAACTATTCTAGGATGTCTTCAAACCTGTTCCCCTCGCCCTCTTTTTTCTTTCCCTAAAAATGCGTAATTCGTGACAACACATGGGTGTTTATACAAATGCGCCAATTTGTTTTATAAAGTTTTTTTTAAAAATGACATCTGTTTGGTTTTCCTTTGCAATTAAGCCTATTTTTTAGGTACAGGGAAGATTTTTAACTACTTTGGTAGAGCGTATCTCCACCCTCCCAATTTAAATACCCCCCCCCATTTTTTTAAAAATATTTATTATTAAAACTCAAATTAAAAAGTAGAAGGGCGATTGACTTATCCCCCTCCCACCTTAGGCTTCTAGGGGGCGTTCATTGCCCCTAGTCTTTCTTAAATTAAAAGCTATGTCTTGCATTTTTTTTCAATTAGGTGTTTGATCACAAATTGCATATGGTAAAAATATTTTTCTTATTTAATTGTTATCCTAATAAGACAAAAGTTACGCTTGAAAATTGTTTTAATAGCTTTTATTATATGTTGCATTTTTAGATAAACGTGAGAATTGTGATCAAAATTGGCGTATCATTTGTACTCACTTGCGTCATTTTTATTTTCAGATTTCTATTACCCTTCATCCTTCTTCAATAGCTCAAATTTACACTGAATCCTAATGTAAATGCGATATTTTTTTTCTAGAAAACACATCCCTTTTACAAAATAAAAGATTAAATTATCCTTCAGGATGTAAAATATTAAAAAATATTAACAATTTTTCCATTAAAATATTGATATACATAAATATTGATATTTTAAACTGTTTTTTTTATGACTGTTTATATTCTTATTGTAATAAAAGATTGTTATACTATTTTTTACTATTTTAGGTAATTCTACTTACACATATTCACGTATGTTTTTTTTAGCAAAACCGCCAGAATGACGACCCAAGTAATTATCTAGATGCTATTGATAAGTCAAATCTTCATACAATATTAGTCGTCTATATTAAATAGGAGTCGAGATAATCATCCTTACTATGTGAAAGACAGACTGATAGACAAACTTACCATGGACTGACGGACACAGAAACTTTTTCAACCTATAAAGTAGACTTGGTACCAAAAAATACTTAATATTTAGGGAATTCAAGTCTATAAAAAAATATACAAATATATTTGAACTCAGGGAAGGTTCAATATATGGTAAATTAATTGAATAACATGGGAGGTGGGTTCTATATTTATCAGTCGTCACTGCAGTACCATCCTTCCTGTTGAATAGAACACAAATTATAAAAATGTCTGTGTGTATATACATTTATGTAATTTTAATTTGATATAATTGCTAGCTAAATATAATAAAATAAAAATCAATGCTTGATAATTGGTATAGCGTTTTATACACTATTTAACTTAAATTGTTTTTGTATGGCAAGTTTACAAAACGAATAATAAAGCCTTGAAATGTTATTACATTAATCCATATAAATCATTCTTATTTTAGTATTTTTCAGACTTTCAGATAATATTTATGTACCTTAAGGATAATAAGCTCAATCTTTTATTCCACTCTATGTTTTCATTATATTTTGTCATCCTTATTATATAAAAACAAAATATAAATCTTTATGATTAGTTTTGATCATAGACAAATTAATCAAATGAATCACCGTGAACGTTTTAATTCATATATAACATCGCTAATTTATCTAATTTATATATACATTTTTAAAAGAGAAGGTTTTTTATTGTTAGGGTTTGTACGTACAATTGGAGTGATGATTTCTGTACCAGTTAGTTGCAAATTTAGAAACCGTAGCAACTCTTTATTTGTTTCAAAAAGGTCCAAATAGGATTTTTAAAAAGAATTTGACAATAAATTTTTACTTGGCATAAAAACCATATGCATCCACTTTTTAATAACTTGATTCCTAGAACAAATAGGTAATACATCATTACCGAAGCATCTCTATAGCAAGTCTAAAAAATCAAGTATTTCCTTAAACAGTATCATGTATTTACTCATTTTTGCAACAAATATACATACAATTTTTATTAAGATTATTAAGTTAATATTCGTTTGCACTACTGTCTGATTTTAGAGCGTCACTTTTTGGATATCGTCATCCTAATTTATTAAAAGTTTTAAATAGTTTTATCACGATCTATTGAAGCGCAGAATGTCTGTAATATTTTATCAGAAGCAAAACTGTACTGAAAATCTCTCTTAAAAGCGAAGCTTTTCTATAATTAGGGTCGGTCCGTCCGTCCGTCACGGATAGCTTTTTTCGTTAATTTGGACATGTTAGAATTGTCCTATCGATTTCAAATTTTGCATGGTGATTCCTTTAGTAGTTAGGTACGATTTAGAAAGCGTAGCAACTCTATAATCATTACCAAAATGTCCGTACGTCCATTTTAAAATGTTGATTTTTTTACTTTTTTAAATAGCTTTTTTCGTTAATTTAGGCATGTTAGAATTGTCCTATCGATTTCAAATTTTGCATGGTGATTCCTGTAATAGTAAGGAACGAGTTAAAAAGCGTAGCAACTCTATAATCATTACCAGAATGTCCGTACGTCCATTTTAAACATGTTGATTTTTTTACATTTTTAACAACAAATTTGTATGTGACCTAATTATCCGATTGGTCTGATTTTTGGTATACTGATTCCTGGGACAACAAAGTACAATATTATAAGCGAAGAAACTCTATAATCAAGTTCTAAAAATGTAAGCATGTCCATAATCATTATCCTGTATCAAGCAGTTTTTCAACAAATTTACTTACAATTTTGCCGATACATTCGCATTCTGATTATTCAGTTCTGACATTATACAAGTGTTCCGTTTGTCCTACCGTTTCAGAGCTTCGCTTTTATGAATGTTGTCATCCTTGTTCTGTAGTAGTTATTTAACAAGGTAAAGCTCATTATTAGGGTTCTAAAAAGATTATTTACCTATATGTTAAACTTTGGAGGTGAGTTACTTTCCACAGATAGTAAAATCAAAATTTAAGGAATAATTTTATTTTAATTCCGAAGGGACAGAAGGTATGAGTCAATAAAACATAAATTAAACGTATGATTTTAAATTAATAATTCTCGGTAATACGATACATAACTTTTAAGTATGGCTGTAGAAAAAGAATTGGTTTTCATCCAATGGAAACTGATCTGAATTAAAGCCAAACTGTAAAGTTTATTACATAATTTTTGCAAGTTGGAGGGGTTCAAAGCCAATAACTCAAATACTGTCTCACTCAAGAAATTTAATCCTAAAAGCTAAGGGTAGGGCTATTAATTTAGGTTTAAATCGTAAAGCAAACAAATAAAATGCAATGTATGGCTTCGTTTTTATGAATGTTTATATCCTTGCTTTATATTTTATTTATTTGTTTATTTAAGGTTATTCTTTTAATATATCAAAAGGCAAGGACACTTGAAATGTTTCAAAAGCAATAAAACATTTTATTTTATGGAAAAATAGATTTTATATTTAGTAGTGTAGCTTATTTATAACTAGGGAATGTCCGTCAGTCTTTCAAAGAAACCTTTTACAATGCTAGAGAAGGGGGAAAGGTCCCTCTTTTTTCATTCTGTTTCTAAAAAACACATTTAAAATGGAGGCGCTGCAAATAGATATAGACCATCCATGGACCTATAATTAACTTTCAAGGAGAACCTTACCGGTTCAGTGGTTAGTTTTATTCTTCTCATCATCATAACTATTATACTTATGGACATAATTGTCCTGTTTTTAGTAGCGAAGCAACTCTATAATTCGAAATGTCCGTCCGTCTTTCCGTCTGAGACAAAGTGGGGGAAACGTGATTTTCTCGGCTCCTAGAAAAGATAGATAGCTGAAATTTTTAGTGAAGATTCTTATAACATATGCCCATTTAATCTATACGTTATTTTGTCCATCTGTCTGTTGTTTGGGGTGCTAGATCGATTCCTAGATTTTCATGTTTTCGTGATTTTCTCAACTCCTTTTTAAAATAATGGGCTGAAATTTTCAGGGATTGCTTAAATTTACATTCTACATATTTTCCTTAAGTTTTATTACGGTTATTCTATTAGTTTGGGTGCTAGATCGATTCCTAGATTTTTAGGTTTTCTATGGTTTTCTCGATTCATATTCATGATTTGCGGCTGAAACTATCAGGAATTGAATATGCTCGTATTCTTCATATTTTTATTAAGTTTCATTAAGATATTCTATAAATTGCGATGCTAGATCGATTCCTAGATTTTTAAATTTTTGTGATTTTTAAGGTTGCGTAAATTTTTAAGGTTTCCTTATTTCCCTATTTTATCAAGATTAATGTTTATTGTATGGAACTGCTTTATAGTATTTTTTTCCGATATCCCTTCATAATTTTTGAGCTCCGCTACTTATGGATATTGTCATCCTTGTTTGTATCATTGTTTGTGAGTGAAGAAAACAATACAAATAAATATGTTTTATTTCCTAATTACATAATTTAGCATAATTAGATTTAATTTCAACGCCTGATAGAACAGTCGAGTCGCGCCAATAGTTCTATAGTATATATGTTTATACAGATAAAACTACCTGCCCCTCTTTTCCAAGGACCTTTTTCGTCTCCTAGAAAATTGTTTTCTGCTACTTAACTGTGGTAATATTACCGACACTCTTGCTTGATTTTCAAAGACCCAATTGAGAGATGTGGATATACAGTTATTTAACCCTTTCCCCCTCTAGTGTTTACTTTAATATCGCGCCAATGCTAAGTATATAAAAAATCGTTATATAAAAGTACCATAATGTACGTGTGTGTGTCTGTTGTTAGGATCTCGCTAACCGATACTTTTCTCCTCTACAGTAAAGTTTCTTATATAAATAGATCCTATATTAATAGACTAGCGGATGCACCCTTAGCAGCTGGTGGCGTTGTATTCGAATGGGTAGAGAAAGGGGATAAATTAGCCTAAAACCATCTAAATTCCTAAAAGAAGACTCTCTAAAATTGAGAACTTAAACGGCCTATTAGTTTCGGTAACCCTTAGTTTCAGACAAAAAAACTTACTACTTTATATTAATGGATTTCAGGTACTTATTCTTTTCTTTAAACAAAGATAACTACATCCAAACAAGCGAAGATACGATATTACAATCTGTAACATTGTCAAATTTCATTAAATTAAAAAAAAATCTTCTGAAAATTATATCAAAATCGCCGGGAGAATGGGTCAATTTTAGCTAGAATAAATAATCTATAGATGCGCTACCCTTCTAAAATAGCCACTAAAAATCATTGTGAACTTGAAATAATTTTCCTAATTTGCACTAACTCCGTCTAATTTGACAGGGTAGCATCATAGTAATTTGGATCAGTAATTAGGAAGGGAACAGTTGACAATAAATAACACTGGTATCCACAGTATTATGACCACGCTACTTACTAGTTGACAAAAAAAACTTATATAGCATTATATCCGTTAAATCTTTTTAAACATTTAAAAGTGAAAAAAGTCAATTTTCCGAAAATCCGAATCAGACTATTTAATAAAACCTTAAAAAGTTATTTACCTTTTACTTTAGAGAATACACTTTTTAACTGTTTTCCTTCTGTTTGATATTTTTTAAAAAACTTTTTGTTCACAGTCTATTCACCGTTTTAAATCTCTAACTTATAATTTAGAGTAAGATAAAATGAGATCTAATTTCTAAAGTTCGAAGAAATTGTTAGTGCAATTACGGTGACGACATAAGTCGTATCTAGGTTAATTTTCCATATTGTCGATATAAATAAATGTGAATATACCCTCATAAATTACAAATTAACCTTTTTAAAGATTTTTTAGAAACTCATTTTATCTTACTCTTTATTATAATTAACAATCTTATAACCAATAACTTATTTTCACAGTCTAGAATCTTATATTCAAATCAAATTTTTAGATTAATTATTAAGGTTTGAATCACTGAACTGACCAATACATAGACACGCAGGAAACTAAATATACGTTGCGTACGTATAAGTAGATCAATAATTGTAAGCGCGTTTATACTTACTTTAATCGCCACTTCGGTGTTTATACGTTTCAACAATAATTTTCAAATTAGCATTGTGTGAAATTATTCAGAAAGGTATTAAATAGGATGTATGTTGGTGTCTTTTTAGGGCAGGTTCTTTGCTATAAGGCGCGGTCGTACTTTTGATAGAAAAATACGAGATCTTTCGCCACAGACTTTCAGTTATTTTTGAGTCAGAGATTTAGAGGGATAAGACATTGGCCGATAAATGGATGTACATTCCTAATGATGGTATACAAAATTCCCCATTCAGCAGATTCTTATAAGTATGTGAGACTTGCCTTATTTAACCAACTAATAAAAATTCAACTAAAGCCCCCCAAAGTTTTTTAGCTATGAATAAGAAAACGTTATTATTAAACTTTGGGAACTGGTATAATAAACAGTCCAATGTCCCCTCAACTCAAAGGCAGGTTTTATGCTATTCAGTGTGGTTGTTTTAGTAACTTCCTTAGAAGAATCCGAGATCTTTTGACACAGACTTTTAGTTACATATATACATTTTTGGACACATTACAAACTGTCCCAATTTTGTATAACTTTTGCGGAACAAGTTCCATTTACGTCATATTTTTCTTTCCCGAAAAAGGGAAGAGGGAAAGAAAAAAAAGGGAAGGGGGGAAGAAAAAAGAGATGGGAGAAAAGGGGGTTTTCCCCATCTCTTTTGAAGAGATTTTCTTCCCCCCTTCTCTTTTTCGGGAAAGAAAAATATGACGTAACTAGAACATGTTCCGCAAAAGTTATACAAAATTGGGACAGTTTGTAATGTATAGGTATAAGGTTATAAAAAAATCTGCAGTTTTATCAGATATGCAACCCTAAGGGCAACACCTCCCCCATCCTCTTTTCTCTAATACCCCCTTGACGCGCGTCGGAGCAACAATTTGTATGAAGACCATTCCCAGATTTTTTAACACTCACATATTTACAGTACAATATTATGGAATTTCTTAGTGTGATTGTATAATCTAAAGTTTAAGGACACAAAGTTTTTTATGTTGGTTTGTTTGTGTGTGTATGTGTTGTCTATTTCTTGAATGATAAGGTTTTTTCTCCTGATTTCTTGAAAAGGGTAACATTTAGTACATTAGCTAGTGGCTGTGGCCCTAGGTACCTCTAGGGGCACTTATGGGAAGGGTGGGGGATTTGACCCTTCATTTTAATATTAAAGTATACAATATATATATATTTTTTGTTTGGGGGGGGGGGGGGGGGAGTGGGCGGGGTTATTTTTCTCCGGAGGTTGAAGGTACCCTTCCTCCAAATATATATCTCGAATTTGTAATATCGTTAAAAGTTTGCCTTTTTGTTAAATGACCCCACTGTGGGCTAGAATTGAATCAAGACAAAAGTAAGTGCCGAGCCATGGGACCTATGTATGGTTAAAATAGACATAAAACCATGATGATTCCAGGTAAAACCAAAATATTTCAGCGGGGGCTTTTTGAGAAAATTAGATTTGAAAATTTCAAGTTTAATTTTCACCCGCTAGGAGTTGCCGCATAATCATGACAAGAAAATCAAATATTATTTATTTTAAATTTTGAACAACTTTGCTTTTATGAAGTTCTTCTTAAAACCTCTCTATGTATGATTTATTTTAGGCTGAATTTTCGTGACCTTTGCAAAGCAAGTGATAAAAATAGCCATTTATTAACTCCCTTCAGGAGTGGTTTTATGAAGAACTTTATAAAAGCAAAGTTGTTCAAAATTTAAAATAAATAATATTTGCTTTTCTTGTCATGATTATGCGGCATCTCCTAGGGAGTGAAAATTGAACTTGAAATTTTCAAATCTAATTTTCTTAAAAAGCCCCCGCTGAAATATTTTGGTTTTACCTGGAATCATCATAGTTTTATGTCTTTTTTCACCATACATAGGTCCCAGGGCTCGGCACTTACTTTTGTCTTGATTCAATTCTAGCCCACAGTGACCCCAAATACTACATTTATGTTTAAAAATACTACTCTATAAAATCTCTTTTGAATTTGTCTGATTTAAATGATTAAAATGTATGAAAAGGACTTTTTTACTCTGTATAGCTGTATAGAAATAAACTTACTATTATGTGTGTCTTTACAATAGTAGTTTGATCCTACTGATTAGGGATGGATTATGATTCTTTTGGTCTATTTCAACTATATATTCTTCAAATCATGTACTAAATTAATTTTAGTTATTTTAAATTATAACTTTATACTTGTTAATGTTCGTCTGTCTGACCGTTTGGTTTGTTTATCTTTTATGAATGCTGTCATCTTTGTTTCGATAATTTTATAAATAAATACATTTAAAAACAAATCTCTAAGCGAATGATGATTTTCGGCAAAATATATTTAAAATTTGAAATCATTACTCGTCCCAAATCCATGAAAATTTTACGGGAAGTATAATGCTTCTATATAGGAAATGGTTAAAGTTTGGGTTGATAAGCAGGAATATAGGTATAGACATTAGTACTTACATTTAGCTATACTTTTTTTTATAATTTTAATATGTCCGTACGTTCGTTATGCAATTGAACTAAGATAATACATTTTCTCGTATTCATTCGAATCCGGTGGATAGGAACCGGTTCTCATCCATACGAAAAAACTATGTCTAGCATCGTATCATATCCAGCTTTCTACGAATATAGAAATGTACAACAATTGTACTTTCTATATCCGCGGAAAGCCGTTTATAATACGATGTGAGAAATAACTATTCTGCAGCCTATGTATATCATCTGTCAACTCACTTGAGCCGTTTTAGATATCCTAAGTAACACACATATAATCAAAAATACAATTTTCTTTATTTTATGACAGTTTTATAAAATAAATGACAGCAAACAAAAAGCGAAGCAATATAATAAATTGTGTAGTTGCTATGCTTCAAATATTGTGATTAAAATATAACAATTTACTCTAAAAAAACCTATTAAGTCAAACTTTCCAGAAAAGCAATGCATGTAAAGTAAGGTTCTAAATGAACTGATTTTTATTACTAATAGAAAAAGAGAATCAAGCATAATGAAAAAAAAGCTGTTTTAAGGTGTTGTTCATTAAAGTGCCTCAAAGCTCCTCGACTAGGGGAATGAAATTACTGATACATTCTTTAGCATTTTAAAATATGTTGATAGTAAAGATTTTCATAGATTTTTTCCCTATTCTTATATCCCAACTTTAACCATACCCCATTATAAAGAGCACATTTAGGCGAAAAACATCCAATTATAATTAGACGTTTTTTTAATGACAGGCTCAATAGTTATTTTTTTCAGGGATAATTGTATAGGACACTGGAAAATAAATTAACTTATCTAAAAAAGGTTTTGCCTTTAGTATATGGAAAGTATTAAAAAAACTGTTGATTCAGAAAAGTGGGGGGGGGGGGGGTAATACACTTATACTGGTTACCAAAATTTGTAAACACTAGCAGCTGCGCTCCTAGCATCTAGGGGCTCTTTCTATGAAGGGATGTAGAACAGCAAAAAAATAGCCTAAAACCATACCCAGACTTATTTTTAAAATAAAATAGCCTAAAACCATATCAGGACCTATAAGCCTCACTGTATCTGTTCAGCGATTAGCGAGATCCTTCGCTACAGACAAAAAAAGCTTTTAGGAAAAACTAGGGTTTTTTGCTAAAAACTGTGAGTTATTTGATTTAACTTAATTAGTTGCTTTAATCTAGCAGTGTCTTAACTTTTCCAATAATAATTTAAATCTACAGCTTGGAATGATTAATTCATCGACAATTGTCCTACGAACCCTAGTTACAACTAAACCAAACTTTAAATTTAGATTAAGTAAAGTGCTAAATATTAAAGAGCTTGTCATGGCTCCGCTTTAATGGACATATTTTCCCTTATTTTACTTTATTTGTAACATAATATACTAAAGGTTAACAATTAATGAATTACAAAGATAACTTGAAGACCAATAAAATTAAATATAAGTTGTACATTGATATAGATGACAACGTCCATAGAAGCGAAGTTTAACAAATTTTAAGGTCAAACAAACAAACAATTTATTTACAATTATTTAGAATTATGAACAAAAATGAGATAAAGTTCATTATATTGAAAATTAACATTTTGGTGATAATTAAAAAGTTGCTACAATTCTAATTTTTACCAAACCGTTACAGGAATCATTATACAAAGTTTGAAAACGATAGAGCAAATATAACATGCCTAAATTAATGATAATAACTATCAGTTATAGACGGACTGACCCAACCAAAATTTAGAAAAGTGTTGAATACAAAAAGATATCCTGACAAAAATCTTTTCACTGCAAGTTTCCTTTTTTTTGACATACTTTTAATTATATCAACTAGTTTTTATAGCTTTGTAATAAAGATAAAATAACAAGGATGACAACATCCATAAAAAGCGAAGCACTGAAACAGTAGGACAAACGGACATTGTATAGTGTCAGAACTGAATAATCAGAATATAAATGTATAAGTTTTGAAGCAAAATTGTAAGTAAATTTGTTGAAAAACTGCTTGATACAGGATAATGTTTATGGAAATACTTACATTTTTAGGACTTGATTATAGAGTTGCTTCGCTTATAATAGTATACTTTGTTGTCCCATGAGTCAATATACCAAAAATCAGATCAATCGGATAATTAGATCCCATAAAAATTTGCTGTTAAAAATTTAAAAAATCAACATGTTTAAAATGGACGTACGGACATTCTGGTAATGATTATAGAGTTGCTACGCTTTCTAAATCATACTTAACTAATAAAGGAATCACCATGCAAAGTTTAAAAATCGATAGGACAATTCTAACATGCCTAAATCAACCAAAAAAGCTTTCCGTTACGGACGGACGTACGGACGAACCGACCCTAATTATGTAAAAGCTTCGTTTTTAAAAAGGATTAAAACGTACAAATACATAGTTCTTAGTATCGGTAATTAACCCAAATGTAAAGAAAAGGAAGAGACAATGGATTATTTTGATATAAAGGCACCGGCCATATGGTACAAATAATTACAGTGTTCCCAAAATATTGTCAATTTTATTATTTAAATAAAAACAGAATAACTAGATATTTCATATCTTAACAAAGACAAATTCCCACGAAGAGGCTGTAGGCACGGGATAATAAAACTGCCATTGATCCTATGATTTTTATTTTATTATCCGAGAAAATTGTCTGATTTTTCAGCATTGCTGAGGACCGGTTCTAATTCAGCAGATATTTTATTTCCTAACACCATTGCAAAATACTAGATCAAAATGTCTTAGAGTAGAGAAGCCAAATTATAAAATCTATGAAACTTTCCCTTCAGTAAAAATCCCGAAAATTTGGAATAGTTGGGCAGGTGAGCTAAGATCATTAAATTCATCCAAAGCTGTTAAAAAATATGTAAAAAATAAGTGTATATCAAAGTACAAAACATTTCAATGCAGGGAGAGAAAGTGTTATCCCTGTGGAAAAATATAAATATAATTTAAATATTGCAACCAGTAAGCTACTTTAATGCCATACCCTGTAAATAGCTAGTATTATTTTATATTATTTGTGAAACTTGTAAATATTTTTAAAAAATTAAATGAAAATTGGGCCGAAGGACAGTCAAGATTGACTTTAAAGGCCCTGTAGTACAATTACCCTAATTATGTCAATGTAAATAAATATATCTATAAAAATTGATGTAATTTAAAATGTACTAAATTATTTGTAAAATTAATCTGTAATTTACTGCTAATAAATCATATCATATCAAAAAACACGAACGAAAATCCGTTAGTTCGTATTAAAATTTAGTAAAATATATCTTCTCTCTTGTTTATTGATGGTTTTTTTATAGTTACTATAGACTAGTTCCTTCACCCTTTGCTTATGAAAGTGGGGGGGGGGAGAAGATAGCCTTAAACCATCACAAGACACTTTTAAAGCTTATTTGAAAAGTATAACCAATTTAGACCAGCATTGTCCAAGAGCTTCAAACAAGAAAAACCTTACTGCTTTGTATTAGCGGATTATGAATTACATTTAATTCAATGATCTGGACGTGGAAATTTTTTATTTACTTTGTGGAAAGTTAATTTTGTTTTATAACAATTTTTAAAAGTTATAATGCGCCGCAAAAATAAATTTTGCGGGTACGTAGAAACATCCAAATAATTTCATTAATGTCCGTAATCGACCTTCAACTACATTGTTCTTAATGTATTATATACAAATATAGACCAATGCATCTCTGTAGATAATTTTCATGTATATATAATATAATGAAAAGTAGTAAGTATTTGTTATGCTTGTGTGTGTATATTGTTCTTTGCGGCTGCGCTCCTAGCATCTAGGTGACCTGTATTCAAAGGAGTAAGAAAAGCATGAAAATAACCTAAACCAAACTAAGATATAAAATTAAATAGTCTGAAACAATATTTGGACCTATAAGAAGCTTCCATAGAATGGATAACTCAATCGGATCACTAGTTATCAAAATCTTAGGCAACAGACAAAAAACCTTATATATAATAAGACTAGCGGCTACGCCCCTAGAGGCCTCTAGGAGCAATTGAGGAGGGGAGAGTCGAATTTGATAACCCAATTTCTTATTTCAGATTTTAAAAGAAAAAAAAATTGGGGAGGGGGTGGAAAAAAAAAATTTCGGGGGGGGGGGGGTGCCCGCCCCCCTAATTTTTAATTTTAGTTAAAAAAATAAAAATAAATTTTTTTTTTTGGGGGGGGGGGATTTTTCATTTTTTGGGGGGGTTGGGGGTGTCCCACCCCCTAAGAAAATAGTTATAAACCTTCCCGGGACCTATGAGAAGCCACCCTGTTAAGGAGAACCCGATCGGTTCAGCGGTTAGCGAGATCCTTCGGTACAGACAAACACACAAACACACAAACATCCTGTAACTTTATTATAAGGATTTGGAGGGATGTTGGGTTAGCACCCTTGGGAATATATTCCTAAAAATTAATCTGTTCCTCATTTATTTAAACAAAAACACGGATGACAACATCCATAAAAGCGAAGCACTGAAAGGGTAGGACAAACGGACATTAACACTTGTATAGTGTCAGAACTGAATAATCATAATATAAATGTATAAGAGTCAAAGCAAAATTGTAAGTATATTTGTTGAAAAACTGCTTGATTCAGGATAATGTTTATGGACATACTTACATTTTTAGGACTTGATTATAGAGTTGCTTCGCTTATTAAATTATACTTTGTTGTCCCAGGAATCAATATACCAAAAATCAGATCAATCGGATGATTAGATCACATAAAAATTTGTTGTTAAAAAAGTAAAAAAATCAACATGTTTAAAATGGACGTACGGACATTTTGGTGATGATTATAGAGTTGCTACGCTTTCTAAATCGTACCTAACTATTAAAGGAATCACCATGCAAAATTTGAGATCGATAGGACAATTCTAACACGCCTAAATTAACGAATTAAATTAAAGCTATCCGTTACGGACGTACGGACGGACCGACCCTAATCATAGAAAAGCTTCGCTTTTAAAAATGTTGGGGGATTATTAAAATCTTATCATGTTTGTATGTTCATTTTTGTCTGAAGCTTAAGATCTCGGATATGCTGGTTTAAACTAATTTTTTGCATCTCCTTAACCCTCCCCTAGGGGCAAATCAACTAGTGTTATAGTAAAATAGTTAGATATGTACATATGTATGGTATCTTTCACAGATAGTACAATAGGCTAATAGAAAATCTAATAAAAAGCTAGCATATTTTGACTGCTGAAATGCAGATAATTGCTTTCTGGCAGCTGTTTTTTTGCGGAGGCATTCAGCCAGTAATCAATTAATCTTTTTTATTCCAGCAGCTCAGTTGCTATTTATAGGAGCTGGCTTTGAATATTTACAGTCCAGCTATACAACTATCGTAAAATTGCATAATACATATATTCTTTAAAACCTTATTATATTAGATAATTACATTTAATTACATGATTATGTTTATAATTATTATCCTTAATTAATGTTGATTTAATTTCAGCATAGTATATATAACAGTTGGGGAGTTAAATCCATTTTAATAAAAGCAGAAATATAATCTACTAGAGTTGGCTCGATATAACTATCTCCCTATTGGCTAGTTTTCTATATGCATATATATTTCTCAATAAATCTATTTTCCTCACCCGGCATTACTATTTAAACGGAAGTAAATATTTAATAATTTAAATGATCTTAAAAAGATCTTTTAAATTATATTTTTTTCTTTACATTACCATCACCAAAGGGTTTATTATATGATTACAATTTTAGTTCAATATTTGAACACACAAAGTGTCGCCACAATCGAATTCTTTTAAAACAGAGTTTTCTTAAATTTATTTTATCATAAATTTAAATTTTCTTTTTTATGATTAAAAATTAAATACTTCATAATAATGTAAATAGCAACATGAAATGAAAAAAATGAATTTGTTTTTAATAAAGTAAAATAATGGGTCTTATCGTTCTGGGCAATGAGAGTTTATTATGGATTATTGGAGCACTATGAGTTTCCAACGAATAGTCCTTGGAAAACTTGAGCTCGTTTATAGACATTTATTTCCTATATAGATCTGACATGGATCTTGAAGCAATTAAGCAGGCCGTTTTGTACAGGTTAAAAATTGGAAGATTTCATTAAATAAAAGTTATCGCAAATATACTTAGTAAATGATTACGGTTCAAAAATCGTATCGGCATTGATAATATAATCACCAAGAGAGGCAAAGTTGGAATGATAGATTACAAAAATTCTGCGTTGATGATATCATCATCAAGAGAGGGGAAAGTGGGATGGTAGATTACGTATTTTAGGGGGTCAAAACCATAATCATAGATTATATTTCTGCTTCTATTAAAATGAATTCAACTCCCCAACTATAAGTTGAATTTCCTCTTAACAAGAATGATCATAAAAGTTAAACATAACAGGAATCTAAAGGGATAAGACAATGGCCGATAAAGAATGATGCACAAAATTATTCCTTTTGAACATTTCTATAAGTGGTTGGATACTGAACTTAATGAACCAACAAATCAAAATTCAATCAAAGTCCAACGTTGATATGTCAATGAATTTAAAAGGTTATTATAAAACTTTGGGGACTAGTTTAATAAACAGCCCAATGTTTCCTCCCTCCTTGAAAACCTAAATACTTTAAATCATATACAAGCTTATACATTAGGGTGGGCCCATTTCCCCCTTTTTTTGGAATTTAATGTTATCATAAGTTGTGGAAGTCATATATATGTATGATAAGCCCCATTCAAGTTTCAAAAGTGACTTAACTCTTATGGCTGCCGGCGCGCGGGTGGTATAAAAAGTGCCCACCCCCTTATAAAACCAAAAATTTTAATTCCTTCAAACACAGGCATGTTGCATATCAAAATGACCGCATTGAAATGCTGATTACGAATCTGAAAACCGTTTTGAAAAATATTGCTCCTAGTTCGAATAAGATCTCATTAAGAATCTAAAAACAGCTGATTTAGTCAAAATTGTTCATTTTGGTAGGTTATTTGAAAATTATTTCAGACTGAATCAATATTTTTCAAAACGGTTTTCAGATCTGTAAACAGCTTTTCAATGCGGTCATTTTGATATGCAACATGCCTGTGTTTGAAGGAATTTCAATTTTTGGTTTTATAAGGGGGTGGGCGCATTTTATAACCCCCCGCGCGCCCGTTGTTTTTGGATTAAAAAACCTCTTTCAAGTTTCACAGTGTTTTATATTGGCCCAGTAACCCTTGCAAATGTCTACTAATGTGAAATTCCAAAATCTACCCGCCCTATTATACATACAAATATAATTGGCATTTACACTAAACTTGTGTCAACAATTCTATAGAATTTTCTATGAGTATTATTGAAATAAAAAGAAGGAATATTTGTTTTTTTATTTTCCTATTAAAAAAGTCAAGTGTTAGTTTAAGATTTTTCTATTTATCAAAATAAATGTGTTATATAGCAACGGACTGACTGAGATTTGAAAAGCTATGCCATTAATTATATTATCTGGTAATATTTATAAATAGATTTGTAATCCATGTTTGCAAAATAATCGTCCTATGCATTTAAAGCCATACAAAATCTTTCACACACGTATGCTGCCGTGAAACTGTGAAAAAAATAGAAACCAAAAACGTTGCTCTAAAGTGATTTTTAATAATTCAAATTTGGTTATTTTTTGCCCTCAGAACTAACTACACTAATTATCGTTTTATAAACATTTTCCGCGGACAATAAGAGGAAAAAAGACAAAACTTATGTTTGTTGGCCCTCAGAGGCTAAAGGCCTTTATTCAAAAATGCCTAAAAATAATGTAGTCGATTTTAATAGTTATGGGATAAACAATTTGTCATCATATGATTAAAACCCTTAATCTGTGTTTTATAATAAGAATTATTTGCATTTGTTATTAGTATTATTATCAGAAAATGTATATATCAATAAAAAATAGATTGATGATTGTTATGCAACTAGTAATCTTAACCAAGTTATATTCGTTGGATCAAAAACTTGGGTTACTTTTATTGTATTTTAATAGTTTTTTTTCCAAGCTAGTTTTGCTTAAACTTTCTACAAAACGGGTAATATTATTTCTCGTATTCATTCGAATCCGGTGGAAAGGAACCGGTTCTCATCCATACGAAAAGACTATGTCTAGCATCGTATTATATCCAGCTTTCCGCGGATATAGAATGTACAATTATGAGATTAAAACTAGTTTGTTTAGCCCCGAGGTGCCGAAGTTTATCGTCCATTGTCTTATCATCATGAGGTTCAGAGGGAGGGAGAAAGAGTACAATGTTTTTTTTTGAAGTTTTTTAAAATGAAAATTTTTAAATTGTAATAGTTATTTCTCGCATCGTATTATAAACGGCTAACGCGGATAAGATTAAAACTAGTTTTTTTAGCCCCGAGGTGCCAAAGGCACCGACTAAAAAAACTGGTTTTAATCTTATGATTGTACATTTTTATATTCGTAGAAAGCTGGATATAATACGATGCTAGACATAGTTTTTTCGTATGGATGAGAACCGGTTCCTTTCCACCGGATTCGAATGAATACGAGAATAGTTATTTCTCGTATCGTATTATAAACGGCTTTCCGCGGATATAGAATGTACAATGCCGAAGGCACCGGCTAAAAAAACTGGTTTTAATCTTATGATTGTACATTTCTATATTCGTAGAAAACTGGATATAATACGATGCTAGACATAGTTTTTTCGTATGGATGAGAACCGGTTCCTATCCACCGGATTCGAATGAATACGAGAAAATTAGTTATTTATTTCATCTTTCTTTCTTAAATCATGACTTTAGAATGAATATAAACGCTAATGTCCTCTCCCTCTCCTCATATTTCACCTAAATCTGTTTTGAAGTTATTTTTAAAAGAGTAGCTTTTTAATAATTAGGGTCAGTTCATTCGTCCGTACCGTATAGCTCTATTAACTAATTTAGGCATGTTAGAATTATCTTATCAATTTCAAACTTGAAAAGGTGATTCCTGTAGTAGTTAGGTACAATATAGAAAGCATTAATTCTATAATTGTTACCAGAATGTCCATCAGAACATGTTGATTTTTAACCTTTTTAACAAGAAATTTTTTATGTGATATAATATCCTATTCATTTAATTTTTGGAAAACTGATTTCTATTACAACATAGTACAATGTTACGCAAAAGCATCTCTATAATCAAGTCCAAAAAATGTAAGTTTGTTCTTAATTAGTATCTTGTATTTAACAAATTTACTTACAATTTTTAGACTTATTTATCCATATTCTGCTTATTCAGTTTTGACACTCTGCAAGTGTTAATGTTTGTTTGTCCCAACAGTTCATAGCTTTGCTCTCATTGATGTTGTGATACTTGTTGAAAATATTACTATGTACTAGTTAAGAAATATACGGAATATGAACAAACAATGCTTGGTTATAAAACACACCATATAACAAAAGATTTATTCACAAAAGTTTTATTTTATGAACAATAAGCTTTCATTTTGCGCTTTTCTGGTTAAAACGTGAATGCCTTCTTTTTAATGGTTTTATATAAGCTAAGCTACATTTAATCTAGAATGATTTAGTCAGTCAAGTCTCTTACTCTAAAGGAAAAATATAATTAATCCAAAATATTGTTGAAGATTTAATGTTGTAATAATTATTTACTCCAAGTCAGGAATAAGGTATAACCAACATGAGAAATTAAACTAAAATAGTTTTGGGGGGCAATTGGAGATGTCGTCAATTTTACGATGTGTTGCCCCACCAATGACAGCTAAAAAACATCTATAGGTTTCATGATTTCTTTCATATTTTTTTTTTGTTGGTGTTAAAAGCAGACTCCACTTCTGTCATTTATATGGAGTTAATACTATCACCCAAAATATAAAAGGCAAATTTTATACTCTACAAAATTATATTCAAAATTTTGCACAACCTCTCATACCTGGGCAACCTCAACACCAAGAAGAACCTGGTCCTGGGCAGATTGTACCTTCCCTTGACGACAACAAAGAGCTTGTAGTAGATGAAGAGGTCATATCTGATGCTGAAATTCCAAGGGGAAAGAAATGCCAATTAAACTGATACTGGTGAGGATGCTATAACTGTAGAATGACACAATCAGCTGTTGAAGAATTAAATACTAAAAAAATGTAGAGAAAGAAGTGATACTTATAGGCAAAGGTAGATATGAAGAGATGTTCAACCCTCAAAATCACCCTAGAATCCTAAAAGAGGGCATTTCCCCAATAAGACAAAGGGCTTTAAATCTTATAAGGATAGCATATACTGCCATTGGATAGCCACTGGCAGCAAATGAAGACAATCAGGTGACCAATGAAATTATAATTTGGGAATTGGAAAGAAAGATACCTAAAAATTTTTCTCGTATTCATTCAAATCCGGTGGATAGGAACTGGTTCTCATCCATATGAAGAAACTATGTCTAGCATTGTATTATATCCAGCTTTCTAAGAATATAGAAATGTACAATCATAAGATTAAAACCAGTTTTTTTTAGCCTGTGCCTTCAGCACCACGGGGCTAAAAAAAACTGGGCTCGATATAATTATCTTGCTATTGGCTAGGTTTATTCAATGTTTTATTTACTTTCTTTTGGTTATCTGAATTCTGACTATTAACCATATTCTTCCATTATCTTCTCCCTGATAATTTCTTTCTTTAAACTATTTTAGGATCTTAATATTTTTTATTTTAAATTATTGTCCTGTAAGGGTTAAAATGTTTAGTTAACTGTAAAATTTTAGTTCAATATCTATCAATTTTAGCCTGTGCCTTCAGCACCACGGTGCTAAAAAAACTGGTTTTAATCTTATAATTGTACATTCTATATCCGCAAAAACCTGTTTATAATACTATGAAAGAACTAGAGTTGGGCTCGATATAATTATCTTGCTATTGGCTAGGTTTATTCAATGTTTTATTTACTTTCTTTTGGTTATCTGAATTCTGACTATTAACCCTATTCTTCCATTATCTTCTCCCTGACGATTTATTTCTTAAAACTATTCTAGGATCTTAATATTTTTTATTTTAAATTATCGTCCTGTAAGGGTTAAAATGTTTAGTTAACTATTAAATTTTAGTTCAATATCTGACCACATTAGGCATGTATTGCTAGTATCAAATTATATTAAAACTAAGTTTTCTTTTATTTACTATATTATAAATTAAAATTAACTACTCCATAATCAACGCCAACAACAACAACCAAAACCTGTCAACCAACAGAGAATTCAATTCTTACCTCCAACTCTGGAACTGTCAAGCTTTCACCAATCCAGTGACAGAGACTGTTATCTTTCAACAATCTGCCATGATGACCAACTTTTTATATCCAGGTCCAGCTTCTCACAGCCTTTTAACTTAAAAGTGGAGAATGACATTCGCCTGAAAAGAATGGGCCTGTGTCTACCCAAGCCAAATTTTGTTGTACCCGGATTATCTCCAACTGTCCATGCCACCTGTACGTTTTTTTGGTGGATCGTGTTATTCTTGCAGCTCTGATTCCCAGAAGCACAGCCTGAATGATGCTGCAAGATGTTTTCTTCTGGGTGATGAATTCTGTCCAATGATGGCAGGGATAAACAATGATTGCTGTCCAACTTTGCATATACAGGGGGCCAGCTTTAATGACCTAAAATTGTTGATCAACAAGCACATAAGTGTAGGACTAAGGATAAAACCTGGATCTGTGGGCATTGTTCACCTACACACCCATCTAGCAAAAATTGGATACCCAGCGTACTGGTCACAACTAAAAGTCTTCACAGAATGGTCAGCTTCACTGAACTTGAATATTTTACCATGCATCCCCCCATTCCCTGTAGGGACAACAATGTCCCATTTAATCTCTGTAAAGCAACTGTTAACCCACCTACAGGTGGGGCATTTTTGGAATCCCTCAGGCTCAAAGGACGAAGCACTCTCACTTTGGTCTGCACTCACATCCACCTTAAAAAAACATTGCTCCAGCATTGGGACAGTTTTTTCCCCAGCAATAAGCATACCAGAGGCGGGTCATGTGTATGCAAGTTGTGAGGGTCAATTTTTCTTGGGATGTGAAGAAGAATGGTCTGCAGGAATCCCCAGGTCTATTGAGGAAACCTTTTTGGTATCATTAATATCCTCCCTGTCCACTGTCATCGAAAGTTTGTCCCCCATTATTACTGTAAAGCTTCCCTCTACTGCTTCCATAATTGCTGGAGTCAAGGCAAGTTCCCAAACTGACGTCAATAGCGGAAAAAGTATTTACTTGGTAGCAGCATGATGTCAGACATAAAGCCCTACCTACAGGAACTCTGCCAGTCCAAAGGTTTCCAAGTAATCTCCAGCTGCAAAGGTGGAAAGTTCCTAGAACACTTACTCCAACAGGACCTGTCATTTCTTTCCACAAGTCAAAATGACGACATTTTGTTCATTGGGCTACTTGGAAATGAGATGCTCAATAAACAAACACATTGGGCTGACTACAAAAGTAATGGACAACGCACCTTTCACCTGCTTAACCCTGCCATCCTCAGTGACCAAGACATGGACAACCTTGTTTGCAACATTGATAAACTTATCACAGTAGAGTGATTACTCTAGAGAAATAATGTCTAATGTGAAATTCTGCAGTAGGATAACAGAACTTTAATAACTTGTCATTGGTTAAATTAAACTGAAATTTTCTAGTTTTACACATTAGAGTTATTTAGAGCTGTTCTTTCAACTTTTACTTGAATCAAGTCCATCACATGAAGTACTGCTTTCATATTGATGTTTCACATCTATGTTTTATCTGTGCATTAATAATAAATATGTTTTATCTATTGCAATCGTTATAAAGTAATAAAAATTACTTTATGAATTTAAATTAATAAAATCATAGTTTTTTCTTGAGTTTATATTAAAACAAAAAAATAATATCTCGGACTTCAAATCTACATGATTTATATTCTGTAATTCGTAATTCATATATATTATAAACATTTAAAATACATAAATTCATAGTTTGTTTCATGTTTACCTCGAAATAAATTATATAAAAATAAAATAACAACAAATAGCAATACAACAGAACGTTTGTTATGTTTTCAACAGGACCTAGCGTTGTACTGTGTATACACTGTACACATATGGGTAAGAAGAAAGGGCATATTTTTTTTCATTTTCCTATAAAATAAAGTAGTAAAGTTTTTTTCGTCTGGAGCTCACCATTTCGATGACTACTTACCCGATTGAGTTCTCCAATTTAGGATAGCTTCACGGTGGTTTTATGCTATCTTTTTTAAATCCAAGATATTGGGAAGCTTTATGATATTTTTAAAATCTTGAAATAAAGAGCACCTAGATGCTAGGGGGCACATCTTCTAGTGTTCATATAAAGAGTCAGCTGTAAATAGTCGTATTTCTTAAGATAAAGCATTTCTCACGTAAATTATATCGTGTAAAAATTTATTTTTCTTGTATAGTGTAAAGCATATTACAAATCCTTTAATAAGTTAGCTATGGATTGTTGAATTCCTTAATATAAAGTTAGCTTTCTAGAAATTATATACTCGAAAAATTTTAAGGTGTTTTGTCCGCTGGAGGAGTTCCTTTGTCAGATTTACGAAAAAGGGGTTCACACTATAGTTCTTCTCTTATAATTCTATTCTTATCACACAGATAAATCATCACTTTGAAGGTTGTATTTTCTTGGTTGGTGCATTCCCTAGACACCTACAGGCCTGCTGCAGCCTGCAAGCACACGCCATCTTGGACAAGTTCAACCAGTTTATATCCGTGGTAGGTTACACAAAATTATTCATCACATACCTACAATACTGCTTAGAGCTCCCGGAAGGTACAGAATTTTTAGACTTCCAGAGCATAATTGGCTACAACACTTTCAGCAGCAGATCTCTTGTTGGCGGCGTCCACCTGACAAACAATCTAAATAAATCCTGTGCCAATTTATTTTTGTGGGAGCCCTGCAAAGAAAACTGTGAGCCAGAAAAGAGAGAGCCAAAGCTGAGCTGAAATTCACTGCCTTCCTACAGACCAAGGGACTGCTCCCAGCCAAGCCGAACACACCATCCAACAACTCTGGCTCTCTCATCGTCGAAAAAACTTTGGACGAAGCAATTAAACTCTTGATGTAATTTTAAATTATAATCTTCTCAATTAAATTGCTTCATGTAATCAATTTTTATCTATGATTTTATTTATTTTATTGATTTTAATGATAATCTATTTAATAATGAACCAATATTGCATTCTTTAAAAACCCAATAAATTATAGAATAACTAGCGGCTACGCCCCTAGAAGCCTCTAGGGGCACTGGTAGGAGGGGAAAAGTCGACATCATCCCATTTTAATTTTAAGTTTCAAAAGACTTTTAAAAATATTTTTTGGGGGAGGGTGAAAACACCCTCTCCAAAAATAGTTTAAAACCTTCCCAGGACCTATAAGAAGCTTTGCTGTAAAGGAGAACAATATCGGTTCAGCGGTTAGCGAGATTCTTCGGGACAGACAAAAAACGCTAACTACTTTATATAATAGGATAATAATAATAAAATTTTCTGTTTAATGGATGGAAATTTAATACTTTAATATAATTCAAATTGCAGCATGAAATAAAAAGAAATAAATTTATTCTTCATACAATAAAATAATGGGTCTTATCGTTCTGGTCAATGAGAGTTTATTAAGGATTGTTGGAGCACTATGAGTTTAAATATTAATCCTTTGGAAAACTTGAGCTCATATATAGTCATTTATTTCCGATATAGATCTGTCATGGATCTTGATGCAATAAAGCAGGCTGTTTTGTAAATGTTAAAAATTGAAAGATTTCATTAAACAAAAGTTCCCGCAAACATAAGTATTACATAACTATAATCAATCTGAATAAACTCCAGGCATTGCTGATTAGGACCCAAATTTGCTGGTTTTGTTATCACAAAATCCAAATTTGTGACCAAATTAGCAAAATGCTGGAAAAATCAGCTGAAAGCTAATAAAGAAAGAGCACAGATAGCTTTGGCCTATGGAGAAAAGGAGACAGCGTAAAGTAATTGAAAATACTTGCAAGGAGTTCCAGAAAACCCTTACCCTATGCTCTTTTTATTTAAGTAAAATTATATTAACCCATTTGTGCCGAGCGCCACTTTTATGGACGTATTGAGCTGAAAAATTCAGGGAAGCTTTATTATGGTAAATACGGAATTCCAATTTTTTTTTGCTTTAATGGCATCCACAGGAAAGTTGCAAATAAACCCGGTTGGGCACGATTAAAGAAACTTTTGGGCATAGGTACCTGTTTTTGGCAGTTTTCCCCGGTATTAAAACCTGTTTTTCTTTTAAATATCCGCTTTTTTGGCCCAATAAATTTAAAATGTAATTTTTGAATGTCCAAAGTGAGTTGTAGAGTAGCTAATACTACGATATGATCCGTAATTGAAAACTACAAAACCTCATGTAATTTATAGAGCTACAAGTAAGATACAAAATGATTTATATCACATTTAGTATTTTGGCTATAGGTGCCACCCTTTTTGGTTAAAAAAGCCCATTTCTAGGAGTTTCTAGAAATTCAGTCCACACGGGATTCAACCCACGGAATTCAGTCCAGCAGGATTCAACCCAACGGTATTCAGCCCACACAGGATTCAGCCCACACGGAATTCAGCCCACATGGGACTCAACCCACAGAATTCAGTCCATACGGAACTCAACCCACGGAATTTAGTCCATATGGGACTCAACCCACGGAATTCAGTCCATACAGGACTCAACCCACGGAATTCAGTCCACATGGGATTCAACCCATTATATATGTAAAATTGCCAGTTAAATTGCCAGTGCTATTAGTTAGGATGGCTTAATATGGAACACCTGCAAAAACTCTAGGCCAGGGTGATGTAATAATTGAGTAGCTTCCATGAGAATTGCGGATCAGCTTGTAATGTAGCATAGAATACACTCAGCTGTGCGCAAAGCTTACCAATCTATGATTGGCCAAAGGATTCTCACCTCCAATCTACGTGTGCATCTGGATCCTTACGGACGGACAGATTGACGGATGCTTTGAATTATATGATAATACAAATGGAGATACATAATAGATAACAATGTCATGCTATTCTCTTATTAAATACCTTTGATGTAAATATTCGTTAATTTATTGTATTTCAATTATCTTCAATTTTGTTGTGAGTGTAAGCAGTTTAGTTTGGAACTTTTCTCATTTCTTTAAAGGTAGTAATACACTTATAAAAATAAAGATGACAACATCCAAAAAGGGGAGCTCGTAACGGTAGGACAAACAAACATTAAAACTTGTAAAGAGTCAGACCTGAATAAGCAGAAAATTAATGCATAAGTCCAAACAAAATTGTAAGTAATTTGCTGCAAAACTGCCTGAATACATGATAATGTTTGAGAACATACTTACATTTTTAGGACTTAATTATAGAGATGCTTTGCTTATAACATTATACCTTGTGGTAATAGGAATCACTTTTCCAAAAAGCATACGTAGTTTGTAATCAATAGGACAACTCTAATCTGCTTAAATTAACAAAAAACTGTTCGTGACGGACGGACCGACCCTAGTTATAGAAAAGCTTCGCTTTCAATAAAGTAAATGCATTGTTAGACGAGCACCACAAAAAACCATCATATGTCATCAAAATAATTTATCTTCTTTTCGTTGTATCTCTATAAATATATTCTTCCTTCAAATATTTATTCATCTTTACCTGCTTAAAGAATAAACTAGAAGTTTGAAGAACTGTAGCTCCGCCACTAGCCTCTAGAGCTTTCGTTTAAAGAGGTGATAATATTATTTTTTTTGTAAAAAATAATACTCTATCAAAGGCAAAAGGTATGTTGTATAATATTTTTTCATGGGGCGGGATGTTCCATCCCTCGAATTTAGCTAAAAAATATGGCAAAGAAAGTAGTTTAAACTCTTAAATTATTGTTTAACTGGTGCAGACATTCGGACAAACGGACTGGCAGACAGACGGAGAGATGTGTCACCTTTTATCGCAGAAACAACACTATCACATAATGTTAAATGTAACTAAGCATAAATTCATAATTTTAATAATTAATACCAACATTTTCTAATTTTCGTTCTATCTATGCAAGGACAAATAATGTCATTCTTGTTTATTTACAAAATTGACCAGAATATAAATATGTAAGAAAAGTTACATAAGTGATTTTTTGTTATCTATTAGGGTAGCTTCTCATATGTCCCGAGAAGGTTTATAACTATTTTGGGGGAGGGTTCCTCCACCACCCTCCCAAAGAAATCGCCCCTAGAAAAAAATTACAAAATTACCCCTCCCCTTGCCAAAAAAAAATTAAATTTTTTTAAAACTAAAATAAAATAAATGGGTTTTGGGATTCACCTCCCCCTTCATCAAGTGTTCCTATTACGACGTGACAGATCGGATATACCTTAATTATACAGAAGACGCATTACAGATTAAATTTGATTCTTAAATACAAAATTTGAATGATTCTAAAATACCTATAATGTTTTAAATTTTAATATTTGATTATTTTTTTAGAAATACTCTTCTTATATGTTATGTTAATAAGACATTAACAAAGTGTTTGATTGTTATCTATAATACAAATTAGATCGATGTTTGTTTGTCTGTCTGTTTGTTTGTAGCAAAGGATCTCGCTAACCGCTGAACCGATCGGGTTCTACTTTACAGGGTAGCTTCTCATAGGTCCTGGGAAGGTTTATAACTATTTTCTTGGGGGGGTGGGACACCCCAAACCCCCCAAAAAATGAAAAATACCCCTCCCAAAAAAAGAAATCCATTTTTTAAAAATCTAAAACACAAAAAATTAGTTCGATAAAACCTCTTGGGGCAAAGCCCCTAGAGGCTAGGGCCGAAGCCGCTAGTTATACATAAACATTAAAAGAAATTAATCAAAATATGGAAATATTATAAATCTAAAATAATTTTTTTTTTAAATTTACAAAAAATGTTCACAAAAATTTACTCCAAACTTGTTGACGCCATAGGCATAACCAAAAATTGTGGAGGTAAAGTCCAAACAAGGAAAACCCCCCCAAAAAGCTATTTACATATCCTTAGTTTTTAAGAATCAGGTAATTTTTTAAAACTCTCACACACTAAGTACCCCTTAATTTTGCCAAGGCGAAGGATATTCCACTCTACTATACGCCCCTTTCTTTAAAACAATGAGGAAGCTTTCCTAAGACAGCAATGCTTAAATGCGAATACAAAATTCTGACTACATTGGAAAAAAGGGTATATAAGCAGATATAAAACAGATACTTGATTACATTGTGTTTACATCTACAAATACAATGGAATGGAACATACATTCGAAAATAAAGATTTGAAATACCAGGTATTATAAAAGTATCATAAGTCTCACTTAAAGTGCCTGGACGAGCACAGAAATAATCCCCTCATTTGAAATAAATTACAATGAAAGGGAATATTTTTCTTTTGTTTTATTTTAGGCAAGGTTAGATTAGGTTATATTGAGTACAGGGTAGCCCCGCAGGTTTAACTTAACAACCTTGGGGACTTCAATTAAATTTTAATTGGTTGGTTCAATAATTTAAGTGTCCAAAAAATCAACTTCTAATTATAATCTACCGAAGTGGTAATTTTGTGTATCATCGTTTGGGATGTACATCAATTTATCAGCCATTGTCTTATCCCTGGATCCGTATATTATATTATGTTAACATGCATAGTGACCTAGTTTTACCAACTCCAGACCACATTAGGCAAGAACAAAAGTTTTCAAAGTTTTTCATTAGATTAGAAGAAATGTTTTTTTTTCTACACTATTCATCGCGTGTCATTTGCCTAAAAGTCCCAACTGACTGTTTTTGTCTAAGGCATTCAGCATACTTTGTCTTCATGCCTAAATGAAAACCTTAAATACCAAAGTTTTGGCCCTTGGATCATTTCAAATTTTCTTGAGACCTTGAGGATCGGTACTTGCAAGATTATTGATATAGCCTTTGCTTTTTTTCTTGTGCCTTTAACATTTAATTTAGATAGCCAGGCAAGGTTTGCTTGCGATTTGCTCCCGTTAGAACAGTATATGCAAAACAATGTCACATAACTATAAACAAAGATGCAATGAATGTTAGCCTTTAAAGCTTCAACTATTAAATACGCAGAAAATGATATATAAACAAGGATGACAACATCCATAAAAGCAAAGCACTGAAACGGTAGGACAAACTGACATAATCAGAATATAAATGTATAAGAGTCGAAGAAAAATTTTATGTAAATTTGTTGAAAAACTGCTTGATACAGGATAATGTTTATGGACTTGGACATGCTTATATTTTTAGGACTTATTTATAGAGTTGCTTCGCTTATATCATTATACTTTGTTGTCCCAGGAATCAACATAAAGTGAAAAAATCAAGATATTCAAAATGGACGTACGGACAATCTTGAAATGGTTTTAGAGTTGCTACGTTTTCTAAATCGTACCTAACTACTAAAGGAATCACCATGCAAAGTTTGAAATCGATATGACAATTCTAACATGCCTAAATTAACGAAAAAGGTTTCCGTCTGTGACGGACGTACGGACAGACCCTAATTATAGAAAAGCTTCGCTTTTAACAACATCTAATTAGACCCTAAATAAAATAAGTAGTTATATCAAGAAAGTTATGAATGAAAATAGACAGTTAGGAATAGTTTTAGAATTCTTTTCATAAAGTTTCTCGTAAAAAATCAATGAAAAAATCGATACTTCGCATTATCTTCAAGTTAATAATTAGTAGCACTGCTACTCTATAACTAGATAATGTTCGTACGTTCTTTTAATTTTCCGACAGACCAAACAAGGAATAAGTTATAGCCAACAAATGTAACAGATCTAAAAGAATATTTGTTGAGCAGGTATGAAGGAAGGTCATCAGTATTAAGCATGGCCCTCAAAATCATCAAAACTTTACTATTATAAATAATCAAAAGACTGTGTCTGTAACATATTTTAAATCAAAATAGCTATTAACGAAAATTTGTTAGTAAATCGTACAAAATATTTGTTGTAGTATTTGCTGTGTTTGTTATTGAATAAATTATTCTTGTTTAATGTTTAATGTTTAAAATACAAAAAAAGCATCTTGTAAATAGTTTATTGTCTTAGAACGCAGTATTATGTACAGTCAGCTTTAAATAACTAGTTTTAATTCAGTGAAACCTCCTAACATTCTTCAAAATCTGATTTATATTTAATCCCGTGGAGCAGAAGGCCTCTTGAACAAAACAAGGTTTAATTTATTTTTATTTTACTTTTCGTGGAAAATGATCTGTAATACGATATGATATATGGCTTTCATAATGGTGGCTAGGAACCGGTTTTAATCCATCTGATATGAATATAATTTGAATCCATACTGGATATTGTATTCATGATGCCTAGTCAAACTGGATAATTTATTCATGATATATTTAGAGCTAATCCGGTATTTATTCTTAAATTCTAAATCTTCTTAGACTAATAGTTATCTGTCTTAATGAATAATATAGTTTAATGTTTTAAATCTTAACGCTAATTTTCATCATTCTTTTGTAAAAGTAACAAGATATATGTCTGTCTATTTATTTGTACCTATAGATCTCTCCAATCAAAAAGCTCTTTTTTACAATGATGCTCCTTGGAATAAAATTCCGTTAAGAAGGTCAAATGCGGAAAAACCATAGAACAAAATTGTCCTTTTTTTAGAGCGATGGCCCTAGAGCACCGAGAAAAGATATGTAGTACATTTTCTTAAAATTTAAGAGGGGTTCATAAAAAATGTAAATCGCTCCAGGACGCTCCAGCAGTTACTTCTTGTGACAGGTTTACTCAAATGCCTTTCTAAAGTCTAAAAGCGGTAAAATTAAGCAAAATTTATACACTTCTTTTTGTTTGGAGCAAAAGTTCATAAATATTATGTTTGGGTATTTTTATACCTCTAACAATTTATCTGGATTTTTTAAACCTCCTGTGGCCACCAGGATGGATGGATAAAAGTTTTTATCTGTACCTTTTAACGAAACTAATTGAATGCCGAAAATCTTTAAGACTGGGAAGAGCCTATAAAGCTCCAACTTACGGAATTCCTTAGATGCATAAGATCCAAGTAAACGCTATTTCAATTGTATCTTTCAAGCTACAATTGCTCTAGAAATATAACAAAGCTTCTTTCCAAAGCAAAGACAGGCAAAAATCCAACATCCAATAATTAGAAAAAATGAATAAACGCAATTTGTACAGGTTTACATATATTTATTAGTTTGATCATGTCATGGTCATACATTCATAGTGTTTATTTTATATAGATGTATGTACATACAATACCAAATTTTTATAGGTTACACCTATTGGAAGGTATTCTAAAAATAATAAGTTTGATGAAAGAAAATGTGGTAAAAATAATATGAATTATTCTGCATCTGTTTTAAACCCATAAGTTGTTTAGGGTTATTTCAGTTTAGGATACAATGAAAAAATCTTTTTTATTGGATCCCCACCCCACCCCCCCCCCACCCCTCCAATTTAAAACACAAGTAATTTTTTGTTTGGGGGTGGAGGGATAGTAGAATATCATTAATTATATTGAGTTGAATATAAATTCTCTTCCATTGTCTCTTCCTGAATTCATGCAAGATCAAATGGAATGGAAGAGTATACATTACAAAGTTTTTGTTATTTATACTTATTTTTTTAGAATACCTTATCCGATGCTGTATGTTGATTTAACATAGATACAGATGTAAGTTTTACAATATTACTTAAGGTGTTTATACAATACAGAAAGAGTTTTAAAAAATTTCCAGAAAATGTTAAATAGAGTTTTAGTTTCTAGGAAAGCTTTATATAAGTCTTTAAGCTAAATATCCAAGTAAATTTCTGATTCTTATTTAAATCTTTCATTTTTCACAAATTATTTTTATCTAAAATCATCATATCTGGCTAATCAATATTGGGGAGAAGGGAGGTTTAAAGTGTTGTAAATTAGACTAAACCATATTTTAGTCCATAAATATAAAGTAATAGTGGTAATTGTGGATTTTCTTCTAGGATTAAGTTTTGGGCACAAATATGGGGATGCTATGTTAAGTAACTAGTTCTGTATTGTATAAACATTTATTTTCATAACATAGATGTGTTGAATCATTTGGAGAGAATAAGGCCAAGGTCAAAATTAATTATACCTGGAATTTGTATCTACAAAACAGCCAACAAAAAGTATAAAAAAAGCAAATTTAAATTAATCGTTGGTTTATAATCATTTAATTGCAATATTAGACTTTGAATTAAAAATAGATATTCTACCAGAGAAATGATGACAGTATGCTGCTATAAAAGGAAACAAAAACAGGTATATAATCAATTTTGACAATTTTGGCACATTTGAACATTACATTGAACACATATATATGATTTTTTATCAAGAAAAAAAAGGTTTATATTTAACTTTTAGTCGAAAATAAACTGTTAATTCACTAGTTAAATTTTCATTATTTTCAGTCTAAACTTTTTTTTAATTAAGAAAAAATATTTTATTACTATTTCACTTTTGGAATTTGATATTAAAGATTATTGAGAAAGAATTTATATTAATAAAGACATTAATTCTATAGTAAATACAACAAATATAAAAAATATCATAATTTTATGTAACAAAATATATATATTTAGCTAATCTAAGATTTTTTAAGTAGGTAGTTTAGATTTAAAATTAAATATAAGTTAAATTTTACATAAAAAAAATATAATTTTTACGAGATATATACATTTAGAACTTCAAATTGTAATAACAAATATATTTGATATCAAATTCATGTATATTTAATTATTAATAAAATGAATGTACGATAAATATTAAAAAACTAAATATATAATTTAAAGACTTATTTACATGAGAAATTTAAGAAAAAATAAATACAATATTGCTCAACAAAAACGATTAGGGTGTACTGATTTAAAACTATTATTTAAAAACTTTCCAGTATTCAAAAATGATTGTTATCTATAATACAAAGTAGAACGATGTCTGTCCGTCTGTCTGTCCGTCTGTCCGTCTGTCCGTCTGAAGCTTAAGATCTCAGTAACCACTGAACCGATCGGATTCTACTCTTCAGGGTAAATACCTATTGGTCCTGCGGTGGTTTTAAGCTATTTTCTTGGGGGGTGGGACACCCCCAACCCCCCCAAAAATGAAAATTTACCCCCCCCAAAAAAATACTCCTGGTGCTGCTGGTGCAGCTGGTGGTGCTGGTGCTGGTGGTGCTGGTGCAGAAAATTATTTTTTTTTTGGGGCAAAGCCCCTAGAGGCTAGGGGCGAAGCCGCTAGTCTAGAATATTGTCCTAAGTTTACAAAAAAAACCGGGCAATTTTTAAAAACCTTGTTTTTTATCAAGCGGATTGGAGTCTTTATTCAATTTTTAATAATAAAACAAAATTCATAAAACATTTTCCTCGCCGTATCCATGTTGGATTTATGCGTATTGATTCTATATTTATTTATTTTGTTGGATAATAAAAATCAATTTACATACTATGGTCAAAATATTTACTCATAATAAAATAGAGTGAGGTAATCTTTTTGTTTTTGTAAAAAGTCTACATATATTTTTGCATAGTTTTGGGGCAAATGACGGGGTTAAAAAAATCTATAATCTTAATAACATGGATCGCTTAATATGCTGCTAAATTAATGTCTTCAAGGGACCATAATCTGAATTAAACAAAAGAAAGTTGGTCAATTTACAAATCAATAAAATTCTTTTCATTTAAGATCAAAATAAGTTATAGAATTATATTTTTTTTTGCATGCTTTAAAACTAAAAAAACAAGAATGACAACACTCATAATATAGTTATTTTTACTGGTAACATTTCTACTAATATCACATCAATTATATCACAATTTTACGGTCAGTAAAGGATGATTAAATTTTAAATGAAAGAATAGTTTTAAGAAAATTTCATAAATACACCTATGTATAATTATATAGATTAATTAAACTTTCTAAAGTTTAAAGTAATTTTTTTTAAAATTTTTAATTGGGGATTTTAAAGTTTTATTAGTTTGTCTGTTGTATTCATTATAAGAATAACTAATTTTTAGTTTTCAAACCATATTACAACAAAAAACATTTAGTTTTGATTTTGGCCGTTTTATTAAAACTTGATTATTGTTCTTTTGACTTTATAACAACATTTAATTCACTTTTAACAGTTAAACAAAATACATCTATAATTTCTTTTCATTAAACATTTAAGACAATAACTTTTTCTGTATATTTACAATAAAATTTTAATAATTTTACAATAAGATTGATATATATTATCTGTTTTTATTTAATTTAAACAGGAGTTCCTTCGCCTTTTAGCTGTTTAGCCGTTTCATCCATTTCCATAATTGGTGATTTTAACCTTTCTGCTGAACAGCTGTCACACAGGGCCTCGCAGTCGTTGGTCACAGGACTTGTAACAACCTACACAATCATAAGTTGTTATGCTGTCTTTATATCCTAAACTAGAGGCTAAGACCTCAAAGGTTAAAAGGGAAGAATGGGGAATCAAACGTCTACTTTGTGTAAGAATGGAAATATTTATAGGGTGATTATTTTAAAAAGTATTAGGGTGCAAATTTTGAGATTATACAACGATATTTTTTCTCTGTCCTACCTACAGAAGACTGTTTTTTTCTGTTTTTATAAAAGTAAAACAGAATCTCATAAAAAGTGGCGTGTAGGAGCGTTAACATCCCTTCCGCACGCCACTGCTCATAAAATCAATTTTGTAAACGATTAAAGACACATTAAATATTTACTTTTTCCAGCTGCGACTGAACATTGGTAGCTACAGGATCCTGTTGGTTGCCAGCCAGCCCAGAGGCTTTTAGTACCAGCTGCGAGCTGTAGGCAACTTTGCAGCTGGTTGGCAGCTGATCGGGGACAGGGCCAGTTATGCCGTTCACCAACAACTTCTAAAATAAATTCTATATAAAACTTATCCAAAATCCTATTTTTTTGTCTATGTATGTACGTTTGTTTGTCTTCTAAGATATAGTTAGTGTAATAAAATAGTTGAAAGTTTGTCTTGATGTTTGCATGTCGAAAAAGATATAAAAAACAGTTTTATCAACAATTTTCAGGAAAGCTTATTATTGGTTATAAGCATGATTCAATCTATTACCTTAAGGGTTTCTACGTATCTAAATTTAAAATATTCTAATTAAAATATTTAAGATGTTTTTAATCTGTTATCATTTTTTTTCTACTTTTGACTATCTTAAAATAATTTAATAAAGATTTTCTATCTTAAGAGTACTCTATGTACCATATTTGTAAAGTACATAACATAAACAACAAAGATACAATTTTTAATAAAACTTTGTTTCTTAAGTTTTGAAGATTTTTGATGCGTATGATTGCGTAACAATATTGATCTTGAAACTTGTCAAGAGGCGGGTTCTAGTATCTAAACTACCAATCTATAACAATCAAATGAATGCCTTATACATTAATATAATTTTCTGTTATATAATTATAACATATTGTCTTTTAGAGTTGCCTTTAGGTACTTCAATATATTATTTGAATCATACAGTGTTTTTATAATAATCCAAAAGTAAAATTATTAAAAAAATACACAAATAATTGTAAAATTAGAAAGACAGCTAAAAAGGCTTAGCTCAAATTTACGCAAACTAACGCTTTAACAATTTTGGTTAATCGTCTAAATTAACGAGTTCTAGACTGACGTTCTAAAAAGCATAATTTCAGATTTAAAAACTATATTCAGAACAAAGTGATAACACCTTTAAAGACATCTTAATTTTCAAAGTATGTAACAACTTAGACTAGTTCTAAAAAGTATTTTTGCTACATAGAAATATTACTTTACTTAAAGATAAAGAACTTGATTGTGATGTGATATTGAAACAATGGTTACTACTAGAAACCTATATTGTTCTAAAGTTTAATTAATCTTTAGAACTACGCAGCCAGTAGTTCAATGATTTGTTTTAACTATTTGTCAAGTTCTAAGTTGAATTCCATCCATGGATGAAAAGTATTTTGCGTAGCGACATTAGTAGCAAAGCCTCCTTATAATTACTGATTTATTGTTCATCAAAAACGTTACTTAATGTTTAAAAATATGGCATGGGTAATATTGTTTATCATACTTGTGGTAGTCCTTTCATTTATTGTCCATTGTCTTATCCCTTCGGATCGCTGAATTCTTACCTGGTTTTCTGGGGTCAGTTGGCGTTTGTACATGGAAAGCATACTGGTCGGTTTTTCTGTATAGAACAGCTTTCTCACTGCGTCACGCATGTCCTTGTTTTGTGCTGTATACAGGATAGGGTTCAGGGCACAACTAGATAGATAGATAGATAGATAGATAGATAGATAGATAGATAGATAGATAGATAGATAGATAGATAGATAGATAGATAGATAGATAGATAGATAGATAGATAGATAGATAGATAGATAGATAGATAGATAGATAGATAGATAGATAGATAGATAGATAGATAGATAGATAGATAGATAGATAGATAGATAGATAGATAGATAGATAGATAGATAGATAGATAGATAGATAGATAGATAGATAGATAGATAGATAGATAGATAGGTAGATATATAGATAGATACATAGATAGATAGATACATAGATAGATAGATACATAAATAGATACATAGATAGAGCACAACTAGAGATAGAGTAACTAGATAGATATGTAGATAGGTATATAAATGGATATATAGATAGATACATAGATAAATAGAACACAACTAGAGATAGAGTAACTAGATAGATATATTGTAGATAGGTATATAAATGGATATATAGATAGATACATAGATAAAACCAGCTAACCTAATAAGAACAGGGAGACATGATATACTGTATAGGCTGTGGTTAGGTGATACCAGCAGAGGTATTAACTGAAAAAATAGACTTATTATTCAAGATGAACTTCAGGCCAAGGAGGGAAGGGACATTGGACTATAAATAAACTTGTACCCAAATTTTTATGTCACGTTATACACCAAAATATGTTTTTTTACAACCAACCTTAAAAAATTTTCCGATGAAAAAATTTTTAGAGAATAATAATACTTTGTTTAATATTAAAATTGAATTTTATGAAAATAGAAATCCGGCATGTGCATTCATTTTTTCTTTTCTTAATAAAGATTTGTTTTTTAATTTGATTTTCTTTAAAAGCTGAATATAAAAATACTTGTATAAAAATTGAATTATATGCATATTCATTTTTTTCTATTCTTTATAAAAATCGATTTTAATATGATTTACTTCAAAAGCTAAATATAGAAATTCTTGTACAAAAAGTGGAATTATATAAAAGTTGATGGTATGTTGGTTCCTTTAAATGATCTAATCTGATTGAAAAAATCATAAATTTTTATCTTTTCAAAGATTTAAAAAGTATTAGTATATGAAAATTAAACTGGCCCATAAATAATAAAAAAATCCAATCTCTCATTCCTTTGTTTAAATACAATAGCGGGTTCCGTCGTATTATTTTTTATTCCTATTTCTAGCCCTTTTTTTAATCATTAAAATTTACCTAACCTAACCTAAAATAACCTATTAAAAGCTACTGTGAAAATACGACGTAACCCGCTACTTCTTTTTCTTTCCATGATCCCAATATGGTTTAAACTTTACAAAATGCCCTTGATTATTTTACCTGTGCAGGGAGCCAGGATGTAAAGAAAGCAACGAATGTAGTCAACAAGGACGAGGTGTAACCACTGCCCCGAGATCTTATTCTACACCGGGCGTGGCGCGGCGATATACGGTCATTCAGATAGGAGGTCGGGGTACCTGAAAAAAATTATAAAATGATTTTTTGTTCTTTTTTTAGGTATCGATACTACTCTACAATTGCAACTTCCATAGGTCCATACGAATCTTAGATGTATGATTTTTGTCCATCTATCACGCCTTTGTGGTTTAGTTTTTCAATAAGAGGCATTTTTTTTTTAGTAATTTATTTTGTTTTGAAAAGTTCTGTTACTGATTAAACAATAATATTTTCTATTTTAGACTAATATTATTCTTTTTTAAAATTGGAAACAGAGGGTTCCTTGAGGAATCAGAAAGACACTTTTTTAACAACTATTGTGTACTACTATTTTTCATTAAAATTGCGTACAAATTCTAAGAAATTTAATATAAAAGTTCGTAAAAATATAAAGAGGCCAAGAAGTTTTTTTGTCAACATTTTTAGCCGTACAAATTGTGCAAAACACTAAAACAAATACTTTTAGTTTCAATATTTTTAGTAGTATACTATAGCATTTTGTGTCTGTCTATCTGTTTGTTATTCTGTCTGTCCATCTATCTGTCCTTCTGTCTGTTCATCTGTCTGTCATTCTGTCTGTATGTCTATCTGTATGTCCTTCTCTCTGTCCTTCTGCCTGTCCTTCTGTCTGTCTTTATGTCTGTCCATCTGTCTGTCCTTCTGTCTGTCTGTTCTTCTGCCTGTATGTCTATTTGTATGTCCTTCTGTCTGTCCATCTGTTTGTCCTTCTGTCTGTCCATCTGTCTGTCCTTCTGTCTGTCCTTCTGTCTTTCCATCTGTCTGTCCTTCTGCCTGTCCTTCTGCCTGTCCTTCTGCCTGTCCTTCTGCCTGTCCCTCTGCCTGTCCATCTGTCTGTCCTTCTGTCTGTATGTCTATCTGTATGTCCTTCTCTCTGTCCTTCTGCCTGTCCTTCTGTCTGTCCTTCTGTCTGTATGTCTATCTGTATGTCCTTCTCTCTGTCCTTCTGCCTGTCCTTCTGTCTGTCCTTCTGCCTGTCCTTCTGCCTGTCCTTCTGTCTGTCCTTCTGTCTGTCCTTCTGTCTGTCCTTCTGTCTGTCTGTCCTTCTGCCTGTATGTCTATTTGTATGTCCTTCTGTCTGTCCATCTGTCTGTCCATCTGTCTGTCCTTTTGTCTGTCCTTCTGTCTATCCGTCTGTCTGTCCTTCTGTTTGTCCTTCATTCTATAATTAATTATAGTTTTTTTGATCCTGTTTTGGTGCCAAATGTATTACAAAATTGATTGCACAACCTTTGTCTGGAAGTTATAGGACATAGTTATGAACAATGTTTATTTTTTGAGCTATCCATTGGAGTGTAGTGCGCAAGGAGCTTAACATAGCAGCAATAGTAACCATCATTGGATTGTAATAGTAACCATCATTGGATTCTAATTTTTGACCAATTAGATTTAAAAGAACAAAAAAGCAAAAAAAATCTTACAAAAAAGACCTGTGATTAATAGTACATTGGAGTGCCAACAAAATTACAAATGAAGTATCTGAATGTTTGTAAGTCTGTCTGAGTTTAGCTCTATGTAGAATAGAAAAAGAAGTTCTTTTCAGATATTTGAAGGGTATTGTCCACTATAGTTAAAAAATAAGAGGGGAGGGGATTAGACTGTAAATTGTAAAGGTACCCAAAGTTTTAAGAAAATACCCACTTATACGTTGGCTTTAAAACTTAAAGTACTTTTATGATACCTTGAATCGTTCAATGGTTGATAAAACTACCATTGTCCAAACATTTGTACCATTGTAAGGGATACTTTTGTTTGTCATCATCAGTGAAATACATCTATTTATCGTCAATTGTCTTACCCCTTTTCTCTTTTTTTTTTGTTTTTACAAGAAACATAAAACTTTCCTTTTCTTTGAACTTTCTTGTCAACTAATTACATTTTTTGTTTTCTTAATATGTTTGGAAAAGCGGGACTTTTGTGCAATAAAAAATCCATCAAACTGCAACGTAATTTGGGAAATAAAAATCTAAGGTATCATTTTTTGGGGAATAAAATTCTTTAAACTATTGGAAACGAAGCTAAAGTCTACAGTTTTGCGAATTGTATAATGCTTTACATTTAGTGTAGGTTATCTTTTGGAGAAACTTTTTTTATTTAAGGTCAGGCTTCTAAATTCTTACATGACCCTCTAGGCCTAGGGTCTTCTATATCTCCCTTCAGTAAATGTAAATAAAATATACACACGAATGTAAAAAGAATACAAAAAGCTTTAATTAACAATGCATTTATGTCTTGTATTTAACAAGGATGACAATATCCAATATACAATAATACCAGAAAAAAATATCTATAAAAGAAAACACTTCCTTATTTCCTAAAACAGTTTTTTTTAATTTACTTTTTTTCAAAACAAAAAAATCTTATATAAATCAGAATACCAATAAATGGCTAATTGGATGTTATTCGATATATTTACGTTTTATATCAAATTGCAAATAATGTTCATTCATATAGGTTGCATAACCCAATTGATTATTTACAACAGTATCAGAGCTTTTACAAAAACATTTGATTTCTGGTGGTTTATAACTCTGCGGACCTCGTTTGAACCTAACCACACCCAAAGCCAAAATAAGGGCGATAAACGTTGTCAAACTTTTCAAAATGTTATTTGTGATTTATCGAAGATTTACTTAAGATCCATATACTTAACTACTATGATAAAGCTAATTAGTATAGAGCAATAACATATGCATTTGTTTTTGAGATCTTCAATTGCAAGAAGTTAATAATATTTATACCTGATAACCAAGCGTTATCACTGATTTCTTTAGCTGCGATTGTCTTCTTTACTCGCCTGATTAAATATCAAATGTTAGAACATTGTTATAGATAATTTATTCGAAGTGGGTAAGAAGAGGAAAGCCAGAAAAATAGTCTTAATACAATTATAAACTTAAAAATAAGACAAAATAGCTAAAAACCTTCCCGGGACTTAAATGAATCTTTCCTGAAATGGAGAACTGAATCGGTTCAGTAGTTATAGAATTTATATTAAATCATTATTTGTTAATCATCACAGGGGATGTACTATATTTATCGTCAAATGTCTAATCCCTTAAAATCTAAGCAACACTTATAAATCCTTTGGTATGTGTTATAATAAAATATAAATACCTTATGCTTTGTTCGTGTCTTCTAGCAACTCTGATCAGATAGATATGACTCAATATCAAACTAAAAAATAGAATAAATTTTTAGATTGCAAAATAAAGATGCTGTGAGTATTGGTGCAAAAAATATGACGTAACAAAAAAAATTAGCCAATGAGGACCGTTATTGACCAATAGTAAAATTTATAGTGGACTCTCATTGGCTAATTATTTTTGTTACGTCATATTTTTTGCACCAATACTCACAGCATCCAAAATAAATATTCTTTTAAGATCCTACAAAATTTTAGATAAAAACAATAAACGAATTCTTCAAATTTCAATTGTTTTAATATTTGGATTGTCTTATTGATATTTTAATAAAAATGGAATGCAAAAAAAATATTATTGTTAATAAAATATCTATTTATTTTGAAATAAAAAATGCACAAAAACAAAAGAAAAAATCAATCAATTAAAACTTTTAAAAATATATATTAGAATATGATTATTTATTATATACTAGCGGCTACGCCGCTAGGGGCACCTTCGAGTGTGTTAAGTCGACCAATTGGCTTTTATCCTTGTGAAGAAAATTAAAACTTACCAAACGGAGCATGGGATAAAAATGAAGATCAACAAAAGTATTTGGATGGATTCTGGTATCATCATGAACTGGGTAAAACCTGAAAAAAAAAGAAAACAATAAGACAATTAACAATAACAAATTCATTTTTAAGCAAATTGTTCTAAACAAAGTAGATTAAAAACAATGGTTGAAAACAAATTTTAATAAAAATACCCAAAGTTTTAGAGCCAAATAATAAGATAACGTGGTTATAAAGCTTTGGGTACGAGTGTAATTTACAGATCAATATCTCTCTCCTCCCTGACCGATAAACCATTTCCGTGTAATAATATCTGCAGACAATTACAAGGTTGTCTGTCTGTCTGTCTGTCTGAATAATTTAGCATAGTGACACAATGATTTATATAAATAAATCATAAACACTGCATGGAAATGATTAGGAAGGTCATAATCAGGGCTCGGCAGCCGTATACGTAGCTGTCAGCCTCATACGTAGCTGTCAGCCGCGCCATTAATAAAAACATTTTTATCAGCAGCAAATCCAACTAACCACAAAATTTAGCCGCAACGAAGCCGTATAATTTTCAATAAACTTTAGCTAGGCAAAATAAAAATGCTCAGCTGCCGAGCCCTGGCCAAAATATGTATGTATTCAAGGAGTCTAGGTTTTGAGACGTAATAGAGTAAAGTAACTTAACACTTGTTTGAGAGGCACAAATCTGGAATAACTTTGTGTGTCTCTATTAACAAATTGGTTCAACATTTTTGTGCTTTTATAAAAATTTATTGCCATCATTGAAGAAAAACAAAAAAAACTAATAATGCTTAATTAATAATAAATTAAGCATTGAAAGTAGTTATTAGTAGTAGAAACGCAAAAGAAGGCCCCACAACCAATTGATGAGAAAATAAATACGTAATTAAGATATTATCAATTAATTTTGTTAATTGGTAACTACATTATTTAAAGACTACTGGCCTGTCCTGTCATCTAGGACTCTGTATTAGAAGGAGAAGGTATGTAGCCTAAAACCATGCTTACATATAATAGTTATTTCTTTCATTGTATTATAAACAGCTTTCCGCAGATTCGTAGAAAGCTGGATATAATATGATGCTAGACATGGATGAGATCCGGTTCCTATCCGTCAGATTCGAATGAATACGAGAAAAAAATTAAACGCCTAAACCCATCCAGGGACATTATAAAACATTAGCGTGCACCGAGTTTTACCAGGGTGAGGTAAAACCACGTGGGGGGTAAAAATAGACGGTAGGCTTTCTGATTTTAACACTAAGGGGGGTGTTGACACTCTTTCTACATCCCCCTACTACACGAGTATATTTTAAACATACATGAAGTGTTCTTTATACTTTGGTCGTCCTTACTCAGTAACTATTAAAATGTGTATTCAAATATAATATAAAATCTATTTGATGATTTTAACAGAATTTCATTTAACGTGTCATGACCTTATGAAGTCTTGTTTTACAACAAATATTTATGTTAACTAAAATAAAATAAAAAACCCTTTTTTCCCTTTTCTAAGTTGGAAAGTAGACTAGGCATATTTTAAATATTATGGCTTCCTTCTATTTTAAGCTAGGATTAACCTTTAATGCCTTTTTCCACAAAATATTCTCATATTGGTAGAATATATTTATGGATTTATGCTTTTAATACTAAAATTTTAAATAGATAGCATTCACAGATTATAGATATTTAAGATTTAGTAATTATGATGTTCAAAACACAAAGTAGAACAATGTTTGTCTGTTGTCTGAAGATTAAGATCTCGCTAACCGCTGAATTAATACTGTTCGTCTTAATAAAGAGTAAACAAAGGTTTTAAGTTTTCTTCTGTGTGGTTTGAACAACCTCCTCCCAGAGAAATATACCTGACAACCCCCCCCCCCCTCCCATAGAAATAATCTTTATTTCTTTCTTTACCCATTAATTAGCAGTTTTCAACTAAGGTTTGTCACATAGAAATAGAGTGGATTAATTTATCATTGCCTTATACTTGTTTTATTTTAAACTGGCAGCTATGCCTTATGGATCCCATTATTTAGCATTATAAAAATAGAAAGGGTATTTTATTTTAGCGGTGATATTTATTGGATGGGTGGCGGTAACCTCCTCCAAAATAGTTATAAAACTTCTTTTTGACATATAAAAAGCTTCCCTGTAAAGATTCAGCGATTAGCGAATTCCTTTACTACACAAAGATGTCCTGTTAATTTTCTACAAGAAATATGTAGTAGTTATACATCGCATCGTATTATCAGTTTTCTGCGGATATAAAAATGTACAATTATAAAGTTAAATTAGTTTTGTTAGCTGAAGGCACGGGCTAACATATTTTATTATTAAGATTGTACATTTTTATAATCGTAGAAAACTGGATATAATACGGTGATAAACATAAGTTTTCAGTATGGCTTTGAACCGGTTCTAATCCAGCGGATACTAATCAGATTCAAAGCCACACTGAAAAACTGTACCTTGACCCTGGAGTGTGTCTGGCTGTGTGGGTTGGTGCGAGTCTGTCTTGATGCCATACTCAGGTACTAACATTATTTCAGCTACTGCTGACCCTAAAATAAAACATTTTATTTATTATTTACTCTCTTGATCAGGCCTTCCAATCCAAAGAAACTTCCAAGCTGGACCTGTCTGCCTTTGCTTTCAGAGCCATTCCTTGTCACATAAATTACAGAACATTTAATTCTTTAACCCTATTTCTTCGAGGGGGGGGGGGGTGGAAGGTTAAAAGTTCACATTCAGAGAAGTGGGACCCAAATTTTCCCTACTCGTGTAATCTCGTAAACTATAAAACAACAAGACAAGCACAAAGGCAAAGTTGCTTAGAATGAAATATGAGGAAGATTGAAATTAAATTCACCGCCATGCCACCATTAACTGTCCTTTAAAATGGCGATAGCAGTTGAAATAGGTAAACCAGCTATTTTATGTCAATATCTAAAACGGCAGTAAAAAAAATGTAAATAGTAAATTTATGTTTTTATTGTAGCGCTATTTAGGCACATAACATTCCTTGTATTAATATGTAAGTAAGGCTTTCTGTGAACAAAGTTTGACAAAGGAAAAGTTAATAACAGTTGAGGGATTGGATTATTTTTTCTTCTCTTAAAATTATTTTCGAAGATTTTTATTTGCTTTCAAATATATATTTTACTGCGTGTTGATTTCTTAAGTTATATGTATGTTGTTTTGCACTACTAGTTAGTACCAACTAATCAAGATTCCATAAAGGTACCCAAGGTTCTTGAGGTTTTATATATAAGGTTGAGGTTTAAAAAAATCTAGGTACCAATTAAATCTACAGAAAAATTACATGCCCCCTCCCTCGATTAGTTGTTGGGACCCCTCGTCTGATAAAAATTTAAAATAGACTTTTACCAAACAAGTAAATATTTCCTTTTTAAGATAAGATTGGTATTACCAACCTCAAAACTATAGTAGTATATATTTAGATACACTAACAATACTTCATCAATATTCAAAACTATTACTAAACTCTCCCCATGGAAGTGCTGCCAAAATATTTAATCAAAGTACAATTAAACACCTCATACCCTACTTCCTTAGCTTAGCATACTTATAAAAAAGTAACACGATGTCTGTCCGTGTGTGTCTTCCTATAACAAAAGATCCCGCTTACAACTGGAACCCTATGAAACTACTTTACTGGAAATCGTCTTATAGTTCTCTAATTTTGAAATCAGACATGAATGAATATTATAGACAGTTTTATAAAGACACACACACATCCTTATACTTTAGCGGATAGAAATCAAATTGCCACAAAGAACGACTGGAAATGATTTTCTATTGTTTTAGCCAAAACAATCCAGTTCTAATTTTTAGAGGGGAGGTAAATGATGGTCCAATAAATATATATGAGAAATTTTCTTACTGCTTTGTTGAGATTATACCTTATTGAACAAAACTTTCTATTGGAGAATATTTCATCTTATATTAGAGAGAGAGAGAGAGAGAGAGAGAGAGAGAGAGAGAGAGAGAGGAAGAGAGAGAGAGAGAGAAAGGAAGAGAGAGAGAGAGAGAGAGAGAGAGAGAGAGAGAGAGAGAGAGAGAGAGAGAGAGAGAGAGAGAGGAAGAGAGAGAGAGAGAGAGAGAGAGAGAGAGAGAGAGAGAGAGAGAGAGAGAGAGAGAGAGAGAGAGAGAGAGAGAGAGAGAGAGAGAGTCATACTTGCTAAATATATTCATTTATAAATAATTCCATTTTTTGTTTTAATTTTGGACAAACTGTGTCATACTTAAACATGTTATAATTGGCCTACTGCTGCTATGTCAGATGCTTGACATCAATTAGAAATAGTAGGGGTAATAGTATGTATGCCTTTGGCCATAAATATTATACAATAGGACTTCAATACAAAGGTCATGCAATTAAAAGTTTGGTTTTACAGTCATGATAAAACAAATTTAAAATTGGTATGATAGTATGTCTGTAATACCCAGAAAGGGAGGGGAAATTTAATTGTAAATTATACTGTTCCCCAAAATTTTTCATTCACTTTGTCTAATCCAATGGCTTAAAAACTTTGGGCAATATTTAATAAATCTTTATTGGGTTGTATGAAATGGTAGTGCTTAATCATTTCCACCTATTATAGGGGTGTCCATTGTCTTATTATTTAAGATTATTGGTCTGTTGGTTTATACCTGTAAGTAATGCAATAAGTGTCCAATCTTTTCCACCAATGCATTATTTTTGATATTATTGGTCTGTTGGTCTATACCTGTAAGTAATGCAATGATTGAAACTGCGTAGAGAGCAAGTATTCTTGTTTTATCCAGTGTGTAGGAGAACGGGAACGCCAGGCTAACAACCTAAAATAGTTTGAAAACATTACCAAAGCGTATAATTATCAAAAGCTACTGTTAAAACCCATTACATAGTTTTCTTTCCATGAGCCAAATGTCCCACTTTTTCAAGGGCCGATTGAGAATCACATATAAAATCTGAAGGTTTAATATATCATAAATTGACCTATTTCTGTACCCCTATTTGTTGAACTGTTTATTGTTTTTACTCAAATTAATGGTGATAAAAACAAATTTATATCCCTAGGATAAAACATTAAAAATAACTTTTTACTTTTGAGCAGCACAGCTGCTTCATAATTAGACATTATTCTACGCTCGTACGTCTGTCCTTTCCTTTCTATGTAAACAAACCATAGAAGTAATATTTAAAATATTAAAGCAAAATAAGAAGTTTTGTACGAAAAAAGTACTCATATATAGGTTTATAAGTATGTTTAAACATACATATGTAGTAATATTCTTTTTATTAAAAATCATGCTTCATTCATGAACAAGGAGAATCATATTCAAAAGTAATGGAGCAACGATAAGAAAGTAAGCTTTAGGTATGTAAGTAAATAAATCGTCGGCAGGTATTATCATCAAATCGTTGAGATCAAATGTAAACCTCTCCCCCTCCAAAAAAAATACTTAGTCCTAACAAAGGTTGGATATTATCTCTTTCAACTCCCCCCTTTGGACATCCATGCTATGCTTAAGGTATAGAATAAATGTTTCAGAAGGACAAACATACTGAATGCTCCTAGTTATGTGTAGAGTAGCCACTCTATAAAAGTACGTTACATAACATTTTATTTTGTGGTAATACCTATTGCACTCAGATTTGGGTAATATTCGAGTACAGAAACCTGACCATAGCAGTGGAGGTAGTGGAAATTGTGCTGTTTATTATACTAGTCCCCAAAGTTTTATGATAACGTTTTCTTAATTGTTTGCTTAACAACCTTGGGAACTTTTATTGAGTCTCCAAACGTTTAAAACAGTAATTGTAACCTATAGAAGGGGTGATTTTGGTATCATCATTGGGGATTTACATCAATTTATTGGCCATTGTCTTATCCCTTTGGATCCTTGAAACCATAGTTTGCGATGATTAGTGAAAAAATATTAAAACTTCCAAATTTTGAAATTACAGTATATTAAATTCAAAGTTTCCGAAAAAGGCAAATTTAAAGTGCTCTTTTAATATCTTTCTTATTTAAAGATTAGATGTAAAGGAAGGAACATGAACCAATCTTCATGTGTAGTGTATGCCCAAAGTAGGGTACATAGTGCATAAAGATTAATCTAACTTAATACAAAGTACACAGTATCAGAAAGAAAGGGGACATTGAGCTGTTTATAGTTAGTTCACAAAGTTTTATAATAACGTTTCCTTATTAGTTGGCTTATTAACCTTGGGGACTTTTATTGAATTTTGTTTTGTTGGTTTATTTAGTTGAGTGTCCAAACGTTTCAACCAATAATTATAATCTACTGAAGGGGTAATGGTGAATCATCATTGGGGATGTATATCAATTCATCGACCTTTGTCTCATCCCTTAAGATCCCTGATAAAGTTTATAAAGATTAATCTAGCTTTATTAAGGATTACAAAATAAGTTTATATTGACAAACAATACAAATACCTTTGATGGAAAAACATACTCTTCACGTCTTAGTGGTTGGTTGGTTGGTCCGTTTGAAGACGACTGGAAATTATTTGGCCGTATTCAATCGAAACAGTTAATATCCGGTGGATTAGAACCGGTTCTCAGCCACACGAAAATATTATGTCTAGCATGGTATTAAATCTATTTAGTTTTATACAAATATAAAAATGTACAATCTTAAGATTAAAACAATTTTTATATCCTTGGAAAACGATGCCAGAAATAATCATTCTAATTCTTTTCGCTTTTGGACGTTCTTAAGGATATACAAAAAAAAAACATTGTTAAATATGTCAAGGCAGGGAGAAACATTTGACTGTAAAATACACTGATAATTAAATATATTGAATTTGATTGGTTTGTTCTAAACTATCAGTGTTCAAACATGTCAACCAATACTTTTATCATCGTTGGGAATGTATATCAAATTGTAATATCCTTAAAGATCCCTTATTATTGTCTACAAAACATTTCTTAATTCCTGTCTAAAATTTTCTGTACTATTTGGCTTATGTGTTGCATATTTTTTAGGAAGATGCCAAATTGAGGGTTTGTTATAAGTATTATTATAACCAAAATGTAGAATATTACTGATATAAGTAATGGATCACTATATATAGTTTTAAAATGATGCAAGTGTGAAAAAAAAACTTTTATTTGGTCTAAATCCTGCTAAAATCTTATTTAACCTACCGTAAAAAAACGACAGTTTTCCTAAAATACACACACACACACACAAACATCGCAACACTTTTTATCCTGTTTTATTTGGATAACCAATCAGCTTTATGACAAGTGGATATATCCAGATAAAATTAACTAGTGAGATATAGACAGACTTTTATAAGTTAATGATAGAGTAGACTCAATATTTAATTCAAAATACAAACAGTTTTTCAAGTATTTATTATATTGGATTAAATGCAGTTTTTGAGTAAATAAGATTAAATATATATACTTTATTTAGAAATGGTTAAATATATTAATAATTCAAACTACTGATTATTTAAGCTGGAAAGTTCTGAAGTAGCAGGATGTCTGTCTGTATATCAGGACACCAAGCAACAGGATGACTGTCTGTTTAATTAATACAATGTATTAATTAACTATGCACTTTGAAGGGGTAGAATATCTGCCTGTGCAAACTAGCTAAAGTAATAGGATGTCTGTAAATAGCTGAATTGGTCTTAATAAGACTCGAACCCAAACCAGATAATGTTCTGTGTTAGGACTCTCAATTGCAACTGTCTTTAATACATTTTCTCTTTATTCTTCTTGAGAGCAATTGAAGAGTAATTAAGAGTAACAACTAAAACATGTCTGCAAACTTAAATATATGACATCACAACTTAAATATATGACACTAGTAACATACTGAACCAGGGATCTTGGGAGAGGACAATGAAAAATAAATTCAATTTCCTCACAATTAATCATTTACTTAGAATCTTTCGCATGTTGCTTTGATTTATAGGGATTGAGTTTGAAAAAGTAAATTTATCTTCCTAAGACTTCTCCCTCCTGAGCAGAAGATTTTTTTCTCTCCAGGTTTTCTGGTAAGGTGTCAGGGACCTAAAGGGATAGGATCTTAGGTGATAAATTGATGAACACCCTAAAATAATGATACATAAATCATACCGTCTCATATTAAAATTATTAGCGGAAAAGCTTGGCCACCTTTGGTGGTTTTGGTGGTTGGTATGTCCAATTCAGATTTGAGAAAGGTACCCAACAGTTTTAACCTAACGATTGAGAGATTGTGTTTTGAAAACTTCAAATTCAACTTAATTTACAGTTTCCTCCCAACATGTAAACTGCAATCAAATAGGCTTTATGTACAAAAAGCAAAATCTAAAGTTAAAACAAAGAAAAGAAAAGGTAAATTGTATTTTTTAACGTTATATTACAATTGTTTGTATGTCTGTCTGTGCGCTAAGATCCCGCTACCAACTGGAAAGATCCAGTTTTATTTTTCTTTAAGCATTAGTCCTTTCATTCTGTCTGTCTGTCTCTGTTTATTGAGGCATATGTAATACAAACAGACAAGGACGATATTTTTCATAATTAGCATAGCAATAATCGTCTGCAAGAAAATAAAAAAAATATGAACTATTCAGTATGTGCTCTTTACATCTCTTTTCATGTAATGTGTTTGTGTGAGTGTAAATTTTAGTGTTTTAGTTATTTGCATCTTAATTGCCAAACGTACGGACAACACCTAGTTGTAGAGTAGCTACAATACTCCAAAAGAAATATAATGCATATTCATTACTTCTGATTAAATACCTATCCGTATATTAGTGACATGATGTCTATTTGTGCGTCTGTCTGTACTTAAGATCTCTCTAACTGCTGAACCGATTTAGCCAGTGAATTCCTTTTCAGTGAAAAGATACATGGAAGGTATAAAATATTTTTGAAGAGGAAACCATAGAAAAACAATATTCCCTCCCCCCCCCCACCTTAAAAAATTGTTATACTTTTTAAAAGCTTTTCCATAATTAAGGTCGATTCGTCCGTACGTCCGTCCGTCCCAAACGGATAGCTTTTTTTGTTAATTTAGGCATGTTAGAATTGTCCTATCGATTTGAAACTTTGCATGGTGATTCCTTTAGTAATTAGGTCCGATTGATCTGATTTTTGGTATGTTGGTTCCTGGAACAACAAAGTATAATGTTATAAGCAAAGCAACTCTATAATCATACTCTATATATAATGTATGTCCATAATCATTATCCTGTATCAAGTAGGTTTTCAAAAATTTACTTACAATTTTGCTCCGATTCTTATACATTTATATTCTGATTATTCAGTTCTGGCACTATATAAGTGTTAATGTCCGTTTGTCCTACCTTTTCAGTGCTTCGCTTTTATGGATGTTGTCATCCTTGTTCTATTATGAAATCTCAAGAAAAACTCATTTTGTACAAATTAAATATATACTTTTTTGGACAATTTAATCTTTTAATTTTTAATTGTAAGCTAAATCAGTAAGGTATATACTAGGATCGAAAGCTCTAAAATGCACTATCAAAAGTTAGGGTTTATTTTGAAGCAGCTTACAGTGCCTAATAAGAAATTACGCCATACAATACAGAAGACGAATTAGAGGCCAGTATACATTTTAGCATTGGTTAATTACAATTACAATGTATACTGGACTATCATTTGTTATTTGTATTCTATAACGTCATTTGTTTAGGCACTATAAGCTGCTTCTTTATTTAACATGTTTTAACTTGTATTTCATTGGACCATTATGGGTGATATGTATTATAACTTTGTTTGTTTCTTTATTTCCTTGATTATTTCTTCGCTTTCAAGCATGTTATCATCCTTGTTATGTACTATATCAGATATTTAATTTATCTAAACAAACTTTTTCAACTTTTTATTGATAATATGACCATAGCAGATCCAATGATAATGATTTATGGCTTTGTACTGTACTGTGTTTTAAGTACACTCCATGAGTGTACATGTACATTAGAGTGTATCAAAGTAAAGGATTGTTGTAGTCTGAATTTTATAATATTTAGGCTGTTAAAATTAGCTTTATTTCTAGCTGTTTTAAAGTTTTTTTTTGCACGTAGAGCTTTACTGCTAAATTGAATTATTTTAGATGATTCCTCTAATAATTCTCATTATGAGTAACCTATAATTTCCAGAGAGAGAGAGAGGGAACAATAGGCTGTTTAATACTTTAGTCCCAGAGTTTTTATAATAAAGTTTACTTAACTTTAGGGAATTCATTAAATTTTGATTGATTGGTTAATTAAGCTAAGAGTTTCAACCACTAACTATAACTAACTAGAGTTAATTTTGTGTATCATCATTGAGGATGAACATCAACTTATCGGCCATTGTCTTATCCCTTTTAGATCCCTGTATAATTTCGCTACTATTAGACGCAGTCGTCCTAATTCGAGTTACATTTAAGCAGTAAACACTTAAAACTTGATTAAAACAGTAAAAATATACCATTATGTATTTTAGGGATTTTTGAAACGCTCTATTATGTATTGTATATTCTGTACAAGTGATATATCTGTCTACCAGGGAGGGAAGTGACAATGGACGATATATCAAATGTTCATCATATTATTGTAAATAAATTACGGTAATAAGGATTGTACTAAGGGGGGAAGCAATGATTCGAAAGAGAGATAATGTAGCTCTATATTATTTTCTTGTAGAAAAGAAGATTAATTTAGCGTCAATTATCTATCCCATGGTCCCTGTATAACTACACATAAAGAATAATGTCTGTCAATAATAATATTTCCCATTTTAGCGTTCAAACAAAATACTCTTCAACAAAGATTTGCAGATTATTCAAATAACGTTAACAAAATTAACTTTCTTTTATCATAATTTGACTACTTATAAAGAAAATTGCTTCATATTAAATTTAAAAGTTTCTTAAGAAAGGGTGAAGAAATTAGAATCCTCCCAACCCTGCCCAGCAACTTATATTATATTTAAAGCTGAAAAAAAAACGTAGCTCAACACATAAACATTTTATATGAACCATCATGACAAGTTTTAATCAATATGTAACAAACCTGCAGTAACGACAAAAACTGTCCGTTACAGACGTACGGACGGACGGACGGGTGCAAGAAAGGAACTTCCATTAATGTGAAGAAACTTATAATAATGTTAATATCAGACAAAATTGTTCTGGTTAGTGAGAAGACCTAATGGTTTACCCACACACAATATTGAAATACTATAGAAACCAATGTTAGTGAGTCTTGCATTTATCATTTCATTGTTTTTTACAATTTTAATTCAGGTATCTTAATTATCTTTAAGGTGTACTATTAATAATATAAAAAAAGACTTCAAATTCACAGGTTCAACTTCACCAACTAAGCAATTATTAATAAAAAAGAATAGGTAAAAAATTATAAATAAAAACTAAAAAGTTTGTATTTAATGCGTGTTTGACTAAATCATAACATTTGATTTTGATATAACAATTAACTAAATTTACATAAATATTTATTGCGCGGTTCTTCCACGAAAACACTAAATGGTAGGCGGCGGTGTTTTAGTGGATAATCCCACATTAAAAAAAGGGTGACAATATTAAATATCTCGGTGGCAGTAACATGAAGTCAGACGACCACCTTCCCAAGAAAAATCGAAAGTAAATTGTCGACTCGTCCACGAGACTCTACAAAGTGTCCGAAAAATGAGCCGTGTGACGTCATAAAAGGGATATATGAGAGGAGAAGTGAGAAAAGAAACCCCTTAAAAAGAAATGGATCTATTGACGTCACACGGCTCATTTTTTTGACAATTTGTAGAGTCTCCTCCTCCACTCAAAGTACCCCAAAAGGCCTGTAAAGGTTTAACCGCTAGTTTAATTGAAATTACTTACCCTGTCTAAAGATATCAAAGTGACTGACATAATAGCTCCTGTTGAACCAGTAACTCCAAGTAACCCTCGAACCTGAAAAATATAAAATTTAAACTTTTTGACTTTAAAATATACTTAGTGATCTTTGGTTTAATGTTTGTCCATTACGAAATCGTCAACTACTGAACCCCTGATTGAAATTCTTCATTTTTGGGAAGCTTCACAATACTATAAATTCCCAAACCCCATAAAAAATACATGTTTTTACTAAATGTTTGCGCTATTAATGATATAATTATCTTTATATATCAATTGTAATAATTTCTATATTACATTTGTCTATATCTGCTTTAGTCACACTCTAATTAATCTTTTTAATAGCTCTATGTACAAGTTATATGGTTCGTACTTATCCTTTAGGAAAAGGGTTGGATATTAGACTATAAAAGTTTTAAAGATTTTTAATCAATATAATAGATTTGAAATCTGCATAAAATTTTAAGGATTTTTTATAAAATTAGTTTTTTATATAATTCTTTATTTAAAGGCGCAAATACAAATTAAGTTAAATAATTTTGAGATCTGTGATTGGTGGATTGAAAACTATCTGCGCTCTGATTGGAGAAGCTTAAGTGACGTACATCATTCAACCAATTAGAGCGTAGGTAGTTTCCAATCCAGCTATCCTATTGGTCAAAATTTATAAACTTAAATCGTATTTGCGCCTTTAAATAAAGAATTATATAAAAAACGAATTTTATAAAAAATCCTTAAAATTTTATGCAGATTTCAAATCTATTATATTGATTAAAAATCTTTAAAACTTTTATAGTCTATTGGATATAAAGTAGTTTAAAACTGATTAAGTTATCATACTTTTTAAATATATCTTAATTCTTAAATAAAAGTTACTGGATGTCTGTCTAACAGTCTGTCTGTCCATACATAATTTCATGGAAGGTTCATCACTTTTTTGAGGGGAAGATACTTCAAACTACCCCTTTTTTTCAAAGACAAATCGCCCCAAAAAACATATTTACCCCCTTCCCCCCTCTCCTTCCTTTAAGTTTTCTTTTAAATATTTTTTTGATTCAAGCCGTTATTATAATGTTAGTCTTAGTAGTAATAACTTCCTTTTTATGCTTTTAGACTGTCCTGTTCTCCTGATATTCTCAGACTATGAATACCTATTCCTTGCACCCTAAGACCTAACTGCCGCATACAAGCAATAATAAGCGCCCAACCCTAGAATAGTTTAGTGTATGTCAGGGAGAAGGGAAGTTATAGTGGACTGTAAATTATACTGGTACCCAAAAGTCTTTTAAAGTAAAATCAATTCTTGATTGGTTGATACAAACTTGTAATGTCCAAACTTTTCCACAGTTGTTTTTAATGTAAGGAGTAATTTTTTTTATAAAAATTTGGGAGTGTAAACTAATTTATTGTCCATCGTCTTATCCCTTGATATCCCTGAATATATGTACTTACGGACATAGAATAAATATATAAAAACAAGGGCCATCATTATATTTTGTTAATGTTCTATACTGCCTTAGAAGGGTTGACGTACATACGAGCAAACAGACCCGGATAAAATATAGCGGCGCTTCTGAAACGCAGACATTTTTTGTTTTAAGTATCTAAATCTTTGAATTTTACATATGGAACCTAAGGAATTGGTCATGTTATAGTATTTGATACCTAACAACATAATATTTAACTGTAAAATAGCCTGCATCTTAACATTACAAGTATACCTTAATTATAGGGGATAAGACAATAGACTGTAAATTATGTAACCCATATTTAAAAAAGTAAACCTTGAGTATGTAAAACTATTGGTGGAAAAGTTCCAGCACTGATCTTTAATTCTTTAATTGTTAAGTTTTCTGTAGTTGACCAAGATTAAATCCTAAGGAACTCTAGACTGACACTGTAGTATTAGAAATGAGGATCATTATAAAATAAATAATGCATAAGATTATCGTTTGGACAATACAGAATATAGAGTTAGTTATAAGTTATATTTATGACTTTACACATATCTTCGTGGTATACAAAGTAAAATGATGCCCCTTATTATATCTGTGTAAAATAAATAGCTTAGCAGCATTTTTAGAACACCTTTAGCTTTGCTTTTCAATGGAGATTTGTGATAGTTTGTAATAATAGGGAAGGATGAGAGGTTACAGAAGTGAAAACAGTTGCCACACTCCCTAGATTATACCGTATTGTAACGAGGATCTTTAAATAGATTATTTGAATAATTCTGACACAGCATTAAGCTATACAGACCTTAGCCAGACAAATGTACAGACATAAGATTATATATAAAAATAAACTTACCCTATTCATGGGCATATTATCCTCCCCTACATTGATAATATTGAGGATGCTCCAGACCCCAATTAAAATATCTGAGAACGCCAGAGGAAGGAGTAGGGCGTGCGCAGGAACGCGAAATTGAACACTCAGCCTCCGGAATGCCATCAACACCATCTAAAAATTTAATTATTTTATTTAACTGTATAAAACTGTGTGTAAATTTTTTTTAAAAATCTCGTGGGGATCTGATCATAACTACTTAAACTAATCTGACCTGCAAGAATCATATAAAAAATCTTAAAGTTCGCTTATTTTCTAAAATTAATATTAGGGAAGCTGACGAAACCTTATTTTTCCCATACCTATCTGGTATCTAGTATATTTTTTTCATATAATCAAAATTTAAAAACGGATGGCTGGGTGAGTAGAAATTTTTTAGGAAACTACGCTCAAAAAAGATGAAACCAAGTTTTATTTATGCTAAGAACCAAAAAAGGTATAAACTTACTATATTTCCAAAGAACAAAAGGGTAGAAACTCACCATATTTCCAAGGAACAAAAAAAGGTAGAAACTTACCATATTTCCAAAGAACAAAAAAGTAGAAACTTACCATATTTCCAATGAACAAAAAAGGTAGAAACTTACCATATTTCCAAAGAACAAAAGAGGAGGATCCTTACCATATTTCCACGGAACAAAAGGGTAGAAACTTACCATATTTCCAAGGAACAAAAAAAGTAGAAACTCACCATATTTCCAACTAAATTAGGAACTGCCAATATTGAGGCTAGTACTGTTATAGCTGTCAACGAATAATCCTGGTAACCAGAAATAATAATTACATTTAAATATCTATAATGAAAAATATATTAGTAGTATTCACTACAAGAATAAAACAAAACGGAAGAATTAGAAATCATTTTCTTTAACCAATTAAAAATTTATCTATTTAAGCGAATGAAAATTTTGTTTTATTTTTCTCCAATTCTTTACAAATAGCATCCTTTTGGACGAAATATATTATTATTTGTCTAATTTGTTCTAAAGTTTAGAATAGTTATTTAGAACAGCTTTCCACGGATATAAAAGTGTACAAATATAAGATTAAAACCAGTGTTTTAGCTCCGAGATGCAGATGTAATGGGCTAAAAAACTGATTTTAATCAATCTTATGATTGTACTTTTTTATATTCGTAGAAAACTGGATATAATACGATGCTATACTTAATTTTTAATATGGCTGAGAACCGGTTCTAATCCACCGTATATTAATTTGTTTCAAAGGGATACTTGAAAAATGCTTTAATTATCATTTTTGCCTGTGGATGTGTAATAAGATGGTCCGAGTACCCCTGGCTAGATACAGAGGACAAAATACTGTCGGAATCAGAATAATCCGACTGTTGGGACATGTATTGGCCGTCCGAGAGATCTTTATGGCTTGGGAAGGACATATCATTTCCTAAAATATAAAAGGGTTATGAACAAATGGTTAGAATTTACTAAATAATCAGATTGGTTAACAAAAGTTTACTAACTTTTTTCAACAGGTATACCAATATATTTATTATGATAATAATGCTTTAACTATTGGGATGATTTATTATAAAAGCAAATTAAAAACTTACACTGTTTATATCCAACGATCTACATATGTATATTTAGGATTTGTTTAAGACAATTTTAAATGCCCCTAGAGGCTGAAAGTGAACCACATTCGTTTGAATAAGACAATGATTTAGATAAACTAAAAAAAAATTCTTCAAATTGAGCTGATTAATATTTTAAGCATGTTTGTGTACTTTTGAGCTAAACATGGTAATTATGGTAAACCCAAAACTATGAATGATTTCAGGATTTTGGGGATATGTAAACGCAAAATAAATATTGTAATTTTTTCTATCAGGGGTTGGTCGGTTCTTCAAATGGACTCAAAGAAGCAACCATAACAGAGCTAAGTTTGACACTAAAGGAAGAAAGAATAAATTTCGAGGAAAGTTTAATTTATATACCATTATCTTATCCCCACATCCTTTTAATGAATCTCTGCATGTTACATTGCATCTAATTGGGATAAAGAGATACATAAATTTATAGATTTAATATCAGATACAATATAAATGCTATTAACTAAAAAAGTAATTTCTTGCAGTTGAATGTTATTGTTTATATTTTAGTTACATTGGATTCAAACCCATAATACAAGCGACAAAATTTTAGAACATTGTGATTTTCAAAAGTTTCTAATTCTAGACGTCTAATTTAATAATATTGCTGTGCTTCTTTTCGATTGTTTTTTTTATCTATAATATAAAGTAATAGAGTTTTTTGTGTCTGTAGCTAAGAATCTCAGAAAATGCTGATCAGAATTGGTTGTACTTTTCAGAGAATGTTGTAAATGACTTAAAGTGGTTTTAATCTATTTCCTGTCCTCTCTCACCCTCTCCTAGAGGCTAGGGGAGTAGCAAGACCCAAAATAAATTCTTAATTTTTTTTGGGGGGGGAGTGATCTCACACAGCATCCCTTTATCCCTTATGTTATCTAAAGTACATATAAATGGTGCACTGCATTCTTCTTTACAATAATTATCTCAAATTTTTAGAAACGCGACTACTCTATGATTATTGTGTTAATGTTTAGCTGAGTTATTTATCCTGGGACCTGAAACTTTTACATTTAGTATTAAAAAAAGAGTTTTTGTTTTTGACAGACAAACACACTTTAATTTTTCAAAACAGTAAAAAATCTTAAAATTATCTTTTCCAAATAAAAGTACAAAGCTTTTCATATAAATTACTATATAATTTATGTAATAACATATCATTACAGGAATCTTCATATTAGGATTCAAATTACTCCATAATTACTCCATAACTACCAAGGTCCAAACACTAAGTAGATGGGCAGACTGATGACCATCTAGTAAACAAAAGTTATAATGAAGCTACTCTATACAAGTAAAAGAAAAAGCACACCTGATTGTAGTGTAGACATGGTTGCTGTTAATAACTGAATAACAGAATCACCGGTAGCGTTATTTAATTTTGTTATTATAGTATCACTACTAATATTAGGCATCCTCACTTCATCATACAATTCTAGAAAAAAATTAATGAAATTTAAATGTGTAAAAGGAAAAACAATTCTGGAATTTAAAACGAAAAGCTACCAATAACCAACCCCCATGAAACAAAATCCTCAAAATAATCTGTAATAATGTATATTTTTACTTAAATCCCATATTATTAATTTTTGTCCGATATACAATATTTTGTTTCATAATATGGTTTCATCATGTCTTTAACAAATGAAAAGGCAAAAATTAAGTATATATAATATATTTCAAAACGTATTTTATCTCAAAGCCGATTAAACTGACTTTAAGATAAACGGAATAAATTAGAATATTTAATTTCACTATATAAAACATAACAAACTTAAAATAGTGGTAAACTTTTTTCTCACTTTTTCATGGATTTTTATGGATGTGATAAAAATGATGTGCTTCTGCGAACATGGTTTACTTACATCTGTCGGAGAATTCAGCCTTTATCAATGAACTACACACACACTCACACATATACACACACACACACACACACACATCTCCCAGAGAATATGGTTCCTATAGTATTATCATCAATTGGTATCACAACAAAAATATAGATTCAAGCTTATCTTTAAGTCTGGTGTAATTACAACAATAAAAACCATCCCTTTTTCTCCTCTCGGAGGTTTACGGTTTTTGTCTCTGGGAAACTCTGGTTGTTAAAAACGCTCTGAGATGAGACGAAATTAGTGGTCTATGCTAGGCTTGCCATACCTACCATTTTCCACCACAAAAAATAATAAGATTAAAAGTGTTATTTATTATGTAAAGACTTTTTAAAAACCAAATGGCGTGCTTTTTTTACTTAATTTTATCAGATTGTTGGATTTTAAACAAACAGACAAAATATCAGATTTGTAAAAATTGCCATTTTGTACTTTTTTTGTGCATTACCAACCGAAACTAAATTCAGTAGAGTAGCTTCCCACCATGCATAAAAGTTTTTTTTGGCAACTTTATTTCATTCATACTTACTACAATACATAACTAGAACATTTACCTCCACAAGTAGTGCATAATAACATTAATTTGAAGAAAAAAACAATTTTAATAGGGTTAACAGTAATATTTTGTTTCGTTGAAGGTATTTTAGGTATAACCGCTCTAGAAAACGCTTTTTAATCTTTATCGAACTTTAGTTTTGAGGATGTATGATAGGACGGACTAAGTTTCTTTATATAGATTCGCTGCGATACTAACAAATTTTCCTTCTTATCTACTTTTTTTATCATGCATTGCACTAGGATACATCTGTGGAGCATAAAATAAGAAATCGTTGAACAATAATTTACTTTTACTTAAAGTTATTTTTCGTAACAACAAAGATGACAACATCCATAAGAAGCGACCCATAAAATAATAAAAGAAAACAAACTAAAAACAAAGTAACACATAAGGTGGATGCTGATAAATAAGAAGAATCGTCTGGAATGATATCAGAATAAAATTTTAAAATGCCTGACCTTTTATTGAAATATAAACAACCCTTTGAATAACTTGAACCTAAGTTCTAATGTTACAGCTTAAGATAATTAAGTAAAAAGACTATATATAAAGAAACTACATTTCCGTTGAATGTATAGGAAAACAAGTTTGATAACCATAAAAAAGAATATAAATACATGGGAATTAATTTGTAAACATGTTTTGATCACCAGAAATGAACATATCAAAACAAACGTAACACAGAATAATGTATATAGAATTTTTAGAAATAGCTTATTTCAAGCAAATCAAAGGTTTAAATTTTCAAAGGTTTTTATTTTAAAAATTATATAAAAAAAAGGAAATTTTAATCACCCACCCCCCCCCCTCCCCAATATTTGTTTTTGAGGGGGAATTGGTGGGGGATTTTCATTTGGAGGGGGGGGGGTAAGAGTGTCCCAAACCCCCAAGAATATAGCTTAAAACCACCAAAGTACCTGCATAACACAAATAGTAGAGGCCAATCGGTTCAGTGGTTAACGAGATTATAAACTTTAGACGGACATACTGACATATACATATAGTTAAACGTTTTATTTAAGTCAAACTGACACAAAATAAAATATTAAATATATAAAACCTTAAAGTACTATTATTGTAAGATAAATTAATAATAACAAAAATAAAATTTTCTGGCAATTTTCTCTTAAACAATAACAGTTTTTAGAGATTAAATAAATTATCCAAGCTGAAATAAATGTGAAGCATGTAGTTTTGTATTCTTCTAACCTTTTTATCTTTCTTAGAAAGATGAATAATTGGCAAGCTCTTTTTTTGTTTTCTTTTTTATCTAGCCACTATCTACATACAAGCCATCTATATATAACTGACAACCATTATTGTTTACTTATAACTACAATTATTTCTTATTTAAAAGAAATATGATGTTTAGCTGTCTGTCTGTACCGAAGAATCTTGCTAACCGCTGAACCGATATAGCTTTACATAGGTCCAGGGAAGGTTTATAACTATTTTGGGGGAGGGTATTATAAACTTCCCAAGAAGAGATACCCCATAAAAAAAAATTCTTAACCTGAACAAAATTTTAGTAGAAGAAAAAATTAAAAATGGGCAAGATCGGTACCCCTACCTCAAGCGTCCCGAAAGGCCTCTATGGTGTAGCCACGTGTCCTATTATATAAAGTAGTAAGTTTTTTTTGTTTGTTTGTACATTAAGATCTCAATAAACAAAACCGATTAAGTACTACATTTGAGGGAAATTTTACACAGGTCCCGAGATAGTTTCAGGCTATATTTTTAGTTTGATGCATTTTTCAGCAATACTGGCTGTTAGGAAACGTCCTAATAAAGGCTAAACTATAATATTTCTAGAGTATTGGTGTGGACACTGGCTATGATTCGGGTGCCAAGTCTTTTGTTTATGCTTAACCTGCATTATAAGATGCACCCTATAGATAGATAGATAGATAGATAGATAGATAGATAGATAGATAGATAGATAGATAGATAGATAGATAGATAGATAGATAGATAGATAGATAGATAGATAGATAGATAGATAGATAGATAGATAGATAGATAGATAGATAGATAGATAGATAGATAGATAGATAGATAGATAGATAGATAGATAGATAGATAGATAGATAGATAGATAGATAGATAGATAGATAGATAGATAGATAGATAGATAGATAGATAGATAGATAGATAGATAGATAGATAGATAGATAGATAGATAGATAGATAGATAGATAGATAGATAGATAGATAGATAGATAGATAGATAGATAGATAGATAGATAGATAGATAGATAGATAGATAGATAGATAGATAGATAGATAGATAGATAGATAGATAGATAGATAGATAGATAGATAGATAGATAGATAGATAGATAGATAGATAGATAGATAGATAGATAGATAGATAGATAGATAGATAGATAGATAGATAGATAGATAGATAGATAGATAGATAGATAGATAGATAGATAGATAGATAGATAGATAGATAGATAGATAGATAGATAGATAGATAGATAGATAGACAATTAGATAGATGAAATTAACAGGTTCAATAATCAAGGTTTTATCTGTTTAATTAAATGCCCAATTACATTTTTCATTTAAAGTTATCCTTTTGACATAACGTTTGTAAGGATAAGATACAAAATTAAAGAGCGTAGCTTTTCCATATAAAATATTTGTATGTAAGTTGCCCATGTCAAAAATTTATGGAGTTTTAGGCACTTTTTATAAGACTATTTTCATTCACTATCCATAAAAAAGGAATCATTAAGCTTTGTTTTCATTTTTTATGTCATCCTTGTTTCATTACATAGATAGATATAAAGATTAAATTATAAATTTTTTCCGTAAAATTTCTTAAACCAGGTGAATCCACCCTCCCTCTAGTCTATTTCATCAAATTAAAAAAAACCTGATGAATCTCCTGATGAGTTGTACTTATTTGCTATAAGAATCGCCTACAAAGTTTAACCCCTTACATTCGGGCCCCTTGCCGCACCTTAATCAGTCAGGTGGGAGGGGGGGGGGGGCGTTCAACGCCCCCCCCCCCCATGTTATCTCAGTTCCTATTAGAGCTAGAGGGCTAAAAATTTTTGTGTAAGTCCCCTGTGTTATGATGAATTTCCGACCATAAGTAAGTCAAGGTCAATTTTCGCTTCCTTCACCCTTTTATTTAACAACCTTTGTTTTTAGGTCCTTTTTTACTTAAAAATTTCAAACGGCTGTAATTTTTTTATTTTTGAAGCTAAAATAAAATTTTTTTTGCAGAAAATGTTAATCTTTATATAAATTTTATATTTCAAATATCAAAATATAAATTTCAGCGGCCTCAGCTGTACTTGGCAGCTGCCAGCCGCCGCAGTCGGCGGTCGGCGGGTAAACGGCGGCGGATCTTTATGAAATTTTAATACGTTATGTAGACATGTAAGAAAAGCTTAAGTTTAAAATTTGAAGTCTCTAAGTCAAAAATTGCGGCCACAGGAGCCTTCTAAAGATTTCTGGAGACCTGGAGGATCAGGACCTGCAGGATCATACCTGGAACCTGAAAGTGACTTGAACACTTGTATTTAATATGAGGATATACTACAAGAGGCTATTTTAGTATTTTGGTAAGATAAAATGCTTTTTTTAAGTCAAAAAAATATTTTTGCTCTTTACCTGGATGACCCTGCCAGGTTTGCTGGCATCCTGTGCCCGCCAGGATGGAGATATTCAAAAAATTCCAACTCTCGGATATGTGTCATACCCAAGCTTAAAAAGTCACGCAGTTTGGGCTCTTTATCTTTCACACACAGAAAATGAGATAGAAAAAACCGGATGGGGGGGCCGTTCAACGCCCCCCCCCCCCCCCCCGACCGTTAAGGGTTAAGCTAATAGTCAGTGGTCCATTTTAAGTTTTTGGAAATTGGCAAGTTTTCCTGTTTGAATGGCTTAGCATTCATTAGTTTGATCTCTAGGTAAAGGGTTCAAACACACCAGGGATAATCCTATTATATAAAGTAGTAAGCGTTTTTGTCTGTCCTGAAGGATCTCGCTAACTGCTAAACCGATATTGTTCTCCTTTACTGTGAAGCTTCCTATAGGTCCTGGAAAGGTTTTAAACTATTTTTGGAGAGGGTTTCTTTACCCCCCTCCCCCCAAAAATATTTTTTAACTCTTTTTAAACGCAAATTTAAAATGGGATGAGTTCGACTTTTCCCCCTCCTACCAGTGCCCCTAGAGGCTTCTAGGGGCGTGGCCGCTAGTAAGAAATAAGACAATGAACCAATTTTTGTATATCCTCAATGATGATAAATAAAAGTAAACTTTCTGTGGATTAAAATAATGAAAGAAAAACTACTGGAAACTCCTAGGCTGCACACATAGCCAACAAATGATAGAGCATGTAGGCACCCCCAATTTTTTTTTCATTTTACCCCCCCCCCCCCCCATTTAAATTTACCCTTACCCTGGGGGTGCCACAGGCACCCCCCCAAACAATTTTGGGGGGGTTAAATATCCCCCCCCAAAATAAAAAATCTCGAATAAAAAAAATTTTTGCGCGCTTCGCGCGCATTTAATACTAAATATTTAATAAAATTTAAATTCCCCCCCCAAAAAACTTTACCCCGGGGGTAAATTTTTTTTGGGGGGGGTAATTTGTAAACTAAATTTACCCCTGCTAACAGATTTCAGGGGGAGTAATTACCCCCCCCAAGCAAATTTTACCCCCGGGGTAAAAATTTTTGGGGGGGTAAAAAATTTTTGCGGCTCGCTTTGCGCGCCATTTTACCCCCCCCCCAAAAGCAAATTACCCCCCCTTACAAAAATTTTACCCCCCCCCCCCAAAAAATCCTTGGACGTCTATGCCTTTTAATGTCCCTTCCCTCCCTGAAACATGGTATGGTCAACACTTTACCACATTCTCTTCATGGCTACTGATAAGCTTTAAATAGGACAATTATGTTCAATAGTAAGTTGCTTCGCACCTAGCAAGTTATTTTATTTGAAAGAGGAGGGAGGGACTGAAAATATCCTAAACCAATCCAAAGACTTTAACTTACATAAGTACCTAGTGAGCAAGAACCCCCTCCAATTTTTCGAAAAAAATACTTAAGGATGAAATTTATTTTATTTCTTTATTCCCTAACCTTGTTTGGGTACCATATACCTAAAATAACCTTGCCAAACCTGACCAAAAGTAAAACAAAATAATTTAAGATTGCATGTCCATGTGAAACATATAATCATAGGTCACATTGGATAGCCTCACACTTTTGTAATGCATGTTACTAATGAAAAAACCAGGAATAGGTTATGAGATGAAAGGTTTTGTACCCAGGGGGATAAGACAATGGATGATAAATTAATATTCAAACACAATGACAATAAACATAATTACTCCACATGTAAACTAAATTATTCGTTGAAAAGCATAGATACTACTAGTTCAAAATAACCAATCATATTTAATGAAAGGTTTTGAGTAATAGAGTAATAAAACTTTGAGTACCATTATAATTTACCAAAAAATTTACATTTGTAAGTTAAAATATTTTCCATCCAAACCGATTTATATCCGGTTAATTAGAACCGGTTCTAAGCCATAATAGAAAATGTATAGCATCGTGTTATAGACATATTTCCACGAATATTAAAATAGAAATCATAAAACTGGTTTCAATTTTTCATTTACTATCCACGGAAATAATAAGATAATACAGCCAGATTTAACTTTAATTTAACTTTTCCCCATGTACTTTATCACGTTGCGTATATTCTCGGTGTACCTAAAGTACATGTATGAAGTACATTCTAATTCATAATTTGTATGCCAGAAAAAAACAATGTTACAAGTACATTACTGTCTAACAATATACTCTATATGAGTATGTAGTAATTATGTCTCACCCTGAACGAACGATTTCTAAAAAAAGGATGACAACGTCCATAAATAGTGAAGCTCTAAGAATTTATGTCAAACGAACATTAATTTGTTAGTCCAGACAAATTTGTAAATTTATTGCCAAATTGCATAAATATAGGTTATAGGTACTTTCAATTTTAGGACCTACTATTAGAGAGGCTTCACTTACAATATTGCATTTTGTTGTAATAGAAATCCTTATTATAAAAATAAGATTGTTTGATTATTATCATACAAAAAGTTAACATACTTATAATTCTCTATAATTACAATATATTTTTGAAATCTTGTATTTTCATACATACTACTAGGTATGTATAATTTTTTTTGTGTGAAAAAAAGTTGCAAAAGTATTAATAAGCTATTTTACTGCCCTTGATATTTTAATATTTTCCAGCTTCGCTACTTTGGATGCCTTCTTTTCTTTGTACTTTAGGATTTTCCGATAATATTTCGCATGCATTACATAATGATACCTAACTATAAATCAATATAATCTATGAAAGCAGGGATAGAGAGATGTTAAAATAACTCTACAACCCAATCTTCCCCCCAAATGTTTACTAGCTACCAAAGGCATTTTATGGAATACTACAATGGACGAGGAGCCAAAGGCTAGGGCTAACAAAACTGAGGTGGATTCTTAAAAACTTCAAAAACTGCACTAAAATTAGTAAGGCTCGCTAAAAATTTAGAGAGGATAATTTTGCCTTATTATTTTAGTGAGGCAGTGAGCCAAAAAAGTATTTTAAGAGTTCACCTCTGGTGTTAATTTATGGTTTTATTTCAACATTCTTGGAAAATTGTGGTCTGCTGGTTAGAATATTAATTTTTTCTGTCCCTAAATTCCTGATAAATGAATGGCGCGAAATGAATACGTTTACTTGCCAAAAATATAATATCCTTCAAAAAGTCAACCTTACTTTACAGATTAAACCAATACAGGAATTAAAGGTATTAAGAACAATTTACAGACGATCGTACAAAAAGAAGTATTCCTTTTTTACTAGCTAACATAAAACTAGGGGGTGGCTAACCATCTGACTTTAGAGGCCTCTAGGGGCACTTGAGGAGGGGGGGATTTAAATGAATAATCCAATTTCTTAATTTAGATATTAAAAGTTATAAATAGTTATAAACCTTTCTGGGACCTATGAGAAGCCAAACTTGTTAATGTTATAAAGAACCATATCGATTCAGCAGTTAGCGAGATTTATCGTTACAAATAGACAGACAAACACACATCCTGTTACTTTATTATAAGGATAAGAGGAATATTGGTTTAGCAAGCTGTTTGGTACAGAAAGACACAAAGACGTTATTTTTGTTATTTTATATAAGAATAAGGAATAGGGTAAAAATGCTGTATATGTCCCAAACATTTATTTTACTTCTTTTATTACTTCTTACTATATAGGACAATTTAATAATTTTAATTAAAATTGCCAAAGTTTTTTTTATATGGAATTATTCCTTTCGTTGCAATTTTTATCTTGTACTTTTCATTTAGGCAGGTATACAGTGACAGCCAATTGCAAAAAGTTCTAAAACTACCTCAACTTTACAAAAATTCTATTTTTCCGAATACAAAAAGGTTCTAACCCTTTAGTTTTTGGCTTTCAGAAGAAGCTGGATTACTACACTCAATGTGTTGGCTGAAAATTCGCGTTTAACAGCTAATTAACAATAGCTATTCTAAGAAGGTTGCCTTTCTTAGAAAAGTTTAAAACCTTACAAGGACTATTAAAATGCTTTCTGTAAAAAACAAATCAATCTTGTGGTGTGCTAAATAACACAGGTAAACTTTAATATACAAAAAGGTATCCTAATTTCTTTCATACATGGCAAGGGTCAGAGGGTGAGGGGACAATGAGCTATTTCAAAATAGTCCCCAAAGTTTTATAATAACGTTTTCTTATTCGTTGGATTAAGAATTTTGGGGACTTTAGTGTTCTAACGTTTTAAACACTAATCTTAACCTAAAGAAGTTGTAATTTTGTGTTTTATCATTGGGGATGTACTAAATTTTTTCTACCATTGCATTGTCTTATCCCTTTAGATCTCTAGGCAATGCTGCTGTAGTGGCCATAGGAAAACTTTTTACCCTGATGTAATACACTTTCTACTCGTGGAAGGTTCGAAGATAGGAAAATCCTTGAATCTGACATTGTCTACTTCAAGGCTAGAAAATGCAGGTATTCACGCAAAATACCAGAAAAAAGTTGTTTGAGTACAAATATTTTGATATTCTTTTATTGGATAAGATTTACAACTTTTAACAACTGTCTCAAACTGCATTGGGTTAATTTTGAAATTTTTTTATACTTAAATCAATATTTTGCACTGCGACACATTTCTAATTAGTGATTGCCAGATTCCAGACATGAGGAATTTTATTCTAATATCAGGAATCCACCCGAATACATCAACAACAAACTTAAAGTACAAAAAAGTGTATTTTGATTGGTGTATTAAAAACGTGCAAATCTTTTTTCACACACCGCTTGCTTTTAAATTTGGAGAGACTGACTTTTTAACCCTGACACCCTCTTGGCTGTTTTAGGGGGGTGTAGAGGGGTGGATACCAATGTAGCTGTATCAAACTCCCTTAATTTTGTCAGGGGAGAGGATAAACCCCCTTTAATTATTAGCCAGCTGCGATCATCTCTTTATCAAAAGTACATGAAAATATGGTGCAACATCCAAGAAATAATTTATCGAATGGTATATTTGTATATTTATAATATGTATGTAATTGAATTAATATTTTTAGTAACAATGTAAGACTATCTAAAATGCATGGTGTTACTATCTTCCTAATATCCAATCTCTCTTATAGGCTTTCATACCTAAACGGTTGTACTCAAAAAAAAGCTTTCTACAATATAACAAGAACAATAATTTTTGTAGGATTAGAGTAAAACAATATAGGGGAAAGGGGTTGAATAACTATATGTCTCCATTCCTTTGGGTTTTTGAATATCAGCCAATAGCGTCGCAAATTTTAATTTAGCAAAGTCGCTACAAAGGAACAGAAAGCAATTTGCTAGCAGACGAAAAAGGTTCCCTTACACTGAATCCAGGTAGCTGTCTGGGTTATACATCTATATTTGATATAAGAAAAAATATTTTAAAAGTTAGGATTGACAAAAACCAATCTAACATTCTTATACATTCGCATTTGCATCCGACCGCCCAATATTAAGGACACACTGTAAATGAGCAGGAAAAAATGGAAACAATTTTTGAGTTCTGCCAATCTATCCTTGTTTTTTTCACTGATTGGCCAAATTTGTTGCCAAATGGCACACACACACACATACACCTTCATTACACACATAGTTACATTTACCAGGGCTCGGCCACCGCACCTCAGCCGCCTGTAATGCTCAGGGAAACCACATTTAATTAAAAAACCATTTAAAAATCTAAAGCTGACCTAACTTTGGCGATCCCTTTTTTCAAAAAAGATTTTAAAGCACCAAAAAATGTTTAAATTTGAGACTAATTCGCGGCTGAAGCGCAGCTGACATTTAAACAATTCAAAAACCAAAATGCACAAATTATAAACAAGATAGTTGTCTGTATTCTAATCTAAAGCTATAGTTGCTTTGTTTAATTTGACAAGGTTTAGTTGAGTACAATCTCTATAAGTATTCACTTCCCTCACTGAATAATATATGTTGTATAACGCTATTAAGAGATATTAACTTTTATTATTTTTTAATTGTTTAAATTTTGGATCCTCCTTTTTTATGATAGTTCCATATATTAAATCATGCAAAGTTTTATACATCTACATGGGGGGACTCCCATTTAGACATCCAGTCTCTTCATATATATAGCCATTTTCGATCCTGTCAGTAGACAATGATTAAAATATAAAAAAAGCCTTTGTAACAGGGCCCCTGATTTGTTTATTCTTGTTACCGACCACTTGATTATTCAAACATTGTCTGGAAGTCTTATCAGTACATAGAAATGAGTTGTGCCTGTTATAGGGACAAGGCAATCCTTCTAATACAATTAAGCTTTGATTTGTACTTTGTAAATTTTAGCATTATTTGACCTTTTCAGAGTATAGATATTTTGTACTTTCTTAATATAAATGCACATAATGTTACATCATAAAACAATTGCCCTAATTAATTAGATACTATGTTCTTTATAATCTCATGACAATAAGGCAAATTAATATTACTGAATATGATTGAAAAGCGGATATTGTATATTGTACAATTATAATATTAAAACTATTTTTTTTAGCCCCAAGATGCCGAAGGCACGGACTAAAAAAACTTATGAATGATCATTTTTATATTTGTAGAATACTGGACATAATAAAATGCTATGCAAAATTTTTCAGTATGGCTGTGAACCGGTTTGACCCACCGAATATTAATCGGGTCGGATTTGAAGCTATACTAGAAAAAATTATTTTTAGTAATCTTTATCACTGCCCCGAAAAAATTAGATTAACATGACAATATAAATTATTGTTATTCAACATAAAAGTACAAAAATTATGTTAATTTACATTATATATATATAAGCAAAGCCTTACCTTAATGCTTGCTTTGATTAAAGTTGGTCTTTTAATAATTAATACATCTTGTTTAATGTCTGTAGAAAGTATCTATGAAACACTTTGACAATTGCTTTATACTTTCTCAACTACAAACAGTAATAATGCTTCAATGGTGGTTTTAAGAAATTTTTTCTAGGAATCAAAGAAAAATTGCTCAAATTTGTCTTTTTCAAAAATTGTCCTTGGATGGTTTTATGCTACCTTTATATCCAATATCTATCTTTATACTACATTTTTCTTTGAGCTGCATAAAATTAATTTTCTGTTTATTAAATTATCATGTTAATTTGTGTTTTGCTGTTAATTTGTGTTTTGCTGTGTATGAAGTACACAGTTCTTATAAAACATCTAATTGTTTGAAAAAGCTACGCTACTATTGGATTAAATCTTCCAAGTTTCTTCTATACAGAACGTACTATATTTGTGTATTACTAATGATAGTAGTGTACTACCTTGTTAATTAGATCTATTGAAATCTTATTAGCCTATATTATGTATGTTAATCGTCAAAAAATACTAAAAATGATAAATTCTAAATTATAATATGTTTATATATTCTTCACCCTAGACTTTAGGTAAGAGTGGGGATGGAAAGTAAAGTAGCCTAAAACCACTTAAAGACATTTATAAAGATTCCATGATAAGCATAACTAATTAGGAGTATTATCTTTTGATCTTTTGTTTCGGACAAAAAGACCTTACTTTTTTACATGATAATACTCTTTATTATGAACTAGCGGCTTCGCCCCTAGCCTCTATGGGCTTTGCCCCAAGAGGTTTGATCCAACCAATTTTTTCGTATTTTAGGTTTAAAAAAAAATTGGGGGGGGGGGAATTTTTTTTTTTTTGGGGGGGGGGGAGGGAGGTAGTCGACCACACTATTTTAATTTTAGTTTTAAAAAGAATTTTTTTTTTTTTTTTAGGGGGGTATTTTTCATTTTTGGGGGGGTTTGGGGTGTCCCACCCCCCAAGAAAATAGGTATAAACCTTCCCGGGACCTATGAGAAGCTACCCTGTAAAGGAGAACCCGATCGGTACAGCGGTTAGCGAGATCCTTTGCTACAAACAAACAAACAGACAGACAAACAGACAGACATACATCGTTCTACTTTGTATTATAGATTACGAGCGAATGCGCCACTAGTATTTAGTGGCTCTATACTTGGATTAGGGAAGGGCGGAAAAATAACCTAAAAATATTCCAGAGATAAATCTTAAGAAAATAGACTAAACCATTTTGGAACCTATGGTCATTTTGACATAAAAGTATTGCCGCATTTCTCATGGACAAATTTATCATTGTTAAATCTTGAAATGACGAATGGTGGGAAAGTTTTAAGCTATTTACTTAAAAATCCTATAAAAAGGTACGATCTGTGTCTTTTATGATTTGTTAGAGGGGAGAAGGCAGTAGATGATTTAATTGGCCTTAATATTATATCCGCAAAGTACAAATTTGATTACGGGCTTTCCAGCCATTTTCATTATACTAGGGGTGTTAAAATAATTATTTTTATTTATACAAGTAACTGGATGTCGGGCCGTCTGCAATGAAAGATCTCTGTAATCGCTGGACCTTTATCATTATGTTACTGCATTACTATTTTGGGGGAGGATATCTTCACTCTAACAGCATATAATTACCCCAAAAACAGTGCCATTTGGAAGAAGGGTGGGGGAGGGGGGAGTGTCAACTCAACCCCCCCCCCCCTTGGTGAATCGGTGTGCCCTAAAATATGTTTATTCACTTTTTTTTTAAATTTAAGATGGTGAACTAAAATCTCCTCCTCTTCCAGCTCTCAATAAGCATATGTTAACATTCTAGCAGCCTTAATTATCAGGGAGTAAGGGAGGGGACAATGGATCGAAAATTCAATTTTTAGGAGTCTCAGACTTTGGGGACTGGCTTAAAGGGAATGTGCAAGAATTTAGCAGTTTCTGACTGAGTTTGGGGACTTGCGCATAGAATGCCGCTACTCGTTATGTATGTTTTAAATATTGCAGACGGGGAGAAGGGATAAGGGAGGTGGGGGGAAGGGAAATAAACACTCGTTGTGTTAGTTTGGAATGTAGCAGACGGGGAGAAAGGAGAAGGGAGGTGGGGAAAAGGGGCAAGGAAAATAAACAGAATAAAAAGGGGCAGTCATATTCTTGCTAGCAGCTGGCCGGGTCCAATAATCTTTTAATATAAAAATCACACCAAAAAACCTCAATATATTTCATCAAAAACAAGTTGTGATTTCACTTTACATGACGCTATGGAAATCTATTATTCAATTAACAATCCCTTTATAATTTCCTACAAATCTATTGGATTAAACTGGATTTCATGCCCTTTCTTTGATAACTCTTATATTGAATTAATTGCCCATTGTCCCCTCCCTTACTCCCTGCTTAATTATCCATACATATATATTATACATATTGTCAAAGGATACTTATTCAAAGGTGTAACATTGCGTTTGTATTAACAGGGATAAGCTAATGGACTAATTTACAAGAAGGAATACCAATTTTTTTGTTCCAAAAAAGTATCTTCTTATATATGTTACTAGTGGCTGAACCCCTGGCCTCCTGGAGTTTACCAAGAAGCAAGATAATATCCTTAAACCATCATCGGATATAGATGAGTCAACCCTGAAGAACTGAAGCCAGTCTACTTTTATCATAGGATATTTTAAACAAGAATTATTTGGTCATAAGACACACACATTTTCAACGAAGTAGTAATTATCTTTGTACACGTAACACAATAGATCTCTTTATCTTTTCTGCTTCTATTTTGATTAGTTATTATATGCAGAATGACCATATTCTAAGTTTTTTGTCATTTTTTGAACCGCCGATTTCCATTTTTAACAGTGACAATCCGCAATTTTAGGTGATCTTTAAATTAAAAGCTTAACTTGGATTTTCAAAAAAAAATTTATAGACTTAAAGATACGTTTCTATAAGTATTTTTGTAACAACTCATAGCGCTAATATGTATATGAAAAAGAACTAACTACAAAAATGTTTAGGAGTTTAATATGTAAAGGCTTTGCTAAAGTTATTGCAATAATCTTGTTAAATAATTGTATCCCTGAAGATTAAAAAATATAGCCAGACTTAAAAATGCAATTATTTATTGAGTGTTTTTTTTTACAGAATGTACGGTTTAATCTCGCTAACAAATGTAATTTGTTGCATTAACCTCCAGAGGCAAATTATTTTGGTTGTTATATCATTTCATTATTTTAGTATCGAAGCAACTATGCAATTATAAATTAAATGTCTTTCCATGAATATAGTATTGTTTGTGAAGATTGCCATAACCTTTTAATGTATTTATAGATGTTTAAAAAATCTTGTGAGTAATCAGCATCTACTTTAGCACTTTTTCTGTTTATCCATTGTGACCTTATAGTTTAGATAGAAATTTAAGGACAAAAATATTCCAATGCCTTAATTATGCATTGATATTTTCATAATGATTAAGATTATATATTCCAGTATTACTTAGAAACCGATTGATATCGTCTGGATTAGAACTGATTCTCAGCCATACTTTAAAATCATGTATCGTATTGTATTATATCCAATTTTCTACGAACATATAAATGTGCAATCATTATGAAAAATGAAACAAGTTTTGTTAGCCCTTGCCTTCGGAATCGCAGGGCTAACAAAACTACTTTTAATCTGATAATTGTACATTTTAATATCCGCGGAAAGTTTCAGAAAAAGTTTTTGTGTATGAATTTTGTCATCCTTTTTTTATTTTATCGCCAAATTACATTTTAGATATAAAATGTCACTTTATACTTTTGTTACATAACATCTAAACAAATAGTACATATCCTACAATAAACTAGGATGATATTATTCATGAACAAAGATTTTGAAAATCCACGAACATTGTCCATAAGAAAGAAAGAAAAATCAATTTTCTCCTCATGTAAAAGTCTAAGCTTTAGTTTTGTTTAAATGTGTGAATGGTACAATTGCAAAAATTGTTTTGACTTTCTTTACAAAGCCCAACAAAAAAAGGTGTTGCACAGATCATTCACATATGTAATCGTTTGGGTTTCTTTTTTTTTGCTGTTATTGGTAAAACAAAATAACAAAACAACGGTTTTGTCGAGTCGCTTTTATAATTCTTTGTAATAATCATGGTCCTTTTAATATTAAAACAATCTCTAAGTACAAAGTCATCATAATATTAGCAATTTAATAATTCAGTATTACATAATATACAAAATCACCATTGTATGTACAATCTTAGAAAACAAGGTTTCAACATCCAATCCGTAGAGGCGTGGGATCTTAGAGGATACGATTATGGGTGATAATTTGATGTACATACCCATTGTAATTTAAAATCATTGGTAAAAGTGTATCTTATCGTTGGCTCAAAGACTTTGGGTATGTATCTAGATTAGTTATCTATCGCATCGTATTATAGACAGCTTTCCGCTGAAAATAAGATAAAAAAATATAAGATTTAAATCATTTTTGCACAGAGGGGTCGATGTTACACATGGTTTTTCAGTAAGGCCAAGAACTGGTTTAATCAAGCAGATATTAATCTGTTTCGAAGCCCTACTGGAAAAAAAAAAACTTTCCAAAAGAACGTAAATATCCTACTCTAATAGAATAGAACCAAAAAAAAGAAAGAAAAGGCAACAGAATTATAAAAGTTCTACGCCTAACATTTTGTGTTTTTACAATGTTGTAATTTAAAAAAACAAAAAGCAAATTAAAATTTTAATGTAATGTTGTTAAAGTCGACACTCCACTTTGAATTTTAGTTGAACAGTAGAAAATACATAGTTTTTTGAGGGGGTGGTGGAGAAGGTTATATATCGATAGACAATTCCTATATATAAATAACCTATATAACCTCCCTCAAATGTTTATAAACCCTTCCTGGACATTTAAGAAGCTTTACTGTAAAGGAGAACCATATCGGTCCATTGACTAGCTATATATCCAGAGCTACATCCAATAGACATCCTGTTACAGTCATAAGATAAGGAAATATTTGTGACATTATGTGGGCAGACAAAACAGGTAAGAGCTAGATGAAAACTAATATAAAGTTTTCCCATATTCAGAAGGACATACATATATGTATGCATCTTACTGAAACAAGGATAAATAGGTCCAGTCCACGAGTAGTAAAAAAGTCACATTCCCTTAAATTTGAGTAAAGTGGTATAAAAATATTCACGTTTCAAGTCAAAAAATCAATTCATGTACGCTTGTTTGACTTTTGAGTGTGCGAGTTGATACATAGGGGGGTGTATCTATCCCCCTGATTAAATAACACCCCATTGTAGTTCACTATCATAAAGCACACATCAACTCTATTTAAATCTAAGGGTGGTGTAAGAAAAGCAAGAGGTCTTTTAAAATTTTCGTGTGTGCTTCGAACGCCACTAATTGGAGGACATTATTTGAATTATAGAGTAGCTCTGCTAATAAAAATTAATAGATGAAATTAAGAATTAATAGATGGGAAATAGGGAGGGGGGGGGGAGAGGAGGGGATGCAAAAACAATAACACACTTCTAATTAAGAGTGGCTATGCTCCAACTAACAGATTTAATATTCAGGTATAACATAACAATTTATGTATATTTTAGCATATTACAGAGCTTTTATACAACTGTAACCTTGTACTTCTATTGTCTTTAGAAACAATTACTGTATATAAAACTTTTAATACGCCATATTCCTGGTTTTTCAAAACAAACACAAATGTGTCCAAAAGAAAGATAGTTTAAAAAATACCGTTTTTAAAGAAAGGGTCCCCAAAGTTTTACTACACAATATTAAATTTCTTTGCCTAAAAACTTTGTAAACTTTTATAAATCTAGAACTACCAAAGCCCGAACATTAATAATTCTAATTACCAAAAAGGGTAATTTTGATTAAAATAATTGGGATTGTGAAACATTTGTCGCATATTGTGATATGATATGATTTATTAGCAGAAATTACAGATTGATTTTATAATAGTCTTATCCCTTAGGATCTCTGGATTTAGGATATAAATAACTAATAAGCTAAGAAAGTCAATCAAAAAGTTTATTTTGTGTGTATTTGTTTGTCTCTAAAATTTGCACCTGCAACTTGCCATAAAATTAAAATAATCTTGAAGTAAGGGCAATAATACAACATTGGAAAACATAGAGAGACTTTTTTTGTATGTATTAAAGAGGCATCTTTTAAAGGGAAGGACACTAGGTTAAGGTACAAGACAATGGACGATAAATTAATGTACACCTTCAATTATTATAAACAAGATTACTTTCTATGTAGATTATGATTGTTAGTGGAACAGTTAAGAAAATGTTGATTTGTATAAACCTATCAAGATTTAATAATAGTCCCCAAATTGTTTAACGAATGAGAAACGTGTTATAAAATATTCATACCAAAGAGTCCTCGTTTTTTTGATTTACGAAACCTAAAATAGTCAATTATTGCATCGTGTTATCGACAGATTTCCATGGATTTTAAAATGAAAATATTTGTGATTTTAATTTTATTATTCGTGTGAAATAAGCTGAAATACGACGCTATACATGATTTTTCAATATGGCCGAGAACCAGTTCTAATCCCAGCAGATATAAGTTGGCAATATAATTAGTGTGATAATTACAGATTTACCTCTCTACTGTACACATAGCTCTATCATTGCCCCTACAGTCTTGGTTTTTAGATTTACATGTAATTATTAGTTGTGCACGAAAGCACTTTTTATGTAAAAATAAAAGAGTGTTCATTAAATAACAAGAAAAAATTAACAATATCATTAAGTAGCCAAATTTAAATATATATACCAAAGAAAGAAATCGGAGTATCGGGTTTCGTCGTATTTTCACAGTAACTTTGATAGGTTATTTAGTTTAGGTTAGATAAATATTAATGATTGGCCCGCATAGTTAGAGGATAAAAATAGGAGAAAAGCTACTGTGAAAATACGATAAAGCCAGCTAATTCGTTTTCGTTCCATGATACGAAATTTATTCGCACAGTAATCACTGGATCAATGAGAGTTATTCTTTTCATTGATGATTCATAATGATCATCAAACCATGATACTGACACACATAAACCATTGATGGATTAGTTTTTCAGCTTAGAAAAGCTTCTCACGGTTGGTTTTTTATTAAATGAATAAGTTAGGGTACAATGTTTGGCACTTTCGATATAAGTAAATGATAATAAAAAACCCATAGAATGCGATAATAACTTCAGAAAAATCAAAGAAAATAGTTTTCATACTTAATTAACGTTTTTAAGTTTTTCTTCAAAAAGTTTACATAAGATGCCTTTAAAAGTCGTCTATGATTTTGTCAGGGATAAAAATGTAACTTTAAAATAAGAATTACAACATATTTATTCAATTAGTACAAAGTAAAATTTTGAACATTTTATTGATCAGTATATTTTTTAGTAGCGAAGCTACTCTATAATTCACTTTGTCCATCCGTCAGTCCGTCAGTCCGTCAGTCCGTCAGTCAGTCCGTAACGCTATGGGGGAAATGGGATTTACTCAGCTCCTATAAAAGATAGAGAGCTGAAATTTTTTGACAACATTCCCACCATTAAGGAGCACAATTAACTATAAAACATCAATGGCGGTCGGACGGCTTTTTAGCAGGTTTTAGGCTATTTTTTTATTTTCAACATTTTTCCTCATATCTTTGGTGTTTATGGTCCGATTTTCAAAATTTTTTCAGTTAAAGATATCAAAATTAAATTTTCCGTCGTTTGGAGAACCAACAATGACGGTCAGACTGCCTTTTTGCAGGTTTTTGACTATTTTTATATTTTTTACATTTTCCACCATATCTTTGGTGTTTATGGTCCGATTTTCAAGAAAACAACAATGACGGTCAGACTGCCTTTTTGCAGGTTTTTGGCTATTTTTATATTTTTACATTTTTCCCCATATCTTTTGTGTTTATGGATCGATTTTCAAAATTTTTCAGTTAAAGATATCAAAATTAGATTTCCCGTCATTTGAAGAAATCAACAATGACGGTCAGACTGCCTTTTTGCAGGTTTTTGGCTATTTTTATATTTTTTATATTTTCCCCCATATCTTTTGTGTTTATGGATCGATTTTCAAAATTTTTCAGTTAAAGATATCAAAATTAGATTTCCCGTCGTTTGAAGAAAACAACAATGACCGTCAGTCCCATCCACGAATTTTTGTGCTTCGCTACTTATGGATGTTGTCATCCTTGTTAAAATGTGAAGTAGAAACCTGAATATTTTATCATGAAAATTGTGTTATGATTAGATTGTCTGCTAGATTACAAGAAAAAAGATACTGACAGTACTTGTTGGTTCTTTAAAAAAAATTAGGTAGATTAATTTCAGAACCCCTCTTTTTGCAACGTTATTTCAATAGAACAGAGCCGTAGTCTTAGTGTACTCAATATCTAGACAGCCAACCATTGTTTTAGAATTGTTCAATTTTTTTAACTTCTGATAAAAACAGAATTAATGGTATTTTTGTAAATATTATACCTCCAAGAAATGGCTATACTTCCCAATCATATGTTGTGTGATATTTAAGAGGAATTATTTTGATATAATGTCATTAAAATATTCGTTGAAAAAAGTGCTATTCTAGCTTATACTTTACATTTTAATGTGTATGATAATTCAAATAAAAGATAATGAAGATTTATATTATATTTAATTGTTATAATTATAAAGAAAAACCTGGAAACATTAAAAAACTGACTTTATTTTATTGACGTAGGGAAAATTTTGTCAAATATTTGAATAAAAAAACAATATAAAACAAAATAAATTATTTTTAATATAGTCACAAAAAGGCTTAATGAGTTTAGGAAATATTTCATTCACTAATCATGTCATTTAAACTCTATTACACAGAATACAGTGTAAAAAGATGTTCTCGTTTTAATTTTAAGTAATTTCAAATGCATTTTAATACCTTTTAATGATTTATTTTTTGAAACATATTTTTATAAAATGTTATTGATTTTTGAAGTTATATGTTAAAATGTTTTTAAATTTTGTTAACATTTTGTTTTAAATGTAGAAAATTGGTAATTCTAAACATTCAAAAAATTATTTTATTAAATTTTCATCACTTAAATTGCATGTTTGATGAAATTTTCAACTGATAATTCAAGAAAAATCGTTTAAGTTTTATTATATTTTACTTTGAAATGTTAAAAAAACATAATTATTGTCAAACATGTGGAAGTTATACTTTCCTCAAAAAAAGACCTAAAACATGCAAATTAACACGTGTAATGAGATTTTTTTTCTTTCAGGTTTAATTTTAAGTAATTATTGATATTTTTTGTAAAAAGGATTTTATATAAAAAGTTTTAAAACTCGAGTTATGTAGTGGTTCTAAAAAAGGTTGCGAATTTATGCAATTTTCTTGCAAAAAAAATTTTCTAGGATTTTAAAAATAGCAAAGGGTGTTATTAGACGTACTTACAGATACAAATGCTTAGTCATTTTGGCCAAACACTAAAATAAAGTTTTTACATCTGAGGGTCCAACCGTGTTCTGGTTACAGAAAGCACAAAATACCCCCTATTTTTAGGGAAAACAACAAGTTTATTTTTTGCTTTTTTTACTTTTATATATGAACACTTTAAAATGTAGAGTAAGTTGCGTAATTTAAAATGATAAACATTAAAAATCTTGATAACAACATTTAAACAACAAAAAAATATTACTTAATAGTTAGTTGCACAATAAATTTCTTATTGGTAAATTAGATATCCAACCATTTTTATTAAAATTGGATAAAAAGCAGGTATCTTATGGGAGTAGACAATGGACAAAATTGTTTACCTGGCAAAACGGGCGGGCACACTGGTACCCAAATTACTAAAAACATGTATTTATATTTGTTAGCTTAAAACTTTGGGTAATTTCATTGGATTTTCAAACTAGAGGTGTCCAAACGTTTCAAAAATGAATCTTCCCTAAATAGGGGTAATTTTGTTTATCATATTAATTGAAAATGTATATAAATTTATCGCCTGATACTAAATTCCTTATTATCTCTGGTACCAGGCGAAAATGTTCAATAAAAGTTCTGTTTTACTTTATATGCTGTATTTATTATTTGTGTTGAAATAAGGCCACACTTTAGTTTTTTTCATATTCACTGAGATTTTAGTTAGTTCCTGTCTCTAGTGTAAATTACATCACAAATATAAAAGTCTGATTCTAGAATTAATCTAAAACATATTTTATGATCGAGTACTTCTATGCAAGGAAGATTCACTTATGTCTTGGGCAGGTTTTTATCCATTTTTATGAGGATCGCTTATATGAGGGAAATTAGCATGTTTAATAAATATTGTCCCAATAATTGTTTTCATGTTTGTTAAAACACAAATCTAAGGGGTGGGGGTAGGGCTTGGTTGGCGTTTAAGAAAAATTATTTTTAATCTTTTATATCATCTTTGATAATACAAAATTATGTTATAAGTAACAGTGTTTTGTTATGCAATATTTACAAGTTAAAATCTTGCTATTGTTTATACAAAACAAAAATCAGCTAGGAATGTATTTTTATTCGTTAAATAAAAAAAATCCAGGTCGTATTAAAAGACAGACATATTCAAGTTAAAGAATATTTGAGCTATAAGTAAAAAACAATTTTTTCAGTTTTGGTTGCTGTAATGAAAATAACACAACTTTTTTTCATTAGTAGTTTTTCAAACAAACTCTGATTCTTTGACCAATTGGTATCGTAGTTTGTTTTGTTTGGTATTTGTGAAAGTATTTGGTTTAATTTACATCCAGGATGAACAATTTAGTGAAAATGATAATTTCTGTTAATGTGAAGTATTAAAAATATATAAAACAGTGATTTTGAAAAAATAATATAAATTTCAACACTGACCAGTATTGCAATATCAGGAGTGATAGTAAAATACTGGTTTTATTTAATTTACAAAATCAACAGTTAGCAAAAAGGAAATTTCACAATAAGACTTGTTCTGTGTTATTGTAATCAAATATTGAAATGAATTTGAAAGAAAAAGTGAAGATTAAACAACGGCGACTAGTGCTCAGTTGTGAGGTAATAATAGTTATTTATTGCATCGTAATATAGACAGCTTTCTGCGGATATTAAATTGTTAAATTTGAATATTAAAACCAGCTTTGTTAGTCCCTAAGGGACCGAAGGACTGGGCTTTCAAAACTGGTTTTAATTTAATAGTTTTTATTTTAATGTTCATGAAAAATGGTCTGTGATACGATACTACCCATGATTTTTCAGTATGGCTGAGAATTGGTCCTTTTCCAGCGGGTATTAATCGCAATACTGGAAAAAAAATAACATAATTGCGACGCTACTCTTTAACTAGAGTTTATGTCAGAGGTTTGATACATATATACGTTTGTTAAAACCATATTGCTCAGTTAATTCACTTAAAATTTTCTTATTTTAAAAGACTTTAGTGCAAATGTATGAACGTAATTACCCGACTTTTTCTCATCTATATATTTCTCTCAGGCAGGAAGGAGAAATTTGGCTGTTTAGTACGCTAGTCAATAAGGTTTTTAAAATAAAGGTTTCTTATTCGTTGACTTATAAACTTTAGGGGCTTCTTAAATTTTTATTGGTTGGTTCATTAAGTTGGTTGTCCAAACATTTCTACTACTAATTGTAAGAAGGGATATTTTTGTGTATTATCATTGGTATGTACATATATTTATCGACCACTGTCTTATCCCTTTAGATCCCTGCATTTCTATATTTTTATATTCTGCACATTTTTTGCAAATTTTTCATATTTTATTTTTACATACTCATGATACAAAGTCCAATTCATTGACAATCTTGTTAACGACTTATTCAAGGATAGCCTTTATTTACCAGAGATTTTAAGGAATAAGACAATAGACGAAAAATTGATTGTAAATTAAACTTATTGGTTGAAAATATAAACGTCCGGAAGAGAGTTTTAAGGGAATGTCAAAAACCCCCTTGATTGAAATTGTGTGGGCTTACTTTCTGCCCCCTTTTTCACTCCTTGAAGGTTTACATGAAACTGGCATAACCCTGAGCACGACACTCTTTACAAAGTTTGGATAATGTTAGTTTGAACCAATCAATCAAGATTTATTACAAATACCAACAGTTTTTATGGCAACTTTGTATACCCTTATATTTTAGGCTCCATATAGTTTCTTTCCTCTATGCATTTTTCTTCACAGAACTGGAGCAACGCATCTATATATTATCATAAATATATTTTCTTTTAAGAAAAAAATAGAACGTTTTTAGCTTGTTCTTGCTGCGCAACATGAAGACATTCAGTTTTTCTCCTTTCATATTTGAGACAAAAAAAATTTTTAAACTAATAATTAGCATTTATTCTTACATAAAAAAAGATATAAATACTAAAATTACATTAACAATCATATAAAAAAGCCAAAGAAACTCCACAAAATTGAGATTCAACATAAAAATTCTAAAAAAAAAATCATCCTTTATCACTCAAACAATGACAGTCATATTCAATAGAGGCAACTTAAAAAAATGCAATCACACATTTTTTTACATTAAGACAAATTATGAAATACCATTTATTTGGACGGAAATGGTAAGGCTAGATTATATATTAGTTAACATACAATCTGAATACATTATTAGGGCCAAGTCAAATATGCAAAGCCAGAGCTGGATCTTTAAATCGTTTAGTGGTGCGCTGAATAGGGGCGATCCAGTTCACCCCCTTTTGGCGTAACAATGTCACTCGTTGAGTGTCATTGGCGCGCAAGTACCGCACAACTGGGCGCGCTAATTCGCCCATTCCATTTTGATTAAAAGATTGAAATCTAATAATATCTAGGTGCGCCGAACTGGATCACCCCGATTCAGCGCACCACTAAACGATTTAAAGATCCAGCTCAGGTATTTTTGGTATTTAAAAAGACAGCTTACAGTCAATAAAATTCCCCAAAAATACCTTCCCTTACAATTATGACTTTTTCCAATTTTTATACAAAAATGTACATAAAAAATCACTAAATCATATGTATAAAATAGCATAAGTTGCAATAAGACGAAAAAAAGCAAACATTTAAAAAAATGATATTATAAGTTTTTTTAACAGCTACTCTATAATTTGGGTAGAAATTGGAAAATGACTATAATGTCTAATTTTATTTACATGATCAATATTAAACCAGTATAAAATGATTGTCAAAAATAAAGAAAAATAATCACACATTAAATTTTCATACAAACAAAAATAAATGTAAATAGAATTTAAAAAGGGGGTTATTTTCACCCTATTTTCCGTAAAGTTAGGTGCAAGCTTTCAGTAAAATGCACTTATTAGGTCAAACTGCTCTTAATTATGCATTTAATTACATTATGTGTATGGTCAAAATTAAGAACAGTTTGACCTAATAATCGTATTTGACTGATAATTGCACCCAAAGAGTTGCACGAAATGCATTTAAACTTGAATTTAGTGAATTGCATATTGTTTTTTCTGTTCAATAATTTAAACTAAACCCATTAGACATGTTTTTGATAGAATTTCAATTTTCTATGAAATCATATTAAAATCATATTTTTAAGATATATGCAACATGTTTGGCTGTCCGGTTTTCACAAAAACAGCATGATGACTATTTTGGTGTTGACTATTTGATTGCTATTTATTTTAATACCTAATTCTTATAACTTATGCTTGCAATCAAACTTTTTAAATGTAATTCATTATCCACTCCTAACATTCTCTTTTTGCTCTTTCTCCTCATCCTTCTTGATCTGTTCTGTTTGATGAAGAATATCTAGACCATGGACAGAGTTGTTGATAGCATCATTATCTATAGTGGTCAGTGTGTCATTGTTGTCAGCTAAGTCCTTAATCAAGTATTGTAATAAATATGAACATAATAACATTGGTCTTTTTCCAATATCAAAAGTTTAGAAAAAAAATCTTTTGCAATTTAAAAATAGAAATAATCACATATTTTTAAGTTACAAGAATTTGGTCCAAAAGTAATTTATTGATAGAAAAATATAATGAACTATCAAAAATTTAATAAGGCTTTGTTAAAAAATTAGAGTGAAACACTAAGAAGAAAGGGGTTAATTAACTTTATTTCCCCATCCCAAGGACATTCTGCCGACTCTCAATTAGGTTTATATTTCTGACACTATTGGTTCATTTTCAAACACAGCCCAGTAGCAGAAAAAATTGCTAGCAGACGAGAAAGGTCCTTAAAAAGGGGGGGGGGGGGCAGATAGTTATCTGTATATACATCTACAATATAGATCTATTGTTGAAAATAAAACTCATTCATATTTATTGATTCCTTATTAGTATGATTCTCATTTTGATCCTCCAAAGCATCAGTCTCCATATCCTCCTCGATGATAGGTTCTATCTAAAATATTATTTTAGCATTAGTTTTTAGCAAGGCATAGTCTATATATATAGTTTTAAAGTAGCATATCTGATCTGAAGTTCAATTGGTCAATAAGGTACCTTAGTTCTAACAGCTAATTGTGGTGGTGAGGGTAGAACAGTTGGCAGGTCACATGACTGAAATTCATCATTTTCTCTCATCCCATTATTCAGCTGATCAGATGCTGACATCCCATTGGTGATTTGATTAGAAGATGACATACCATTGGTCAGCTGATCTGTTCCTGTTATCCCATTGGTTAGATTTGAATTTAGCCCATTGTGATTGGTTGTTTGAACAGCTGGCATAGATTTTAAGGCGGTCACTGGGCTGTAGCCAACTGTGGTAGTTGGTGATAGAGGTTTTTGTACTGTGTTTTGAGATCTGAGGGTGTCCATGACAGCTATTGCCGAAAGGTCAAGCATTTGAGCTACCCTGAAAATAAAAGGCTAATTACACATAGGAGAGGTGAAGATGCAGTTTCCCTACATGGCAAAGACCCTTTTCCAATATTTTATTTGGTCCTCTTAAATTTGTATCTCCAAACAATAAAACAATAACAAGCAAAATGTAAACTAATAACTGGGTTGGGCACCTAAACTAACTTTTACAAACCCAATTTTACATAATCTAGGACATTTTTAATGTTTTTTTTTGTAATTGAATGAAATACTATTTTAGTGCAATTCCACGTTCACCTTACATATAGACGGACTGCCATGCCTATTCTTAATATAGATTGGCTGCGCTATTGATAGGGTTTACCTGTTTTCAACGGCATAGAACATGTATTCATCATATAGAAGTCTAATAAGATGAAAGCTTCCAAAGCTGGCGGCGCTTCGCAATGTCAGGTCACGAATTATCATGCTCGAATAGAAAGACCACCTGAAAATAATATATTTAAATATTTTTTTTTTATCTATAATACAAAGTAGAATGATGTCTGTCCGTCTGAAGCTTAAGATCTCGGTAACCACTGAACTGATTTGATTCTACTCTTCAGGGTATATACCTACTGGTCCTGTGGTGTTTTTAGGCTATTTTCTTGGGTGGTGGGACACCCCCAAACCCCCCAAAAACAAAAAAATATCCCCCCCATTTTTTTATTGCAGAAGATTTCCTTGGTCCTTTTTTTTTGCAGGAGATTTCTTTGGTCCTTTTACGAATTTCACCTTAATTTTTTTTTGATCACCTCTTGGGGCAAGGCGAAGCCGCTAGTGTATATTCATATAGTGTATATATAGTGTATATATGTAGAGAACGATTTTCAACAGACAATATGTCACAAAGTCAAAAGTGTTTATTTTTTCAAGGAATATTGTTTTTGCACAAAGTATTGTCCACACAGCGTTCGGGCCCTCTGCAATGGTTAGGCATGTAGAAAAATAACTCCCCTCTTAATTACAAATTATCTATAAAATAATAGGTGAAGTGAGTCTGTGATCGCTAGCCACTTTAAGTGAAAGCACCTTAATTTTTACCTGAGCAGAAATTGTTTCGCCGAGTTGACAAAGTTGTCCTTGTTTTGAACCTTGAGAACCTTATCAACTACACCCTCCATCCAGGTGGACCAACCTTCCAAAGAACTTTGTTCACTCAAGGCATCCTAGAATTTATATTTACATTGCATCCTGAATAACCATTAAGTATTTTTTTTGTATAATTCTAAACCGAATGTAACTAATGAAGTTTGATGACACGACCCTTGCCTGATTTATAGGCATTATCCCTACTCTAACAATTAAAGTCCTCCAACTTACATAGCATTAATTGAAATCATTTTTAATGCCTAGTGATAGAGCTGTTTTAGGGCGAGACGCGAACCTTACACCTATCCGATGTGCTACTTCCAATGCCACATAATTTTCACATTACAAATCAACAAACAAATTATTAGGCCATAGAACCTGAAGTTTAAGTAGCCCTTCCAATTTAATTTTAGACCTTTGAAAGTTATATTATTTTGTTTTTACCTCTAGAATAATAGTTTATTACATAACTATATATTTTGATATGATTAACTGTTATCAAAGAAGAAACTAAACTAGAGTAAAAACATTGATTTTAATATTCTTCTTTTGTTGAAATACTCTTTTTTGGGGCTTAATTTTTTACGCATGATTTTTATTTGTTACAAACCTTAAAACTCTTTTCTATTTGAAAAACAAGTTCAGAAGAACATCCACACACCCAACTAGCCTGAACAAATAAATATACATAAAATATCCTTTGTTATAAAGTAGTAAGGTTTGTTATCTGAAGCAAAATTATTCAGAAATTGAAATTTTGGTGAAGCATATTAAATGTCTCAGTTTGGTTTTAGGCTTTTTCCTGTCATCCCCCGCCCACCTAAAAAGATAGGGGTGGATCAAATAGTAAATAAATATGAAGCTTTTTAGAGTGTCTATAAAAAATGACGTCATACTAACCTATTATTAGTA